>NW_013581194.1:0-699375 GCF_000721765.1 Aureobasidium namibiae CBS 147.97 | reverse complement strand
TCGCCCGCACTCTTGCTTCACCGGCGTTCGACTTCACCAACATCAACCTCCAAGACCAGAGAGGTTGCTGTTCCATTTGCTTGGTTGCTGGGGCGATGTGACAGCGAACTTCTTCCGTTCTTCGCTGTTGATGATGGAGATAGGTAGATTGTGGAAGCACTGCACGAGACCCCAAGTCTTACTACTACTGTCCGTTCATCCGAGCTGCGAGCATCGGGTCGATGGGCTGATGAACTTTCTCGAAGGGTTTCTCTGTTTGACGATTGTGGTAACTAGGGTACGGAAGCATTTCACGAGACCTGGCCTTCGATTGGAAAAGGTAGAAGTTGACGACACAAATGGATACAGTGTGCGATGTCGATCATACGCCATTGTGCATTCTTGCAACTCATGAATTCTATTGTTCGACATAAGTAGAAGGAGATGAATGAGGTGTCGATGGCCACGAGGAGAGGCGGCACCGGGTCAAACAGAGTCAAGCAGAGCGATCCATTTCTATAAGAACATCTGATGTTTTCCAAAGAGGACTTTGTGTCTTTTGTCAAAGGTTTGGAAACATGCTTGCAGGGGACTGCGCTAGGAAGTCTAGAACTGCAAGGAAAGTATACACGTCTTTTTGACCTTGGACACGAAAAGCACATGACAGACAAAGCGTGTTCGATCAAGTTCCATACTCGACTCGATTGAAGAAGCTATGATACAATGATTTTCCTCCGCGATCATCAAAGCTCAGATGTGAATCATCTGCCTATTCTTGTCCTCCCATATCTCTTCTTTATTGTTCATTAAAAGAAGAAAAGGACCCTCCGTACCCAGAAAACTAAAACGCCCCCGCTCATGTTTGAAGATGCCATGCAGAAGGTTGGTATGCTTAGTCTACAGCTTCTGGTACTCGAGCTTGCCTTCAAGCTTCTTCGATTCGGCAACCTTGCGGACAGCCTTGTTGAAATCGTCTTGGTTGATGGCGTCACGGTAGTCTTTGATGGCGAAGAGACCGCTAGAAGAGTATAATGTCAGTATGTTTTGTTGCTGGAGCGCACGTGGGAAAGGGGAACAGAACTCACGCTTCAGTGACGACGTTTCTCAAATCAGCACCGTTGAGCTGATCGCTCATCTTGACAACACTCTCGTAGTCGATCTCGCCCTCCTTCTGCACACCCTCGGCGTGAATCTTGAGAATCTCCATACGGCCAACCTCATTGGGCAGAGGAATCTCAATCTTTCTGTCCAGACGACCGGCACGCAGCAAGGCAGGGTCGAGGGTGTCGGGTCTGTTTGTAGCCATGATGATCTTTGTCTTTCCCAGGTAATCGAAACCGTCGAGTTGGTTGAGCAGTTCCATCAGTGTTCTCTGGATTTCTCTGTCGGCAGAGGTACCTTCTGAGAATCTGCGGCCGCCGATGGCGTCGATTTCGTCCATGAAGATGATGCAGGGTTCGTGTTCTTTTGCGTAGCCGAACATTTCGCGGATGAGGCGGGCGGATTCACCAATGTACTTGTCGACGATGGCGGATGAGACGACTGTAGGGTGTTAGTGGCAGAAGGGGCACTTGATGACCGCAAGACATACCCTTGAGGAAGTTTGTTTCCAGACTGCTGGCAACAGCTCTGGCCAGAAGAGTCTTTCCAGTACCGGGAGGGCCGTATAGCAAGACACCCTTTGGCGGCTTGATGCCGACTCTGAGGAAGAGCTCAGGGTTCTTCAGCGGCAACTCGATAACCTCGCGCAACTCTCTGATTTGCTCGTTCAAACCACCAATACCAGCAAAGTTGACTTGACCAGGGTCCTCGAGAGACATGTTGTAGACGAGCGGGTCGACCTCTCGCGGGAGCATGCGCATGATTGTGAGGGTGGTCATGTCGAGGGCGACGCGGGTTCCTTGCTTGAGCTTGAGCTTGTCGACTTTTGATCTGCATCCGACGACATAGCGCGGGCCTGACGATGCCTTGACGATGACTAGACTGGTGTTAGTTGTGCGCTTGTAGGTGGTGATTGGTGAATAACGCACATCTCTCCTCGTCCAGCTGCTTCAAGACCTCTCCGATAATCTGACCGACACTCTGCAGAGCCTTGATGTTGTCCTCGGAAACGTCAAAGTCGTGTTGCAGGCTCTTGATCTCTAACCGCAGCGCCTTGAGCTTTGCCTCCCATTCTCTTGACTCTAGCAGCTTGCTCTTGTATCCGTCCAGCGCGTGTTCTCTCTCGGGGTCGGCGGCCATGATGACTGATGTGGAATGCGTGTGTTTGGATGGACTCGTGTGATGTGAAGGCGGCGGCGACAAGGTGATGATGGATGGTGTTTGGAGCGATTACCAGTGATCCGGAGTTGAGAGCTCTCCAATGCCGTCACGCCAAGACTTCACATCTTTTGTGCACGCTGTTGCACAACTCGTCCTTTCCTCCACAACTCGTCGCTGCCTTCACCGTGGTCCGTCTCACTCTTTCACCCTCATATCCTGCCTGAAACACTCCTTACCAATATCGCGCCGACCTTGTCCCTCTGGTCGACACCATGACTTGTTACTCGCATCGCTTCTTTGTTCACCGCTTCGTGAACGCTATGCCGCAACAAAGCATCTGACTTGCCTTGGTACAGGCACTCTATTTCGTGGCTGTGATGCCTAATTGCACCGACACCGCCCGTCGGGGTTGCCTATATCTACTTTACAAGAGTCAGTTCGTAGGCGCCCACGGACTCGCCAAGCTATAAACCGTGCCACACAGCCTCCTGCATTTGATCCTTCGCTCTTTGTCAATGGATTTTTTCACCAACGACTATGGCTGATACAGCGTCAATGCTGTAAACTTAGGCTTTTTATCTTGCTCTGGTAGGTCTGACTTTTTGGTATATATAATCTCTTTTCCTCAATTTCTTTCGCCTTTATCGTTCCATACCTTGCACACTACATTCACACATTGTCTATCCACACCTTTTCGAAACATGAGCATGAATACCGGCACTGCATACCAACCCGCTGCCCGATCCTCGATCGAGGAGCAGCGACCTTCGAGGAACATCCAACGATCCTTCAACGGCAAACCACTCTGGAGCAAAGCCTTCCTCATCACTTTCTGGGTATTGCAAATCATCATCTGCATCGTCGGATGGTGTTTCGGAGCTTTCGGTCTCGTCGTCAAATCATATGCGGATGACGAAGATGCAGACACTGCTCTTAGGTATGCACATTCGCATTTCTTTTTGCATTGGGAGCCATGACTCAGATATTTCGCAGTATTTCTGCTGGAATCTACATTTCATGGGCCAGCGTATGCTTCGTCCTCATCGTCACGGAGATTGTCATGTTCTCACGTAAAAACCTCAAGCCGTGGTTCGAGGTCGCTTCTTCCTCCATCAAGACCACGCTGTGGTTGATTTTGTTCTTGATCGCTATTCATGACACTGCGGTGGTGCAGAGTTTCCTCGGGTTTTCTCTCATCATGTATGGAGTCTTCACGTAAGTTATGGATACGACATCTGACGATACCGTCATCAAGCCTGACTGTATTGTAGTATCCTATTCGCCATTCCCCTGATTTACTCGGCCATTGTGTTGCATCGTCAACGCAAACACACTCGTACCCCTGTGCAGTCAAGCGTAGTCTAGATCGCAACGAGGACGTGATAGCCGTCAGAACTGGCTGGACTACCACTGTCATCCTGTATCTGTTTACACCGAGTAGACAGATATGTAACGATTGCCACGAGTGAAGAGCAATAATTCATGCTTAAAATGATAATCAATCTCGGATTCTGGGTTCCGCTCTTGGACCTTCCTTGATTGTCTTACGACCTCTAGTAAAAGCAATCGACCATCTCCCTGAATATGTACGAGCAATATTTTGGCATCGATAGAACGATGGTTTATCGAAAAACATCTCTTTCCATCTCGACGAAACTTTTGCGGCCCTTCTTCGACCATACTCCACCATCTCATTTCCACAACACAACCATCTTGCTTGACATGCAAAAACAAAAATGTGATGCTTTGCCCAGGGTGCTTTCGCTGTAGATAGGTAATGACGATCCATTGTTGTGGATCGATTATAAGGAGTGGCCTTGATGTTCAAAAGGTTTTCATCCACTCGAGGCGAAGCTGTCGATCAAATTAGGTTCTATGTGCTGTGGTTATAGCCATTGTGAGAAAATCAGACTTCTGGTTTCCCCCGGTGTGGAATCATCTTCAAGAAGCGCTCTAATAGAAAAGGGACAACATGGAGTTCAAAGATAGAAGAAAATATATTACATGGACAAAGAGGTGACCACTATCATCTATGGAATGCTTCGCTTATTCGTCATCAACCATGTCCTCATCCTCAATCTCAAACTCTTCAGGAACTTCTGCCTCCTCGCCTCCTTCCACGTCCTCATCAACTGCATTGAGTACACCAGCTGCGGCAGCTGCACCAACTCCTGATGCGGCACCAAAGCCCAGTGCGGCAAGAGCGTCATCGCCCGTCTGGCGGGCAGGTGTAAATGGTGTCTCCTGCTGTTGTGATGACCCACCGACCACAGGTGCTGCAGCGGCGTTGTTGGTCTTCTTCTTAGCCTTGAGCTCGAGCAGAGACTTGTCGTCAGATGATTGTGTGTCGTGCAGAAGGATGACACCACCAGTAGGCTTCTTTACTGGCTGGTAGCGACCATCTTGCGAGAACGAGATGTACTTGATCTGCGCAGGAAGGACACGGCTCATGTTCTCGAGGTCGTAGCCGACCTTCTCACGCTCAACCTTCTTCTTGAGGCTTTCTGCGGGAGCGGCCTCGCCCTTCTCCTCGGCAAGCTTGGCTGTATCAATGACGTTATCATCCATATCCATCTTGTCGCCGGATTCGACCTTGGGAGTTGTCGGTGTCATGTCAATATCCATGCTCTCACGTCTAGCCTGTCTCTTCTTTGCCTGTTCTCTGCGCTTGGCATGTGCTGTTGTTGACAAGACGGCGGCCTTGACCTTCTCGGGAGCCTCTTCGGCCTTGACCTCAGCCTCGGGCGGATAGTCGAATACGCTGGGACGAGTGTTGCTGTGGAACTTGAATGAGGGGATCTCGAGGTCTGAGTCGACACCGATGATGGCGGTAGGTGTGAAGGAGAGAGTGAGGAAGTGAGTAAGAGGAAACCAGTACCAGTACTGGGTGAAGACGGCCATACCGACAATTGCGGACATGTTGAGGTTGCCGGTAGGAGTTTGCAGGCCAATGGTGCAGTTGCGGCCACCAGCATCAATGATACCAAGAGCCAGAGCGCAACCGAACTTGCACATGGCGTCTTCGTGTCTATCACTGATGATCTTCTGCAGAGTCTTGCGAATGGTACCAACCTTGGGGTTCATAGCCTCGTTCTGCTGGACCATAATCATTGACAATGAGATGAGAGCACCTTGACGGACAAAGTCGACAGAGTCCTTCATCATGGGCTCAAGAAGATCGATAGCCTCATCCAAACCAGTTCCAGCACAGGCGATACCAAGGGCCATGGTGGCACCATATCTGACGTGAGGGTTGTATGACTCGGAGAGAAGTTCGACCATGCGAGGAACAGCACCAGGCTTGCGGAAGAGAACAAAGCCCAACGACATGACTGCGGCACGGCGGACATCATCACTGACATCGCTGACAGCAACATGGAGCAGCTTTCTGACGGCCTTGTTGCTGCTGGTACCGCAGTAGGCCAAAGCGACAGTGAAGATACCACCGTATCTCAAAGCCGGGTCCGCGTCGTCGAGTAGACCATTGATGAGTTCGTCGGCACCTTCTTGGCGGTTGTACATGATCAAAGCCATACCCATGGCAAGACCTCGTACAATCTTCTCGTGCTGTGTATCGTGGGCGTATGTGATCATGTCTTCAAGAGCTCTAGTGTTGCCAGTGCCGAGCATGACAAGACCCATGGCCAGACCGACGGCTTCACCATTAATGGCCGAATCGCTGTAGAGAACACCCTTGAGAGCTTCGTAGATGTCTTCAGAGCCAGTGGCCATACCAGCAACACCTAGACCAAGAGCGCCACCATGTTGAACGACCTCTTCCTGAGTGTCCTTGAACTGCTCGAGAAGGTAGTCAAGCACGTTGGTGCCGTGGTTAGAATATATAAGACCAAGGGCGTAAAGCGAACCACCCTGGCTGTAGGGCGAGCCGGAGCCGGGAACAGCGTTGCGCTTAGGGAGATATGGCTCAAGAAGCTTGCGGCCGTTCGCCAAGTTTCCTCTGTGAATGACACCAAGAGCGGCGGTGGCAGTGAACTTTGACCAGTTGACAGCCTTGCCCAACCACTCAAGGTTGTCGCGGAAGAAAGTGTCGACAGTGGTACCAGAGTTCATGAAAGCATTGGAGAAGGTGACTGCAGTGTGGAAGATGGAGTTACGGGCCTCGAGGCTGTCGCGGACCTTGTTGAGAATGTGCTTGTCTGTGTGACTGTTGCGGAAGAGGAATTCAAGGTTCAGCTCAATACTGGTGGTGCCACGTAGGATGTCGCGTATTGAGTTGAAAGCCTTCTTCTCCTCTTTCGTGCTAGCCTTTGCACCGGAAGGTCCTGTGCTTCTGCGCAACTCAGACAAAAGCTGGGTAGATTCGTCAGCATCGTCCGCACCTTCGGATGTCGGCTCGGGCGACTTGTCGTCGCTCGAGGGCAACTCCTCCATGACACGGATGAGGAACTCCTGGGTGCCGTTCTCGTACAGGTCGAAGGACAACTGGTAGGCGATGGCAAGCGACTTTGCGTCGGCCTTTTGGACCAGCTGGCGCAGCATGTTGCTGGCCATCGAGTACTGGCCAAGATGTACAACGCATCGTGCAATGGCGAAGTAGTCGGGGTCGGGAATGTCGTTGAGTAGCTCGAGAATGAGCTGCAGGATCTCGTCTCTCAATCCACGCTCTTGTACCACATTCATGCAGATGTTGAGCACGTACTCCATCAGCTCGTCGGTGCTTTGCTTGTCCTTGCCACAGCGCAGAATGGCATCCTTCAAGACTTGGCGGTTACGTGCCTCGATGGCAATGCCTACGACATGGCGGTATGCGCCTGACTGATAACACGACTCAAAAATGCGCTGGATGACACCGTGAAGGCTCTTTTGTGTGGCGGGCGAAAGCGAGTTGGGCGAAGGGTGTGAGCCAGAGTCTCCGGTAACGGCTCCATCGACTTGGACGCCATCGGCTTCGCGAGATAGAAGGGACTTTGGCGGGGCGGAGGATTGCGAGAAAGGAGTTGTGGCGTTGGCACTACCGTTGGCGACTGACGATTCGGTGAGAGAAGCTGAAGGTACAGAACTCGAGGGAGCGGGAGGGTTCTGAAGCGCCGAGAGAGCGACATACGTGTCGATGCACTTGGCTGTTGGATGTTAGCTGCTTGAGCAAAAGACCTGATGGTTCTATTCACGTACCAACAATGGTCTCTTCGAATTCGCCCTGGTGATCAAGGCGGAAGAGCTTGCCAGCGCCGAGAGCGAAGACCATGGACTCGTTATACTCCTGGAGCTGGTAGTAGACCTTGGCCGCGACGAGTGCTGCCAGTTCGCGGTTGGGGAATGATTCGTCTTCGTAGAGAGTCTCACTGTTATTCGGTCAGCTGTGTTTGTGATGGATCGCTCGTGATAGTTCGCACATTTGGCCGATAGAGCCCGAGACCTCAGTCCAGATGTTGTCCATGTCATTGTTCAACTCTTCCAGAGCGAAGACCTGCAGCGCTGTGTCGGGCTCGGAAAGAAAGCCGACCAAACTGGCGGCAGCAGAAGGAGCGCCGACCATGATGAGTGTGATGCTAGTGTGTGAGTTGTGGTCGTGATGATGCGAGAGTAAGAGAGGCGTGTGTCGAGAAGTGGCGCCGCAGCTCGGAGGTCGAAGCACGTGAAAAGACCCGGGCTCGCAGTATGACCAGATACGGAAGCGACGACGAAGGAAAGGAGGTCGTTGTTAGGAGATGGTGCGAGATAAGTGGTGATGGATGAGTGGAGACAGGCAAGAAGTGTGTAGAGCTCGCCGCTTGATTGTCCGATGGAAGCTCAGCGACAACAGCGTCATGCTCCGTAAACCACAAGCCTCTTGGCACTTCTGCATTGCCGTGCATATATCATTTCACAAAATCCACCACAACCATTCCAACACCGAAAGGTCATCACAGGTCGGACATCTCAACACGCACACCTCGATCTAAAGACGCGACAAGAAGCCTGATAGTCGTCACATCATACAATAATATCTAGAAGGTATGAGAGGCGGGAACAACAAAGATAGTCCTTCCAAAGTATGCCTCACGAGATAACAAAGCTAAAGTCCTCGACAAACTCACAAATGCTATGATGCATGACGATGATGGCTTCCTACCAGACCTTTGAATTTTGAGAGAGCTATCGAAGGGATACCCAACACGACGCACCGGATACAAGTGTCCAACCCTTATAAACCATTGTGCCGGCTGCGTATGGACCGTACCTAGGAACCCATATAACTCGAGTTTCTGCTGTAGGTCAATGGTAGTAGTGTCGACATGCCGCGACTTCCTCAGCCATTGCACTATCCATCTCTATGGATGTAATGCCCTGAAGTCATGTGCTTCTGCCTGCCGTCGGCCTTTCCTTCCTCGATCACTGCTCCTTCTGCAACTTCACGATCCGAAGTCATGGACTTTTGCCTGCCATACATCCTCTTCCCTCTTCCACATCACTCAAGTCATCGGTCTCTTTCGCATGCCACTCCAGAGACCGGACTCCTTCACATGCGCTGAGCTCCAATCATGACGCGCTATCGTTACAAAGCCGGTGCTAACAGGCAGACTTTACATAGTACGTTCTTCCAATGCAAGCTTCACTTTCTTGCACTGATGATCATTGAGACGACATCTTCCATCATCTGTTGCGCACCATGGCGGCTCCGCCATCTGGACAAACTCACCCCGAAATAATCGACTACGCCATAGCCTCCATCAGCATGTCACTCCCAGATGTCCAAGCACACTTCACGCAGACTTGGAGACCCCAGCCAAAAACCATCAAGAACATGGCTCGTCGCCTGGCCAATAGATGGAACAAGGCCACGTCTCAACAGATACCAGCTCAGCACAATACTACAGCCCATCACGATGCTTCCATTCAGCAAGACGCTTCCAACCACGACGATGCCTCAATCAGCCATACAACCCAGCAACATACACCTGTCCAGCTGTCATTCCCAGTTGTACAGGCCAGCGCGATACCTATACACAGCAAGATGCCTGTGCCTATCAAGACTTGCTCACCAGCTCCAACAAGTCTGAAACAAGAAGGAGTGCCAGCAACCTTGAAGCAAGAAGAAGAGTCAAAGTGACCACGGCCATATTCATGCCGCACCGTACCAGCACTTCCCCCAAGCCTGTTTTCGACCAGAGTGCTTCATCCTGTCACATGAATCCGGTCACACGTTGCCTAGAGACTTGTGGTTTATCTGTCACATGAATCGACGGGAAAAGGAAGAGCAAGCATTCTTAGTTCTCATGTTACGAAGTCCAGTATCAACCTAAATGCAGAACCACCTCTTTACTTGTTTCTCTTGAGAAGAGTGAGCTTGTCACCGACAGATCCATCAGCACCCTTGGTGAAGGACCAAGTCGCAGAAGTAGAGGTGATCTTCAGCTTGCTGAAACCATAATCTCTCTGGTTCAAGACTGCAGTAATGTTGAGAACAGGCTGGTCTGCATCCAGAGTGCTGTGAGACTCAATGTTGCCAGCCATACCGTTGATAACATGAACCATTGACTTGCCCTCATTAGTGTAGTAAGTGTTGTTATCCTTGATGGAAGCAGTATCGATGGTACCATTGCGACCAAGAGGGAAGAGGCGTTCGTACCAGTGGATGTGGCCTGCAAAGTAAGCATCCACACCATACTCGAGCATCAATGCCTCGAATGCATTGCGAACATTGCCCTGGTAGGAAGCGGTCTGACTGCTGTACATGGGTCTGTGGCCATTGATGAAGATCCACGGAGTCTTGGTGCGGTCGACCTTGGCGAGATCCTTGGCCAACCACTGGTATTGCTCATAAGCCTTGTTGTCTTTCCAGTTGTTCCCGTCAATACGACCGAAGGGACCACTGTCGGTGATGAAGGTCTGGGACTCAGTGGGAAGAGTCTCGTTACCCTTGATGTCACGCACAAAGGGCCATTCGGGGCTGTATGCGAAGTCTGTCTCGGTGTCGATGCTGACAAAATGGGCAAGACCGTAATCGAAAGAGTACCAGAAGTTGCCGACGCCACCGCTCTCGACTCCAGGCATACGGAATCTGTGTTGGAAGGTGGTGAAGTTTCTACGAAAAAAAACTGTCAGTACTACCAAATAGACCATGATGTGATGACATACCTCTGAGATTCGGGACAGCTGTAGTAGTTCAATGCCGACTTGGGTGCAGAAGAGTTGGCCTTGTCGTTGTTGAGATAGGCAGTGAGTGTGTTATTGCCTCCGTCGAACTCGGCGCATGCAGCCTCGTGGTTACCGGGCAAAACCATGTATGGAACCTTGGTAGTGATGTCTGACATCCATTGCTGCCAAAGATCCCAGTTGGACTCGTACAACACAGACATATCACCGCCCTGAGGTCCACCCTGGTTGGGAACCTCGCCGGCGGGCAAGGGTGCGTTGAGGTACTCAGCGGGGTAGGGAGGACCACCTGGAAGCCTGGTCGAGCTGCCGTTGTAACAGACAGGCCAAGAGTCTTCGCAAGGCAAAATACCGCTGTACCAGTCATCTGCGTAAGAGATATCTCCTCCGTGCCAGGCGAAAGCAAGACCATCGTCAGCAGCGTTGCCGAGGTATTTGTGAGTACCATGAGCGTTGGTGTAGCCCATATCGTTCAAGACAGCAACAGTGAACTCGGAACGGTCACCAGGAGCGTGTGCAGTTCTGAAACTCAGTGTCTGGGACTCGGTGGTACCATTGGCCGCAGGGATCCTGTACCAGTACTTGGTGTTTGGCTTCAAGCCAGTGATCTGCACCTCATGGAAATGCTCACTGCACTGAGTAACAGGTGCAAGGGAGCAAGGAGGGGTACGAGCATAGGTGTTGGACTGTCCAACAGCAATGTTGTTGAGGTTATCCTGATGGGTGCCCCACTGGACTTGAGGTGCAGCTCCAAGACCGAAGGGAGTTTGGTAGTGGATGTGCATGCCGCCGGGAACATAGGCCAGGGAGATGACATTGACGTTGTTGGTAGGGTTGGAGGTCTTGGGCTTCACAGCCGGAGCTTCGACCAGACGAGGAAAGCCTTTTCCATTGCCGTTGACGGTAGGGTCAACCCAGTCACCGACTGGAATGGCAGGTCCGGTGTAAGGAAAGCGAGTGTCGACATCACGACGGGAAGCAGATGGTGCTGCTGCCACGAGAGCAGTGCCAAAGAGTACGGCTCCAATGGTGTTCTTCATGCTGTCGGATACAAAGCGAATGGAGATATCCAGTGTACGATTCTCAATGACTTACCTTCTTATATACTAATGGCGGTCTGATCTTGTTCCGACCTAGCCATTGGCACGGATGCCACACATTGTCCCGTCTCGAGTTTTTGGCGTACAGATGTGGATCCAGTTACTATGCCACGGAACAATTGTGCAGCCATATAGATGCAGGAGGCGGTTTCCGAAGAGCGAGCAATAGGTGAGATAGCCACACGTGCTTATCTCTACCAATGTCTGATTGGCGTGTGTCGTTTGCACGTGCTCGGTACCGACGGCATCGATCAACACTTCCATGCCGCCGCCTTCATCAGTCCCTGAAGGCACGCCAACCGACCTGCCGGATTGCGACAAGCTTCAAGGGAAAGCATCGAGAAAAGCTTTGCGTTGCTTCAATGGCTTGGGATGCAGTGGGCTCGTCTGAGTGGTCGACGCGTCGTGCCGTGGCGACATGGAAATACAAGCCGTGCTGAGATATATCCTTGCGGCCCGAGAAATATGATATGCAAATATCATCTGTGGACGGCTCAAGCTTTTGCAGTCAACCAACCATTCGAACATGAGCGAACACTTTTCTGAAGATAAGGGGCAGCCAGCCGCCAGCCGAAAGCGATGGATATTGAGATGCATAGAAAAGAAAAAATCAAGTTCTATCTGACGGCTGCATGACTAAACACAATAGCCAGTTGCGTGGTCCCATCCCAGCTCATGCCTCGAATGTCTAGATTGAGAGGGCAACTATTCTTTCAGACATTCCTCGGCCTGGGCCTAGAAAAGTCAGCCTTGTCGTTGTTCAGGTAAGCAGTGAACGTATTGTTGCCTCCGTTAAACTTTGTTCAGATGGCCTCGTAGTTTTCGGGCAGGCCATGTATGGAACCTTAGCGACAATTGCATCGGTCCACCGTCATATATCCCACCTCTACTCGTATAACACATATCCATCAACATCTCCCTGTAGGTCTGGCACTCGCAACAAGATTGTCCCTATAGGTATGCAGGTACTACACTGTCGATCACGCAATCTGCCGTGATATCTTGGCGGTTCGGATGAACAGGTGCGGAGTCGCTATGCTTCCACGCCTTTGTGAACACTTCATCTACATACGTCTGATTTGTTGTACATGGAGTGAATTATAGCAAGATGTCATTCACAGCTGTGCCAGTCTTGGATCTTGCAAAAGCTAATGACCCAGCTACAAAACCTCAACTACTCGAGGAGCTGCGTCATGCCTTGATGGAAGTCGGCTTTCTGTATATCAAGAATACCGATATCTCAAATGATCTTCTGGAAAAAGTCAAAGCTACCGGGAAGGCAGTCTTCGACATTCCTGGGGAGGAAAAGTAAATTCTAACGACAATTCGGATGACTTCATCTTCCAGCATCATATCTAACAGGAGACCAGGCTGAAGATCGAGATGAAGAATGCACCTTCTTTCCTTGGTTACTCTCGTTTAGCAGCAGAGATCACTGCCGGAAAGATAGACCAACGCGAACAGTTCGACTTCTCGACAGAGCATCCTATTCCGGAAGCAGGAGCTCCGCGCTATGAGAATCTTCGAGCTCCGAATCAATGGCCATCTGAGAACGCACTACCAGACTTTCGGGCGACCTTTACCGAATACATGAGCCGGATGGGCGAGATGTCTATCGCTTTCACTTCTCTGATTGCCGAAGCCATCCACCTGCCTAGGAATGCTTTCGATAAATACTTTGACAAAGACCAACAGCACAAACTGAAGATCGTCAAATATCCAGACGTGTCAACTCTTGGTCAGGATGGTAGTGTCGACGTGCAAGGTGTTGGTCCTCACAAAGATTCGATGCTCACGAGCTACCTGTTGCAAGTCACAGATCATCGTGGTCTCCAGGTGCAGAATGTGCAAGGCAAATGGATTGATTGTCCACCAATTCCTGGCACGCTCGTTGTAGCCATAGGCCAGGGACTCGAAGCCTTGACCCAAGGTGTTTGCGTATCGACAACTCATCGCGTGTTGTCGCCTTCTGCTGGTTCAGGCGCCAGACTTTCCATACCATTCTTCCAGGGAGTGAGATATGACGCAGAATTTGACGAACTGGACGCGGTTGGCGTTGGTAGTGTCCCAGAAGAGATCAAGGAACAACGCCGACGTGTGGTGGACAGAAGTGGTGGTCGCATTGATGATGTTGAATTCACGTTCAAGAAGGGTAACAAAGCGAAGACGCTTGGCGAGGCTACTCTGCGAAATCGAGTCAAGAGTCATCAGGATGTCGGCCAACGTTGGTATCCTGATATACTCCAAGAACTCCGTGAGGAGTGGGGGACAGCGACGTAGCTATGTCAGGGTGTAGGACCTGATTACGAGCTGACAAGTCATTCTCTCGTTTCAATTCATCATCGCACACCTTTCTAAGAAAAGACGATACAGTACTTGGTATGTTGTCATTTGTTTGAGCGATGACATGCTCGAGTTGTTCCATATACAAACGTGATTCGAAGTCCGATGATGCAGCCACTGATTCTCATGATGGATTTGATGAGAATAGAAATTGAGAAATACGTATTGAATCAACTTTCATTGGTATGTGGCTATTAAACTCATCTTCTGTCTTGTGTAACATGTCTTGATGATTGTTGTTGGAGGTCGATAGAGTACCAAGAATCGTGCCCCGCAGTCGGTTGGCCGAGCTTCCATGTCGCCTTCCTATTTCGGGAGGTGCCTTGATAGATCCGCCGTAACCAGCCACCCTCGCTCGATAACGTGATTCATCCCATTTAACAAGATCACTCCCAATAGTTTCTCTGTTCCAGTCATCAACAACTATGGACAAGGAAGGACTACCACAATACTCCGAGGTCGTCAGACCATGGGCAGACCGTCGTCGTAAACGCCGCGTCTTTCGACTTGTGGCAGCTACAGCTCTTTCCTACTTTGCATATTCAGCATACAAGATCTCTGCAAACACCGAGAAGCCAGTCAGTCTGCTTTCTGCAACTCGCTTACAAGAGGACTTTGCTACATGCGCTGCTCTCCAAAGAGTCCCGGAAGCTCTATCTAGCGGACGTGAATACAACAAGCGTTATGTGAACGGCACCAAGCCCGTGCTGATTCACAATGCTACCGTTTGGACCGGAGAACCTGCACATGGGACAAGTGAAGAAGACGCTCGGCAAGGCAAAGGCTATGCTTGGGTCCAATCAGATGTCTTCATCGAACACGGTCTCATCAAGAAAGTCGCGTCATCCATCTCGCTTGCAGACCTTCCTTCGGATGTTGAGACTTTCAATGCCCATGGACGTCAAGTGACAGCTGGCATAGTTGACATGCACAGTCATGCCGGTCTCGGCAGTCTTGGAGGCCTCCAGGGAGATGAGAACGAGCTTTCGAGCGATATCACTCCTTACGTCAAGTCATTAGACTCTCTTGACCCGCTTCATCCGGAGATACAGTGGATCAAGTCCGGTGGTGTCACAACTTCGCTGCTCCTTCCTGGCTCTGGAAATAACATCGGTGGAGAGGCATTCCTTGTCAAGCTTGCTGTTGGCAAGGAAGGTGGCCGTGCTGAGCTCAGTCAGCAAGACATGCTGGCGGACCCTGATCACACCTGGAGATATATGAAGAATGCCTGTGGCGAGAACCCCAAGAGAGTCTATGGCAAAGTCGGCGAGAGAGGTCCTTTCAGCCGCATGGGCGAAGGTTGGGAGTTCAGACATGCATACGAGCAAGCAAGAGATTATGTCAAGTCTCAAGACGACTGGTGTGCTGCTGCCAAATCAGTCGGCGCTGAGAACATGCACAGTTATCTCCCTCAGCAACTCGAATGGGAGAACTTGGGAGCCGTTCTTCGTGGTCAAGTTCGAGTAAACACCCACTGCTACACCATTCCCGATCTCGAAATGTACGTGCGTCTCACCAACGAGTTCAAGTTCAGGGTCTACGCCTTCCATCACGCTCACCAGACCTATCTTGTGCCTAATGTCCTGAAGAGAGCTTACGGTGGCACACCTGCAGCTGCTCTCTTTGGAGACAACATGTACTACAAGGTTGAAAGTTACACAGCATCTGAGCAGTCCGGCAAAATCCTTTACGATTCCGGAATTACACCGGTTTACGTGAGCGATAATCCCGTCATCAACTCCCAGCACGTCAAACAGGAAGCTGCCAAAGCTTATGGCTATGGTTTGCCGTATCATGTTGCACTGGCTGGCTTGACATCTGCTCCTGCTGAGCTCCTCGGGATGGGAGAAAGACTTGGAAAGCTCAAGGCTGGCTTTGATGCTGATGTCGTTGTCTGGGACTCTGATCCGCTATCTCTCGGTGCCGCACCAATTCAGGTCTGGATTGATGGTGCGCCTCAGTTCAAGGATCCTGTGGAGCTGAAGAAGCCTCTGACTTCGCCCATCAAACCTGATCTTGCACTTGCAGAGGATCACAGCGAGGCTGAAACCGGCGAGGATGTCGTCTTCACGGGTGTCACCAACATCCGTATCCCTGGACTGGCCTCCTCGTCTGAAATCAAAGGCCCGGCCACCGTGGTCGTCTCTCGTGGCAAGATCATTTGTGCCGGCTCTTGTGACAACGAGGTACGCACTGCGGCCAAGAACAATGCTCGTACTGTGACTCTGAACAATGGATACCTCACTCGCCCGCTCACCGCGTTCGGCTCTGGTTTGGGCCTACAGGAAATCATGCAGCAGCCACAGACTTACGATGGTCGTGTCAACTCGAAGACCTGGGCAAGAGCAGTTGACGGTCTCCTTCTTGACGGCAAGAACCTCTTTGCAGCTTATCGTCACGGTGTTACCAAGGCCATATCGGCCCCAATTGCTCATGGCGGGGGTATCTCCCTTCGTGGCATCTCTGCTGGATTCTTGACTGGTGCAAAGACACCGTTGAGCAAGGGAGCTGTATTTGCCGAGGAAGCAGCAGTCCACTATGACTTCACCCTGAAGGCGAAAGATGATACCAACCCATCGATCTCAAGTCTGGTAGCCAACTTGCGCCACTTGCTTCTCGAAGCAGTCCGCAACAACGAGACCATCACCGACACCTTCTCGGAAGCTGCATACCTGAAGAAAGTCGTAGAAGGCAAATCTGCTCTTGTACTGAGCGTGCACAGCGCAGACACCATCTCTGCTCTTCTCCGTCTGAAGTCTACCGTGGAATCTGAAAGCAAGACCACTCTCCGCCTTGTTGTTCTCGGAGCCGCAGAGTCCTACCTCGTAGCCAAGGAGTTGGCAGACGCCGACGTCGCAGTCGTGCTAGCTCCACTACTTCCGTGGGCACAGTCTTGGGACCAGCGCCGCTCTCTCATGGGAGCACCCCTCCATAACGGCACCGCCATTGACGTCCTCCTAGACGCTGGTGTCCGTGTTGCCATCGGCGTTGATGAAATCTGGGAAACCAGGGATCTGGGTCTTACAGCTGGTATTGCGTACAAGAACAGCGAAGGCAGATTGACCGAGCAGCAAGCTCTGGATCTTGTCAGCAGTAACTTCTACGAGTTCTTGGGTTTGGAGGAGCCGGAGGTGGGGAGTGAATTTGTTGTTCATGAGGGCAGCCCGTTGGAGATTGGGGGTAGGGTTGTTGCTATTGCCGATGGCTCGGGTAAGACTGAGGTTTGGGTTTGAGATGAGTTGGGGTGGAAGGGAAATCCAATTCTATGAGTAGGTAGCTAGTAGGAGTCTACACGATCAATTGCTCCAATCCCTGGGTGATCTTCATGCTGTCTTCATATACTCGCACAACTGTGCGCTCACCATCGATTACATAAGCATTTGCGATCTAGGTCTCGTGGTCTAGCGGTATGATACTCGCTTAGGGAGATTTGGCATGCTTGTCATTCTTGAAAACTCTAAGTCTATGTTGCGAGTGGTCCCGGGTTCGATTCCCGGCGAGACCCCTTCCTTTTGTTGGTCGTTGCACTGTTTTTGGGCATGAGGATGATAGGGTGGATGTAATGGAGTTGGTAGAAGAACGATCATCGTAGGTTTAAGAGGTAGGTAGATATCAGGTGTTTCAGTTGACACAACCAGTATGCACACTGTTTCGTTCGCTTGTGTTCTCTTTTTGTTGAAAGATATGGTCGACGTGCTCGCACAAGGCCTCACTTGACCTATGGGTTGTTGACTCTCAGCGCATGCTCACAAAAATCTGTTTTCTTGCCTTGCCTTGCCAAGATTTGTCGCGTTCGCCGCACGTGCCTTTCGCGCTTCACGCACTTCCCCACGAAATTTCGCGGATTTCCCACGTGCCGTCCCGTGCTTCCGAAGCTTGTCAGAATCTTGGCAAAAAAAGAAACAAAAAAAACTTCTTCATTTTCGGTCCTATACCACAACGACATCGTGCAAAAAGAGGATGACAACGAATGTATAGGAATAGCCGAAGGCGGGGCTCGAACCCGCGACCTTGAGGTGTCTGTGATATATCGTTGATACGATAAGAGCCACACGCTCTACCGATTGAGCTACCCCGGCAGGTCTGATTTGATCAAGTTGTGTGACACAACTGGCTGCTGTCATGGAGGACCGGAAATCGATTGAGTATATGATGTCTGAAACCAACCAGTTGATGCAGATAGAGAAGCCGGTCCGAAGGGTATGTGTATCAATAGTGATGTCTTATGTGAATATGTTAGCAGTAGTGAGGAGACTGACTGTGTATGAGTTCACTAGTGATCTCGAGGAAAGTAATCAGTATCTGGACTTGTCGTGACATGAAAGTCCGACATAGCTACCGATGATACACTGCTTGGTATTGACATGTCAACTCTTGCAAATCAGTCAAATGACAGACTTTGATGCTTACGAAGCATACTCAATAGAAGTAGCACAGTTCGAGAAGTAGTATGAGAAGGATAAAATAAAGAAAAGTTCATACGTGCAGGTGATATCGTGATATTGTCATCGACAGGATAATCTGCTTGTACGCAGTATGACCCTGTCATGAAAGTGTATCCTGAACCCGAAGCCTACTATTTGCAGTCGTATTCTCAGATGGCCATACTCGTAATAGGCATCAGACAAAGTCCCACGGCACGTTGAGGCGATTGACAAACCAAGGCTTGTCTCGTCAAGAAGAGAAATGGAGAGTAACAAGTCTGTGTATCATTCAATGTCTTCCAATAAAGTGACTATTCTGTACCAAGTAAGATGCTCTGCTAAGGAGCGAGAACGGTTCGTTCATCTAAGATGTAATGGTGCTCGAGCACTTTCCTTCCTTTCTCAAGTCCGAGTGACTTTGCAATGTTTCAACCCCAATTGAAGAGAACCTGCTTCTTTCCTTGTTTTCCTTTTCTGATGGTTCTCTGCTCCGGTGACTCTTCCACAGCAGGAGGACTATGCATACCACCTGATCCCGAAGCCCATGCCACAGTTGAGGGACCAGCAGCATTGACTCGTCGTACACCCGCTCCAGTATAACCAGGACTGAAGACTGTGCTAGTGGGCTTCTGTGCCTTTGGTAAAGATGGGAAGGCATCACCTCCACGGCCTGGCGGCTTGCTGTTACTGGGAGTGGCGGAGCGTGATGGCTGAGGCGTTGGGCGTGCAGATGCAGGTGCCGAGTTGAGCCATGATGCTTGCGTGGGATTTACGCGAACAGGTGGGGCGGCAGGAGTTGATGATCTCGAGGAAGCCGATAGAGGAGGAAAAGAGAGACCTCCGGCACTTGAAGGATTTCCACCCGAGTGTGGAGCAACAGCAGAACCATAAGAACGAGTGTTGTTAGAACGCGAACTTTGTGCCGTGCTCGACTTGAGGTTCAGAATACGCTTGGAGCCAACGCCATTGCCAAGAACAGATGCTGCGCTGGTGCTTGGTCCAGACTGACCGCCAGCAGCATGAGGAAGTGAGGGATAGTCCTCGTTGATGGATCGCCAATTATTCCAGGCTTTCAGTAATTGATCTCTCTTTGTGGCAATCTCGAAGATGTCGGCAAGTTCCTTGATCAGCTTGCCCAACTCGGCCGAAGACGTGTCGAAGAGCGCAAAGAAGGCATCGATGAGACGATCAGCAGTCAATGCTCCTTGACGGTAGATGGAGACCTTGTTGCGGAACTCGGCCAGCTTTGTCTGATCGTTGCGCAAGAGGTTGGCAGCACGCTCGTTGACCGCGTTGTGACGAAGGCGGCGAGCCTGTTCTTGTGGGGTCAAACCTGTCATGGAACGGTCGGGAGAAGCTGTGCGAGGAGTACCTGACGATGGTTGAAGGCTCAGAGAACCAAGTGACGGGAATGAATCGACAGGGCGAGAGGCGGTGACAGTGGCGGGTTCAGGAGCGTTGGTAGGAGCTCTGGCAGCATACGTCTCGGTCTGCTGGGTGAGCTGACCGCCGAAGCTGCGAGTCGAGACTGACTGAGCACTCTGAATGGCCATTTGGCGTTGGTAGGCCATCTCTGCTCTACCCATGGGTTGCGCAGATGAGACGGGCAAGGGGTCAGCATTTGGGTCGCGTCCACGACCACCTCCACGACGCTCTCTGTTGTTGTTATCCCTGTTGTTATTGCGCTGGGGACGGTCTTGGTGATGAGGAGCACGGTAATCGAAGCCGGAGATGTCGACTCTGCGGGCATCACGACGAGCGTCCTTGGTCAAGCCGTTGGGGTGAGCTTCAAGCTGATGAGCCTTCAGATCCATTTCAGAGTCAAAGACGACAAACTTCTTGTCCAAGCACTCCTGATCAGGGCAGACGAAATGGTCCTTTCGGAAGTGGACCTCGAGGGCATTGTAATCGACGTAGTACTGAGGGTGTCTGCCACCGTCACGACGGTCGCACAAGTGACAGCGTTCGTGGCGGTCACGGCAATGAGAGAACAACTCGTCGTCGCCGTAGAAGCGTTGACGACAGAAACCACATTCGGGGTGACCCTTGAAGCCAGACTGATTCTCTGCACCAGGGATGTCGTCTCCATGCTTCTCGTGTCTACGCAGATCTTGGACGGTGAATAGATCGTGTTCGTGGGTGAAGACCTTCTTGTTACGGGTGCAGAGATCGCACATCTGCTTGTGGTGGACACTCTTGACGTGACGGTGCAGGTCTGGCCAGCCTAGACAGGCAGCATCGCATGACGGGTCGGGACAGTTGTAGCGTAGTAGGAGGATGGTGTCTTCGAAGATGTCCTGGCTCTCGTAGTGGATGCCCAGGTTGTCGTCGTTGTGGGTGAACTCTTGGGTTTTGTAGTCTTCGAAACGCTTGTTGGCATCGTCGGTGAAGATGACTTCTTCGGCACTTGTCTAGAGCGTGGTCAGTGGATGCATGAGATTAATCGTGTAAGGACATACTCGACAGTGAGCGCAAGTCTTTGTCTTGTAGAGGGCACGCAGTCTCAGGGAGCAGATGTGGCAGGTGCGGTGGTTGCAAGGAGCGACACTCTGGTGGACGACTGGTGAGGCGCAGATGAAGCAGACCTCGGCCTCGACATCGTCACCGTCTTCTGTTTGCGGTACTAGGGCCAGAGCCTTTCCCTTTGCTTGGATCTGTTGTTCCGTGGTGGGCTGGGGTTTGGCATCGTTGTCGTGGTGTGTGCCGGGGTCCCCTCCTGCTGCCCCTCCTCTGGCGCGTCCACCGCGACCTCTGCTTCTGCCAGCATTTCTGTTGCCGGCCTGGGGTTGTTCCGAGTCCTGGCCTTCGCGCGGTGCTCTGTTCCCTCCTCTGCCTCCTCTAGGGCGGTTGTTCCTGCCGCGATTGGCTGACTGATCCGTGTGTCCAGAAGTGGGGGCTGATGTGTCGGCCATGGTGTCTGTAGTTGCAAGAGTGTGTCGTCTGCAGGAATGAGAGTGTTGGAACCAAGCAAAAAGCGCAAGAAACGACAGCGACAGTCTCGCAACACGGCCAGAAATGTACAACAAGGTAGTGACTTTGTGGGTGGACGAGAATATTGGGCGGCCCTCGAGAACCATGACGGCATTCCGAGTCGAGCTCTGTGATTGGTCGAGCTGTTTGGGCCTTTCCGCCAGAGGGAAATGGCAGCCCCCCCGTAATCTCTCGACCGACACCAGCAATCATGACCTCCCTACTCGTACCGCTCCGCCTCTCACCTCTGCCACTTGCATCCAAGACTCGCTCTTTCTCCACATCCTTCCGCCGTCTCGCTCAGGAACCCTCCCCGGTCGACGCCCAAGCAGCGAGAGCCACAAAAGTCTCGGCCAACTACAGCAACCCGCAGATCCGCAAGCACCGCAGAGGCCCTTACGCAGACTCGCCCTTGCCCGTCCTCCCTCTGCTCGCCATCTTCTTCACCGGCTCCTTCCTCTTCTACAAGATCGCAAAGTCAAGAGAAGGCCAAGGCAAATCCCACTACGTCTTGCCCCCTAGAGACAAGAAGCCCCCACCCGCCAAAGACTTCAACTCCAACATCCACTCCGAACACTAAGCAACAATGCCTCCCGCAAACCTCCCCACCATCCCCGCCATGAACCGCGACAAGCCCCTCTTCCCCACCGGCACCGCTGACGGCGAGGCCACCGTCATCTTCGTCCTCGGCGGTCCCGGCGCTGGCAAGGGCACCCAATGCAGCAACATTGTCCGCGACTACAAGTTCAAGCACCTCTCCGCCGGCGACCTTTTGCGCGAAGAGCAAGACCGCAAGGGCAGCGACTTTGGCGATCTGATCAAGGAGTACATCCGCGACGGCAAGATTGTCCCCATGGAAGTCACCATCCAGCTGCTCGAAAACGCCATGCAGGCCACCATCAAGAACGACCACATCAACAAATTCCTCATCGACGGTTTCCCACGCAAGATGGACCAGGCTGTCCAATTCGAAAAGTCCGTCTGCAAGAGCAACTTTACTCTGTTCTTCGAGTGCACCGAGAAGGTCATGGAGGAGCGTCTGATCAACCGCGGCAAGACCAGTGGCAGAGCTGATGACAATGAGGAGAGTATCCGCAAGCGTTTCAGAACTTTTGTCGAGACCAGCATGCCTGTTGTCGACTACTTTGACAAGGACGGCCGTGTTGTCAAGATCCAGGCTGTCCAGACTCCTGACGAGGTCTACGAGCACGTCAAGCTCGGCTTCACTGAGCGCGGTATCAAGCTCGTTTAATCGGTTCTCACATAGACTATTTTCAACACAACATATCATGACTCCCTCTCCTCTTCTCAACATCCTCCACTAAATCATACCTCATCTTCTGATGATATCGTCCATCTTTACCATCCCTTTTCGTGAGTGAGAGCACAAGGCAGAATTTGTCATGATGTCTTGAAGAAAAATTTCAGTTGTCACAGGTGTTTTTGTCGTCACTAGGTTCTGCTACCAAATACCTCCCTCGTGCTCAATTAATGAGCTCCAAAATGGACCGCTACCAGATTTCCTCTCGAGTCGAGGAGGCGACCTCGGCCACTCTCAGGAGTGTAAGCTTCACTGCTCTCGAGCTCTGCCATATCTCGCCTCAAATCCCGATGGCTCTCCGTTGATGACAATGTACATCTCTAGAGCCATCTCCCTGAGCCTCCTTACCAAAGCCGCACGATCCTTCCTTTCCATGAGCCTGCCAACATTGATCAACTGATCGACAACTTGAGGAGCCGACATTCCATTGTTTCCAGTGAACTCGGCATCGTCTTCTGTCATGTCCAACGTGTAACCGTGAGCTGCAATCACCGCAAGAGCGTGCCCGAGTGCCTTGTCTGTATCACTGCGTGCATATGCATATGCGCAGTATCGGTTCAGCGTGATCAATCCAAGCCGTGGGAGCCCATGGTAAAATTCCCCAGGGTAGGTCTTCTCGATCTGGGCCAGGAGATCTTCGAACATCATGATGATTGCACGTGGCTCCAGGGTAGCGTTCAAGATCGGAAGCCTTCCAAGTACTTCCCTGACTTGCTGTAGCAGATGCTTGCGTTGCGTGGTTGCAGGGCAGTGCCTGTCTGCTTCGCAAAGCTTACAATCACAACTGAAGCCCCAGGTGCGAAGTGCGGCATCTCGAATCTCGTAATCCGCGTTCACCTCCTTGTACAGTGTGGTAATCTCCTCATCTTTTGCAATATCGCGAGTCGCTCTGAAGATGATCATGTCGCCGATGAAGCTGTGCTCGGCATTGTAGAGACAAGAATGATTGATCGCAGATGCATGTGACCAGAGGCCCATAGATCCATCCATCGAATCCGCACTTGGAGTTGCCAGAGCAGCATTGCCAAAACTTGTGAGATCAGCATCATGAGCATATCCGAAAGAGTTGTACTCGATGATGTTCTCGACACGGAAAATGTCAATGACAGGTCGACCATCCAGCATAGGAATGTCGAGACTCTCCAGTGGAGGGTAATTCGGACCGGCATAAAGACTCAGCAGTCTAGGACCGATACTGGGGTTAGCAAGTACCTTTTGAATGACTGCAGTCCACATGTTACCCTGTGTGCCAAAAGTCCCCCTGGTGGCTGATGGTGGAATGACCAGATGAAAGCTCTTCGGTGTGGCTGGTGATGGCACAAATGCCAATGCTTTCTCAGAGAGGATAATATCACCACATGCAATGCTTTCGATGGCAAACAGCCCACGTCCATGAGTCTGCGTACGGCGAGCTTCGGTTCTGCGTAGGAAATCGGCGTGGTCTACCCTGGTCCCGTGTGCTGCAGGGCCAGTGGCTGCCCAAAAGTTGACGCCTGTTGCTTGTTCGGCCATTCGGGCCTCTGTACGCTTCAGTTCTCGCAAACCGTCAACGTCGTTGGGCGCAATTCCGGTGACTGATGTGTATGCTGAATGTGCACGGTCATATACACCGAGCTCGTAAGCTGCACGGCCTGCTCGATAAAAGGCCCTCATCTTTTGGAGGTTTGCAACACCGTCTTCTTCTTGGGGTACAAGTCGCATGCCAGTCATCGCGTCGCTGTAGGCTCCGTCCCAATGCTCCAGGGAGATGCGAGCTTGTGCTCGATTGCGGTGAATCATACCTCCAAGGATGTCGTCTGCTTGACTTGCCGTCATGGCAGCGAGTGCTCTGTTGTAGCTGTTATACAGAGGTCAGTAGGGCTTGTCAGTCGGCGAGGAAGGCGGCACGAACCATCTTTCAGCTTCTATTGGATCCTGACTTCTCAGAGCTAGATTGCCAGCGTGCTTCCATTGGACAGCTGATCTTTCGATCCCACTGGTTCTCCAAGCACGAGGTAACACGGGGTTGTCGGTGTCCAAGAAGAGGATGTCAGACGGATGATCGACGCACAGGACACAGGCTTCATCCAAGACAGTCCGGAAGAATGGTTCCTTGATCACAAATAAGGAACCTTGCTGTATCATCTGAGATGAGTGGCTCGTGACTGCAAAGTCATGGATAGTGAGCAGTTCATGGTCACCGTTCTCGTCTTCGACAGCAATACAAGTCTGCATCGAGGAGTGTATAGCTGAGCTGCTGATTGCGCGGAGTAAGAGCATTGTACCGTAGTGATGATTCTCCATCAGAAGGTCACGAAGCATGATCTGTGGCTGAATTTAGCAATGGGCGTATTCTAACTATGAACTCGACAGACACATACCTTGGAAAGGGATGCCACTGAAGAAGTGCTTGGAGTGTGTGGCTCACTTAGAATCATGTTCCAGGCGATTCGGCGGTGGTCCAAGCTGGGACTATCCAACTCAAGTGCTTGATCGAAGGTTCGCACGAGCGAAGGTCTAGGTGCTTGTCTGATGACCTGTGATGCCGAGGTTAGTCGATATTTCGAGTGTACATTGATTCGAGATATACCTTAGGCGCAAGTCTCTGGAGTACAGCTGCTCGAGAAGGGGCAACTCTTTCCAAACCTCGACGCTCTCTCGCCTGTTGTCGAAGTCGAAGTTTGGCAACCTCGAGCTCTGCCTGCACCATGTCAATCTTCTGAGCAGAAGTGAGGGTATCTGGAGCCACAGTGGCTGCAGACTGGGCCATGGCAGTACTTGGATGAGTGGTGTAAGGTGGTGGTGGTGTTAGAGAATCCATGTTGACAAGGCAGAGATGAAGCAATGAATGAATAGTTGAGAACGTGTACGATTGTTGAGTGAAAGCTGTACTGTAGGTGGCGATCTGGTGATGAAGATAGAGGCGACGAGAAAGAACGTCGTGAATTTGGAGTGTTGGGTGTAGCCACAGGAGGGAGTTGATGGAAGAGACGGCAAACGGATTGCTAGTGAATAACCACGCGTCAAAGGGAAGCTTCGCAACGTGGTGAAGTTGTTCGTCGCTAGGCAATATGCATATGCCGCAAAGGGAAGTTGCATGTGAAGAAGCAGCGACCCGGCCACGAATGAAGACTCCAGAGCCAAAACACTCCAGTATCAACATGTATCCCTCATTATGACTTTCGTATCCCGAGCTGCAGCCCACTCGAGATAGGAAGCAGAGTGATCATTCTCGTGCTCACAAGTTTTGCATGGAGCGCAGACAGTGTTATGGAAATGCGAACATGCTTTGCTATTACTCAAGATTCTTTGAGGAGTCGATCAAGTCGATTGGCATTGATGCTACGAGGCCTGATGATACCCAGTGCATCTTGATGTGTAGATTCTCATCGTTTTGTGCCGCTAGGCGTCATACAACAAGCCATACGGTTCCGCAGGATTTAAGCTTGTGTCTTCCAGGCCACTGGTCGAGCTTGAATCCGTATCAGACTTCCGCAGGACGGACTCGAGTATATAGAAAGATTGTGCAGACCAATAGGTATCCAGTCCTGTTCTGAGCACATGAGGATTTTGTCAACAAAGGCCCACATTCAAAACCTGTCAAGATTCACGAATGAGATAAAAAGTAAGACGTGGCCACGGTGAGGATGGCAAGGCGGACAGCGGCACTACCTACCCCTAGCTCACCGAGATGCTAATGATCTTTATATCCTCCATCGGCTTCTCCTTCCACACCTTAGCATTTTCAATTCTGTGGACCACGTCCATGCCTCTGACCACGCGCCCGAAAATCGTGTGCTTGTCATCCAACCACGGCGTTTTTTCTGTTGTGATGAAGAATTGACTGGCATTGGTGTTCTTACCAGCATTTGCCATGCTGACTGTGTAGGGCTTGTCGTGACGCAAAGCAGGAGTGAATTCATCTTCAAAGTTGCTGCCCCATATACTGTCACCTCCAGTACCGTCACCTAGAGGGTCACCAGTTTGAATCATAAACTTGCGGATAATGCGGTGGAAGATGATGCCGTTGTAGTAGTCGTTTTTGCTGTGAACAGTAAAGTTCTCGACTGCTTTCGGGGCATGCTCTGGGTACAGACGTATCTGAATGTCGCCCATAGATGTGTGGATAGTAGCGGAGGAGCCTGTCTGGGCCTTTGCTGCCTCTGCTTGTTGTTTCGTCGCGATGGTACGCGGTTTTTCGTTATGGACGTCGCGGTCAGATTTGTTGACGTCGGTATCGTTTGTGAACATGTAGAAGCGCACTTTTCCTGATCCTGTTGCGACAAGCATCGAGTCACGAGCCTCAGCTTGTTGCAACAAAGGGTTATCACTGGCAGCCATCTGTACAGTGACAACACCCTTCTTCTCAGGCTGACCTTGGTAGAGGGCCAAGTTCAGAGCCCTAAAGGGCTCCTCCTTACCGTAGACTTTGACAACGCGGTTCGTTAGAGTGTTGATGACCTTTGTACCCAAGATTGAACCATAAAGGATGAAGTTGCCGGTCTCGTCAAAGATAACATTGATACGAGCGCGAACGGCAGGATGCTCAATTTCACGCTCAACACCCAGTCTTCGACCGAACTCGACATCGTCTAACCTGTCGATAGCAGTCCCGGCCTGCTGCATTTCGGTAATGGTAGCAAGTGATTCGTCATAGGTTCTGTACAGTTTGCCAGTAGGGAAGTCAAAGATGCGGACTTTGCGATCGGGAAAGGACATGGTTGCGAACTGCTGGCCAGTAGGAGACATGGTGATGGATGAGGGAACGGATTTGGCCTTCTTGAAGTCAAACAAGTTGGTTGAGCTCTTGATAGCAAAGACGTTGTCTGGCTTTTCGTAGTTGCTGGTAGGACTCCAGTATTCGACCATGCCGCCTTCGTCGACAGATACAACACAGTCGTGATGGTGGTTGTACGACATGAGCGACACCGAAACTTTGTGTAACTTCTCCAGCTCGTACAAGGGCGTCGTGTTCTCGCCTCTCCCGTCGTAGATGGTGATTTGAGGACTTTGTTCGTGAGAAACGGCCAATAGTGGCAGAGAAGCACCGCGGCCGTGTACAAAGCACACAGATCTGGGCGCGCGTTCGGGAGTGAGCATAGCCAGGAGATCGAAGGTGATGACATCGAAGATTTTGACAGAGCCGTCGACACCAGCAGTCGCGAAACTACGACCATCAGCGCTCACACTGACGCTCCTAACCTCTCCCTCGTGTGCCTTGAACTCCTTGACGAACTCTATCCCATCTGCAACCTTTTTCCAGAACTTGACTACGCCGTCGATTGAGGTGGTAATGAGAAAGTCGGTATGAGGTGTAAAGGTATTGAAGCATAGTTGGTCTTGGTGCATCATGGACTTCGAGTAGCGAGGCGAGGCAGGCAGAGCGGCGACGTAGAGTTTCTCATATGGCAGTTTCCTACGCTTCTTAGTCTTGGGAGCCGCTGCTGAAGGCAGTGCTGGACCAATGTCGTCGTCGTCATCCGAAGATGTGGCTGCAACAAGTCAGGAATCTGATCTAGACAAACTGAGAGTGTCGGATGCTTACAATCGGCGTCTTCATTGGTCGCATTGTCAATCTGCCGAGTCGCGTCCTCGGCCTCGACTTGATCTCTGGTGCGCTTGGTGCCTTGAGGCGATGCGACAACCGTTGGCTCTGCCATTGCTGTAGTTGGTCGATGGTCCAGTTGACAAAAGAGTGGTCGGTATCGGAACATTGCTTGCCGACGGCCGTCTCGCGCGAGAAGACGGACCGAGCCGCGCGTGAGTCACGTAGCTTCCGAGTCGATGTCATTGGCGGGGCGCAGAGAGTCTTGGTTTCCTTGTGACAATTCCTCTGTTTGCCTTGCCACTTTCTACATTCAAATAGAAACACACTCGACACTCCTCGCGCCTTCTACTTTCACGCGTTTGTTTGTCTTTTCTCGTTCTATCAGGCCGCTATTTATTGAGCCTGCCATTTCCTTTTTGCTAAAAGTTGCCACGACCTTTGCATCACTGCTCAGTCGATTCTCTAACCACGTCCACAATTACACCACTTCTCGACACAACTCTGAGCGCCACACTAATCATGTCTACCGCCGAATCTGCTTCCATCCCTCAATCCGAGCCTCAGTCCGGTCGCTCGTCTAACCGCCCTCGCAATCGTAGACCACGCGGTGAGAGGACTCCAAACACAAATCCACCAACTCAACAAGACGAACCGCAGTCAGACGCCTCAAATCCTGGTCGTAGGCGAAGAGGTGGTGGAGGAAGAGGGCGTGGTGCTCGCGACCCTCTCCTCGCGCTGAGACCATCTTCAGTCGCACCATCGACCCAACCCTCATCTGTCGACCCCTCGAGTGCCGACGTTTCAGGCACAGAGGCAACTAATCCACGCAATCAAGACGCGCGACGAGGAAGAGGTGGCGCAAGAGGGGGAAGAGGAGGTGCTCGAGGCGGCAGGGTGCGCGAAAACAGGACCGTCAACGGCAGAGCTTTTGGCGGCCAGCTCACCTCGGATGGCGAACTGCAGCCCGATGCTACTACCTTCGTCCCCGGACACCCCATTCTTGCTCAAGGTGCTACCTCACAGCAGACACAACCTCGTTCGCAAAGACGCCGTCTGTCCAAATCTACAGCTCCCGATATCGCCACACGCACTCATCACGATATCGACAACGGCCACTACGAATGTCCCATCTGCACGAGTGAGGTTCTTCGCAACTCAAAAGTCTGGTCATGTCACACTTGCTGGACTGTATTCCACATGTCCTGTGTCAAGAAGTGGTCCCAAAATCAAGGATCCGCCGCTGCTCAGCAACAAGGTCGAGAGAACGGCGAGATTCCTCCCCCTCGCCAATGGAGATGTCCAGGCTGCAATCTTCCGAAGGACACCCTGCCCAAAACATACACGTGTTGGTGTGAGAAAGAAGTCGAACCACGTGCCGTCACTGGTCTACCGCCACACTCCTGCGGAAACACTTGTGGCAGAGAAAGAGTCCGCAAGTGCCCTCATCCTTGTCAGTTGACCTGTCACGCTGGCCCTTGTCCGCCGTGTACCCACATGGGTCCCACCCAGACCTGCTTCTGTGGCAAGCACGAGTCGACCCGTCGTTGTACCGACACCGACTACGAAAATGGCTGGAGCTGTGGTGAAGTCTGTGGTGATCTCATGCCCTGTGGGGAGCACGAATGTCCGAGACCTTGCCATGAGGGTCTATGTGGAGCTTGTGAAGTGCGCATCGATGCTCGTTGCTACTGTGGTCAGGTTGAGAAGGCCTTGCTTTGCGCCGACCGTGGCGACGAAGTCGCAAGCCATAAAAAGCATACCGCCGAGCACGGCCAGGACATCGTCGAGGAATGGACTGGCATGTTTGCTTGCGCCAATTCCTGTGATCGTGCCTTCGATTGCGGTATTCACCACTGCCAGAAGTCTTGTCACTCGCAAGAGACTGACCCCGGCCACTGTCCTCGGTCTCCTGACGTTGTGACACACTGTCCATGTGGCAAGACCAAGCTCTCGGAAATTTCTCCTGATGCTCGCACTTCTTGCTCAGATCTCATCACGAATTGTAAGAAAGCATGCATGAAGAAGCTCTCCTGTGGACATCAATGCGAACAGTTGTGTCACTCTGGTGCTTGTATGCCCTGTCTCAAGGCTGTTCCCATCAACTGCCGCTGTGGCAGAACAACTTCGACTACCATCTGTCACCAAGGCAGGATTGAGTCTCCTCAGTGTATGAGAGTCTGCAGAGCTACCCTCAACTGTGGCCGTCACGCCTGCGACGAGCGCTGTTGCGAAGGGGAGCGCAAGGCTGCCGAGCGTCAAGCCATCAAGCGGAAGGGCCGCAAGCTTGAGGAAGCTCACATTCGGCCTATCGATGACGGCTTTGAGGCTGAGCATATTTGTACTCGCCCCTGTGGTAGACTTCTCAAATGTGGCAACCACTTTTGCGAAGATCTCTGCCACAAGGGGCCCTGTGGATCTTGCCGGGAGGCCATCTTCGACGAAATCAATTGCAACTGTGGCCGCACCATCCTGACACCACCTCTGCCTTGTGGCACTCAGCCTCCACCATGTCGCTTCCAGTGCAATCGTCCCAAGACATGCGGTCATCCTCAGGTCCAGCACAATTGCCATATGGACAATGAGAGCTGTCCCAGATGCCCTTTCCTTGTCGAAAAGAGCTGTATGTGTGGCAAGAAGAGTCTCAAGAACCAACAGTGCTGGCTGAAGGACGTCAGTTGTGGACAAATCTGTGGCCGAAAGCTCAAGTGCGGCTCTCACTTCTGCACTAAGCCCTGTCATCGCGATGGCGAGTGTGAAGATGCTGGGGGTCGACCTTGCCAACAGTCCTGTGGAAAGGCTAAAAAGGCTTGTGATCACCCAGACGAAGCCATTTGTCACGCTCCTACTGCTTGCAAAGAGGACAAGCCATGCACCCACAAGATCTTCATCACTTGTGAGTGCCAGGCTCAGAAGCAGGAGATGAGATGTAACGCATCTAAGACCAGCGAGGGTAACCTCACAAAGTCTCTGCCTTGCAACGAAGAGTGCGCCAGACTAGAGCGCAATCGCAAGTTGGCACTCGCGCTCAACATCGATCAAGAGGCACATGTTGAAGGTGGTGACCATGTTCCCTTTTCCAATGAGACTCTCAATCTTTATGCAGCTCACCCAACCTGGTCAACTAACCAAGAGCGCGAGTTCCGTGTGTTTGCAGCTGCGGATGACGAGAAGAGATTGAGATTCAAGCCCATGACATCCACCCAGCGAGCCTTTATCCACCACCTGGCCGAAGACTTTGGCATGGATTCAGAAAGCATGGATCCCGAACCTCATCGTCACGTCGCCATTTTCAAGACACCTCGCTTCGTCCGTTCGCCGCCAAAGACATTGAAGGAGAGCGCGCGTATCCGAAACGCTCAGCGTTTGGCTTCTGGAAAAGCAGTTGCTAGCAGTGAAGCGCCAGCCAATCAAGTTCGTGCAAACGAAGTTGGAGAGCCTTTCAACAGCTACGTTATCATGCGACCGCGCTTTGGTCTTATGATTGAAGAGGTCAGAACAGAGCTGGCATCTTTCGCTCTTCCTGTGCAATTCGACGTTGAATTTCTGCCCAACGAAGAAGTAATTATCAAGGCCATTAGTCGTACTCTTGATGATCAGACACTGGACCAGACACTCAAGAACGCCAAAGCTCCGATTGCTACTGCCATTGCGGCAAAGAGCCTCGGTACGCTTCAGCTTTGTCGCACAGACTCTTCGCTCAACATCATACGCCGTGAGACAGAGAATGGCGTCAGTGATGGTTGGTCTCGTGTTGCTGCGAAAAGCGCAGCATCTCGCCGACCTCTTGTCCAGACAGCATCGTCGAACAGCAACTTGTTCTCCGCCCTTGCTGGTGGAAGCAAAGTCACTTTTGCCAAGAAGAAGAAGGAGAAAAAGCCTGTTGTTCCTGTAGAACCTGTTGTTGACGACTGGGAAGCGGCCGAGATGGCCGAGGAAGAAAAGGAGAAGTCGGCTAGTGGTCACAATAGTGGCGCCGAGGACGAGGCAATGGTGACTGAACCTAGCAATGCCGCCGGTATCGAGACGCCCGAGGCTGTGGGAGGTAGTGATGCTATCGATGCTCCCGCGGTCGAGGAGATGGTTGGGGCAGGTGCGGTTGTCGAGGGTACACAGACCGAGACAGGTGCGACAGGACCACAGGTGAGCGCATCGACCGAGCCTGAGCAGATTCAAGAAGTGGAAACAGCATAGTTGCCATTCTCTTCATTGTAAAAGACCGAGATAGATCAATTCACTCCCTTGACCATCAATGTATTTCTTGGCAACGAATGTTCATGTGACTTGATGAGACATAACCAAATGAGAAAGACAACAACAGCCAGGGCTTATAAGGAGTGTAGCATCCTATCTTTCGGCACATCACACTGGAGCAAGTAGTGGAATTGATATGCAATGTCGTAGAGATGCACAGTCTCCTTATAAACAACAGTGTGACCATGGAAATACCCCGAATAAGCCTCTCCCTTGTAGAGGTCACTCGGACGGATCACAGAAAGTAAGTCTCATGCATCTTTGCAATTACACTTTGAGACCATTTGATACAGAAGAAGAAGCACAAAAGTAGAACGTTGAAGGGCAAAGTGAAGCGTTTCGTGCATCAGCGACAGACGAGCGAGCGAAGGCACATTCACTCTCAGTCAAGAGCCAACGCTGTCACCCTTTTTCTCTTCTCCGATGCTTGCAACACTCTCGCATACTCACATTCGATATTAAATACCGTGCTTCATGCCTCTACTAAGCAACCCACCTCTTTGCATACTCAACCCACATCCAAACCCTCCGCAGCAATGTGTCAACTCTGCAGCCTCAACACCATCTCCACATCCTCGCGCTGGCCCAAAGCACTCGAACCACTCATCTCTGACCTGAGTCTGCTGGTCACCACAGCACACACCGAGCTCAACTGCCCCCCAAAAAACTCTGCTGCCTCCAGCGCCGAAGAAAAGAACCCCTCATCCCTCTCAACCACAACCAAAATCACAATCACCACCACCGCACAACAAAAACCATCCCTCCTGATCCCTACCCTCCGCGACATCTCCACCCTCCTCGAAGTCCTCGAAGACGAAAGAGCTCAATGGTGGCAAGCCAAAGCACCCGAAAGAAAGTTCTGGAGGGAGACTTGTCAAGAAGAAAAACTTACAAAGATCAATGTGGTCAACAACAAGACTGTTGAGATGATCGAGGAATTCAAGGCCAAATTGGGCATTTTTTGTCGTTGGAGTTTGGGGTTGGTGGACGGAGTTGAGGGATTGGGTGGGGGAGAGAAGGACGGGGATGTTAAGATGGAGGGATAGAGGGATTAGAGGAGAGTGGGCATGGGAGATGTAACATGGGAAGGATTGGTATGGGGGAATCAGCACTTCCTTGATGTGGAAAGAAGGGGCTCGTGCAGCCGATAGACTGCTCGCTACTTTCAAGGAATGGCATGGTCTCCATCGAGATGGGTCACGCACTCACACTCTGGACGTACCTCTGGCCTGGAAAATGTTGTGTCTCTCCATAGTGAGAATATTACTCTAGACTTTGGCGGGAAGAGAATGAGGTTCACAGACGATGACACAATGGGAAGCTAAGACAAATTGTTCCACTCCAGCCAGGCTAGAAGCAACGTAAAATAGTGAGAAGGAGTACTCTGCTAACCTTTTTCCATGTCATCCGTTATTGCATGTCGGGTATAATGATGCTATCAACACTTTCTTCGTCGCTCGTCGTCACACATAGTGCCTCTTTTTACCGACTTTTGTGAATCAAATTGTCCGAAGCTCGCACTCGTTGGGCCCACTCGGTCCAACTGCCATCGTAGACTTTTCTGTTGGTCTCGGGGAAGCCGGCCTCGGTCAAGGCAGCATCGATCACGCTTGCCGTGACTCCTGTGCCGCAAGAGCTGATGATGGGCTTGAGAGGGTCGACTCCTTTAGTTCTGAAGATATCGAGCAGTTCTTCTCTAGAAAGCAACGTCTTGGTCTTTGGATCCAGTAGTTCGGGAAGAGCAACGCTGATGGATCCGGGGATGTGTCCAGAAGAGAGTCCAGGTCTCGGCTCAGGATCAACGCCGCTCCAGCGACCAAGAGACCTGGCGTCCAAGATCTGCACACCTTCTCTACCTTCCTTGTTGTAATCCCTAGCAATCTCCTTGACTTCTTCAAAAGCCGCAACCTTGGAAGGATCGATCTGCGGCTCAGGGTACTGCGACTCGGGGAATTCTGTTTGTTCGCCTTTCTCGGTAGGAAGACCTTCTTCGACCCATAGCTTGTAGTTGTTTAGGATGTGAATGCTGGGGTGACCGAAGACACGCAGAGTCCAGGCAACGCGGGGTGCACTGAAAATGCCGAGCTCGGCACTGTCGTAGACGACGATGTTGTCGTCACGACGGATGCCTAGCTTACGCATGGCTTGGGTGAAGACCTGAGGGCTGGGCAGCATGTGGGGGTATGGAGAAGTGGTGTCCGAGACGAGGTCTAGGTCGAAGAAGCTGCTGGAAGTCAGTTCTTAAACGTCTGGGTGGGAAGAAGGAGAACGGTACCGAGCACTGGGGACGTGGCCCTGCTTGAAGACTTCATATCCTGACCTCTTCTCGGGATCATTGGGCATGAACCAACTGGCACACAGGGGAATGACTCGAGGAGAAGTGGCCAAGCGAGTAGGAGCATTGCCTTTCAGAGCAGCGCTGAGTTCGGCGGGCTTGACGAGATACGACGAGAGAGACATTGCTCGTTGCGCCGACATGCTGTGAGAGTGTTTGAAGGAGCTTCGGAGAGGTGGGAAGGTTGAGGACGCAGCCGATCGGAGCAACGAAGCCATTGCTGCCCCACTCGAGCTTGATGGGATCGTGAGCTGTGGAGCTGTGGTCTTGATGATGTGATTGGGAGCGAGAAACGCGTGCGACTTCGAGCAGTATGCTTCTCCAGGATCCAATCTAAGTGTCTGTCGCAGTGTGGAGAAAGCAACAGAAAGGCTTCGCACGCCGAAACACCCCAAGTCGACTCTTCAAGGTGGAGCCTTCGAGCACGCCTTCCCCATGTGACACGGCCGATCACCTCGCGATAAGTCGAGCTTATCCTTATCGCATACGTCAATGGCCCGAGCTTCTACCTTCAAACGAAAACAACAAAGAGACCCTGGTGCTATGTATACCTACACCTGCCCAAACGAACTCGTGTGTTATACCACGCTTCTGTCAGAAACATGAAGGTCAAGATTCTCTCATATCATGCTGTCGCCGCCTGGCGTTGGGATATGCCAGAAGACGATGATTGCGGCATCTGTCGCGTACAGTTTGATGGTACCTGTCCGAAATGCAAGTTTCCAGGAGACGACTGTCCTATCAGTATGTGCCCATCTCGGTTGTGCTAGCTGCACTGTGCTGACTCACTTCCAGTCATGGGACAGTGCACACATTCGTTCCATATGGTATATGGTCCTTGTTGAACCTTCTCGACCAACGACACTAACACCAGTCAAGCATTGTCTCGATACCTGGATCAACCAAGAGTCAAGTCAAGGCAGATGTCCCATGTGCAGACAAGGTACGTCCAGTTGACCTAGTCTTGGTCGCTCATTCAGGAATCGTGGTGCTAATGAACTCAGTCTTCCGCATCAAAGGAACCGCTGATCAGAGTGAGGTTCAGCCTGAGCAGACTGCCCAATCTTGAGTTCTGCACTCTCGAGATATAAGCAACGGTGGCACCCTCTCTCTTGCGTTGTTCTTTCGACAAAGACGCCATTCTCACATGCATCTTGCCAAGCAACGCTTAGTCAGGGTCCACGGCCATAAACTCACAACAACCCGTGTGGTCTTGCTCTTGTCGATCGCGAGCAGAGGATCATGTCGGCAGTAAACAAACGGTACTCTCACAGCTTTGCCCAAACCACTGACGACTCGAGTACCCCTCCGCAACAACGCGACGATGATGATGATGCCGCCTCCTCCGTTCGCGCGGATCAGGCGGTAACCACCTCCGACGGTATGCCCGTTCACAACAATGTAATCACTGACCGTGCTGATTGATTCTTTTCAGGACTATTCGATGACCCTACATACCCTATCGCTGCACCTGACGAACTTCTCCCACCTCCCGATTTCCGTCCATTCTTTACCTTGATCGAGAACCCAGACACCAGCGAGCATCATCATCCATCGGTACACTACATATTTTCAGACGACAATCCCGACTTCTTAACTTCCGCCGTTGTGGATGGTATGAATCAAGAGCTCGTTGGTACATCTCTGCAGGTCGCCAACAATCGCGAGCGCATGATACTGGTCGACATAGCGCCAGATGGAAAGACGGTGAATGAAGCTCAAAGCTTAAGTCAACATTGGCAGATTCTCAGGACTACTGTCAGTCAAGCCCCATCATGGGCAGATGAGGTGTCCAGGAAGGACATACCAGGGCTGATGCTCAACATCCAAGGCATGGAAAGTGGAAAGCTGAGATCACAAGCCCACCGTCGCAAGAACTCCCAAGAGGACACTATGGCTCGCGTCGAAGCTATGGTTGGCAGCTATGGAGCCTGCCTATCTACCTTGGAGGGTCTAGTTAAGAAAGACGTTCTAGATGACGAGCAAGATGAACCTGCAGGCGTGGCAAAGGCAGCCGCGACGCAAGAGGATGAACAAGGAACGGCTCATGATTGATGACAATGCTCGAGGTCAATGGCGCTTGTTGTAGTGCGATCTTCTATTCCCTTCTAACTGCTTCGCGTTCCACGGTGTTATGTAGACAAAGGCTTAGCAGCTACCACACGATAGGTTGCCCAAATCTGTCGTAAAAGTGGCCACTGTCGTCCTTGTTCCAGCTTTCTACAAGTGGGAGCAATCCAGAAACACTTTCTTGTGCACTGATAGCACCATCTTCCTTGTACTTGACTAGTCTTGATTCTACGCGACCTGGGTGACAGAGTACGAATACAACTTCGGGTACATCTATACTGAAGCTCTTGACCATAGCGTTGAGAGCGGCCTTGCTCGCGCGGTATGCATAGGCAGAGCCCGTGGTGTTGTGACCAACACTTCCCATTCGCGAAGACATGATGATCACCTTTGCGGCGTTTGCCCGTCTGAGGCTTGGGAGGAGAGCTCGAATGAGCAGAAAAGTGCCAGCAGCATTTACTTGGAAGGTGTGCATCAAGGTCGACAAGTCCATGACCTCCAGGGTTTCGGCGGCAGCTACAGATTCAGGCTGAACATCTTCGATAGCAGGGACTAAGCCACGGACACCCACGCTGTGGATGAACAGATCAATTGGTGTGTCGCTCAGCATAGCGGTAAGGTGGTTGATGGATCTCTCGTCTGTCACGTCGACAATATGTGACTGTATGGTCGCTGCATGATTTTGGTAGACTGAGAGCTCGATGGGTTGCCTGTCGATGGCTATAACATTGTTTGATCCATCATTCGAGTATGAGTCCAGAAATGCGCGTCCCAGACCAGAGGCTGCACCAGAAATCAAGATGGTAGGCATCTCAATTGGAGGATGTCAAGGATGTACAAGCGATTGCGGAAGAGCCTTGACTGTGCGTTGGACTGGCTTCGCTTCAAACTTCCTGTGTGGTCAGGTCTGTAACTCCCAATCCACTCTCATGATCAACTGCACATACGTAGAAATGAAGCTGTCAAGATGCACGGTTTGGCCTATTTGGTAGCTGAATACGGAGAGAGCCCTCGATACCACAACTCTCAGCGAATGCTCATCATTTGCAGGTGTATTTATTCCTATAGCAATCCGCGTGGCACGGCTTCGCATAAGTTATGGAGAGGAAGGATGCGGCTTTCGGCAAGTCGGTGGGCCGCGCTCGCGCATTCCTCGACGCAACCTTGTCGTCGCTCACCCAGACTTGACTTTCGGTCGAGTCGCCTTCTGTCAGACTTTCATGTGCCCCGGTCGAGTTGATATCAATACATCTCGAGTTCACATGGTTTGGTGCCAAGCACAGTAATACGGCCCTTGTTCCAGCCTCGCGCACACACTCGCACATACCATAGGATCAGTCCCTCGATGACGGCGGCCTCGTAGCAACACGACACGGATTATGCTCGTCTTGGTTGTTCCACTCTCTTCTCACAAGCCGCTGCTTGACAACACAAGCCCTTAAAGCAAGACAGCACAACCGCCTACCATGCGCCTGTAGCTGCTTGCATCACACGATCCTCGAATGCCACACACCTGTCGCACAGTTACACTACCGTCAGCACGTAAGCCTTTCTCTCCGAGGCATATGATTGCTGGCACCGAGGCTGTCACTGCTCGTGTCTTTCACTGCCACAGCTGCTTGCTTGTCTTCCGTTCTCAGTCGCTCACAGTATAGTCAGCACCATCCCGCCACTCAGGCTTCACCCACCATGCGCCGCACTCCACAACGCCCTCGCCCAGCTGAGCCTGCTGTCGCAACCCCTCGTACCATCGAACCGCCTACCAAGAAGATCTTCAACTGTATCGCCGACGACTCGGCACTGCTCGCAGGCGCAAAGAAAAGCACCCGCGACGGTATCCGGAAATGGATTGCCAACGGCCAGATTAGACTCTTTGTGCCCCTCTACAGTACGTCGCCATGCAGACGATCCCAGCACGACAACGACTGACCGTCGCAGCCCTCGCTCAAACCACTCGCCTGAAGGACGGAAATGGTCGCATCAGCAGCGACGCCGAAGACGCCCTGGTCTGGCTCGACGATGCCACCAGCACTTACCCCCACCTCGTCACACTCCAAGGCGGCTTCGAAAAATTCGAGACATGGACAGAGGTCGAGAAGTTCGCTTTGCCCAGGACTTTGTTCTCCGAAGGCGATGCCGACGACGAAGAAGTACAGCCTTTCTCCGAGGACCTCGCTGGCAACGTCGAAACCAAACTTGCTGTTCGCGACGCAAACCTGTCCATGAGTTCTGTCGACACCGATGGCTCTCGATCAGCAACTCCGACTTCCGTACACACCGCCCGTAGCTCTATCAGCCCAGAGCCTCCCACCGAGTGCCCACCCAAGAACCGCAGTCGCTCTCATGCATTCAAGTCCCCAGCCAAGAAGACCGTCCCTGGCTCTACCTCCACCTCCGGCGTTCCCTCGCACTTGCGTCCTCTGTTCAATTACATTCTCTGGCGTATTCACCAGGAGTTGGATCCTGTCGCTGCTCTGGAATCCTTCATCTTCTTGACTGACGACCCAACCAAGACTAAACTCGCCCAGCGTTTCGGTATCCGCACCAAGAGTCTCGCCGACATCCGTTACGTCGTCGCAAGGGAAGAGCGTGAGTTCAAAAACAGACAGCTTGTTCAGCGCAAGGAGATCGAGAGCAATGCCGTTCTTGCACGCCCTGACACTCGCGTCGCTGCTGCAACGACTGCAGCCGCACCCATCGACGATGAAGACAAGGTGCGTCCAGAGCTGTTGCCTGTCGATGAGAGACCCGCCCCAGTCAGCGAGGATGAAGAAGACGAGGTCCTCCTGAAGCGTCCACCCAAAGCTCCTGCAGCCATGCTTGCCCAGCACAAGTCGCCCAAGCCTGCAAACAAGGTTATGGATTCGAACCAATTCTCGCGCGGAGGCCAAACCCCTGCTCGCGGAAACGCTCGTGGAGGTGCTTTCAGAGGCAACGCTTCTCGTGGTCGTGGCACCCCCTTGGCACCTACTAATGCAGGAAGGGGCGCCACACCAGCAAAGCTGGATCTCACTCCCACCACTAACGGCAGTGGCCCGATTGATCCTAACTCTTTCACCCGCCCTGCTGCCAACACCAACAAGTTCAGAGGCGGTCGCAGACTCTGGGTCCCTACGTAAAAAAGGTCGAGCAAGCGGTATATTCGCACAAGACGCTTACACATGAAAAGTCCTTCCGTCAAAGGGTGTCTAACAACTGGAGTTGATAGGCAATGGTTAAAGCCTGTGCCGGTTCGAATTCGCAGAGCAAAGCATTTCCCTGGTATCGTAAGATATTCCACACTTGCATAGCACAACCTTCCATTGCCCTTTCGAACCTCGGACCAAAACTACGGAGTTGTTGTTTCTTATCGGCCTGAATTCCAGATACAGGAGCACCACCGGAACACAACTAGCTCAAGTATCGACGAAAGTCTCAGTGTGCTTCACGGTACGAGATATCGTCCCAGTATGAACGCGCTTGCAAGAGGCCAGTGGATGAAGTTGGGAGGAGGTCAGTTTGACAGATTTTTAGGGGAGAGATAGCGGGGATGAGGTCGCAGGAGAGTATTTTGCTTGTATTCCTTATTGGTGCTTTTGCGATTCTTGGAGAGGTAGGGTTGTCGTTGGTCTCTCGGATCGCTGAGATGAGCTATGCACAGCCACAAGAGATAAACTGCCTCGCTAAGGACCAATTCTTTGTTTTATCGCGATATTCTTCCTCCCCTGTGCTAAAGTTTGTAATCCACACACTACTACGAAGGAATAGAGCGCACTTGCCACCATAGAAATGCACGATCGCATTGAGAGTAGAACTCTATTCAAGGAGATCAGGCGACATAGTGCTTCTCGATGCGATCTGTTCGTCGAGACTAGGTACTATGCAGTTTTATGAGCTACTCGTGTTAACAAACTTTTGCGCATCGAGAGGTCCCGCTCAGACCATCTTCACATCCTCTTGGCGTCCGTCACTTTGTTTACTTCGTATCAACAGTCTCGTAACAATTATCGACATGATCATACAGCATACCTAGCGGTCATCGATGGAGTGCAATCATGCCTCGAGCAGTGGATCAAGCTGTGATAGCTCCAAGATCAGCATCTCAGCCGACCTTTAAACTACCTCCAAACAGCCATCTCATCATCACAACCTCTGGTGGTATTTTTTCTTGGGACCAAGTTGGGGTCAAGAAGCTTTTCAGCAGTAGTCAAAAAGGCATTCTTGCAGCGAGAGAGGCCAAAGATGGGAGTCAGATTCTTGCAGTGGCGGACGAGCATGTCGTGGTTTTACATGATTGCAAAAGAGGACGCGAAGAGAGCTGGGGCTTGAGCGGCAACGAGGTTCGCTAGATTACATACTTCGAGATCACATGGAAACTGATCAAGAACTTGCCAGGGTATTGTTCGACTCTTGGAGTATGCGCCCGATGCAAAGTCTCTCTTCCTTAGCACTTCCTTGACAGGAGCTATACAGCACTACTCGATTAACGAATCACGCTTGCTCGACTCGCCATCCACACATCCCACTCCACCGACTGTTCTGGCTGTCTCACCAACCTCTCATCTGATATTGTCTGCCTCTGAGAAACCAACATTGGTATACTTACAGAATCTTACTCTCAAGACACCTGCTATTCAGCTGCACCCGTCCGCGAGTAATGCAGCCATCGCTACGGCCTCTTTCCATCCCGAACGGCCCAACGTCTTTCTACTGGCGTTCAAAGATGGAACAATCGCTGCGTATGATGCGACAAGATTAGCACGAAGTGAGGCGGCTCGTACGGGTAGCACCTCTCGCCTAGCCACCAATGGCCATGCCGGCGAAATCTCGCACTTCTCGAACCTTCACCGTATCACCAACATCAGAAACATGTCGGATCCACCAGATGCTTCACCAAACACAACTGTTGGAAGCAAAAGCGTATCAATCACAGGTGCGGAGTTTTTACCTGGTTTTCGCACCCGTGCTATCAGTGTCGGCGCAGATGGAAGGTGCAGGCTGGTCGACTTTGAAGCTGGTGGCAAGATACTACGGACATGGCATGCTCAAGCACCGGTGACGTCCTTGTCAATCTCGGCCTCCAAATCATCTCCGCAGACTGGAAAGGCAGCATCCAAGCAGAAGTTCGGAGCCAATGGAAGTAATCTTGCAGATCGTACTGTCGTTGCTGTGGGAAGAGTTGATGGCCAGGTTCTCCTCTTTGATTCGGTCGGCTTGCGACTCGATCAAGTCCTCATCAACGCGCTCGGAGAAAAGATTATCAGCGTGGAATGGATGAACGGTCCTAGCCCACATGCCACATCGACTCCCGTCAAACCTGTGTCTGCAAAAATCGATGCTACATATGACCTGTTACGGAGCACGTCCGGGACGAAGATGAATGTCCAACCCACTCTGCCCAATGCTCTCAAACTTCCACCGGGCGCTGTATTTGTCCCTGTACAACCAGTGCCTGCGATCGCTCTGTATGAGTCTGATGTCGAAGAGATATCGACAGTGCGGTACACCCCAGCTGCAGATACCGTCATACGCTCGCCAATCGCCCAAACGACCTACATGGACCTTTTCTCGCCAGTCAAAAAAGTATCACCTCCACGTGGGCCGCAGAAGAGCCCAGTTTCATCTCCACATCTACGTCGTAAACGGATCTCGAGCCAGACATTTGTCAAGTCAAGCAGCCCTGAACCCATACTGATCAACAAGGAGGTCACAAAGGGACCACTGACGACACCTAAGAATCTGTCGATTCACCCTTTGAACACAATGATCGAGTCAATCCAGGGGTCCCCTTCACATGTTGCTCCGGCATCTGCTCGAAGAGGACCCAGATCGGGACGTAAGAGAACGCACACGCGGCATCCACTAGGCCCGGACCGTAGCCCAGTCGTTTCTACAGGAGCGGGTAGGAACGGAAAAGTGCTTGCTGACCTACGAAAACTAAATACTGGAATCTCGAGCCAAGCCAAGAAGAATGGAAAAGCCGCCCTGTTTGCGCCATACATGAACCGCACTGGCATCTCTAATCTTCCAAGAGTCGACGCACAGCCGACAGTAAGGGACGATGTCGCTGGACAAATCAAGTCGCTTGAGCATGCACATGATTCTCGCCCTTACAAATCAGCCCAAGCTCCTAAAGTTCACTTTGAATCCGAGAGCCATTCCTCGGACCGAGACATCTGGATGTCGGCTGGGTCTTCCGGAGATGAACGTACCCAGTGGAAAGACAAGCGTACTCATCACCATATTCGACAGAGGCAGATCGCTCAGCCTCACCGGCCGTGTCCGCCCTTTGCGGAGAGACCGAATACACAGTGTGTTCCCAATGTTCCGGTTTTGGGAGGCGAAGTCATCACTATGTCACCAAAGCCTTTCAATGCAGGAAAGGAGGCTGCTGTGCTTTCAATGTCAGAGGAAGCCATGTACAGTGCAGTATCGCACATTTCAAACATTGATGGCGAGTTTGTACCCGCCTCAAGAGACGTACAAACACTCTTCCCACGTGGATCTTCTATTTATTCGACCTCTCCGTCACGACAATCTCCTAAAAGGTCACCACAGCGGAAGGTGCAGGTCTGGAACGATGGAGCTTCGAAGACAAGAACGGTGCCGGACCCAGTCCAGCGTGCAAAGCTGGCAAACGCGAATCCCAATGCTATCGTCAAGGCTACACCAAGAGAAGCAGCAGCGAAGAAAGCCGTAGCGGCGTTACTAGGATCTCAGTATATGCAGAGTACCAAGACTCTTCCGCCACTACCATGCGTACCGTCAGAGACCATACCATTACCACCTCAACCATGTGCTTGTGCGAAGAACAGCTGTCCAGGTTGCGCAGAGCTGGGAGCGAGGGTCCAAGGTCTGGAAGAAGAAGTCGCAAGGCTCAGAGCTGAGGTTCTTGGGCTTAGGAGTGCCCTCAGGAAGACAGGTGTATCGAGCCGCATTGTCGAGAGAAAGATATGATGGAAAGATGCCCGATTGTTCATCCTGTTTTATTGTTAGATACCCTTTCTGCGTCAAGATACCATTCCTATGCTCAAATGCAACCAATGTCGTCGATCATGCCGTGCAGATTCTCTCCTTGTGCAAAGGTGTGTCACGTAGACGGCTAGAGAAATGCGCAGTTCTTTCGGGGAAGAGAGGCCGTTCATTGAGAGTCGGAATCATTTCGGCTCTCTGTGGCCTCTACTGCTGTCTCGAACGAACTGTGCATTTTGATGGCTTTAGTTCCACCTGATTGACTTGAGATGGCAGCTCGGGTCCCTGCCTACATAGCGTCATGTTTTTGTTCCTCCGTCTCTGAGCCCTTCGACAGATTTCAACATCCTTATGAGCGATACAACAAACCTGGACAGATGCACAAAGATGTACTGGGATAGGCATATGTCTGGGAGGAGCATGTCATCCTCGAGACTCCACTACCCCACTTGTATCTTTGAAAGATATCCTATATTTTGGCATTCTTCGTCAGGGTCATACACATACATGGAAAGCTGACAGTGGAGATGCACAAAGACAACGCGGTCTGGCTACAGGACTAAAGGAAGTCTGCGTCGCTGCTTCTCTTTGACGGACTTGATGGTGATTGCCAAATACATCCTGAGTTCGTCACCACTCGCTCTTTCCTTGACTATGTCCTCTTCCACGAAGTCTTCTTGAGATTTCTCAGCTCCTTGATAATCTGCATCAAGCGGAAGCTGACAATTAACCCATCAAAGAATTCTGTTTGCTCCCATGCCTGTCTCACTCGCACACCAGCAGCAAGTTGGCGATTCTTCCACTGTCACAGATGATCAAACGACACAAGAAGCTCCTAGAAAACACCCGCGTATTGAGACAAGGAGATCAATACCGCAGTGCTATCCTCAACTCCCTATACTTTATATGCCACCCTCGCATCAAGTTTTCCTTCCACACACCGTCGCATCAGCACCAGTCGAGATGCCTCCAACTACTCAGCCCTCGGTCTCCGATCAGAGAAGATCTTCCACTCACTCATCGCGAACCACGACTGGTCAGGAAGCGACCCCTGCCTTTCGTACTTCCTCGAACGCTGGCCAAAACTACTTTGCTGCCACCAGTTTTACTCCAAACACTGCACAGACTGGACCTCCGTCATACGCCTCTGATTCCAATGTGTCGCCAACCTTTTCGTTGAACAACAATGGCAGCCATTGCATACCAGCTGCACGTCCTGAGTTCGAGCACATGATTGTTTCGGTGAACCGCCAGAAGCTGTCCAGCGACGACATGCAGTGGACCACTCAATTCCCTTTGAAGGATCTCAGTAACTCAAAAGACAATGCCATCTCGATCAGCACGTTCTTTTTCAGCCGTCTGCTTGGTGAGATCTACGACAATCTGCGCAGCCAGGCTCAGGAAGAAGGTCTTTCTGTTGTCTGGGTCATGTCAGCCATTGGTCAGTTGGGTGTCGTTCGTGACGACGGTTCTCTGAGGGCAGTCGTCTTGGACCACCAAAACTCTGGTCAGCATACAGTTCAGTTGTACGTTGTCAGAGAAAAGGGTAAGTTGCAACGAACGGTCTTCTTCTTTCACCGTCGTCTAACATGGAACAGCTGAGGGCACTGTGCTTCCCGAATCTCAGGTCATCTCCTCAAAGACCTTCATGCTACCCAAGATTCCGTCCGTGTCTAGTGTTCTGAGCCCGGATATGACACAGCAAGACAACACACCCAGACAACCCAAGTTTCCCAATGGTTTCGGCTTCTAAGCACGTCGAGTATCAGACAGTGGGAGGGTATACGTTATGAGATCATGAGAGTGGAAGATAAATGAGGTTGGCTTCAGTCACGGATTGTGCGTAGAAGAGTCAAAAGAGGCAGGATTATGGAACAGGAGATGCTTTCGTCATCGCTGCTCGCATCGAAGGGGAAGAATTATGTACGATGGACTCAAATTTGTGGACTTGGTGATGATTGAGAAGGACCAAAGTATGCTGCACTCTCCTCACTTTCGTCTGTGTGCATCGGTCACTTCTATCGTGCTCAGACCTTGATTCCCTCCTGTCGCTTTCGACCTGTTATGCGTCTTTGCAACCTGATAGCTTTTGTGAAATGCAATCAGAACTCAGATCTCCACAGAGCATCTATCAAGAAGTGTTAGTATGCATAGCTTCATCGCCTTGCGACTTTTACTCACCCTTGCTGCCAATGATGTAGAGTTGTACGATATTCTTGTACCCGCGTCTGTGGTCTTGTACAGCAGACTGGAAAGAGTCACTGTCGTAAACACGACCAAGCTGTCCTGACCCAGACATGCGCCAGACCAGGCACCAAGTGATGCCATCAAATTCTTCGTCATCCTCTTCGAGACCAATCTTGACATCGGTGAGGTCAAGCTCGATGACCTTTTGAAGGCGACTGAAGACGAGAGATGACAATTCAACGTGCTTTGCATCTACGTCTGGCTTCAACAGACAGCGGGAGATGCGGATCTGAGAGTTCCAGTTGGTAGCTGTGTATGGCTTGACACGGCTGACGGAGATGAACATGTTAGCAAGGGAGGGACGCTTCTTTTTGCTATCAACGTCTGATTTGGTGTCGCACTTGGCCGTACGAATGGGCGGCATGATGGTGTCTGAGGGAAAGATGAAGAGTCGACAGTGTCCAAGGAGTAGTCGGAAAGCTTATCAGGACTGATAGATGAGATCCGATGTAACAAGAGAGTCTTAGAGACACTTTCCGGGACCATGATAATGAGACTTGAAGGAGTCGACGAAAAGTGAGTAAGAATAGTGAAGGCGAAGAGAGGTGTGCGATAGAGTCGAGAGATGCTGTGACAACTATGATTCTCTTGTTAGTTCTCGTTGGCGACATCACTTTCTGAGAGGTCCTGTTTCTTTTGATAGTATACTGCCTTGAATTAGCCTGCCACATGGGAGATGTGGTGGTACGACCAGACTCGCACAACAGCCTTCCATGTTCAGATGTCTAGAGAAGTCACACAATACAGTCTTCTCGAGACAGACAGGACGCAACATTAGTAATGATGACTCTGTATCTCTTCGTCATCGTCATCATACCTCTCATGTTCCTCTGGCCAATCCGGGGGTCGTGGATCTTCACTCCCTGTACTCCTTGCACTCCTGGTGCGAGTACCACCACAACAACCATCACAACTCTCGAGACTACTTCCATCGACACGCTCATCATAACAGCCACAACTCATCCTGCAGTGACACTCGCAGTCTCCTCGTGGGGAGAACAGCATCGACTTGCCGACAAAAGACTCTATCGCAAACGAAAAAAAAAAAAACTCCACAAAAGACTCGATCGTGAGATATCAGCTCGTCGACAAGAAGTGGGAAGCCGAAAAAAGCAGCAAGATTGCACCGGTGTAGAATTCCTGGTCTGCGTGATTTATGAAACTGCTGTTTCTACCCTCTTGTACATTCTGTGATAGGGTGTATGGATACAAGTACGGTGATGGCTTTGAAGATTCTTCGAAAGGATCCTGCGAGGCCGAGGGAAGAAGAGATAGAACGTGAACGATTGGAGGATGAACTGAGATGCTTGTGAGTCGTGATTCTGCAGACCTGGTAAGACGGATGTTACTCCAATAGCTTCCGATGAGGGTATGAGCTATTTTGAGAAATGCATAATAGGTTGAAAAGACGGAACGGTATCCATTTTGAGCTACTGCTTTGCTTCGAACATGTCGTGTCTTGACTCGACCATTGCTGTTTTGATACAAATGAGAGGCGGTCCAGTTCAAGCTGGAACAAGCAAGCAGTGATGAGAGACATACCTGCCTATCAACGATCAGCAAAAAGCGACAGACTGACTCAGATATTGCAAAATCTTTTTAGCAGAAACCGAAACCCCCTAGCCGCCGTGTTGCTAGATTGGTCAAGAGAAAACGCGCGAGGTTTTCTTCCTTGTTTTTGTCGTGCGAGGATTACTGGAACCCCCTCATGGCATGGTAGATCGGCCTCGCCGAGGATCGAACCGGTGGTCTTGGGCCAAGCTAAGCGGAAGGAACACTACTTTGACCGCTGTGCCATACCACCGGTTCGATGTTGATGTAGCAGATCTGTGGAACGATGATACTGAGGGTGCTTGTTGGGGGTGGTTGCCCTCACTTCACTTCCGAGGACGCTCAGCGGTAGAGGCACCTCCACTAACCTCATCTTGATTGTTCACTCGATGTAAACAAGGCTGAGTGGTATCGATATGATACTATATCTCTCTCGTCACTTCCATCGAGGGCGTGTCTGTGAAGTGCGTCATGGTACTGAGTGTCAGAAGTGTGCTGGGAGTAAAGAAAACAAAAAATCGCTTTTTCTATACCATCATCTTTTTATTTAAATGGATCTTTGCTTGCTGGACTTGAGCTTTCTCTTGCGAGTCTCGGCGTTGCCGTTGGGTTGAGCTGCCGACTTGAGCGTGGCAGTGGCTGCGTCAACACCCTCGGCTTCCTCGGTACCCTCGAGCAGTTCCTCCATCTCGGCGTCAGAAGTCTTCTTGCCAAGCACGGTACCCAGAGACTTGTTGTAGAGGTAGATGGGCAGACGGACCAAGAAGGTGTCGTTGATGGTAGGTCTTTGGATCTCATCGACCTGGCAACTATGTTAGCAAGTGTCAGAGCTCACATTGTAGTTGATACTTACATCCAGGAGGAACTCGTGGAGCTCACCCTCGGCGGTGCGCTCCTCGAGGTAGACGTTGCCGACGCTATCGACGATGAGGACCTTGCCGTTCTCGGCGATAGTGCGCTTCTTTGCGCCAATGGGACCGCTGGTAAGTTCAGCCTCGACAGGAGTGCTGATACCGGAGTTCTTTGCCTGTTCGGCAAGAGTAGCTTTAGCTGGCTTGGGCTTCTTTGCAGCACGCTTGCTCTCACGCTCGGCAGCACGCTTCTCCTTTCTGTTCCAATTCATGGCCTGAGGTTCTTCCTCGGATGAGGGTTCAGGAACGGGAGCTGGCGTGGTGTCAACACCGGCAATGCCTCTGACCTCGTCACCCCAGGCGATACGTCGGGCCTGGCGAATGTAGCGCTCGACAAAGTCGCGGTGCTTCATCCAGTTCATGTAGAGGGTAACGTAGTGGACACCACCACCGAGGAAGACGAAGAGACCGATCATGACAGAGCCGAGACCAGGGCGGAATCTCTGGTAGTAGTAGCCGGTTCCGCGCCATTTGGGGAAGCCGTTACGGAGGAAGTGATCGTAGCGCTGGCGCTCAGCACCACGAAGAATGTTTGTGACTATGCCGAGACGAGCAAAGCGAGCAGAGGCTTCCTTGGCGAAAGCATTGATCTCCTTTTGCGAAGGCTTCTTGTTCTTCTTGACATGCACGGTGGGCTTGTCTCCCTTCTTGGTGTTCTTGACTGGCGGGGCCGAGTCGTAGGTAGCGATGAAGCGTTGACGGGCCTTGTCAGGGTGCAAGACACGGGCCTTCTTCTTGTAGGCAGCGTTGATGTCATCGAGGTTTGCAAAGTCTTTTACACCGAGGAAGGAGTAGAAGGTGGCATTGCTACCCTCGTGCTGGGCGACTTCATCCTGGAGACGGAAAATTTCGTGGTCTGCCAGCTGTCAGTATGGGTGCAGGTCAAAGCGAAGGGAATCGGGCTCACCCTCGGGAGACCAGGCGCAGACAAGGGCAACCAAGCACAAGAGCAAAAGCAGAACAAAACCCTGGAGTCGGGGCATGGTTGCGTTGGTGATGTGGAAGTGTCGGGCTGCAAAGAAATGTGATGGAGCTGCAAGAGCGGCAGAAGTGCCTCTAGTTTCCCCAGACAAGTCGTGTCACCTCCGAGTCGGTTCAGTATTATGTGATATTGATAAGAAGCCTTGCAGCTTGCGGGTAATTCTGTTTCTTCTATTTCAAGGCTGACTTCCAATAGAGGAGTTAGGTCCTCCTTCTTTCTATATTGCAAATCTACCTTGCTGCTGCTGCTATTGCAGTTGATCTCGAGGTCAGCATCTTGGTCGGCTTCAAAGTTCAGGGGCGTCACTCCGCACATTGGTTGCTCCTGAAGCTTCAGCGAGTGTGGCTGAAGCTGTGGCTCATTCAACGACTGTTGATTCCACGTATGTTGCACGCGTAATCAACATAACTCCCTCAGTCTGCTCTTATTAGATTCTTGTCCTTCACTCACTCACTTTCTGAACGATCGCTCTTTCTGCATCTCAAATCGTGAGTTTCACCGACCCAAGTCATCGAGCCCGCAGCTTCCCGTCGTCGACGCTCGCGGCTGCCTTCACATGCAAACAAAGAAATTCTGTTGACTTACGGCTGACTTCCCCTTTTAGCGACAACTTGAAACACTTCTCAACCTCGTTAACTCGACCAACTTCGACCCTCTTTCGACTCCACGAACTTCATCAAGATGCCTATCAACCTTCCCATCGATGCCATCACCTCGCGACTCAACCTGCAGGGTCGCTTTGACAGTGTCCGCTCGCAGTCCGTCGGTTCCCGCTTCGCCAACCTGAAGCCTATCTCCGAGTTCTTCAACTTCAAGCAAATCTCCAAGCCCCAGAACTTTGGCGAAGTCCAGAACCGCGTCAACTACAACCTTGGCTACTTCTCCAGCAACTATGCCGTCCTCTTCGTCATGCTGAGCATCTACACTCTGCTCACAAACTGGCTCCTGACTTTCGACATCCTCCTCGTTGTCGGTGGTATGTACGGTATCGGCAAACTCGAGGGCCGTGATGTCGAGATTGGCAACTTCCGCGCGACCACTTCGCAGCTCTACACCGCTTTGCTCGTCATCGCCGTTCCCCTTGCCATCATCTCCAACCCCTTCGGTTCCGCTCTTTGGCTTATCGGTGCGTCTGGTGTCAGCATTCTCGGTCACGCATCGTTCATGGAGAAGCCTATCGAGTCAGCTTTTTCAGAGGAGGCGGTCTAAATGGTCGGCCGCGGGCTCCGCACGATATGCCCCACTGGGGAAGACCATCCGGGGCTCTTGCAGGGGGAGGTGGAGAATCATGGAAAGATGAGTTTGAGTTGCGCCGGAGGAGGTTTCTGGACGTGGGCGATGAGAGCGATGATGGGCATCAACGTGTCTATCTCGACCCTGCTGCTTTCAAGTCCAGGTCCGCTGATAGGCTGCCACGGGAAGCTTTTGCTGGAGACGATCTGATCTTCACTGGATACGATCTGGGCTCCGCAAGGGGAGAAAGAGGAGTGGATGATAATGCATATGAAAGAAGATACTACCAGCCGCAGGAAGAAGACTATTACCACGACAGTGCCTTGACACGACTGTCGCGCGAGGATGCGCTGGTTCAATCGGCCAGAGAGAAACTCAGAAAGGCACGGGTCAAGGGTAAGACAAACGTCAGCCTGAGCGTCGAGGAGATGGCAGCGTTGGAAGGGAGCAGCACGCAATCCAGAGACACTTCCGAGCCGAGTACACCGAACAAGCACAAGACCAGAGGCAGTCGGTCTAGTAGTACCACGAGCTTGACAAGCACTCGTCCACGAAGGATGAGCACTGGTCTATTCGGCGGTACATCACCATCGCATTCTCGATCCCGAACACCCAAGAATCCGAGAAAACCCTCGAATGAACAACAGCCAATTTCTCGCACTCCGTCTCAACCAGCATTCATGATCCGCGGCCCGGATGGTGTATCGATGTACGCGCCTGCTGATTTCTATCCTTCTTCGGCATCGTCTAGAAGACCCTCGTCAAACGGCAATCGTACGGTCACCCCGCCCTACGAAGCATACTCGGCTCGCGGATTCGGTCCTGAATTGCGAGCGCCCTCTTCAACTTCTAACCGTGCTCTATACGATGAGAACGCATGGACATCCTCGAGTCGACCACCACCAGGAGCGGCATATCCTGATATGTTCGGACCATCTTCCTCGCTCAATTCACAGTCTTACCAGGGATCCATACCTTCGTCAGATGTGTCGTATGCGAAACTGAGGCGAGCACCTCAAGGGTCGCCGCTCTCGAATGTCGAAGCAGCAGCTGACCGACGGGAAAGGGAACTCGAGACGATGTCGGGGGTAAGACCAGCAAGCAGTGGAAGCAGTAGTGATGATTCTGGTGGGCAAGGGGTTAGGATTGAGGTCGAGCCTGGATTCGGGTTGAGGAGGGTGCCGGTATCAAGCAAAAGTGGTACAGTCAGGCGCAGAAGATAGAGTACCAAAAGCGCAGGGACTTGTATTCTATGATTTGTGGTCATTGCGATGTGCAAAAGTGTGACAGACCAGTAGCTATCAGAAGGCACATCTCTCACAAGCGTCCTCTGAGGGTCGTGATAAGATGAAAGATTATGCTCTGGATTTCGTCAAACTCTCAACTAGACTTGATGTGAAATCTGCTTCGTGCTGGTATCAAACCAGCCACTTTCCCATATTCCGGGAGATGCCCAAAGTAAACGCCGTAAACTCCGATACTGAGATGTAAAAGAAACAGGCGATGTGTTCCGACTCGACGCAAAATGTGCCTGCCTCATCTCTCTGTTCTGTAGGTTTCAAAGGCCCTTGAGTGCCTCCTGCTATACCGTTCTCTTTTGCCAACCGTCCAGTCTCCTCTTTCTACACTCGTGCAGTGTTCTTCAGGGGTGTCTCGAGGGACTCGGGTCCTCGCTCAAAAGTAACCGACGATGATGCGCAATAGCTCGAACACGAGACCGCCGCAGACGACAAACAACAAGGCGACTGCAAAGACTGTATTAGTTCTTTCCTTCGCCGAGTTTGGGATCAGGTGTGTGTGTGTGTTGGGGGGGGTCGCAAAAACGTACACAGCCAGAACTTGCTGACGGGACTCTTTTGCGGGACGGTCTTCTTGACGACGGGTTCGGGCTTTCCGCGCTTGGTTTCTTGTTTCTTTGCAAAGGCCTCGTTGGCACGGCGTTGTTGGGGTGTTTGGACCTTGGTTGCGACTCTTGTTAGCTCGTTGTGCTTTACCCTGCTTCTGTCTGGAGGATTATTCGAATACCATTTTGTGAGATGTGAAGTGTGTGGACTGCCGGCAGCAGAGAACGAAGGTCTTATATGAGAGGAGCGAGTATTGTGAGTAATCGATATACGAAGTGGAGAGAGTAGAAGTCAGAAACAACAGATCATCGCACATGGCCACCACAGCCAGCCCGCCAGCCAGCCCCTTCCCCTTCGAGAACACTTGGTCAACTCCAGCAAAAGGCGGAGAGATCTCCCCCACATTGCTTGGCCTGACGTCTCCACCGCGGTGATTTGTTTCGAGACAATCAATCATCCTGAAGCTCTTTCCTCTAGCATCACACAAATCGAGTCAACAACCATGTTGTCCACGATACTCCGCGCATCAAGGATACAGACCTCGAGGTCTTCAATCGCTGCTTTTTCGACGTGTAGACCGCTACGCCAGCAACCGATCTATCAACCACCCACGCCTTCAGAACCGGATAACCCGCATGTATGACGAGCTCCCCGACCCAGCACCACACACCGATATTCACCCTACGTCGTCTCAGCTCCCCCAAACGATAAAAGGCTAGAGTGCTGACTTGAGTGCTTTCCCGCACAGCGCGCATTCTACAAATCCTTTGGCCGTCCGATTGCAAAAGTCTTCTTCATGGCTCTCTTCACATATCAAGTACTACACTACACCTGGATGAGACTGGAAGCCATGGAAGAAAAAGAGGAAATGACTGCAGAGCTGCAAGGGTTGGAGGGTCAGTTGAGGCATTTGGCAAAGTCGACAAAGAAGGCTTGAGAGAATAAAATAATTTCGACATCACATTCAAGAGGGTGCACCACACTCGGACCACCCTCCGATCGTGGACTTCTGTACAGCCATGGTAGAATGCGGTATAGTCTCCGCAGAGACATGCCGAACAGTATATTTCGACCAGCTCTAACGCGTCACGCCCGGCACAGGAACGTCACCTAAGATGTGGTCGCATGAGAGAGAAAGCCATGTCAGAATATCGGATTTGACTACATACAGGCAAGAGTATTGCTGTCATATACATAATTACACCACCTCCGCTTGTTCATGGCATACTCATATCCTGTCTCACAGACCACCATCGATGTAGTAGCTGATAGGGTACTTGAGGAAAGCGCACTGTTCGACCATTAGCTTGGCTTTTCAGCTGTCCGGCATTGTTCGTAGCTCACCTGAGGCAGGTCCTGGAAGTCGGAAGTCACCGAAGGGAAATCGAGCAACTTCATCGGGCCCTGATCATTGGCAACGGGCAACCAGGGTCCGCTCTGCTTGACTCCCTGGGTGGTGTTGGTATAGCCGCGGACCTGGAGGTAGGCGGCTGGTGGGTTGGGGTCGAGTGTGCGGACGAAAGAAGCAAAGTAGCCACTCTCCAACTGCACGGACTTGAGGTCGTTGGCATCACGCAGAGGTTGGAGGTTTCCCTTCAGTCCCGTTTCAGCAAATCATCTTATCGAATCTGTTTCAGCATCACTTACGAAAACCCAGGGCATGTCAGAACCGTGAAGCTTGAAGTATGGCTTCTCGGGGTTGCCGTAAGGGTATCCCGGCTCGACTGGAGGTCCGCCGAGGTTGTTAGGATCATATCCGCCGCTTGTTCTCTGCATCTGGTAGAAGTACGATGTCTTGAACGCGCCTGACTCGACACCTGAGTATACGGTGGCTTAGTCAATGCAACGGAACTGGTTGTCAGTGGCTACTCTCTGGGAAACATTGAACGAATCTAGAGTCACGTTGCCAGTGTCATAGTAGGGGAAGAGACCCGAGTCGATGATGGACTGTGCCTCTGCCTGCGTGATGCCCAAAGCAACCTCAATACCTTGGAGTTCGCTGGTCACAGGAGTCTTGGGGTAGGTCGAGAAAGATGCACCATCGTTGGCGGTGGTTCCCCAGATAGTGTTGACATTGGCAGCGCTGCCGTTGTGGTTGTACACGTCCAGAGTCTCGGTGTTGACATAGGTTCCGTCTTGGACCACATATCTGGCAACAGTGGCAGCATTGACGATAGTCTGTGCAGGAGTAGCTCTCAAGCACGAGATACGAGCATCGAGAGTGGTCTGGTTGCAACCAATCTCGCCGAAAAGAGCTTCAGAGCGTGCGTACGACTCGGCAGGGGTCAAGAAAGAGCTGTAGGTTGTTGCATAGTCTGGGAAACAGGTCAGCATACACACTGTGAGGTACCAAATCCGCCCAAATGGTACTTACTGCCAGTCAAGCCAAGGTCGACACCGCCGCCCAAGTTGGACATGGCAATCGAACCCCTGAACTTTCCAATAGCCTTGGGAGAGCCCAGAAGAGTACGCACAGAGCCAGCGCCTGCCGATTCACCATTAATAACGATCTTAGAGGCGTCTCCACCGAAGCTGGCGATGTTCTTAATGACCCACTACACAGTGTTAGCTAGTACCGCACACGAAAACTGGAGACAGCACATACATCGAGACCAGTAACCTGATCGGAGATACCGTAGTTTCCGGTGATGTTGGTTCCAGGAATCGCAAGGAAACCAAGGGTGGTCAAGCGGTAGTTGATCTCGACAACAACAATGTCTTCTCTCGATGCCAACTGACCACCATCACTTCCAGCGCTAGCACCGGACCCACCAGTGAAACCTCCACCGTAGATCCAGAAATGGACGGGTCTCAAGTTCTTCTTGGATCCAGCCTTGGGGATGTAAGGAGTCTGGATGTTGACGAACAGGCAGTTCTCACTGCTGGAGCTCTCATACGGCTGCGCGCAGTCAGGTCCGTACTTGGTTGCATCAATAGTCTGACCAGTCTTGGAGTACAGGGTCGAGTAGGCGAAACGAGCTGGTGGGTCTGCGAAGGGTATGCCCTGGAAACGGAAGGACTTCTTGTTTCTGAAGCCTACATAGGTGTTTCCGGAGGACGCAACCTTGATTTCGTTGGACGCAGAAGCAACAGCATTGCTCGGAGTGTTGCTCTGGCTGGACTGGGTGCACAGCACGGGCAGGACATTGCCCGGGCCGGCTTTGGCGAACTGCAACTTGTTGTTGTGGACTTCCACTGTTTGTCCACTCGCGATGTGCCACTTTTGGTCCTGTGTCGAGCGACCAGCATAGAATGCATACGAGAGCTGGTTGACAAAGTCCTGAGAGTGTGCTTGCAGAGCCGATTGTGAGATGAGGGTCTCATTCAAGGCTGCACAGCCAGCGGCTGCATTGGCAACAGTCGATGGGTCCAGCAGGATAGCACTGATATGGTTGACATCGTCGGTGAAGTTGAGATTGTTTTGGTAAAGCAATGTCAAAGAAGATTGCGAGTTGGAAAGACCAGAAGGAGAAGGAGCAATTGCTGCTGCCAAAGCATAAGGCAGGCAGGCAGCGGCTGCCGTCAGAACAGCGAGTTGCTTAACAGATGCCATGATGGAAGTCTTGGCCTTTGGGTTTGCTGTCTCGGTCCCAGACGTGGTCTTATAGGTTTCTTCCATCCCTCAGATTATTGCCTCTCCTTCTTTCATTACCGTGATATTCGATGCATCATGCATACTTTACTTTAGCCTCGATGAAGCATTTACCCCGTCTCCACACGGACTACCTTAACCTCGCTTGGGACGGCATGGTCCCTCTTCATGTGCTAAAGTTTGTAACGCGCGCACCTGTAGAAACGCACAGTGACTTCGGGATCAGGAGGGATCCATTGAGAGTTGTGAGGTAGATGGCTCTCTGTGGACTTCTCCTACCCTCTAGAGATACTTGTGCATTTCTATAGTAATTACCACGCTCTAAGCCTTGGTAGGAGAACCGTGGGAGGGCTGTGGGAGTTACAAACTTTGGCACACGGAAAGGTCGGACATGCGGCAGTTGCTTAGACACCATCTAGATTTTGCATCTGGAAAAGTCTACGTATTCGCGTGCGTAGGGCAAGGCCATCTCCTGCACCCTGACCATATTTCCCCACTATGGACTGCACCGACACATGCGGCTCTGCAATAGTCAGAGGATATACCATTTAGCCGCGAGAAGTGGTGTGTCATTTGATCGGTCGTCCCGCTCTCGGAGATGGAAGCTTTCCCACGGGGTCCCCTCGTTCCGCGAGACGGGCCGTCGTGTGGAGAACACCGCTCGCGTGCAAGCGATCTGTCGACCAAGAATCATGCAGGTACGTTGGAAGCTTGGTTCAGGTATTTAGCCAAAAGGCTTTCGAGAAGGGCAGACAATCAACTCTGTTACACGAGATTGCCGGTGTGATCTCGTCAACATAAGCACCTCGCTCTCGCTTTCGAAAAGCAGCACTGCGTTGCAGATCACAGTGGCGAGACATCAACCTCTACATCCGCAGAGAGAGTATGTATGTATCTACAGAAGACACAAATCACTAGAGACGCTATATTATTAATGATCATCTACTCCATGCCAGCCCAGAAGCCCCAATCTATATCTTGGAACTCAAGTCCGAGAATCACATTGAGGTCCTCATCAGTCATGACTGGTTCCAGGGGCTGCCCGACGACCTGAATCTGCGGGTCTGTCGCGACCGCATGCCTTTGTGCGAGAAGAGGTTCTAGTACAGAAATACACATCGGGGTATAAGCGGAGGGATCAGCTGCCTGGCGAGCCTTCCAAGCGTTGGTTATCAACTCAGCTGCATGTAACTTCCTGCGATCCTCTGGAAGGTCAAGGAGGTTTTTGTTATGTGTGTATAGGTCAGAGAGCAAATCCCAGATACGTTGAGCTTTGGGCGAGCCTTTGAGTTGCATGACTTCGACAATTACGCTGATGACTAGGAGATGTCAGTATCATATACCTAGTTTGATGGGTAATGTTTTGACTCACATGCATGCCACTGGAAGTATCCATTGATGAACCAATGGAAACGTTGTATCTCAGGTCTGGAGTTCAAGGCAATGTTATATTCTAAAGTCTTGAAGGCCATTTCCACCAGCTGGGAGTGTCGCTCTTCTTCGGACATGTCTGCGCTGCCACTAAACGACATGGGATGTAAGGTGAACATGCGCATGGTACATATTAGTGCTCTTGATGTGAGTTGTATCATGATGTCGAGCGGCTTTATCGGATCGCAGTATTGCAGGAACTTCTTGTTTAGGCCGTCCTCCATGATCTGTAGGAGCGTGTTCTTCCTGGTGTGAGACAGAGTCTTGTTAGCTGCCCAGGAGATTCCAAGTTTGCCCTTGTTCTCTGCGAAGAATTCTCTCTGTTGTGACACAATCCAGTATGTCCATAAGCAGTATGATAAGCTCGTCAGACTTTTACGCTCTGCTGGAGGTTGGGTCATATCAGGTTGAAGGTCGTCATCTTCGATATTGAGTGGGATTCGAGCATCCCATGCAGCCATCAGTGTCAGTGGTGTCGTGCCACAACGAACACCCAAAGCAAGATCGAAGTGCTGTAGATGCCACCACAATCGACGGCGGCTTTCAGTCTCGACTGGATCCAACCCAAGTAGAGCACCATCGCGGTGGATGCCTAGTTTCTCGGCGTTGCGTATTGTGAGACCCATCAGTGAGAACAAGCTCTGTATACTCAATCTTTCCATGGAAGCGGCCTAGACATCTATTAGCAGGGCTTGGGATAAAGAGTGAACGCGACTCACTATATATAGAAGTATTGCTCTGATTAGGGTAGTGTTCGTGATGCAGAATATGTTGCTGCGCGATAACGCCTGCTCGCAGATCGCCTGATAATGAGATAGCAGCACTTGCTTAGGCTGGCGCAAGACTCTTGTACATTCTTCTTCAGGTAGACTGACTACACTCATCAGGTAGACACAGAACACAAAAGCATGGTCTTCGTCTTTCAGTTGCATTCGGCCTTCGGGTGTTGTCGAGGTGGATCGCACTTGTTTCAGAACCCAGTCAAAGTCGATTTTAATTAACGGATTTGCATTGCGCTCGAATTTGTCCCAAAGAAAGATGGCGTCCTGGGTAGTAGGGTGCTGTGCTACGAGATCTGTGGCATAGTCAGACCGCAACAGACCTTTCAAAGCATCCGGTTTGGTCCTCGATATGAGAGGTCTACTCATCAACACATCGTGGTTGTGTCCATTCTGTTGGTTGTCTTCTTGGCCAATATGAGAGTGCCAGGCACGCAACTCGACGTAGTAGCTTTCTCCGTTCTGCTCTAGCATAATGGGCTGTCCACGTTCGACTTCGGTGGTGTCGCGAGTATCCTGGGCATTTTGTGTTTCGGTAGGTGGAGGACCTGTCCTCGGCCGTTTCGATGGCCGATCATCTTGACTATCCGGGTCTCCGCCGAGGCTTCTCACAATAGATTCTAGTTTTTTGATGCGGTCGATGGGAGTTGCCTCGGGGTAGATGCACTGGTCCTGCTTCCTTCGCTTACAATTCGAGCATGGCTGTTGTTTGTCGCATCGAACCTTCCGTCTCGAACAAGGTTCGCAAGCTTGACTGCTCATCGCGAAGCTTCGGCGAGTTTTGAGACCGCAATATGCGATTACTGGCTCCACGAGATATTCGGTTGCTAACCTGCGAAGGAGCTTGCGCAAGCGACCGAGCGAACAGACAGTGCTTTCTCCATGTGCTAAAGTTTGTAACTCTTACCCTTCTTCCTTGGAGGTGCACACCGCGGTCTTCCTTATAGAAATGCACAAAGTTTTCCGAAGTACAGACTTGTCCAGAGAGATCTGACGTACTGCTTTGTTTTCGATGATAAGTGTCTGTTTCTGGAAAGTATTGTGCATTTCTACAGCTAAACGTGTTACAAACTTTTGCACAAGGTGGGGAGCAGAAACTTCGGGGAGCTGTCCCCGAGGCTGCAACACCAGATTACTCGGGGGCACTGCGAATCAACCACTTTCCGTCATCACATCATGCTATGCCTCAAAAACTATATAGAAGGCGTCTCTCAGCAGCTATTGCCATGCTCAACTTCACCCTCAGACCCAACAAATCGAACTCTCAACCATGGAGGACAACAGCACGCAAGTTAGCTTGAAGGTCTCCTCCAGCGCTGGCAATGATGGAAAACTCCATGACACAGAGCAGCAAGATGACGAAAAGATATATCCGCCCAAGAAAGTTGTTCTTCCAGCTATGGCTGCTATCTACCTGGCAGTGTTTCTTGTTGCACTTGTATGTCTTTACCACTGTACTATGAACATTAGACTTACCGTCATACAGGACAGAACAATCATTGGCACAGCGGTGCCTTCCATCTCGAACCACTTCAACAGCTTTGGAGACATAGCCTGGTACGAATCAGGTTTCCTTCTTCCACTCTGTGCTCTACAGCTATCGTTTGGCCTTGTGTACACGTACTACCCTTCCAAATGGGTTCTGATCATCCTCGTCTCCATATTTGAGATTGGATCGATAATCTGTGCCTCTGCGCCTTCAAGCAATGCTCTCATTGTTGGAAGGGTAGTACAAGGAGTTGGTGGAGCAGGCATCGGGTCCGGGGCTATCATACTTATCAGCAAGCTTGTGCCTCTCCAAGCTCGACCTCAGTGGACTGAGGCATTGGTGCTGTGTTTGGGCTCGCGAGTATACTTGGGCCGCTCCTGGGAGGCTATTTGACTTCGATTACCTGGAGATGGTGCTTCTGGATCAACGTCCCGATTGGTGGTGTGTCATTAGCATGTCTTGTGTTCTTCACACCAAACAGCCCGTCTGCTATCAAGGCTGCTCCGACCTGGCGTGGGAAGCTCAACCAGCTCGATCCGCTGGGTTTCATCCTTGTAGCACCTTCAGTCATCTGCCTACTGTTCGCTATCGAGTGGGGTGGTTCAAAGTATCCTTGGAACAGCGGTCGTATCATCGCATTGTTCGTCGTCTTCGGCGTCCTCCTCCTCGCCTTCATAGCTTCTCAAGCCTGGCGCGGAGACAAAGCAACCCTGCCTCCAAGAATCTTGCGACAGCGCAGCATAATCTCTGCATCCCTGGCGAATGTAGGGGTTGGATCTCTGCTCGTCCTCTACGCCTTCTACCTCCCAATCTGGTTCCAGGTTATCCAAGGAAAATCGCCGCAAAAGTCTGACCTGTCGCTATTGCCGCTTCTCCTCAGCAATGTGTTTGCAGTTATATCGTGTGGTGTCTCGACGAGTGTTGTGGGATACTACACGCCATTCCTGATTGTCGGGAGCGCGCTATTGATTGTAGGGTCAGCACTGATCACGACATGGTCGGTAAGCATTGGGTCAGGAACATGGATTGGATATCAGGTGAGCTTCTTATACTTCTTTGCTGGTGGAACAAGAAGCTGACTCGGAACAGATCATCACAGGACTGGGACTCGGTGCAGTCTTGCAAGGTCCGAACATAGCAGCACAGACTGTCCTTTCGGATGCCGACGTATCTATTGGCTTGTCTTTCTTGCAATTTATCAGCTTCTTCGCAGGCAGTACCTTTATCATGGTCTCACAGACACTTCTTGAGAACAGCTTGGTCTCCGGGTTGAAGGACATATTACCCAACTTGGATCCTAGCACTATATCAGGTGGGGGAGCAAGCACTGTCCAAAACTTGGTGTCTTCAGACCAACTTCCGATCGTGCTTCGAGTCTACAACGATGCGCTCAGATCGGTCTGGTACCTGGGCCTGGGACTGGCTTGTCTTGTGTTTGTGGCGTCATGGGGTTTTGAGTGGAAAAGCGTCAAGGCAAAAACGCAGGGCGGCGTCAACGACAAAGTGTGAGATTGACGAAGCGAGATGATCAAGGACTAAGTGGAGTAGCTGTATTGACATGATAGTCGTCAGATAATCTAACTGTGACCTTCCACCTCTTTCTTGATACGGACCTGCATCTTCAGACTTGAATCATCAAGGCTGTCCTTGGGCTTCTTCAGCGACTCGGTGTACTCGGTCCAGAGGTCGTCAACGCTTTGTCCGAACAGGTCCTTCCAAAAGGTATCCTCATGGTATTTCTGGTGACACAAAGCTTGGTTGATGACATATACACTGCCCGTACCTCTGGACTTCTCTATCCAGTCGAGGAAGTAACCAGTGTTCTGATAACCAGTATCCCAACTCTTGCCAGCCTCTTTCTTCCAGTGCGGCGGCACGAAACCAGCATTCAGACGTACCCAGTCGGCAATACCTTCGATGAGGCCTCCGTTGCAGGTGTTTTTGGCATTCCACTGGAAACAGTGGACCAGCTCGTGGCAGACGACACCGAGGATCTCGTCACGGGCAGTGTAGCCAGCTCTCGCCGATGCAACGTGGTTGAGGTAAGACAGCGAGAGGTGGACCTCTTTATGATCGTTGTCGATGTCGGAGCCAGTGGTGTAGGCAACGCCATCCATATCGCGTAGGATCAACGTGACGGAGCGCGTGCCAGGGATCTTTGTAGTCGAAGGCGTGGGTAGACTGGTCGTGGGATCGTCATGGTTGGGAAAGGTGTAGAGTCGCTTCAAAACCACGTCGACGAGGTCGGCAAAGTCTTTGGCGCTGTTGAAGTTCTTGAGGAAGAGGTCGGTAGACTCGTGGGAGAGGTCGCGGAGCTCGAGGCGCAATTTGACTTTGGGAAAGTCGGATGGCTTGGTTGACGTCGGCTCGGGTTCGCGCGTTGGTGTTGCCAGTGTGGGAGGTGCCTGCGATGGCGTGGGTTCTGGAGGAACTGCAGACATGGTTTGAAAGTACGGAGTTGCTGACGATGTAGACGACATTGAGTAGATGTTTAGCGATATATATTTGCTGTTGATTGTCTCTGACCTGGGTAAATCCATGTCTCTCCACACAGACGTTGGAATGGTGCAGCCTCAAGATTCAGGGTCCATATAGCATTTCATGCGAGAGGTTTGAGACACCTACCGTAGCGCGAAGGTGCGCAAAGAGATGTTCATGAAGCGCTCCACCACTGAGAGCAGTGCAGCTGTCTTTATTAGCAGTCTAAATCATTGCCAAAGGCTCTGATTCTCGTAGATCACTATGCATGTGCTCGTTATCCTCTGAGCTTGAGCATATCTGTGAGCTACTTAGAAGGATGAGATATACAGAGACGAAGTCGGCTCGAAAGGGAGGAAGATCAAGCGCTTCAGAGTAGTCCTGGTATATGCCAATTCGACATTCGACATGGATGGCTTCTTCACTTGGCGCAGAGCTGGGATCTTCTATGGACTCCGCTTAGTAAGCGAAAAGCCGTGCACAGACCGCACCAAGCCGTATAAAACTGTTCGCTCTCTCGCCCTCTTCTTTCTCTCATTAGTCGACTTTACTGTGAGTTACCACCACCCTTCAGTGACTACCACACCTTTTAAACATCATACTGACCTCTAAAACAGTCATAGAATCATTTTCTTTATGTAACTTCAACATCTGAACTCTTCAAAAGAGCCACAGAACTCCAACCTGGCGGATGAGATACATCCCCGGCGCCTTAGAGTGATACCAAGTGCTTTGGCTCCGGCCTCAGCGGTGATGATCTCGACCCTTTTGAGTGTCTGGCTTCGGTCGGCTTGACTGGGTAGGCGCCGGCGGACTTCTGACAGGCCTTTTATCTTCTTTCATTTTTTCATCAATGTTTTGGCTTTACGCTGAATTTTGGAGAAGAAGTTTTTCGATCGACTGTGCAACACCACCTGCAGCAGTCGCGACGCGCTCGAAAGCGTCGAAACATAAACTCCTGGACGCCTTCGCAAATTTCTGCCAGCAAATTTTTGTATCACCATGTAACAAGCAAATACCACCCATTGCATACCGTCCTTTCTAAATCGATCCACGTATATGGCAATCTATCTTTGGAACGCTGTGCCTTGCAGTCGCGCTTTGTTGACTGAAAGAGGCCCTCCTCGCGCACCTCGACTAGTCCTTCGCTTCCTCTATGAGATCGATCTCCCTCCAGCATCTCGGTTTCGCTGCAGCAACCCTACACGATTCCAAAGCTGATCTCTTTCTCGGCCGGAACCTCACGTCGTGGTTCTGGAGCCCTGGCTCTGACACCTCTTGGGGCAAATCTGCGTCAACTCAGTTCGATTTCTGTCCATGAAATCGATTCACCAGACCGAGATGCAGCTCGGCCGAGCAGTCCGGCGAGTGACATTTCTCATGGCATCTCCTCGCACGTCTGCCATCGCTCTCTGCGAACACAGCCCTGACTGACATGGCCCGCTCGAGCTCGTACTTCCAGCAAGCGAGCAGATCATCGTGATGGCACTGATCTAGCTGAAGGACGCTATGCACTTTAGAGACGCATTCCCCCTGTGAACAGGCCCTCACCACGTAAGACCGACATGGCTGGTATCCGTAATTGGGTCCGACACCGCAATACACACGGAAGCTGCAATATATATAGTAGGCCTACTACTGCCAGAATGCAGATTTGCTATCAATTTCACCTTTGCTCCAACAGCATCTCTCCGCTCAATCAAGACATGCGTGTTTCTACCCTCGCCACTTCGGCCACGGCTGCTGTTGCTCAGGCTACTTCTCTGAACCAAGTCTGCACCGTCTCGCACGTTCGCGACTCGCTTCCTGAGAATGGAACCTACCTATTCTACCCGTCAACCGTCACCGCCAATGCCGTTTACAATACCACTGTCAGCGGCCAAACCTTCTTCCCTGACGCTACCTTTGACTACTGCAACATCACGTTTGCATACGGACATGCAGGAAAAGACGACAGGGTACTCCAAGAGTATTGGCTCCCTTCTCCTAGCAAATTCAAGAACAGATGGATGAGTACTGGAGGTGGTGGTTTCGCTGTAGGTTCCCAGCGACCTTAGACTTGAGCAGTAATGTTGACCCTTCTCTAGATCAACTCCGGGTCCAACTCTCTACCTGGTGGTATCATCTACGGTGCAGCTGCAGGTATTACTGATGGTGGCTTTGGAGACTTCAGTACCAACTACGACGCTGTCTCGCTCTACGCGAACGGCACTCTGAACTACGACGCTCTCTACTCTTTTGGGTACCGTGGCATCAGAGAGCTTACTATAATTGGTCGCGAGTTTACCGCCAGTTTCTTCGGGACCGGAGAGAAGGTGTACACCTATTACCAGGGCTGTTCTGAAGGTGGACGCGACGGCTGGAGCCAAGTGCAACGCTTCTCGGACGCCTTTGACGGTGCCATCATTGGAGCCCCTGCCATTCGCTACGGCCAGCAACAGGTCAACCACTTGTTCGCTAACGTCGTCGAAAAGACCCTTGACTATTACCCACCACCATGCGAACTCCAGAAAATTGTCAACGAGACCATCACCTTCTGTGACCCTCTTGATGGTAAAACTGACGGCGTTATCGCACGCTCCGATCTGTGCCAGATCCACTTCAACCTCAATTCTACAATCGGGAAGTCATACCATTGCGACGCCACAGAGGCCACTAGTCTTGGGTTCGGCTTTGGAAGCAAGCGCAAGCGACAGATGGGTGGCGGCTCAAGTACCGAACCAGAACAAAATGGCACTGTATCTGCTCAAGCTGTTAAGCTCGTCCGCACCATCCTCAACGGTCTCCACGACTCTGAAGGCCGACGTGCCTACATCAACTACCAGATTGGTGCTTCCTTCGAAGATGCCTCAACTACCTACAACATCAACACTAGCCAATGGGGACTGGACATTGCTTCAACTGGTGGAGAGTGGGTCGCTCGTTTCATCAACCTGGTCGAGGCATCCAATCTCGACACACTTACCAACGTCACTTACGATACCTTGAAGGAATGGATGATTGAGGGCTGGTACATGTACGAAGATGTACTTCAAACCACCAACCCTGACCTCTCTGCTTTCCACAGTGGTGGCGGCAAGATCCTGACATTCCATGGCGAACAAGACGACTCCATTCCTACTGGCTCATCCGTCCACTTTTATGAGTCTGTGCGAAACACGATGTACCCTGGGCAAGCCTATAACCACAGCGTCGCTGCCATGAACGATTGGTACCGTCTCTACATCGTCCCAGGTGCTGCCCATTGCTCGATAAACTCTTTGCAGAGCAACGGACCCTGGCCTCAGACCACGATGGCACAAATGATCGACTGGGTTGAGAATGGCAATGCTCCTAGAACCTTGAATGCCACAGCTATCTCTGGTGATATGGCCAACTGGCAATTGTGCAGCTGGCCTCTGCGTCCCATGTACACGAACAACGGTACCAAGCTTGAGTGTGAGTATGACCAGGCCAGCATTGATACTTGGATCTACGACTTCAATGCATACAAGTTGCCTCTGTACTAAGTAACTCGTACATGCTTGACCTTGGGTCGAGAAGGGAATATTGTTGTGACGATCAACACAGGTGGTCGATAAGTAACTCGGTAGATGTTCGGGAGAGACACATTGCGCAATCAGTCCCTTGTGGAGGTGGTTGAGGGGCTTTCCGACTCTCTCTGCAACTATTAATCTATTCGCATGTTCGATCTTCATTTAAACTGCCTGGCTGTGACAGATCTTGACAGTATCGCATGCGATACTCCAGTCTTCGTCATGGACTGAGATCCAGTGGGTGATGCGACACGAAAGGCTGGGTACAACTTGGCACAAACAAAGACACAGCTCGTACAGTAATCCGAGGGCGCCTGAATGCACACCCTCAAAACGCCTAATGTCAAACAACAACACACTGTACAATTTAGCAAGCTATAACATGCTAGTCGCTTAGCTCTTATACATCAAACACGGCGAATTTTCGCCGACACTAGCCATGAGTCGGACGCAGGGTATATAACGTCAGATATTGCTTCTCCACGCTGCCCAAGATTTACCAACTTCCATTCAACTCAACCACCATCAAGAACTATGTCTCTCCAGGACAAGATTGCCGTTGTGACCGGAGCTTCGCGTGGCATTGGTGCTGCAATTGCTAAAGCCTACGCTAAGGAAGGTGCACACGTGGCTATCGTCTATGCCTCACCCTCGAGTACCCAACAGGCAGAGGCTGTCAAGAAAGAGATTGAAGAGCTAGGCCGCAAAGCAATCTTGATTCAGACAGATCTGATCAAGCCAGACTGCGGAGACGTCGTGTTACGAGAGACGTTGAAAGGCTTCAACACTGAGACCATCGACATTCTGGTCTCAAATGCTGGCATATACAAAGAGAACCACACACTAGAGTTCGATGCGGACCTCTTTGACAGGTAAGTTGGCCCTTGAGCTTAGCAGCTACAACATGCTGACTTTTTGGAAAGAACAATGGCGATCAATGTCCGGGCTCCGGCATCACTGGTCAAGTCAATCGCTCCCGCCATGCCCAGAGGCGGCCGCATCGTTGTCATCTCTTCCATGGCAGCCACCTGGGCGGCCCCCAATATGGACATCTACAGTGCGAGCAAGGCAGCTATCAATGCAATGATGAAGTGCTGGGCCATCTCATTGGGCAAATCTCACGGTATCACCGCCAATGCTATCAACCCTGGTTTCTTCCCTACAGACATCAACGCTCACTTTTCGGATGAACTATTGGAGATGTTCAAGAACAAGCAGGCTGTTGATCATCGTCTGGCTGATATGGATGACATGACTGGTTTGGCTGTCTTCTTGGCCAGTGAGCAGTCTAGATGGATCACTGGAGAGACTATCGAATGTTCTGGAGGTTCGGCACTAGGGTAGATACACGGAATGTCTCGATGGGTGATTCGCAGGTTGCGTTCCTTGGATCTTCTTTTGTGCATCAAAGGACCATCGTGGCTTCCAGGTTTGATACGTGAGCTGGATTAGAACGAAGTCCGAAGAAAGTGCAAGAGCATTTCCATCGTCGTACCTCCTTCCAAGGTACATTGAGGTTGTTTATTCATCTCTTGTCGAAACTTTACATCCCCGACACCAGTCCGATATGTCGATTCTTGTCATTCTCCTGTCATGACAGCCTACTCGAGTTCCTGCGTACCCATTGTCTTGAACATCTTCTAGAATCATTATGTCGTTGATGGATGCCATGTCTGTGACATCACCTTCCATTGACATGGCACAGGTCGATTCCCTTGTCTGCAACACGTTCATGAGATATATTATGGTCTTTTGCACCATGGTGTTCCGATCTCCGTCAACCTCCAGACTCTTCCCAGCCTCACAACGGCTACTTCGCAATGACTGGAAGTAGGAGAAGCAGTCGCCATCACCCAACAGCAGAAAAAGACAAGTCCGATCTTACCAAAGTGCAAGATGATCCCAAGAGTCAGCCTAAAGAAGGCAGCACCTACAGCGAAGCAGAAAGCAACGTCAAGAAACCCAAGAAAGAAGTCATCGGAGGTGTAAGAAGAAACTTGCTTGACGATGGTTTGGAGTTCCATTACACACATGCCGATAGTTGGGTTTCCGGGGGCGAAACTCCTCCTGAGCTACTGAAAGTATGGGCAAAAAAGCAGATGCGCCCCTCTTCTCGCCCAAACCAAGACCAACACTCGAATTCCGAGGTCAACGGTGTCAAAAGGGATCTTACTGTCGGACTCTTGGTCAACTACAGAAAGAAGGGCAGGAACAGGGCAGGCAACTCTCTGCCCTTCCAGTGGGTTCCCGTTCGTGCAGCATCTCCCAGAGCGGTATCAGCATGGGCAAAGGCCGAAAAAGAGCGCACCGAGGAAACAATCAAGCACCTACAAGAACATCAAATACCCCCCGACATCGCAAAGCATCTCTCCCAGCTGGAGGATCTACTTGACGGAGAAATCATGTCGCCAACCAAGCCAGATTCGACGGGCGACTCCCCAGTTGAAGATCAGGACACCAGAATTCCACCTCATCCTCCACACTACCCATTGCCTACAGCTTTCAAAGGCAAATGCGACAACGCAACACAGCCATCCTCGACTCTCGCCCACACGAATCTTGTCGTGGCTTGTCAAGCAAGCAAACATCTTTCGAACGGCCCATCATCAGATCTCTCCCACCACCTCGTCTGCACCGCCTGCCACGACAATCCTCCAACCCAGCGCCTCACCCAACACGAAAGTGATCACATCATCAGAGACAAGGGTCTTTTCCCTCTCTGTTCCTTCTGCACAAACACCTGGTCTGAGCGCGATGATGTCGGTCACAAACATACGAGCAGCAACTGCACCTGCGCAATTCAGCTTCCTCAGTGGCTGTGTGCTGACTGCTGGGTCGAGATGGCGAGAGCACGATCTCGCAGAGCCGATGGATGTGATGATTGTGGTCGCGTGAGAAGTGAGAGGGAAAAGAACAACTGCCTGAGATGCGGAGGACGGTGTCAACGAACAAAAGTGCATACTCTTTGTGTGCTGGAGTCTGCAATTGTCACGCTCTCTCCACGAAGTTTTGAAGCGGCGTCCACGCTATGAAAACACACAACAATCCCTAGACTAAAGAAGTATCAAAACACTGCCTGAACTTTGCCAGATCTCCATGGGTACAATTGACTTTTCTGGGACCATCGTGCGTCTCTATAGCCTCTTTCATTACATGCTGTTGTACATAGGAGAGACGAGGAACCTCATGTTGATAGAATCTATCATGTTGTGTTCCAAACGAATTGTCTTTTCTCATATACAAGCAAAGAATGTAGCTCTCAACAACCAAGTCTCAGAACTCTGCCCATTCAAGCCAACTCTCAGCGACGCCCAGAAGGACACCTCTCCTATCGCTGCGGATAATCTCCTCGAACTCTGCCAGATTCAGCATCCCAGGTCCTCCACGCTTGAGTATTTCCTTTTCTGCTTCGTCTAAAAGAACCAATCCTCTGAGTCTCTCTCGGGAGGGCGTATCGAATTGCTCTGCTTTTCCAGGTCGGAATGGTGCAAATACCGATGCTGACGAGTCCATATCTGGAGTGGAGAAGGGAGCTTGTAGATGCCGTGTCGAGGGCGAGTTATGGGGTAGATCGTGACTTTCGTCGACAGGAATGTCTTCCAGTGCCGGCATGTCTAGAAACGTTGACTCTTCAAGTGTGCTTGGAGGATGCTCGTCTGTGTCAGAGCTTGTACCGTCGTGCTGAGTCATAGGCGTCGGGCCGTCGATGATGTATCCCGATTGCGCTAACAAATCATCAAGCGATTGTTCTCGAATGTTTGATTCCAGGTCCTCGAGGTCGGTGTCAAGCGTTTGGCTTTGCTGGACGATATGCTCTTGTAAATCCATGGCAATCTCTCGTGGTGTAGGCAATGTCGCGCTTGCACCGGTAGATGTAACCTGCAGTAATGTGTCTCCGAGTGTGGTTGGGTCGTGCTGTCGCTGGAGGCCGTACTGTTCCGGGTGATTGGCCGCATTTGCAATAGCCATCAAGGGATCCACTTTGGAGCCAGCAACGAGTTCTTCGTGCCGAGCCTTCTCTTCTCGGACATGTTCATCGATTTCCTTGCGGAAGTGACGTCTCTCCTCTCGACTGAGTCGCACCTGCTCGGCCAATTCTTCCTTCTGTGCGAAGATGGGATCGATAAGCTCATTCAGACCCTCCTGTACGACCTGGAAGATCACTTCGGTGCCAAAGTCTTTCTCGGCTGCAGGAACCTCATAAGCACGGCCTCTCTCAAGTATATCAGCAGGCAATGGGACCATCAGATCTTCATCTTCTGTACGTGTCGCTGGAGTTGTTCTTCCATTTGCATCTAGAAGGTCTTGATGCCACCTTTGTTCAGGTCCATCAGGTGAAGTACGACGCCGGACTTGACGAAAGTCTGTATCAACCATGAACCTTGGCTCTTCCCCAACCTCTGTGCCGTCTATAGTCACGACATCTGATCTGTTCAGACTGTTGGTGAATGCTGTGAGCTGCTCCACCGACAGCGTATCACTCTGAGCCCCGTTATCCGGCAAGGCATCGACGCCGTAGCGATGAGCTATCGCGCCAAGGAGACTCGAGTCTGGGAGTTCTAGGCCATCCGGCAGCGCAGTGGTTGCAAAAGGCCCAGCATCTGCTCTGATCTGACTCTCACCAAATCGATCGTTGACTTTCATGGTAGGTAGTCTTGTTTGCCCGGGCGGGACATCTTCTTGTGCGAAGGCTGCGCTGATGGGTTGACTTGATTGGACGATGTTAGCTGTGTAGGTGACCATATCAGACTCTGCGGTGCGAATCGAGTCTTCGACCAGCCTCTTTTGTATGGCGTACTTGGCGCTGAGCATACGGATGAAGTCTCGACGACTGACGTATCCGTCACCATCAAGATCGTAGCCAAGGAAGACTCGTCCTAACGAGCTCTGCTTATCGGGTCGACGAAGGTAAGCTATACCGAGCACGTACTCTCTGAAACCGATCAGTCCATTACTGTCAGTGTCGTAAAAATTAAACATTCGGTCGTAGAGAAGATTCGGTTCCACGGGCCGGGTCCATGTAGGGGATATCATGAGTTTGTTGAAGGCACGGCGATCCGCAGCGAAACCGATTTGCATGGGATCCTAACAATGGTGAGCGAGGTGGACATGATCGCATAGGCAAGATATCACATACCTCTGGGTAGTTAGAGTTGACTTTGCATGTAAATTGATCGTAGAAGACCTGAATCTGCAGATCTTCAAAGCCCGAATCGACAGCTAATTGTCTCTTGAGCGAACTCCTGAGAGCTGGCCAATGCGTCATTGATTCACCAGGGTAGGAAACGTCTTGAACCTGGTAATTTTGCCCCAGGAAGGAGATAGGAATCCTGATCTTCGTGAAAACGTGGGTCCTTGGGTGCAAGGGTTGCGATTCACAGGCTGAGCACAAGTCATAATCCGGGCAGTTGTTGCAGTGCCAGCGTACCCCAAGGATAGGACACTGGCCACACTGTTCGCACCTGATGCCATTGTGGACATAAAGCTGGCGCAAGGTTCGCTCCTCCGCGATATGGTATACAACAGCTTTGATTCTGTCAAAGTCAGTCACTGTAGAACCCAACTAACATGCCGGATGTCACATACCCCTGAGCAGGTTCGCCTTCGTCCTCGCGATCTGTGTCAGCGGTGGTTTCAGTCAAGCCAAGGTCTGCAGCTTCGGAAAGGATGGGCAGACGATCCAAGCCACACCAGTCAGCAAAGGACCTGGCGGCAGCGACTTGATGGAACTTCCAGAATCCTGAACAAAGTACGTGGACTCTAGCCAGTAATTCATCGATGTTTCGTTGTTGCAGATGAGGAACCAAATCCTGGAGGTCTCTAACCTCGTCTAATTGGTCGGGAGATAGGTCCCTCAAAGGTTGAACCAGTATAGAGAAGATGTATTTGAGAGCAGCCATCTGGATATTGATGGTAACATCATAGGCAGTGTAAGATGTAAGATTCAGGGCTTCAGAGACTTCCTCAACCGTGGGTGGTTCAGGTCCATTGGGAAATCTAACAACGATGCCTTCAAAGTCGACATGGATCAGACCAAAAGGAAGTGAGGGTTCGGAAGATTCTGAGGTCCAAATCCTGGCACGGGCACGCGTATTGTTACGGCTCCGGACAGCGCCACGTCGTCGCAAGCTGGGATGTGCTTCCTCTGAGGGCCAGTTTGACCAGATTAGGTAAGAAGTGTATGCTGCGATGAAACCCGTAGTGACCAGTACCCAGGGGCGCGAAATCAATGTAGAAGCCTTAGAGGCCATGCCGGAAGCGCGCAAAGGAGTCAACGAATCAGATGGTCTTCCAACGATCAATCATGCTTGATGCCGATTACCGGGCCGAGAAGGAATAAATGTATGTGCGGTCGCAGACAATGTTGTTCTTGCACATAAAGATGTTCGGCGTCACGATTCACAAGCGGCAGTCACCGCCAGGTCGTCCGCCTTCTGGTTACTCGCAGATTTCTAGCGTTGTTTACAAGCTACAGATGTGAGAGTACAAAAGAGGGCAACTACGATGGATATTCAGAACACTGGATTCTTGAGCATTTGCTTGGCGCCCTAGAAAACATGCAGGCACGCGACAAGGACAAATAAATTGCTTTGCTGAAGATAAAATACAGAGTGGTATATGTACAGTTTTGAAGAGTGGACAGTCCTAGGTGCCTAATGCCGACCTAACGCTAAGCTCCGAACACCGTATAATGAATTGGAAAGAAGATGCAATCATGACGATTTAGCTTGCCACAGCTTCATGGCAGCGTTCAGAAGGGGAGAGTCGCGTCTGCCCTCGCCAGGTTCCAAGACACTACGGACGATGCCTGTGGTATCAGACTGAATCTTGGTCTCGACGGCTCTGGCGTCTGCTTCGGACAGACGTTTCTTCTCAGCACTCCTGGCCTCAGCCAAGCGCTTGTTCATGGCAGCAAAAGCCTTGTCTTCGTCATCTCTAGCCTCAAGCTCTCTGATCCAAGCATCGCGCTTGTCCTTCTTCTTCTTTTCTTCAAGCAAGTCGTTGTATTCGGTGCGCTTCTTGCGATCTTTCTCCCAGTAAGCCGAGCCGGCGACCATGGCGAGCAGAGTGAAGCCTTGGGCGTAGATACGACGGCGGAACATGCGGTTTGTTTTTGCGTGATCACCAGACTTCATTGATTTGGTGGCTTCGTACAAAGCCCATACAGTTAGACCGCAACCAAGTGGAATAAGAGGTTCCTCGACGATTCTTCGGCGCAGCTTCTGCCATCGACTCTCCTCGTAGAAGTCGCTAGTACGAGTCAGATGCCGAAGCTGGGTAGGAACATGGTGTCTCGGAGAACTTACGCATCGTTGTCAAAGGACGAAGGTGGCGGCGCACTGTTCATGGTGGGCAGGCCAGATTGTTGAGGACTACTGTGGCACAATGGTATGTTCGTCGAGCTCTTCGTGGCTCAAGACTCGAATCGGTCGAAGAAGGGCTGGTTTTGCTAGTCGAAAGTAACCCGGTGTTCGGTATAGCTTGCTGCTTGGCTCGATGGGCGGGCACAAAATCGATGATGATGATGATGCTGGCTGGACCGAGCGTTGTGGGAGCCTCCGAGACCGCGGACCTTCAGCCCTACCTATGCAGCTATCGGTCGCTGTTTCCCGAAGAGTCACCCATTTTCAAATTCACCCATCCTTCAGTCGCTGTTCCCCCGTCTCCCTCGCACCTTCCCAATTCTCGAGCCTCGGTGCAGCAAACATGGCCCAGAATGGAACGTCAGGCCAGGACGCACAAGAGCCCGTCACACCCAAGCTCAACTCTCTCTCGCTGACCGAATATGCCGCCAACCCCTCCCCACCTTCGCAAGATCCTCGACAAAAGGCAATCGATGCTGGAGTGCCCGAGGATTTCCTCCTGCCCAATGGTTATCCTGACTACCTGCGTCTCATCCTCACCTCGCGTGTCTACGATGTCATTGAACAAACTCCGCTCACACACGCCGTCAACCTCAGCAACCGTCTCGAGAGTCAGGTCTTTCTCAAGCGCGAAGATCTTCTACCCGTCTTCAGTTTCAAGCTGCGTGGCGCATACAACAAGATGGCTCATCTGAGCCCGCAAGAGAAGTGGAAGGGCGTCGTTGCTTGCTCCGCTGGCAACCACGCCCAGGGTGTCGCATACTCGGCCCGCAAGCTCAGGATGCCCGCAACCATCACTATGCCTCTTGGAACTCCTGCCATCAAGCACACCAACGTCTCGCGTCTCGGTGGAGCCGTCGTTCTTCATGGCAATGACTTTGACGAGGCCAAGGCCGAGTGCGCCCGTCTTGCTGAATCCCACGGCCTTACCAACATTCCCCCGTTCGATGATCCTTATGTTATCGCTGGTCAGGGTACTATTGGCATGGAGATTGTGCGTCAGACAGACCTGTCCAAGCTCGAGGCCGTCTTCTGTTGTGTTGGCGGAGGTGGTCTGATCTCCGGTATCGGAGTCTACATCAAGAGAATTGCTCCCCATGTCAAGATTATCGGTGTTGAGACTTACGATGCAAACGCCATGGTGCAGTCTCTCAAGCTGGGTAAGCGTGTCACTCTCAAGGAGGTTGGTCTGTTTGCAGATGGCGCTGCTGTCAAGACGGTCGGAGAGGAGACTTTCCGTCTAGCTAGCGAAGTCGTCGACGACGTCATCATGGTCACCACCGACGAGACGTGCGCTGCTATCAAGGATGTGTTCATGGATACTCGTTCCATTCTCGAGCCTGCTGGTGCTCTTGCTCTTGCTGGTTTGAAAAAGTACGTTGCTCAGAACCCCAGCTCGGATCCAAAGCGTCAATTGGTCGCCACTGCTTCTGGTGCCAATATGGACTTTGACCGTCTACGATTCGTTGCTGAACGTGCTGCCATTGGTGAGAAGAAGGAGGCTCTGCTCATGGTTACCATTCCTGAGAGACCTGGTGCCTTTGCCGCTTTGGTCAAGGCCGTGTACCCTATGGCTGTTACTGAATTTTGCTACCGTTACGCTTCGGCAAGTGCTGCCAATGTTCTTATCGGTGTCAGCTTGAGCGCAAACACTCGCGAGCACGATCTCGCCGATCTCCTCCACCGTTTGTCCAACGAAGGCATGACAGCCCTTGACGTTTCGGAGAACGAGGCTGCCAAATCTCACATTCGTTACCTCGTTGGTGGCCGCAGTAGCGCCTCAAACGAGCGTGTCTTCGCTTTCGAGTTCCCTGAACGCCAAGGTGCTTTGTACAAGTTCTTGACCACTTTGCAACCTGGCTTTAATATCTCGCTATTCCACTACAGAAACCATGGCGGCGACATCGGCAAGGTTTTGGCCGGTATCCAATGCCCGCAAGGTCAGGAGGACAATCTGAACTCGTTCTTGACCGAGTTGGGATATGGATATGCTGAGGAGACAAACAATCCAGTCTTCAAGATGTTCATGACAGAGCCCTGATACACTCTTGATAATTGACGACTGGCTACCTCATCACGCCCTGTTGCAACGACATCTGTACACTTTGCTGTAGCGAACAGCTCGCTTCTTCGATACCCCATCTCTTTTCTAGCCTGGCTTTACGACACGACGTTCCGATTTTCCCACGCTCTCCGTAGATCTGGAGTGCTCCACGAGTACAGAATCTGCGTACGAATTGGTTATACAAAAGCTTAGAAGTTCTTTGGTCATTTGATTCCCGCTTGTGGCTTGCTCACTCTTCCCAAGCACGTACAACTGCAACGTGGCTATTGCGTTTGACGTCTTATAGAGGTGTATCACTTGTCAATCTATAATAGACGCCAATTGTTTTCATGTTCGACCTGGTGCTACTCTGTGCTGCTTGCAGCGCTCGTTCTTGCGTTCGATGACGCTTCCTGTGGAATGCTGAGAGAGCTCGGCGAGTCCTCTGTGAAACCAATAATGACTATGAGTCTGTCGCTTGTGTACCTTCAAAGCCGATGTGGACAACGCCGGAACTATGTATAGAAGGACCACTCTTGGTGTTCCTGCATCGAAGCGGGGAAGAACTGCGAGTCTGTCCGTAGACAGGAAGGATCTTGACGCAACCAGCTCCTCACGGTTTATTTGTCCCCCTCGGTTGCCTTTCCTACCTCATCTGACCTCAGTAAAAAGGCGGAGACGAAAAGATGGATGTCAATCCACCACTATTTGAGACGGGCGACGTGATCGTGTTGCATATTTGCATCCAGTGGTCAGACCAGGTAGAATCCTACGATGCAATAATGTTACAGTAGCATAAAAGCGCAAGCTAGAAGTATCTTGGGATTTCTACATGAGTAGTTCCTTCTTCTATTCTGACCGAGCGGCAAGATTCTGTCAACAAACACCCATTGCCACAACCAAACCTAATAATCCTTGCTTCTTCTCTACACGTGTGATCAACCCCGGGAGACATCTGACATATCAACGCAGCCGTCATGCACGCATCCTTGACTCTTCTTACCAGTGCCGCGACACTATACACTCGTGTCATGGCTTTCCCTCACTAGAAGCGTCTGGCCGAGAGCGAACCCTGGCACCTTTCTGGTCTGTCTGTCTTCACAAGTGCCGATGGCTCCAGAAATAATTCTATCTCTTTCGACTTGGTTGACAATAACGTTGACCTGCAGGCAGGCACGACCTGCTCGCGCTCTGTGCTGGGTCCTGTTGAAGACGCGGACAACTTCTATCCGTGTGACAACAGCAGCTTCAACTTCAGATGGGACGGTACAACGTTGCGCATCCAGAGGTTCTACACTGATACTGCGTGAGCCAACATATATGGTCAACTAGAGTAAGTGGCTGATACTGGTTCGATGCTATAGTGTCGGACCATGTCCTCTGTACTGTTCTGTCACAGTCTATGGCAATGGAACACCCAGTCTCGCTCTCGACTACCATTCAGGAGCCGGCACGGGTAAGTACAAGATCCTAATCCTATCTTCACAGCGACACGACATACTAACAGCTTGCCCTAGGCACCTATCAAGATTCTCTCGATATCTTCGTAACCGAGATGGTCGCCTGAGCATTCCTCACAAAATTCAGCAAACTTATCTATACTACTCATGTGGAATTGAGCATCCGCATGACCGCCAAGGTCACTACAGGGTTGGCCATGATCACATCATGCAGTCCGTACTTTAGTATCTCTTCTCTGATAATACCATGATCGGTTTTCCACTCTATAACGCTACCCGCAGGACCATGATCAACTCTGGCTTTGGCCTTGAGCTGCTCAAGCTCTTCGAAGCTAATACCCGTTGGTGTTGTTGCGTTGATTGCATGCCAGAATAGTTGAGGAGTGTGTGTCCATGGAATGTCCTAGTCATCCTCGGCATGGATCATGGTGATGCGATAGTTGATCCCGTTAGCCTCGTTAGTTTTGACATATGAGGCAATTCGATCCTTGGTCGACCATGTATCTTTGATGTATCTTCGCAGATAGTTGAACAGTATGGTAACTTTTGCTACAGGCCCGAGAAGGGGAAAGGTTCCAGCTACCCTGTACGTGGAGACCAAAGTGACTACATCCACAAACGGCGCCGTCAATACATGTCCAGCAAAGACGATCGGACTTTCTTGCAGTGCAAAGTGCTCGGCCACAGCCATGTTCACGGCGGTTCCCAAAGATTGACTGTAAATGATAATCCGACTTGGAGGAATTTTCGCCACGTTCAAAGCCCATTCGACAACAGACAGAGCATCGAAAATGAGTCCACTCTCACTAGGCGTTCCGGAGCTGCGTCCAAAGCCACGATAGTCGAATGTCAGAACATGAATCTTGTCAGGTCGCCCAGCTGATAGTGCTCGGTAGTTTGGACATCGGTATCCTGATCCTACAGTGCCTCCAGCACCGTGGAAGTGGACGACAAGTATAGCCTCAGGATCGTCGCGAAGCAGTTGAAAGCCCAGGCGGGAGGTGATATCTGACGAAAAGCCAGATGGTTGTGACAGAAGCTTCTGTTCGTGTTGTCGATACAGTTCTAAAGGCAAGACGTGCCAGGCGTACAGGTCGCCACCGCTAGCAGACTTGATGTTGAAAGGGGTGACTTGGTTGTGAAGGAATCCAAAGATCTCGGGAACATTGAGATCTTTGCCCCAGGTCATTTGTATGGCGTGTAGATAGACCACGTGTGCCTGGAACCATGGTATGGTGAGCAGACCGAGGAGTGCTGAATATAGGCCGAGGATTGATCCAGTAGCAATCAAGATGTCCTCCAGCAATTGCAGAGATATATTATGAGGCTCTTTTTCTCAGAGCTGAGGTTGAGAGCGATCTGAAATCAAGCAGGCAGAAATCAATCGAGTGTTTGAAAGGTTAGTAGTTAATGAGTCAGGCAACTCGTCGAGCTGAAATCTCCCAACAAGTATACGCATTTAGCGTTGGGTGTATACATTATATAGTGCAGTATGTCTGGTTTGCAAGGACGAGAAACCATATTGATCGGCGCGGCACGGTCTCAGGATTGGGAAGCTCCCTTCCAATCAATCCAGCCTCATGAAGTCAAGCACACAACAATTTCTACTTGAGATCCACGTTCTGGCGCCCTTCGACCACAAACCACTCGGTCAGATTGGCATAGCCGCGAGGTTCATCAATCTCGGATCCCGAGAGCCAGAGTGCATATTCACTATCAAAACAACATTAGTACCTGAGCTCAAGACGTAGGTACAACGAACATAATAAACTCACCGATTGGGCTCAACACGAGGAACAATGACAGTGATATTGCCTTCACCAGCCTCGGCGACACGTTCGTCGAAAAAGCTTCGCGCAACGGACCAGCCATAGGTTTCCTTCTTGACAAGGTTGAATTCGAGGCTCTGTTTTGCGTATGTCAGTAATGCCACATTTAGTATTGAGAGTGGTAAAGCGGCGCTTGGACGAACGTAAGTCATGTCAGTGGCCCATTCGACTAGTACATGGTCGCCAAAGCGAACGTCGTCCACAGAAGACAGAATGGTGAGGTTGACCATTGCCTGTGCGAGGGACGCGAAGGTGGCGGCCAGGAGGCCCGCGTAGGCTGCTGCGTTTCTCATAGTGTTTGATCGAATTTCGTGTTATTGCAATTGAGCTGGGGTAATATCTCCAATGATGTCTCCTCAAAACGTGACTTTATGTCAAAGGCTTCTAAGCTGTTGCCTACCAATGTCCAAGGAAACGTGACGATGGATGGCGCTCGAATTCCGCTGCGACAGCGCTGTTTTGAATCCTTCCCGGGGCAGGCAGGCACGACCTATTAATAATTCATGTCTCGATCTTGATTCGCGAAGCAACGGAGAAACCAACTACATGATGAATACTACCACTGCTGAAAGACATATTCAAGCACCATGACCGACGCGAACGCTGGCTTCTACATGCGCCTCGCAAGCTCTGATGGCGACGATGTGAAATTCATCCTGGCGGCTTGGGACTCTACGCTTCCGTTCCTCGCCTTGATCGGAGCCGGTGAGATGTGGGGTGACGAACCATTTTCACAGCGAGCGGGTCAAAAACAAGAGGTCATTGATGTTATCAATGGAACGACGAAGGAAATAGATGGTGGTCGTCAATTCTGGATTGCCGAGACACGTCGTGCAGGAGATATCGTCAAGGTTGGGGCTGCCATGACGCGTGAAGTCTTGCCTGTATATCTCACTGAGCATGTCGATATGGGGAGTCATCGAGATGCCAGCAGTTCCCTCTTATACCTGGAACTATTGATTGCCGACCATTGATCCGACAAGCGATCCAGAGGAGCCGGAAGAGCACTCATTGAGGCCCTTGGGCAAAGTGCTCAGTCGAGTGGTAGGGAGGTCCTTTACGTTGACGTGTGGGCTGGCAATGACAGAAAGCTCAACAGGCAAGTATGGCCTCGAGTAGAAGAAGACGCACGACTGATTCTCGAATGAAGGTATTACGAAGACATTGGCTTTACGAAAGTTGATGACTTTCACCTGAAGAGACAAGACAAGAGTGCTTGGCTTGGAACACTGTATCGTCTCGATTCGAGTACCAACTACGGATGATATGGGAGAATGAGAGATCTGTTCTTGAACACAGCTTGAGTGTAGGTCTTCCTGCTGTGGTGCTGTAGCAAGCTATCGCACAACAAAACAAAACTATATATTCCAACTAAATCTGTCAACAAGCACATACGGCCACAGTCAGCTGAAAACTGGGCATCCCGTCCGCTCTGCCATACATAAGCAGTTGAACGGCAGATTAGTACTACGGTGGGTGACCACGTGGGAATCCCTGCTGCTGTATGTTTTGCATTTTGCTCCATCCATCGTCAACATAGATCACAATCGCACAGTTCATTTGTATTTTCTATACTTTACATCTTGGATGGTCTCCTCAGACCAGTAGACGAGATTGACGGTGCAACACATGGCAGGAATTATTGTAATGATCGGTCATGTCTGTGTTGATTGTAGCTTAGGGGTAGCTTGACACGAGCATGTGTTCTGTTTTGCATGGCGACTCCTAACAAGAACAGCATCACATCAACATGTTTCATACGAGACAAGGACAGCATTTGAAGTTTGTAAAAAAAGGTGTATTTCCCTCGGATATCTATTTTTCGTCCCCCATTCACAACATCCGCCGAATATGACAATCGTAAAAACCCGGACCAACAAAGAACAAAAAGAACATGGATATTTGGTCAACAAAAAATCTGCGCCGTAGCAATAACACTAACCGTCAGCTCTCTAAGCCTCGAGGTCAAGGCCAAGGTCTTCGGGCTCGGCGGGAACAATGCGGAGGGTGTTGGTGTGACCCATACCGCCTCTCCAGCCCTGAACGGTGACGACGGGGTCGCCCTTGGTAAGGATACCGAGATCGATGGCGTTCTTGATACCCCATCTGAGACGCTTGTCGACATCCTCTTGCCATGAGACCTGCTTGAAGTCGGGCTTCTCCTCGGGGTAGTGGAATGGCCAGACACCACGGTACAGGTGCGAGTAGCGAGATGCGCGGGCGTTGCGCGAAACCATGATGATGGGGCAGACGGGTCTGTACTTGGAGATGAGGCGGGCGGTCTTACCACTGGTGGAGAGGACGAGGATGGCACCGGCATTCTGCTCGAGCGAGGCGGAGACGGCGGCCATGGCGCAGGACTCGGTGGTAGGGACGGGGATGGGAGCGAGTCTGCGGAGCTCATCGAAAGCGTTGACGTAGGGGATGGCGACCTCGGCGAGCAGGCAAGTCTCGTGCATGATGGTAACGGACTCCTTAGGGTAGTTACCCTTGGCAGTCTCGCCCGAAAGCATGACACAGTCGGCACCGTCGAGAATGGCGTTACCGACATCAGAAACCTCAGCACGGGTGGGGCGGGGGTTGTAGGTCATGGACTCGAGCATCTGGGTGGCGCAGATGACGGGCTTGCCGGCAATGTTGCACTTGGTGATCATCATCTTCTGGGCGATGAAGACCTGAGCAGGGGGGATCTCGATACCCAAGTCACCACGGGCAACCATGACACCGTCGGTCTCGCGGAGAATGTCGTCGAAGTTGTTGACACCCTGCTGGTTCTCGACCTTGGAGATGATCTGGATGTCCTTGCCATCCTCACCAAGAACCTCACGGATGGCCTTGACGTCGTCACCGGAGCGGATGAAGGAAGCGAAGACCATGTCGACGCCGTTCTTGACACCGAAACGGAGATCGGCCTTGTCCTTCTCGGAGAGAGCGGGAAGATCGACGTCGGTCTTGGGAAGGTTGACACCCTTCTTGGACGAGATCTTGCCGTTGTTGACGGCTCTGGCGCGGATGTTCTTGTCGTCAACAACCTCGAGGACCTCGAAAGCGAGGACACCGTCATCGACGTAGATGATACGGCCGGCCTCGATCACCTTGGTGATGTTCTTGTAGTCGAGGTACCTTGAGAGGTGATTAGCACATGTTTTGGAGGAAGAGCCAATGAATCGAGTCTTACATGTTCTTGTCGTCGCAAGCAGTGGCGTACTTGTCGTCGGTGGTGATGTTGATCTCGGTACCGGCGCTGATGGGGAAGTCCTGGTCGCCGACAGTGTTGCCGGTTCTGATCTCAGGTCCTTTCTGAGCGCTTGTTAGCGCAGCTCTTCCGTCACGATTATGCGGCTTCAGCTTACGGTGTCAAGAGCAATGGCAACGGGACGGCCAGCCTGGGTCTTCTCGGCCTCACGGGCGTTATCAATGACGGACTGGTGGTACTCGTATGAGCCGTGCGAGAAGTTCATGCGAACAACGTTGAGACCGGCTTTGGTGGTGTTAGCTTGGATGCTAGACGCTGAGCAGAAGTGAGAGTAGCATACCAGTTCTAAGCATGTTGATGGCCTCGGGGGAGTTGGTCTTGGGACCTGTGTCTTGTCAGCGCGCGCTCTTTCTGTGGTTGCAGTACAGGCAGCTTCGATCTTACCAATGGTGCAGATGATGGAACTGCGGCGGAACTGGCGCTTGGGAGCATACTCAGTGTTGAGCTGCGAGAGCCACTCAATTCTGGTGCGGCCAGCCTGGAGGTGTGCGATTGCGTCGGCCATCTTGTCTGTATCTTGGGGATTGGAGAGGTGGTGAGAGGAAGAGAAGAAGGGAAAGGCAAGGGAGACGTCAATGAAAGAAGACGCGGCGCTTGTTGAGAGGATTGAAGCTGTGAATATTTTAGCTCGCGGGGTAAATATCCAGCCCGCAGCACATACCCCCGTGTATCAGCTTTCTTTTGTTTTTTTTGTTGCGTCGTGATTATCTAGACAGCGGTATGCTATCTCTGGCAGATCGTGAGATCAGAAGACAACACGAGATTCCACAATGTCTACTCTCTGAAGTTGTATATCCGCCAGCGTGCCGACAGCGACGAAGAAGAGCTCATGTCAGTCGAACGTGTGCACCAGCACGCTGTTGCAAAGCAACCACCGGCCCCTCAATTCAACATTTAACAATTCGGTCCGTGGATTCCGTGATAAGCATCCATCGCCAATTACTAAAATTGTGCCCATCTCCGACCCTGATTTATCTATCCTGCTCGCCTGCATGCAAGCCTCTTATGCTCTTGCCAAATCAGACCATCATCGACATCAGCGGATTGCGAGGCTCCTCTTGCGCCGCATCACGCTCTTCTCCTCAACCCCGTTGATCAAGAAAGCTACTCCGTAGAAGCCGAAATCTGATAATTACTGGCCGCTTCTGATCTCACCGGTTCCGTCGTTCTCATCCAAAAGGTGATTTCTCAACCACCTCTGCTAGCTTGCGTCGCATCTCTGGGCGTTCTAGAGGGCTTCGGCCATGAACATACCACACGTGGAGGAAACGTTGCAGTGACATGTTTCTTTTGCAATCGCGACTTCGGACAACGAATGCTCTACCATATTTACTGCGATTAGGCGGTGAACGCCGAGAAGCGATCAATCGTCTATGAGACTGTACACTATTGCTTCCCAGCTCGGGTGTACTCATGGAAATCTGCGACACAACAAGCGTGAGGGCTCTCTGCCATGAGTTGGTTCGACTTTCGCAGAGACCATCTGCCTACTGACAGATGTCATGATTTCTGGTCAGCATATTGGAAGAACGGCACGATATCCGCCCGAATTAGGGCGGCTCCGAAGCCGAAGCAAGCGACCTTACGGGCCGAACGTACCTAAGTCTTTTGGCCTTCCGGGCCAACTGTAAAGACCAAAGTGTTGGACCCTGGTGACGGACTCTCCGCCAGCTTCGCGAGTCGTGGACAGCCAGAGGCCGCAGCCATCCGTCTGCCTCTGGTATACCAACAACCACCAACCACAACATCAAAAATCTTCCCTAAGAGACGCGCCTACCAGTACCTTATAGCTTCCGATAGAATCTCCGCATAAAAGCCGCATCTGCCATCCCCCAATCTTCAAACACACACGCGACCTTGACCATGGTGGTACGTGAAAGCACATGTCCACCAACTCGAGTCCAACTCATACCAAACCCCTTCCTCTCCACAGCTCGGCCGCCTCACTCACTACGCCTTCGATGCCGTCCTCTTCTCCGCCTTCCTCGCCGGTGTCAAGCGATCCACAGGCCTTACGTGAGCTACTCCTCCGCTGTCAACCCCGCCTACCCACCAACCTCTGCCATCCATTCGAAACCTCTACTCCATTCCTCAAACAACGCAATACGAAAGACAGAAGAACAAATACAGAAAAAAAAGAAAACTAACCACAACCCAGCCCCAGTGTCAACGAAGACAAAATCACAGACAACGAGACCGCAAAGTCGTGGATCACTTCCTACCTGGCCGTCGGCGAAATGGTCATGGATCAGAGTGTCGCCGTCATGAGTTCCATAGCTTGGTTCGAGCGCAAGAGGTAGAAAGAACACAACTGTATTACCCTACTTCCTCCCTCCCGGTTTGTCATCATCCGGCAGATCTTCGTGGGGGATGACTCAAGAAGATGACAGTTTGGTGAGAATACCAAGGACTGTACAAAGGCAAGGGGCTACGGGAGAGACATGGCGGAACGAGATGGTCAAGAGCGCGCGGGAATCAGTGACATCGCATCGGGGTTGTGCTTTGAGACATACGAGCGTTTTGTGGCACAACGGTTTGCGCTCTGGCATCGAAAGATGCGCATGTCATGTTTACAGTCGAGAAGACCCGTTGCTGGTACGATGAGTGAGAGGATATCAGCGCCTGGCGTAATCGAGGGTTCAATTCAAATCAGGTCAAACGTGTCACGTTGCTCTCTGCAGATGGTTGTACCGATTATGTCATGGTATGGGTAAGTCAGGGTCATACCGTCAACAACCATTTTTGAGCCGTCGACGACGATATTGCAGCCACGCTGGGGTCTATGTCGCTATCTACCATCTTGATGAAGTCTTTGGGGTTTAATACCACGTGTATCGGGGCCATCTAGCGTTCGGCCTGGGCAGAGACGAGTTATATCAATTCAAAGGTTCTGAGATATCGAAGTCCAGAAGATGACCAACATACCATCCGACTCTTCGCGAATCTCTCTTGCGAGAGCCATGTGAATGTCAAAAAAGTCTGTGCGTCCCGATTGAATACAGACATGATTTTTCTACATAAAATACAAGTATAAAGGCTGTACAGAGAATCGTACATCAGAGGACCTTGAAAACCCTACTCATCCTCATCGACCCACTCCCATTCATCCTCCTCTCCATCAGGGTACCCAAGCACGCCCTTGACACCCCTCACAACACCATCCCAAAGGCCCTTCTTGTGCGCCATGGCCAAAACAAGCACTATAGGCAAATGCCACACTGACGCCCAGAACAGCGCTCTAGCCGTCAAGACCGCAGTTTTTGTTTCTCCACCCCCACTGCGCCAGAAGCGAAAAGCTTCATAGGCCATCCAGCCGTTGATTGCGGACGATGTAACCACGAAATAGCGGTCTGTGACATTGACGTAGCTGAGGCCGATACAGATGGGGAACATGAGTAGCGAATAGCGTAATGCGACGCGGGTGTTCATGCGAGGGTTGAGGGAAACCAGCATGCGGTATCCAGCAGCGAGGTATTCATGGCGGATAGGGTGGGAGAGGGCGTTGAAGTGGGGAAACTGCCAGGCAAAGAGTAGAGCAGCGAGTAACCAACCACCTGCAGATGCTGGGCTGAAGAGCAGAGCCGAAGCTTCATCAGCGAGAGATTGTGGTGATGAGGAGGTGATGTAGTGGCCTCCAGCTGCGCACCAGCCCATCAGTGGTGGAATACCGCCGACGATGGCACCAATCCAGGTGTTGACGGGGTGTATGCGTTTGAGCGGAGTGTATATGCAGGCGTACAGCACGGCGTTGGCGGCACCCAGCATGGCAGTGGTGGGATTGACGCCGTACCACAGGATAGCAGTGCCGGTAGCACCGGCAGCCAGAGCGAACAGAACAGCAGCACGAGGGCTGACCAGTTTCCTCACCAGAGGTCTGTTGCGGGTGCGGCTCATCTTAGCATCGTGGTTGGTCTCGAATAGCATATTCAGTGTGTTGGCGCATGCGATTGTGCTGAATGTACCGGTGGTAAGGAACAGCAGGGTCAAGCTGCTCAGCGAGGGAGTATGGGTGGCTGCGGTGGAGAGTAGAGAGGGTACGGGGTATAGCGAATATGAGGCGGTGGTGGTGAGAACGACGAGGAAGGCCAGGCGCGGCTTGGTGAGGGAGAGGTAGGTGGCCATACGACGGCGTAGAGAGGTAGGCGCGGCCTGAGCTGCGATACTGGACAGGGCACTCGAGGCATCGGGAGGTAGCTCGGGCAAGAGGCCGTCCGGACCTGTTGTCGGTCGTCGCCGCCGCCGCGGGCGTGGAGACGGTGTGTCGATTGCAGCGTTCTCTGCTTGCGGTACGCTTGTCTTCTGCACCTCTGTCTTGGTCGCCTCTGTCCAGTTGGAGCGCATACCGGCCATCCTCGAGTCTGCGCCATTTGCTAGGAAGTAGCGTCCATCCAACTCTTGGGCCGTCTGTCTAACAATCCGTGAAGCCGATATGTGTCGCCTCGGTGTGGTGGTCGCCGACGTGGCCAGTCGTTGTGTGAATGTCTGCTTCTGTCCCAGTGTCCTGGCGCATCGTGTGCATATCGATGCCTGCTCGCTGAGTCCTGCTGTGAGCAGCGGCCACCCGACCAGCCGTAGTCGTGTCATGGTCGTGTCGATGTGGACTTCTGCTTCTTAGCTGGCCTTCTAGTCTGCGGTGTTGAATGCGAATATCCGAAGAATCATCAGTCCATCTCAATTGCTTTGCTGCTCGTCAAGTCTACTGGCACACGGTCGTCGTTGTGAGGTCTAGATCAAGATAATAATTTGTATCCTCCCCGCCAACATCATCGGAAGCCCTTCGACCCGTTCTCCGATCTTCCTACAAGCTACTCACATCGAGTACATGACCGACCAATCCACCTATCAACCATAACCACCGACCCTCGCATGACAAGTACTTGTTAATGTAGATACGACATGATTAAGTTGGTAGGATAATGATACGGTTAAGGATACTCCCAGACCAGTCCTTCTCTTTTCAAAATTAGCCATCTCCACGTCGTGACCCAAATGCTCGTCATCACATCGTCCTCGTCTCCGTCTTGTTGTGCTCGACCATCTGTCTCAGTTCAGTCGCACACTCATCAGCGTGAAGATGTTGTTGACCAATCCTTGGACCATGTCCCCAAATCCACTAGGCTGTCCTGCTCTTTCCCGCTCCGCCTGCTCTCGAAGCCTGAGAGCATCCACCTCAATCTCAAGCTCGTGAATCTTGCGCCCATCCGCCCCCTTGACTTGGGTTAGATCCACGCTGTACACAGAGTGCGTGTAGCTGAGTCTGTCCTTTTTGCGCTCCCCAAACTTTGTATCTGTTCCTTCCACAATCGCTCTGGGATCCAGGCCAGGTCGGTGCATGTCCACTTCTATGTTGATACTGATTCGACAATCGAACGGTGAATTGGGACAGAATATGTCGAGATCCGCAAGTCGAATCTTGACTATGCGCGCAATCACTGGGTCAGTGCCCGGTGGAGCTCGCTCGTTGATCGAAGTCCGGAGTCGCGGCTGTCTGTTTGGATCGAGGTATCTCGACGCCGACTCTGGCAACGCATCCAGTCCCGCAGCACTGAGTTGTGCAAACGAGTCAATCTCGTAACGATGTTTGTAGTCCAGTCTGTGTCTCCCCGGAATCGCCGCAGACTCTTGCACGGCCTGATTCAAGAATTCGTTCAACCGTTTGTGATGTGCTTCGGTCATGTGGCTCTCGAAACGTAGCTGCGAAGACATGTTGCGATCAAGCACCACCGGATTCTGCGCTGGCAAATGCACTCGCTGGTCGGTACTTTTGGCGACCAAGGTGCCGAGCTTGGCCTCGATCTCGAGTGCGCCATTGTGTGCGTTGCCCACACCGATTTCAGGTCTACCGAGCATTTCGTCAAACAAGTATTTTCCGACCTGCAGCGTAAACTGATCAGACTGGGCCATGCTGCCTTTGATACACGGCTCCCATGGCCCGAGAAAAGGATGCATCGGTGCACTGGGTGGAGCGTGACCATTCGTAGATGGTTGCGGAGCGTGGCCATTGGCCTGAACCATTCCAGGAGGCTGTTGCTGTGGTTGAGGTGTTGTCTGAGCCTGTTGTTGTGGCGTAACGGCGTGCAGATTTGGACGAGGCGATGGCCGTCTTGCTTGAGTAGGATCTGGCGGGGGTCCGAGCCGACGGTCGACGTCAGGGTTGTAGTGAGGATTCGATGGCATATACCTGGCCCAGATTGGAGGCTCGGCATATCTTTTCTTGGTCTTCTTGAGAGGAACAGATGGCTCGGGTTCGCTTTCAGCAGGCCGCTTGAGGGTGGGTTGCGATACGCTTTGCGGCTGCGATAAAGGAAGCGGAGGTTGCGACATGGCCTGTGGCGGTGCAATAGGCTGCTGCAGTAGCGACTCTGAAGTAAGAGCTGTCTGCGACTCGTGCTTGATGTGGGCTCGGGGCTCGAAAGTTCGGACGGGGCTGCCGTTGGAAAGCGAGGACTGCGAATGGTGCAAGTGAGGATGTTGCGGGTGAGGAGGAGGTATGGATTGGCCCCGGGCGACGGCGGGTGAAGAAACCATCAGAGGTGAATGATGTCTGGAATCGTCGTTCAGGATGCTTCGGAAACCTCCGGGCGTCTGGCTGCCGATGCGAGGCTGAGAGGGACTAATTTTGGCAGACTGTTTGGTAGTGGTGAGAGGCGAAATGGCCTGGTCGGTCGAACTGCGATGGGGCGCGCGAGGTTCGTGTGACGGATATCTCTCTCTAGCGGTCCAGGACGAGTCGGTGCTGTTCTGGCGCGTCGGGAGCACAACCTTTGTCTTGGGACTAACACTGAGGCTTCTGTCACGCTCCGAGAGATTTGTAGGATAGTCAACTGATGGTCTCTTTGCATAGGTCTGCGGCGACTCGGACGGGTATGCAGATTGCGGCGGCAGGGAGTGGGCAGGGGACTGCGAGGGCATGCCAATCTGGTGCTGCAGGGCGTATGAAGCACCGGATGTGGCGCGTTGATGCTGAGCTTGGGCGAGCGAAGGTTGGCGAGTGTAGGGCTGCATGGGTGGACCGAGAGGAGTGCTGGGCTGCGAATGCTGCGGCGGATAGGGGTGTGAACTGCGGTGGGCGCCGGGAGGAGTCGGTGACATGGAATGGGGGTAGTGTGGATGGCTCTGCTGGCGGGGGGTAAGCTGTGGGTAGGCCTGCGACGGACTGTACTGTTGCTGCTGCTGCTGTTGTTGCTGGTGATGGTGCTGTGGTTGTGCCTGAGGGGGGAAGGGATATTGGCTGCTAGGATATTGTTGTTGCGGCGTGTGCAGCCCCATCGGAGTCGAGGGCAGCGACGGATTCGAGTGGCGGGCTTCATGCTGCTGCGGAGGGTGAGGCCTCTGCTGATAGAAGGGCTGTGGTGGAGGTGGTTGATGGGGATGTTGGTGCTGTTGCGGCGGCAATGGAGCAGCATACGGGCCCGACGACGACCTTTGCTGTAGCAGCGGAGGCGGGAAGCTGCCTCGCTGACTGCCCTCGTGTTGACTCGACGAGCGACCCGGCCCGGCGTCGTTATTGAGCATGTCGCGCAGGTCCATGATGGCTGCGCAAGTCGATCAAAGAATGCCTTGGACGTGTCGTGTGTTCTCCTGGCAGGTGCTTCTGGCCTCTGCGCCGGCGGCGCTACTACTCGTACACGTTGGAAGATCTAATTACACATCCAGGAAATGGAAACGCCAGGAGCGCATGCGACAGCAGAAAAACTGGCAATTCGTCGATGGTATACTGATGGACAGAAAGCCTGAGTCCTGACATGTTGGAAGCTTCTGCCCGACCGACTTTGAAGCCTGCACAGCCCAATCCATGCGAAACATCCTTCTTCGACCACCAGCACACTCCACCTACCTACAGCGAGCTCGCCTCGGCGGACCAGCGAAAGCATTCTTGACTATACCAGCATCTCGCTGGGTGCACTCTCATCCTTTGCACATGCTCATCGCTCATGGCTCCGAGGTTCAACAAATCGTCGTGATTGCAAACTTGTGAATCGCGATTCGCGATTGCTCTTCTTGGCAAAAGGTGACCAGCGGCCGTGCGCCATACCCAGCTCTCCGTTCACCATGGAAGGCATCAAAAGGTCCGGTCACGAGCATAACACTTTCGCCCAAAACACACCATCTATCTCAGTTCAATTCTATGAATTCGATATGTATACCGAAAACATATTGTATTGATGACAGGTAGATCGTGAGGTCCGATCGGTATCCTCGTTTCTTGGAAAGAGTTGACTTTCTCCTCTTTGCTTCAATTATGTCTCATGCATGCTACAGCTTCCTGCATCTTGGCACTAAATGGCTCTTCTTTCTTTATACTACACATCAATGTTCGACCTCTGCATCCAATATATCGATTAGATGCTTCTCAGAATACGTCATGCTCTAGCACTTTTTCACCACCCCTGAACGCGTGTGTTCCTACACACCTACTCTAGCGTCCACCACTTCCACTCAACATCAAAGGCGAAGCTTTCAAGGCGTTGGAAGCGTCTTTTGCTGTCCTCACAAAGAGCCCGAGCGCTGTCAGCTCTTCTTCTCTGGTTCATGTCGGGAGATCACCCAAGTAGCGCAACTGATTGACATCCTAATCTAGCGTGCTAGGACCAAAGCGAACGGAGTCAGTCAAGGAAACAAGGTCGATGCTTGCTCTTCAGCTGCCAGACGGAGATTTGCGTTTTTCAGCTGAACAGATTGTTGTCTATGTCAAGTCTCGGCGCGGTCCTCCTCTAGGGCTTCGTAATCTCTCATCGCCCACTCTCTGTGCCACAAGGAAGCCTCCTTATTTTCACCACGAGCCTCATGCAGCCATGCCAGCATGCGTCGACGACGCCTACCGAGCTGCTGTCACAAGGCTTAAGCCTTGTCTTTCTTCAGGTCGTTTCCGTTTCGCGTCCGACCGGCTTTGCCGACGGGAGACTGCGCTAGTAGCGACCACTTACTCAAAACGCATCATCTATAACTCCAAAGCGCGTGCTCGTGTGTTCAGAAGCGCATTATACCTTTTCATGTCTTCGATCGAAGGCTTCCATTTCTTCGATTGCTCCGTACAGGTCTCACTCCTGTTCACCCACCGACCGTTTACGGCAAACGTCACACGTTGCTGCCATCTGCCGAGGAGGTTGAGCTTTTCTCAACGACTTTCTAACGGCATGAATCATCGCAGAGTGCGAACAGTCCAGAATCTGCTCTCACAAATATCTTTGAACGGGCAACGAGCCGCAGTGCATCTGGACGGACATTTTACACTTTTCTATGCAGGAACAGAAAACAAGAGTGCTTCCACGCTCGCATGCGGAAGCCCGACCGGTCGAGGCGTACGCTAACGCAGGTCACCGCGATTCGCTAGCTCAGCCAAGGTGCATATGGCTAGCTGATGCATAGCGAGCTCGCGAGCACGGTCCAAAGTTTCCTCTCTAGGTAGCATTTACACTTTCGAGGCATCAATTTTAGCACGCTTGAACACGCTTTTAGCTTCTTCATAGTAGTTGCCCCTAATGTTCAGCCGCTCGTGGTTTGCTTGGGTCCGATAACTCGACGGCCACCCCGCCCGGGACGTGCTAACATGCAAGAGCTGAAGAATCAGAACACATAAGAATCTGCTGTTTTCCCACCGTTACCGTTGCTGTCTAAATCGTCGCTCGCTTCTATCACCTCCTCATTCACCAAGGGTCTCGTACCCACCTCTCTCGTTCATCATGCTGACTTCCTTCTGGAAGACGCTCGTCTGCCTTTCAGCTCTCCTCCTCCAAAATGTCTCTGCCCAACAGTACCTTGGAGATGTTATCCCTAATGCCACATACCCCGGTGTTCCTGGCTCTGAAATCGTCTACTTCAGAGTCAAGGATCCTGCCGGAGTAAACAACAACCTCACTCTCGTTAACTACCAATCTCTGGGATCCAATGGCAAGCGTATCAACGCAGCCAAGGTCCAGCGTGCTGTTATCATTATCCATGGCCTCAACCGTGATGCAGGTACCTACATGAGCAACGTAAGTCGATCGTGATTGCCATTGTGGACAAAAGACTGATCAACGTTGCAGATGTTGAGTGCTCTTTCTCAAGTTACCACCGACTCCAACATCAACTTCGATTCCGTTGTCATCAATGCACCCAGTTTCCCCAACGGAGACGACAAGAACGTCTCATACCCGTACTGGGACTACCCTCCCGGTGCTAAGAAGAAGGCAGCTGGTGGTAACCAATCTTGGACGAACCTACTGGTTTGGAAGGCTTCGCAATGGGCTGGCGGCGGTACCAACCAATATCCCAACAAGGCACAATCCGTGTCCTCTTACGAGGTTCTTGATCAGCTTATTGCGTGGTACGCTAACCCGGCCAACTTCCCTAACATGAAGCAAATTGTTATCGCCGGTCACTCTCTTGGCGCGCAGACTGTCCAGCGCTATGCGACTGTTGGAAAGCCTCTTAGCTCTGTCGGAGTCAACGTCCCTGTGACTTACTGGATTGCCAACCCCAACAGTCTTGTCTGGTTGAACTCGTCGCGTCCTCTTTCCACCGCCAGCTGCGCGGACTACGATGAGTGGCGTGATGGTCTCTCCGCTTACGCTGCCTACCCTAGCGTCTACAACACTGGTCTCGTTGCTTCAGGCACCTCAGCAGTGCTTGCCAACTACCAATCCAAGAACAAGGCCTACGCCCGCGGTACTCTTGACATGGGCGATGACTCGTCTGGCTGTGCCCCTCTCACCACTGGAAGCAACCGCCACGAACGTTTCTACTACTTCATCAACTGGTGGACGCCTACTTGTGAAGCTCCCAACTCAACCTCAGGCCACTGCGACACTGTCGATCTGATCCCTATGGGACACGATGGTGGTGGTATGATGGCCTCCCTTGCTGGACAAGCTCGTCTCTTCAAGGACAACTTCTATGGTGACGGTGCGAAAGCATACGATTTCGGTTATCCTCGCATTCAAGCCAACGTCGACGACCCTTACCCCGATCCTGCTTACAACTCGACTTCGGACGCAGCAAACAAGACTGTCTACGCTGGCAACATGACCTATGCAGGCTGTTACACTGATTCGAGCTCCCGTACTCTTGCCACTCTGATCTACGACTCTCCTTCCAACACCATTGAGCAATGTACCACGGCTTGCGCCAACGCTGGTTTCTCGATCGCAGGTATGGAGTACGGCAGCCAGTGTTGGTGTGATAACAAAATCGGTCCCTACACCCAGAAAGCTCTGGATCTCGGTTGCTCCCAGCCTTGCCCCGGTAACACCACCGAGGTTTGTGGCCAATCAGGCCGTCTGTCGCTCTACTCGAACGGTCCGCCTGTTCAAAGTGCGGCTCCCTCAAATCCCGAGGTCGTAGGCAACTACTACTATTCTGGGTGCCACAACGAATCGACTAGCGGCCGTGCTCTCTCGGGCCCTTCGTACTCCGACGGCAAGAACATGACCTTGGAGAGCTGTGCAGCTTTCTGCAACGGCTACAAGTACTTCGGTGTCGAGTACGCCTCTGAGTGCTACTGTGGCTCATACTTTGGTGCCGGCAGTGCCATCGTCTCTGACAACACTTGCTCTATGCTGTGTACCGGTAACTCGCTTGAACTTTGCGGTAACGGCGGCGCTCTCTCTGTCTACACACTCAACTCTGATGCACCTGTTTCGACCATTGTCCAGGGCTCCACTACCGCTGGTGCTGCACCAACAAACACAGGCTCAGGCTCAGCGTCCAGTCTTCCTTCTAGCAGTCTTTGCCCTGCCACCAATGGACAGACCATCGCAGACTCGAACAACATCACCTACACTGTGGCATGTTCTTCGGACACCAACATTGGCTCATACTCCAGCGCCCAAGCAAGCGCTTCTTACTTCGACTGCATGGTTGCCTGCGACAATGCCGCTTCGTCTGGATGTGTTGCTTTCACCTATGTCGGAGGGGCACTAGGCAGCGGGTCAGGAACTTGCTACCTGAAGAACAGCCAGGGCGGCTTCACGGCAGCTGGCAACAACCTTGTATCTGGATTCAGAACCTCGTCTGGTTCCACTGGAGGAGTCACTACTACAACCTCATCCGCCGCAGCTGCAGCCACTACCTATGCTAACGGCTCGACCCCTACTGTGGCTGGTGTTACCTACGCCATTGAGGTCAACGTGACTTACTCTGGTACCACTCTGGCTCTTTCCAAGAAGCGTGCTGCTGCCGTTGTTGGAGACTGCTTGAACACCTGCGCACAGAGCACCTCCTGCGTCGGAACTGCATTCGACGGATCCGTTTGCACATTCTTCGGCTCAATTGACAAGAGCACAAAGTCGTCTGCTCCTGGTACCATCTTTGCTACTGTTCAAGCTCGTGCCGCTGCTACCTCGACCACCTCGAGCGCCACAGGAGTCCCCTCCGCCTCGCTCTGCCCTAGCGCTAATGGTCAGACCGTCAATGGCTACGTCGTCAGCTGCCAATCTGACACCAACATCGGCTCATACTCGAGTGCAAATGCCGTTACCTCTTACCTGGATTGTATGTCTGCCTGTAACGCGTCAGCCTCAACCGGCTGTGTCGCATTCACCTACGTTGGTGGTGCTCAAGGCAGTGGATCCGGCGCCTGTTACCTCAAGAACAGCTTGGGTAGCTTCACCGTTGCTGGTGGCAACAACTATGTCTCCGGTATGATCGCTTCCCAGGGATCATCATCGTCGTCATCGTCATCGACTGGCAGCTCAACTCAGAGCGGATCAACTAGCTCCTCAGGAGCTACCTCGTCGGGCTCGACAACAACCTCCTCGTCAGCCACAGCCTCGGCCTCGAGCAACTTGTGCCCTTCTGTTGATTCGCAGGATCTGACCGACGCCAACGGAAACGTCTACACCATCAAGTGCCAGTCAGACACAAACGTTGGTTCCTTCGCGAATGCTCAGGCTGCCAACACATACGCCGACTGCATGACCGCTTGTGATTCTACTGCAGGATGTGTTGCTTTCACCTACGTCGGCGGAGCTAATGGACTTGGTGCCGGAACCTGTTGGATGAAAAACAGTTTGGGAAGCGCAACTTCAGCAGGCGGCAACAACTACATTGCCGGATTTTTGAAGCAATCTGCCTCGAGCTCTTCTGCCTCGAGCTCTGGTTCGGCCACTTCGAGCACCGTCTCGTCTACTACAGTCTCCTCGTCAGCAACAGCATCGAGCAGCGCCTCGGCCTCTCTTTGCCCACAAGCAAACGGACAGATCATCACTGATTCGAACGGCAACCTGTACAATGTGACCTGCTCCGCCGACAACCAAGTCGGATCTTACACCAACACTCAGGCTGCCACCTCATACCTCGACTGCATGACAGCCTGTGATGCCGCTGCCTCTTCTGGCTGCCAAGGTTTCACTTATGTTGGTGGTGCCCAAGGCTCTGGATCTGGTACCTGTTGGTTGAAGCAGAGCATGGGTGCTTCCCTTCCTAGAGACAGCACTATCATCTCGGCTGTCAAGGTCGCCAACTCCAATGTCGTCTCTGGTAGCAGCTCCAGCAGCTCCAGCAGCTCAGTCTCATCGTCGACAGTCTCGTCCTCGAGCGTTTCGTCGTCGATTGCCTCCTCCTCGACTGTCTCTTCTTCCATTGCCTCGTCTTCAGTTGTCTCACCGAGCACTGTCTCATCGAGCACTGCCTCGTCTTCAGTTGCCTCTTCGTCGACTGCCTCTTCGTCGACTGCCTCGTCGTCGACTGCCTCTTCGACTACCTCGTCATCGACCGCATCCTCGTCAAGCAGCAGCGCCGTATCTTCCACTTCAAGCAGTGTCTCTTCGTCGAGCACCGCTGCCCCCTCGTCAAGCAGCTCTACTTCTTCCTCGTCGAGCATCGTTTCTTCTACTCTGAGCAGCAGCACTGCTTCTTCAAGCACTTCTTCTTCTTCCAGCAGTGTAGCAACGACACTGTCGACATCTACCGCATCCGCCTCGACAACTTCGTCCAGCGCACTCTCGCTTCCCACTGGCTTCTCCTCATACGGTTGCTTTATTGATGGAAGCCCTCGTGCTTTGGCCTACTCTGCTGGTTCCAAGAGCGACAACACCCCCTACAAGTGTGCATCCACCTGCCAGAGCTTGGGATACAAGTACGCAGGTACCGAGTACGGAAGCGAGTGTTGGTGCGCCAACGCTGCACCCACATCCAGCACAAAGGCCACCGACTGCAACATGGCTTGCAGCGGCGACAACACCCAAACCTGCGGTGCCGGAAATCGTCTTTCCGTCTACGTTGACAACACCTGGACAAACAAGTTCAGTGCTCGCCCCAGCTATGGCTCGTGGAACTTGATGGCTTGTTACACCGATGGTACTAACGGACGTGTCTTGCCCAACACCATGAGCATGACTGGTGGTGCCAACAACGCTACCATCGCCAACTGCCTTGACGCCTGTGCAAGAAGCGGCTTGAGCGTCTGCGGTGCCGAGTACTACCAAGAGTGCTACGGAGGCTCCGTTGCCCCCAACAGCAACTTGATCGCCGGTTCCGACCCCTTGACCGCTGGTTGCAACTACCCTTGCAACGGCAACAAGACCGAGGCATGTGGTGGTTCCAACAGAATCCTGGTGTATATCAACAACGGCACCATGGCTTCCAGTCGCCACCGCCGTTAAGCCCGATGCCTTCTCTTCTTCTTTCCCATTCTCTTTTGCTTTATAGCGAGCGATGATTGAGATGTTTTCTTTCTTCTCCTTCTTTCTGCTCTTTCTTTTTTTTTCTTTTTTTCACGATTTACAAAGATTATTTTGATGCCCCTGATGTTTTATACCGGGACAACACACTACCTCATAGACTGTTTGTGTTATATACCAAAATATATATACAACTTAGTAATTTCTTCACCTACAGCTCCATTGTTCCTCCTCTTAGTTGTTGTGCTTGTGTAGAGTCTTCAGTCGCTTGAAGTAGGCATGTGTGATGTCCAACAATCCTTCCTTGGCGCAGAGAAACAGAAAGGCATTGGGCTGTTGTTTTGCCTCTTCGGTGATGCAGGCTCTGCACGTGTGTTCGGAGATTCAAGTTCTACGATCGGCGTGCCCTCCGCGTGGTTAGCTATGGCATGATCTAAAGGCCACACAGTCACGAGAGCTGCTCGGTCTTTTTCAAGTCGAACAGTGAGATGGATATTTGCAGAGATCTGCCGATTCTCCATCTTGACAAGTTTGAGAGGGCTGTGAGAAGCAAGTCATTCAGCTCTCCACCGATGCCCCTGCTCTACTTTGACAATATCATCGAAGCAATGCTACCTACTGAGGAAGAAGCAGAAGAAAAACACAAGAGGAGGGTATCGTGGAAAGGTGAGGGCGACCGGCCTGGATGACAATACAGACTCCTTCCACGTCCGACGGTTAGCGTGGGAATCCACTTTCTTGCATAACAAAGATGTTTCAACCAATGACGACGCTTACCAGGCTCTATAAGCAGTGTTCAAAGCTCACACTGTTCGTCGGCAGGTAGGTATAACATGTGCGAGCTCCCACAGGACAAGGAGCCCAGGAGCTTGTGAATGAAATCGCAGTAAGATCCTTAGGGTAAGCTAGAAGAGAATGTTTGACCAAAACTCATCAGATCCGTGAGCCACACGACCTCGCAGGTGATGTTGGAACCTCACCTTGCTGCTCAACCCAAGTGGATCTCGTATGCAGTGCACATGGCAAGAGCGATACCGGGTTGCTGGAACTAAACGGCACGCGTAGTTGCAGCAATAGTAGCACTGAACGAATAGTTTCGCTGCACTCTGTGCCTTCCCACCCGAAGCGCTCGTTGGGAAAAACCCAACGAACTGTCGAGGGACTGAGCTACCGCCAACCCGCAGGTTTTTCAGTTGCTTCCGTACGTATCCAACCTGCACCGTGGACCCGCAGTTGATAGCTGCATAGCCATGAAGCTGCATGGTCGTCATTGGTGCTCGTCGGTCGTGCTGCGCTGTAAGTTGATCCCTCGCGGGTCCGCTGCTAGCTTTCGATCCCGACAGCTTGGAGAGCCATTGGAAGACAAGACCCACGGCAAAAAATACCTTCTGACAATTCAACCCCTGACGGGTTGTGCTCTGCTATGGTAAAACTGATCATGCTCTGATCATCTGCGCTTCTCATGTGCTTAGACAAGCCCTGCACGATAGCCCTAACCCTAGTCCAGCTGACGACGACAAGTTGACCACTTGTAGTCAGCCGGGCGAGGGTAATGGTGCAAGGGAGGATGGACACAAGCGAGATATTGACGTGTGATTTGCGATATTCTGATACGTAGTTGTTATACCATGATCCTTGAGGCTTCAAACAAGGCTGTTGCAGTCAGTGGTCACAGAGTGATGGAGGTCTGCGAGGAATTGACACGTAGATACGACGATCTACCCGAGACAAGAAAAGCCGTGAATCAGATATCCACCCTGGCTGCACAATGGTGATCATAAGTTCCAGACGATGTTGAGTGGAGCTGGTCGAGCTGTAGAGCGAAAGAAAGGAACGGACAGGTTCTCAGTACAATTTTGCCCTGTGCGGCACAGGCTGATTGCACATTCACTCTGTTGAATTGGTCTTACTATTGTTCCGCCACAGCTCCTGCGACTCATGACAGCAACCGTGAGCGACTCGTCCGTGGTCGCCCAGTCGGTTATATTCCATTAAAAAGGGTGATCAAACATGCGCTTCTAAATCCTGGTTCGACGGACTGAGTTGCGGTTTCTCGCACATGGGTTGATCGCTCGAGCATGGCATCGGTACCGAAGTCTGGGATTTGGAACGCATAACGGTTATCTGCAGCCCAAATTGTGCTGGTCGCTTTCAAGTCGTGTATCAAAGTTGAGTAATGTTGAGTATTTGTAGAAGTTTGACCCGTGTGGTCGACTGTGATGTGTGGAAGTCGACGATGCTGTTGGATGCAAGACCCGAAGTTGTTCAACCAAATCTTCAAGGAAGGCGCCAAGGGTGCTGGTCCCCACATGGCCCTCACTTTATATAAGACAGCAATATATTTTCAACAGATCGATATGACTTGTCGGCTCGGCAATCGGACCAGATGTTTTGCACTATACAGTCTGATACTTCTGATCCTTGTTGATCGTTGCACATCCAGCCCAATTGTAGCATTGCAATGAAACATACTGCAGAAGAACAGAAATTCGCGATTGAAACATTATATTACCATGCTGCGAGCAAGAAAGTCTTCGGAAAATATATATGGACGAAGTGAAACAGTAAACGTGTTGGTTGCATGCAGGGCCGGGGTCGATGTAAGCATCATGGGCTGCACATCATCCATGCGATCCTTGCCGGAGGGGAGATTGTCGGCTTGAAGCGAACAATCGCTCGTGTCCAGTGGTTCTGGCCAAGTTGAAATCAATCGCAACCAACATCCTTTCTAGAAATCCGTCTAGACCCAATGCCGCAAGTCCACCACGCATCTCGACGAATTGCCGTAGACCGCTCATGTGCGTCGCGAATGCATCCCGATCTCTCCAAAAGGCTTCGTACTGAGCCATGGTTGCCATGGTTGCAATCATAGAATCCTTGGTCGAAAGGTTTCCGTTCATGGCTTGGATGGCCATGTCTTTGAGCTGGTATAGATCCACAACTTGGGCATGTGCAGCCATAGAGGATCGAAACAGCGATGCTGCGAACAGCAGGACAGCATGAAGCAGTGCCACATCGGTCATGACAAATGGCATCCAGGTAGATCTCAAGAGAGCCATTGTAGGCGCGTCATCCGATTGCAGCACTTCCTTGGCCGTGAAAGCAAGATCTGTGATGTATCCGTCTTAGAAACCAATCAGAGATCAAGGCGCGTGGTGATATACTTACAGTTCTCTAGAATCTGGTTGAGATACGGGAGCCACTGAGCCGGGTAGACCTGCGATACGTCTATCATCGGGTGTTTGGGTGTCGATGAGAATGAAGATACGTCAGAGCTGCTAGCCGGAGATACCGGGCTCTGCTGACCCGATGTAGTAGGTCTCGACAATGGATAAGATGCGGCATGTGCGCGACCTTGCGATATCTGTGCCGACGAGGTGCCCAATAACTGCGGGTCACTGTTGGACCTCCGAGCTGCCGCCAGTTGCTCTGCCTTCTGATGCTGTTGTTTCGTGACATGGCTTCGAATGGCCCTTCGAACCTTCTGGTCCTTGGTATCGCTGGGGTCCGTGAGATTGACGAATTGAAAGGACATTGCTGGCTCGGAAGGTCCCGGAGAAACAGGCGATGGGGTTCCAGGCATTATGTTGTAGATCTAGTTGACGACAAACGAGGTGACAGAGCGAAGAAACGTAGACTAGAACGACAAGTTGAACGAATGTGACGAGCCGAGATCTATACCGAGTAGCTGAAAGATTAGGTGCGAGTGCAGTCTGCGAGATCAGGTACTTCAGATAGCCGGATCAGCCTTCGAGATATATAGAAGATGAGTTACCAGGTTGGAAATGCATAGGCACAAGCAATGGCCACCATCGTCCCGACGGCTATTCATGGTACTGCAACAATCCAGATTTGGCTGCAGGAGTTCGTTGGCAGACTGTCTGGGCGAATATCCAAAAAGGGTAAACATGTGCACGTACTTGGAGCAGCTCGATAGTCGCGCCGAGAAAGTCTCAATGGTCCTCGAGTGGTGGCTAAGACCACTGACAAAGATCAGAAAACAAATACGGAACACTGTGCCTTCGGATGCATGTACGTTGTTGCATGCAAAACCGAGGGTCGAGTTAGGTATTACATATGAACGATGGGGCGGGGATAAGATCGAGCGGCAGCCTTGTCTGTCTGTCATGATCAACTAGCTAGCTGAACGCCTCTCTCGGGGCCGCATGAGTTGCGCTCATCGATGGCGCCATGCTGGCTACATTAGGCGAAGTGGAAACGCATTCGCATGGGCTGCTTTGGTTTGTCGCTCTCTATCCTAGGGAGCCGCTAATATCTCACGAGTGGGCTTTCTGCAGCGTGTGGTTCTCAGGTCCCTCCTATCCTCCAGGCTCAAGGACCAGAAGAGATAGGCTAAGGCTCTCGTGAGTTACCGGTACCTGGGTAGGTTGTGTTTGACAGACCACTGGAGAAAGCCACACCCGGCCGCCATCTATTCTTGCGACCCGGCGAGGCACGGTCTCGGTCTAGAAGGGCAGCTGCATGAAGCCGTATTGATCGACCGTAGAGCATGTGGAAGCGGCGCATCAGAGAGGAGTAGGCGACCACTGGGATTTGAGTACCTCTGTCTGTCTTGAACACTTGCCGACCATTTTCCGCGAATGGCATGCAGCCTTTATCCGAGAAGAAGATGCACTGAGGAACTGTGGATGAGATCCTGCCAGGTACAGCCGTGAAGGAGAAATATTCACCGAGCGGGGTTCTCTCCACCTGCTCTGTGGTTCCTCGTGGCAGTCAGTGTACAACCATGAAAGATCTGGTGCTAGGAACCTTGAGATTCATGCTTAGGTGAGCAGCACCCTCTTGGCCACACCTCCAAACTCAAATCATATTTGTGTGCTTTGACAGCGAGATTTGGTATACGCGCTGTATCAGAGAAGACGATAAGTCGTGTAAGAAAGCCCTCGGAGCTCTATAGCATTCCTCACAGCCGCACAGACAAATGCTGAGCGGGTCCTGACAGAGACAAAATTCCGAGATCAAGGTCTCTGGGGATTCGTCAAGACCCAGTGGCCAGGCTCCGGGCCTGATGTTCGAAGGAGTAAGCAAGGGACATGCGCAACGGATATAGTAATCATGCACGTGGTCGTCGTTGTCTCACACAGACATCTAAAAATTCAAGGGACTCGAACATGCCGAACCCGAGCGGCCGGATTACAGGAGATCCCGTCGTGCTTGGGAACTGCAAGCATACCTACCGGCGGATGGTCGTGGGGACTAACTACGTCACACCCTCGAAATACATACAGACGACCAACGGTCGTCAGAAAAGAACAAGCTGCATATCCTTCGTCCCCCTCCAAGACACTATTGAAAGACGACATCAATTCCCGACGAGACGGCCATGCATTAGCAGCGCCACGCAGAGTGACCTTCGCCCTCCCCGAAACTCGATCAGCCTCACACACGCACACACACATACACCTCTGCGCGCGCAGATATGGAGACGCCGCAGCATTCCAAGAGGCACAGGAAGAGAGATTCAGACCTGCTCGCAGAAGTGCCCGACCCTGTCATCCAGCTTGATTCTAAGCAGCCATCTTCAGCAGCAGGTTCCGATAACTTGCTTTCAAGGGTATGCTGACTTGGCGTGTTGCACATCTCATCAGCACGCGACTTACAAACCTATCTAGATCGTGCTGGGGCCCCTAACAATGATCTCCTTTTTGTTTTCGCTTTGTGTCGTTGACAGCCAGCAACGTGCATGGCGTCTTGCGCAACGAGCCGATAGCGAGCCATGGCCGTTATGGAAAAGACTCTCGCCCTGGACGTGGTGGAACGCAGAACCTTATCAATCTTCTCATGACTCCACCTGGCAACATGCTGTACCAGCTACCAGCTTGTCGGATGGTGCAGATGGGACCGTTCCCGCTGCTGCGGTGGATACAGACCACTGGTTCACACGAAAGAAGCACAGGAAGATGGCCAAACTTACCGTCTCGGACGCAATTGACATGAGGGAAGGCATGGCTATGGTGCTTGTCACAGCAGCCTTAATAGGCCTAGTTGTCGTTTTATGGCTTGCAAAACGCATGCTGTCATCAATTGCATGAGGCGGCGCAACACGATCTCACCGAGTACATGTGTCGGGTATCTCGACCACAAGTTCTTTGATCTGGTCTGTGGCGAAGAATTTGCTAAGAGATGATTTCAAATTCAAACACTTGTAGAGCGAGCTTACAGCGGTCATGGACCTCGACATGTTGTATACGATGTCGATGATCTTGATGCAGGGTCCTGGATGAATTACATGATTGTCTTCACGCGAGGCTAGGTATGTTCGCTAAATTTTTGCATACTAGTCTGACGATTTCCGTTCAGAACAACAGGATCTGTAGTATACCATCTACTCATGTAAAATAGGGTGTTGTATCCTATTTGTTCTTCTATCATATGAGCAGAATGACATGTAAACGACATGGGTGTCGGATTGACCCTGACTTTTCAGGTACGATCTCCCAATGTATGTGACGCATAGTCTGCAGAAATGCACAATACGTTCGAAAGGTAAGACAGGGTCTATTGAGAAACAATGCGCCTCAGACTCTCTTTGGACAGATTTCTGATCTGGCAACCTTTGTGTTTTTTTATAGTGAGGTCGTCGTTTTGAACCTGTCGTCGTTCTGAGAGACGCTAAAGGAAGCAGAAGCTTCAATCTCACCCCACTTTCTGACGTGGTGAGACCCTTCAGGCGCGCTGTCACTCTCCAAGTCCTTGTAGAATCCAGCACTCGAGTAAACACCAACACGCATACATCCACAATAACATCATGTCTGCAATCAAAGGAATCGGCGAGAGCAAGCAGTACGACGGTAGGCAAGCTCATCAGAACAGCACATGTGACCGGGGTGCTAACAAGTAGCAGGCTCGAAGCTGCGCATCGGCATCGTTCACGCTCGTTGGAACACAACAATCATCGATGCTCTCCTGGAGGGTGCAAAGAAGAAGCTCGCCGAAGCGGGAGTGCCTGGTACTCCTGGACCAGCTCAAACAGGCGACCAGAAGAACTAATTAAGGACAGAGAGCAACATTGAAATCCAGACAGTGCCTGGCAGCTACGAACTTCCCTACGCAGTGCAGCAAATGTACGCATGCTCGCAAGCTCAAGCATCATCCGCCAACTCGACATTGCTGAGCTCTGCTACCGACCTCCTCTCGTCGTCGACGACCGATCTCTCGCTCAAGGACAAGGAGGGCAGCACCAACGCAGCATCAACCAAGCCCTTTGATGCTATCATCGCAATTGGCGTGCTGATCAAGGGCTCGACAATGCACTTCGAATACATCTCGGACGCCGTCAGCCACGCGCTCATGAAGCTCCAGTTGGACATTGGCATTCCTGTCGTCTTCGGCCTGCTCACCCTGCTGACCGAGGAGCAAGGCCTCGAACGTGCCGGCCTTGTATCAGGCTCAAAATACCACAACCACGGCGAGGACTGGGGTGCAGCAGCGGTCGAGCTGGGCACTAAGAGAAGGGGCTGGCAGGAGGAGAAGACGTTCATCCAGTAAAGGACGTCGGGACAAGAGTCTGCTAGGAAAATAGAAGCTACAAAATAAAACTCGCTCCATGTCAGGCACGACCGGCACGAGCTTGAGAAGAATACAAGCCATCTTGGACGCTTGTCGTGTGTGCCGGTACCGTCGTTTGTCGCTGCTCCGAACGACCTGTTTCTGTGACCTCGTCGTGCCGTGCGTCAACGGAAAGTCAACCAAGACCAGCGAGCTCGCACAAAGACAGATGGAATCAGTCAAGCAGTCACGATGGCACATGTCAGCTCGTCGTCTAGATTGTGGATGGCCTTCACTGCGCGCTGCGCGTCATCGTCAACGGGCACGGACCATGGGCGTGGAACGGGCGTGGAGTTTCTTGTCTTGCGCTACTGGCGACTCTTGCTTGTCGACTGAGGAATGGAAGCTCATTCATCATCCCTCAACCATTCCTTTCTTCGCCTTGTCCCTCTGGCCACTTGTTGTTGCGGTCCCTGACTCTGGCGCATGAGATATCGCGAGCTTGCTAACCGCGCACGCCTGCTACCTGCGCCCTGATCCCGCTCTCGGTCTCCAGCCTCGAGGCCCCTGTCGTTGCCAAACTCCCAACATCTGCTTGCTGTCCATCCCATTGTCACCACTCCTAGCTCTCACCACTCGCAACCTTTCTGCTGCCTTTGTGCAGTTGCGCCCGCCCTGTCAATCCTCAGATCGTCTGGCCCGGAGAAGCTCAGCCCACCATCAACAAAGTTCCACTGCTGATCTCGCCTCGGCTTTGGCTATCCGATGCCTGCCTGTTGAACCAGGTGCCACTTTCGCCTGTCGCTGTTGGCTCTGCATGGCCCATCCACAAGCTCGGCCTGCTGATGCTTCAGCCAACATGTCTTCGTCCGACTCGGAAGCACGCGACTCGGGCGACTTGTTGAATGCTGTTGGCTCCACCAGTTCCCTCGCAAGCACGGTCTCTTCTGTCTTCAGTGCTAACACCCTCCTCCCAAAGACCAATGGTCACTCTTCGACTACCCTCGCCGCCCTGACTCCAATGACACATCATGCTTCGTCTCCAGTCAAAGCGCCTTCCCCGCTTGCTTCCTCCAATCCACAATCCAAACCATCCCGACCAGAGCCATCACCTCTCGGTCGTTCTGTCGCAAACAGCACCCGAGGTCCTCGCGAAAATGCCACTCTTCGACCATCTCCCTCGGGAGAACGCCCGCAGATCATGCCACCCGCTGGCAAAACAAAAGGGTACAGGACGGTTTATGATCCAGGAATGGAACGCGGGCTCAGCGATGAAGAGAAGAAGACACGCAAAACAAAGTTAAGGTCTTTCGGGACTGAGGTACGTCTGGACAATTTTACACGATTGCTGAGCTTGTTGACACCCTGCCACAAAATAAACCGTCCTGTACCCTGAAGCTGATGGATTGAAAACAACAGGCACAATCTCCACCCCCTGATCCTAGACTGGCTATCGCGAACTATACGTCCGGCGGAGCTGTATCTGACAAAGAGGAGAACTGCAAACGGCTATTACGAATCGCACCTGAAACGCTGAAACCATATGCATACGACAAGGCTTTGACCATTGGACCTGGTCCACCAAGGCAAATTGTCATTCACGGTTTTGATCCGTTTACTCCCGAATCACAACTAAAGTTCTTCTTCGCAAGTTTCGGCGACATTGCCGAGTTCCGCAACCAGACCGATCCGAATACCGGAAGTCTGTTGGGAATTTGCTCTATCAAATACAAGGATGGCAAGCCCGTCAAGGGTGTCTCGATTTCGGCCGCCAGTGCCGCGAAACGCGCCGAGAAAGAGGGGCACAGACATCGTATTGGTTTGACTCAAGTCAAGGTCGAGCTTGATCGCGAGGGGCGCAAATGCAGGAAATACATCGAATTCACTCTCAAGAAGGCGCGACGCGAGATGGAGAAAGAAGCTGCACGACACGCCCCTCGCACCGTTTCGGTAGCAGCAGAGTCGCGCGGCTCCTCGACACCTGTGCCACCACCTCCACCACCACCACCTGCAGCCGCTCAAGAAACACCCCCTATCCTAGTGAATGCGCCCAAGGCGCCGAAAGGACCAGCGCCCAAACGAGAACGTGAGCGAGAGTTGGCTGGCGCATCGGAACAGCCTGCAACGACCAAAGAACGCGACACCGGCCGCTCGGTCGTCGAATCAGAGCCGATACTGGCCAAGATCAAACGAAAACCATACATTTTTATCTCGCGTGATAGCGTGCCTGTGTTAGGGTCCACTGTGCCACATCTTAAGAAGAGGTTCAAGACTTTTGACTGGCGAGAAATTCGCGTTGACAAGACAGGATATTTTGTCATTTTCGACGACTCCAAGCGCGGTGAAGACGAGACAGTCAGATGTTTCAAGGAATGTAACAACGGTCCTATGTTCACATACAACATGGCTATGGAGTGCCAGCAGTACGGCAACCCCGACTACGTTCGCAGCCCAAGTCCCGAAACGCAGGCCGTCCAGAGCCGGCAGAAGGAGGAGACAGATCGATTGGAAAGGTGGGCTGCGGAAGATCTGGAAGAAGAGAAGAAAGAAAAAGCTGCGGACCTGGACCCTGTCACGGGCGCGCTCGAACAATTGCAACTCGAATTGCGCAACAAGATCATGGACGACATCAAGAAACGAATCGTCATTCCTGAACTCTACGACCGCCTCGATCCTGCCAGACATGCCGCGAAGCGTCGCAAGCTCGACATTCCAGACCCGACTGACAATGAAAACAAGCCGCCAACTCTGCTTCTGAACAAAGCCATTGACACTTTGTCAACGGCAACTCGCACCAGAAACGGACGTCCTTTGTCCCACAGCAAGCCACTTCGCCCTCACGATCCCAACCGTGGACGACAGATTCCAACAAATGTCTATGCCGACCCACGCCGAGTTAAGAAGCGACCAGCCGTGCGTCCTGTGCACGCCCGTCCTTTACATTACCGTTTGCAGCATATGGAAGACGACGAGGACGAAGACGAATCCGACGACGACCACAGAACACCAATGACGCGCGATACCGATGACCTGGAGAGCAGGCCTCTCAGTCGGGCCAGTCGTACTTCAACACCTTTCAGCGTGTCCGAGTCCATTGACCTGCCAACACCTGCTCCGAAAAAGAGAAAGCTGGTTCACAAAGAAAGAGAGATCATTCCAGAGGAAGACCAGGAGATCTTTGCGCCGCATCACAAAGAACTCCTTGGTGACCTTATCCACAAGATTCCAGAACGTATGGCCACACGCGAACTCGAGCTAGTTGTTAGCACCCTTCCTCGAGATTCCAAGTTCGAGATACGTGCACGCAATGAACTTCACCTCAGGCAGCGCGCTAAATACGACCACGAAGAGTCGCCTGCTTCAATTGTAGATGTCTCGAAAACAAACAGCACGACCAACGGCGACAAGCATGCAGCCCAACCTGGAGATCTTACCGCCAAACCCGTCAAGAAGGACGTTAAACGTAAGCGACCAAAGTCGAAGAAGCAGATCTTCGAGGAGCGTGAAGCAGAACGGGCTGCCGCAAAGGCTACCGAAGACACTCAAATCATGGAACCTGGCAGCCAGGCCGACGACAGAGACATCGATGGCGATATTGACATTGATGCTGACATCGACAATGCCAATGAGAACCTTGAAGAGGAGGAAGAGGAAGAGAGACCACAGGTCGAGTGGGCTGTGTCCACTGGTGAACCACTCAAAACCGTCCTCGATGATGACGAAGTCTTTTTGGATATTGATGGATGGAAACACATTGTTAAGGATGAGGAAGACATGCGTTACCTTCTTCAAGCTCTGGAAGATGAGCCTGCTGCAGACATTGGCGACGTTACTCTATGGGCATGGAAGCAGAAGGAGATCAAGGCACTCAACGCTGGTGGCTCAACTGCCGAAGCCAGGATTCAAGGATACTATGTGCCAAACCTCTCGGGATGTGCTCGCACAGAGGGCGTCAAGAAGATCCTGGAGTCGGAAAAGTCCAAGTACTTGCCCCACCGCATTCGCGTCCAAAAACAACGTGAGGCTCGCGAAGCCCAAGCCTTGGAGAATCCCAATGCTTTCGCTGCTGCTGAAGCGGCCGCCGAAGCTGCAAAGGTTGCCGCAGCTGCCAAGATCGCATCCGTGGCCACATCTCGTAGCAACCGCGCTAACAACCGACGTCTGGTCAATGACATCAACTTGCAAAAGCAGAACCTCATTACTACTGGTGGTGAGGCGGACGCTATCAAGTTCAACGCCCTCAAGAAGAGAAAGAAGCATGTCAAGTTCGATAGATCAGCCATTCACGGTTGGGGTCTGTATGCCATGGAAAACATTGCCTCGAACGACCTCATTATCGAATATGTCGGCGAAAAAGTACGTCAAAAGGTGGCGGATCTTCGTGAGATCAAATACGACAAGCAAGGTATCGGAAGCAGTTACCTGTTCCGCATGGTTGACGACGAAATCATCGACGCCACGAAGAAGGGTGGAATTGCTCGCTTCATCAACCACAGCTGCACGCCCAATTGCACGGCCAAGATCATCAAAGTCGATGGCACCAGGAGAATCGTCATCTATGCGCTCAAGGATATCGCCAAGAGTGAGTTTTAACAAATTGTTGACCGAGAAATACGTTCCTAACACAAACGCAGACGACGAGCTCACGTACGACTACAAATTCGAGCGCGAATACGGCAGTGACGATCGCATTCCCTGTCTCTGCGGCTCAGTGGGGTGCAAGGGATTCCTGAATTAAGGGGTCGGAGAGGACTTGTTGTATATTATGTGGAGGAAAGCATGCATATTAATGGCGTACTCGGAAAGAACAAAAAAAGACCGGAAGGAGGATATGCTTTCTTCAGGCCAGCATGGAATGCGGGCTTCGTCTTTGAGTGTACGATACTAAACAAAGAGATGTGTGTCCTGCCGGATTGATGCGGGACAAGGAACCAATCTTGGACCGCACCGCAGCGCCCAATGAGGATCGAACAAGTTTTCACAACCTTGATGGAGTCATGCTCGACAATTTTTGATGTGACGTATCGGCAGCAAAATATAATCCAAATGAAGAGTACTTGGCAGACTGGATAAACGGCAAGACTGTGGATGCAACAAGTCAGTTGTACGCGCAACACTATTGCGGGAGCATGGAGCTAGAGATTGACTAGATGAAGTTGTTCGTATCTGCCAAATCGTGTGCCTGGTTCTAGAGAAGCCGGGCAAGGGACCGGATGGGCGCCGCCAACTGACAAGGCACGTGGAGAACAGGGAACAACGCCGACTTTGGATCTTGGCGTTGCGGGCCGGCAGTGATCGAAACACGTATTCGATAGCAGAGAAACTTCTGGACTTTTTGGTTAAAGGTACAATAAGATTAGGGAGGGACGTGGAAGTACCATCTTCCTTTACTCGACCAACGTCGCATTGCTCCCGGACCGCCAACATGGACAACGCCTACGTGCAATCGCCCTCTGCGGTGCTAAAGCACTTTGATGTACAAGAAGCCTCTGGTCTCGACAAGTCGTCGGTGATTGCGTCAAGACAGCAGCATGGTCCAAATGGTATGTCTCTTGGAAGCCTCCTACGACTGTATAAACACGTACTGACTCTGTCGTCAGCTATCCCCGAGGAACCTCCTACCCCGCTATGGGAACTCATCCTGGAACAATTCAAGGACCAGCTTGTCCTCATCCTGCTTGGCTCGGCCGCGGTATCTTTTGTGCTCGCTCTCTTCGAAGATAGCGACGACTGGACTGTTTTTGTTGACCCCATTGTCGTATGTTCCGTGTCGCGACCCCTCTTGACAGCAGTTTCTAACCTATACCCCTAGATTCTCACCATCCTCATCCTCAACGCCGTCGTAGGTGTGTCGCAAGAGTCGTCGGCTGAAAAAGCAATCGCTGCACTTCAAGAGTACTCAGCCAATGTGGCCAAGGTCATCCGCGATGGCAAGGTCCAGCGCGTCAAGGCAGACGAGTTGGTTCCAGGAGACATCATCAAGGTGGCCGTGGGTGATCGCGTTCCTGCCGACTGCAGGATCCTGTCCATCCACAGCAACAGCTTCCGCATCGACCAGAGTATTTTGACCGGAGAGAGCGAGAGCGTCGGCAAGGAAACCGACGCTATTGACGACGCAAAGGCTGTCAAGCAGGACCAGATCAACATGCTCTTCTCAGGTACCACGGTTGTCACTGGAAGTGCCACCGCTGTCGTTGTCCTCACTGGCTCCAACACGGCCATTGGCGACATCCACGAGAACATCACTTCGCAGATCTCGCAGCCTACACCTCTCAAGGAGAAGCTAAACGACTTTGGAGACACTCTCGCAAAGGTCATTACCGTCATCTGTATCCTTGTCTGGCTCATCAACATTCCCCACTTCAACGATCCCGCCCACGGCTCCTTCACCAAGGGTGCCATCTACTACTTGAAGGTAAGCTGCTATGAACTGCAACCTCTTGAACACGCAGCTAACCATCAATCCAGATTGCTGTCTCGCTCGGTGTCGCCGCCATTCCCGAAGGTCTCGCCGTTGTTATTACCACCTGTCTCGCCTTAGGAACCCGCAAAATGGCTGCCAAGAACGCTGTGGTCCGCAGTCTGCCCTCGGTCGAGACTCTGGGTAGTTGCAGTGTCATCTGCTCGGACAAGACTGGAACCCTCACCACCAACCAGATGAGTGTCAGCAAGGTCGTTTTCGTCAATGAGCGTGGCTCTGGACTCGACGAACTTACTGTTGAAGGAACCACCTTTGCTCCCGAAGGTGCCATTACTACTTCAAGCGGACAAACTCTCGACAACGCAGCCGTTTCCTCGTCTACCATTGCTCAAGTCGCCGAGGTCGCTGCTCTTTGTAACGACGCACGTCTCGCCTATGACAGCGAGAAGGGTGCCTACACCAACCTGGGCGATGCTACCGAAGGTGCCCTGAGAGTCCTCGCCGAGAAGATCGGCACCCGGGATGCATCAGTCAACTCTGCAAGATCCACCCTTGCCCCCGAAGACAAAGTTCACCACGCCAGCAAGCACTGGGAGACCAGTACTCCTCGTCTGGCTACGTATGAGTTTTCCCGCGATAGAAAGAGTATGTCCGTTTTGGTCCAAGACGGCTCATCTCAGCGTCTCCTCGTCAAGGGTGCCCCCGAGTCCATCATCGCCAGATGTAGATACGTCTTGGTTGGAACAAAGGGCACAAGGATGGCTCTCACCGATAACATCTCTTCTCTGCTCTCCAAGGGTATTGAGGAATACGGCAACCGTGGACTTCGCATCATGGCTCTTGCCAGCGTCGACAACGTCACTTCTCCTCTGTCGAAGCAGGCTAAAACCACCTCCGAGTACGCTCAACTTGAACAAAACATGACACTGATTGGTTTCATTGGCGCGCTCGATCCTCCCCGTCCCGAAGTGGCTGACAGCATCCGCAAGTGCCGTGAGGCTGGCATCCGTGTTGTTGTCATCACTGGTGACAGCCAGAACACTGCTGAGACCATCTGCCGCCAGATTGGTGTCTTTGGCACCGACGAAGATCTGACCGGCAAGAGTTTCACTGGCCGCCAGTTCGATGACCTTAGCGAGGTCGAAAAGCTCGAGGCTGCCATGAACGCTTCTCTCTTCTGTCGTACTGAACCTACCCACAAGTCCAAGTTGGTTGACCTTCTTCAGTCTGCTGGCGAGGTTGTCGCCATGACTGGTGACGGTGTCAACGATGCCCCTGCCCTGAAGAAGGCCGACATTGGTGTTGCCATGGGTAGCGGTACTGATGTTGCCAAGCTCGCCGCAGACATGGTCCTCGCAGACGACAACTTTGCAACCATCGAGGCCGCTGTCGAGGAAGGCAGAAGCATCTACAACAACACTCAGCAATTCATTCGTTACTTGATCTCGTCCAACATTGGCGAGGTTGTGTCCATCTTCTTGACTGCCGCCATGGGCATGCCCGAGGCTTTGATTCCTGTTCAGCTCCTTTGGGTCAACCTGGTCACCGATGGTCTTCCGGCTACTGCGCTCTCATTCAACCCCGCCGACCATGATATCATGAAGCGTCTTCCTCGCAAGCGTGACGAAGCTCTTATTGGTGGCTGGCTCTTCTTTAGATATATGGTCATCGGTACCTACGTCGGTATCGCAACTGTCGGAGGATATGCATGGTACTTCATGTTTAGTGAGGCTGGACCTAAGGTCAGCTTCCACGCACTGGTAAGTTTTGAGACGTTCCCCCCCAAGAAAATCCCTGAACACTAACCCTTTGGCAGACGCACTTCCACTCTTGCAGCATTTTCGAGCACCCGATTGACTGCTTCATGTTCAGTGACTACAGAGCCAAGACAGCATCGACCATCTCTTTGTCGATTCTGGTTGTGATTGAGATGCTCAACGCCATGAACGCTCTGTCTTCGTCGGAGAGTTTGTTGACTCTTCCCCTGTGGAAGAACATGATGCTCGTGTACGCCATCTGTTTGAGCATGGCCTTGCACTTTGCACTGCTTTACATTCCCTTCTTGCAGGGCATCTTTGGCATCGTGCCTCTTGGCATGGAGGAGTGGAAGTTGGTGCTTGGATGGAGTGCGCCTATCATTCTGATCGACGAGGGACTCAAGTTCCTCGAGCGCGCATTTGTCATGGAGAAGCCGGGTAAGCACATCAAGCCCAAGGCAGAGTAGAAGCAGCGAGTCTCGGGACTAGCATTAGAAGAGTCGTCTCTTTGGACATTAGAGGGCGTGTGTATAGATAGAAAAATCAAACGCGCTTGACCGATGTTCTGGAAGTTGCAAGGAGTGAGGTGTGCAGTCGGGGTTGTGAACAGATGTGATTTGGGGGAATTGTGCACGGACAAGGACAATCGATAAGGGCTGCACAATTGTGCCAAGCGACGAATTTCAACGCGAGCGGATTGACAATACAGAGCATTTGCGCGCGCCGACGACAGGACGTCAAACTACAGACACACACCATGGCCAACACACTTTTGATCGAAGGCTCGTTCGAAGAGCTGAGCGAGGAGCTCGCCGTCTACATTGATGGACTCGGCCAGTCGTCTGTGCAGTCAGAGATTGCGCCGCTGTTGAAGGACGGCAACAAGGTCGATGCGCTCAAGAAGATTGTCACTGCCAGCAGTGCCTTGAACAGCGCACCTGAGAGAGGTGAGCTGCGCCTTCCTCCTCCTCCAGCCGTTTCTCTGCCTCGATACTGACCTTGCTCCTTCCCAGAATTCGTGGCCGCATACAACCTCCTCGTGCACCTGGTACACCAATCCGGAAGCCCCGACATTTTCCTGCCCAAACTCTGCCAGAACGTCTCTGCCCCCATCACCTCCTCGCCGCACAACGGAACCGGTCTTGCCCTCAATGTCCTCTCCACAATCTTCAACACCCTCGACTCCGACCAGGAGAGCCGGTACCATGTCTTGCTCGCCATCCTCAAGATTGTGCGCAACAACAGCACTTTCGATCAGTTGACCCCTCAGCTCGCTCAGTTGGAGTCATGGCTGCAGGCCTGGGAGATGGACGCCGCCGACCAGCGCAAGTTGTACTTGGCCGTCAGCGACGTGGCCACCGAGGCGTCAGAGGACGAACAAGCATACCAATACCTGCTCAAGGCTCTACGCACCATCCAGTCCTCCCAAGACGCCTCCTCGGACGACGCAAAGACCCTCTCCGTGCGCGCACTCAAGCAAGCCCTCGTCTCTCCAACCCACTTCGACTTCCACGACTTGACCCAACTCGACTCGATCCAGGCCCTGCGCAACTCTGAGCCCGTCTGGTTCGAACTCCTCGAAATCTTCAACGCCCAGCAACTCGACGACTTTTCAGACTTCAACGAGGCAAACCCTGATTTCTTGACCAAAGCAGACCTCGACACCTCGGCTCTGGAACGCAAGATGCGTCTGCTGACTCTGGCCTCCATCGCAGCCTCCGCCTCCCAATCCCGCACCCTGCCCTACTCAGCCATCACAAAGGCCCTCCAGATCCCTTCAGAGGACGTCGAAATGTGGGCCATCGATGCCGTCCGCGTGGGTCTCGTCGAGGGAAAGCTCTCCCAGCAAGACCAGACTTTCCTCATCCACCGCACCACCTACCGCGTCTTTGGCGAGAACCAGTGGCGCGAAGTCGCTTCCCGTCTCGACATGTGGCGCTCGTCTCTGCAGGGCGTTCTCCGCGTCGTCCGCCAGGAAAAGGAAAACTACATTCGTGATCGCGAGGCCGAGCTCCGCGATGCCGATAACCGTGACAAGGGCAATGGTTACAGGCCCAACAAGCAGTACAGAAACGCCGTCGAGGTCGAGTAGAGCAAATGCAATAAAAAGCGATCGGGTCTAGCTTCTTACTGTTTTATATCATGAAGGTCACTAAAAAATGGATTCTTTTATTGTTCTTTTGATCTCTCAGACTGTCCCTTGTGAAGTGTGCCTGAATTGAGGGTAGATAGCCTGAGTAGATGATGATGACTTCGTTTCTGCTGTCTGCATGAACGGGTTGTGCTGCAACACGATTGTATTGTTTGTCATGCGTTATCAATGTAACAACGTGGGAAGGTGCAACAATGTGATTCAAAGTGGAAAGAGGGACAGACTCTTGTATTTGTACCAGGAAGGGAATGGAAGGCAAGTTGTATACAGCAGAAAGGGCAGGCACGCTCCACAAAGTTCATCATTGGTTCATTCCGTCTCAGCAATGCAAGCCATACTCCATGTAAACCCCAGCAAGAAATCATCGAGCAACCTTCTGCTCAGACGACATACACGTCACATCTACAATGCAGCAATGGTTCTTCTCAAAACCTCGAGACCGCGCTCACCAAAACTCTCTTCACCTTCAGGAACATCATCATCAGCCGTCTTGAGCATCCATGCAATATCGCTGAGCAAGCCAAGAGGCAACTCTCCTTCCTTGCGCTCTTCAGCACGCACTTGCAGACGTCCAGTGTACTCCCACTCCTTTGCTGCATCTTCTGCACGTTGGATGACCGCGTCTGGGATGCCGCACATGGCTGCACAGTGCATACCGAAACTGCCTTCCGCCACACCAGCCTCGAGCTTGTACAAAAAGGTGATGCGACGTTCGGTATCGTCCACCATGATGGCCATGCGCTTGGGTGAAATCTCAGGATGTGAGCTGAACTCTGCTGCGAGGGAATGGTAGTGGGTGGCGAAGAAGCCAATACATCCAGTGTGAGTAGCGACGTGGTGAAGCACTGCTTGTGCAACAGCGACACCATCATGACTGCTCGTACCTCGACCGAGCTCGTCCAGAATGACAAGGGAACGAGGTGTGGCTTCGGACAAAATCTTCTTCGTCTCGCTCAACTCCACCATGAATGTGCTCTGGCCAGCCAGAATGTTGTCATGGGCACCCAAACGAGACATGATACGGTCAACAGGAGTCATACGTGCTGCAACGCAGGGCACGAAACAACCGACTTGAGCCAAGATGACAGCAATGCAGGCCATGCGCAAGACAGTACTCTTACCAGCTGCGTTGGCACCAGTCAAGAGATCAATACTTGGATTGTCGCCACCAAGGGCAATGTCGTTGGGAATGAAGTCTGAGACTGTGTTGAGCATGCATGGGTGACGAAGGTCTGAGAACTCGAGCACACTACGCTCGGAGTCGACGAACTCAGGTCTGCAGTTCGGTTCTCCGAGGGAAGCAGATGCCTTGGATAGAGAAATCAAACAGTCCAGGTGAGCGATGATTTTCACTGCAGCGAGCCAGACGGCGTAGTCCTGGTCGAAGCGAGCGTAGAATCTACCGGCAACTTGCTTGACAATCTGTCCATGTGTTTCTTGCGCTTCTTTCAAGTCCTGAATGAGACCCTCCAGCTCGGGGAAGTAGTAACGCTTTGCTTTGGCGGTGGAAGACATCTGCTTCCAGTTCTTTGGAATGTTCTTGGTTTTGATTGGGACCTCGATCTGGTAAATTTCTTTGCCGTTGTCAGTGTACTTTGCAGCAGAAGTGCCTAGCTCATCGCGACAACGCTTGAGTAAAGACTGTAGTTTGCCTTCGATGTCCTCAATCGTGTTCTGACTCTCGTCAAAGTCTTCTTCAACTCCTGGCTTAGGCACAAGCAGATTCTGGTCTTTTGCATGTTCACGGTCGAAAGCATCAGTCCAGTGAGCCAGAGCTCCAGCAAGGTCAGGCATTGACGATATGAGTTGTCCGAGAACACCCTCACCCTCACCGAAGCTTGAAAGCAGGCTCATAGTATACTCAATCTGCTCAAAGCCTTCCAGGACTTTGAGGAAATCTGTAGCCTTGCATCTGCCTGCGTGAATACGGGAGATGAGACGTTCGAGATCGGGAATCTTGGACAAAGATGCCGTGAAGCGGTCGGTGATCGTTAGATCGGCGTTAAGTGCTTCTACGGCATCAAGTCTTGCATTGATCTTCAAAGCATCTGCCAAAGGGTGGCAGACCCATTGGCGTAGCATGCGCTTGCCAAAAGGCGTGATGCAGCGATTGAGCATAGCGAATAGCGTGCCTTCGGTACCGCCATCGTAGCTGTTTGCAAAGATCTAGTCGAAAGGTCAATTAAGCCACGTTACAAGCTTATTCCGGCTTACCTCAAGGTTGATCAGACTCTGTCCATCGAGTACAAGACTTGATGCTTTTCTAATCGGATCGTACCAGTTAAAGTTGCCAAGCGATATAAGATCACGCTCAATCTTGAGCGTCTGGAGATACCAGATCAAAGCGCCAAGGGCAGAGAAACACAACTCTTTCTCTCTGGCCTCTCGAAGCAAAGCCGGCCAGGCGTCATCGCCTTCGCTGTCTTCGGCATTGAAGTAGTGCTCTCCAGTGATTTTAAGTGCAGTTTTGTCGGCAGTCAAGAATTCCTTGTCCGGTTTGAGGTAATTCCAAAGACACGTGGGACTGGTGTTGTTCTTCAGGATACGTACGGCTCTTGACGAGATGCAAGATTTTTCAAGAAGCAGTTCGCCGGGTCTCGTCTGAGCAACGAATGTTTCAAACTTGGTCATGTCAACATCATCGACAAAATCACACAACTGGAACTGGGCCGTTGCAGTATCGACAAAGGCTATACCGAAGGCGGGTAGCCCATCAACCTCACGCTCTGTGATAGCAGCACAGTAAGTTGACATGTCGTCCTGCAACATGCCACCATCGACGAGGGTACCAGAAGTCAAGACGGAGGCCAGCTCGCGGCGGATGACTTTCTCTTCCTTCTTGGGCTTGCCACCCTTGCCAGTCTTTTCGTCTCTCTCACGCATGTCTTTGCCGAGGGCAGTTTCCATCTGGTCGACTCTGGCAATTTTGAAACCTTTGGCAACGAACTGGTTGGCCCATTGATCAAGCGAAGCTTCGGGTACACCGACCATGCGCATGTTGACACGGTCAGTCATCTTTAGATCGAACAGCTGATGACCAACGGTAGCGTCGTTCTCGTACAGCTCGTAGAATTTGCCCTTCTTGAAGAAGACGATAGTGTCCCAGAACTTGGACTTGATCTCCCAGTACTGCTTCTCGAAAGGAGAGAACTTGGACCATGCCAAAGGAGGAATATAGAGAGTACGAGGATCGTATTCTGAGCTACCGGGCCTGTTACGGTCTGCATCCATGATGTCTGCCAACCAAGGGTAGCGGGCATCGGGCTCTGACATGTGAGCCTTTTGCTTTTTGGGCGGACCCGTTTGTTGTTTGCGCTGAGGAGTCTTTCTGGATGCATATGGCTGGACGGTGTCTGGATCGAAGTTCCATTGCTGGGCAGTCGAAGTGGAAGGTATCTCAGGACTTTGGCTGGGTTCATCTTCTGCGATGGGTGAAGGCTGTTTGGAGGGCTTCCGCGGCTGGCTGGACTTCTTACGTCTCACAGGAGCGTCGTCTTCCGAGGCATTGTCGTCGGCGACGAAGTCTTGCATGTCGGCATCGTCGGCGGCAGCCATCAAAGCCTCAGTGGCATCGTCCATAGCGAACTCATCGTCAGAGTCGTCGTCCAACTTCCTTCTCTTGATAAAGCGAGCGGTCGTGTTGTTGGAGCGTTGTCGAAGGACGGGCTCGTCGTCGTCATCGGATTCGGCATAATTGACCTTCTTCTTGCCGTTGCGGACAGAACTTGAGGAAGGAATTGACGGTTTTACAAGGGGTACTGCTCGTAGGCGGGATTGTCAGCGACTGGGTAGGCTGGTGAGATGGTGACGCAGCACACCATTTTCTTTACCATTGAAGTTGGCAGGAGCAGGCGAAGACTGCGGCGGAGGACTTGAAGCGGCGGCAGTATCGTTTGGTGCAGCAGGAGATGAAGCAGGCGCCGTCTTGCGCTGGAAAAAGCCCAGGATACTCTTCTGCTGCTTTGCTGATTGTGATGCTGAGGAAGCCGACTTCTGAAGCTTGGGCACACGCGGCGTAGCGATCTCGTTGCCTTCAATGCCTCGAGCCATTCTAGAACCGGTAGAGCTGGTGATGTCTGGACAATGGTGGATGATCGGAAAGTGATACGCTCGCCTTCGGACGCGTGGGAGACGCGTTTCAATTTGGCGCGTTCCGAAACCGAAAGTGGCAGGTGTCAGCACGAGGAGGTGTTATCGATTAGGCTTTCCCCGACCTCGCTCCTTCCCACCACGAACTCCACACCTTTGCAACTTTTCTGCCAGTCTACGCACCTCTGCAGTCCTCTTCAGCTTATCGTGCAGTGGCTAGAAAGAAGAATTCCGGAAAAAGCAGGAGACTATTTACCGAGAGCTAAAGAATTGATCTATGATACTCAAAAAACTCGCTTGCGATCTGATCCGACCCGACCTATAATACATATGTCTATACCTTATTACACAGTATTTCCAAACAACCTGAGCAGCTTCTCAAGTGTTTGTGACCCTGTTGGCTTCTTGTAGTGACCTTTGGTCTGACTTCAATTGAGTCCTCTAACACATTGCTGCACTGTGTTGTATGACGACAAAAGAGTGGTAGTGATAAACCTCTGCTTATCGACACTAATGATAGCGCTAGTCAGGTCCCACACGCGAGGTACCAGGACCCCGGCGATCACCTAGCCTTCGCGGTATACAAAAAGATCTGTGTCCTCCAGATCGATGTAACCATTCTTTACCTTAACCACAATCATCATGCCTTCTCTCTCTTCGTGGGTCCAGCTGGCCCTCGCTCCTGCCGCTGCTGCTCAAGCCTTCAATCTGTATGAGCATCTAGGAAACCTTTCGCCCTACTTCACACCCGCCAACACTCCAGCTTCTTTGCTGTCTGGCATTCCAGAATCGTGTTCTGTCGACCGTGCCTTCTTGGTTCACAGACACGGCTCGCGTCAGCCTATCTCGTCGGAACTCCCGACCATCCAAAACCTATCGTACTACCTTAATAACAACACTGCTCTATTCAAGAACCCCAAAGGTCAACTCCCATCCGAGTTCTCCTTCCTTACCAGTGGCTGGTCTAGCAGTTTTACCCTCAACAACCTGTCTGCTCCTGGCCGTCAACAGTTGTTCGATCATGGTGTTGCCCTTCGTCTGGACTACCCTTCCCTTTACACCGATACAGTACTAGCTGGTGATCAAGATCGTGTAGTTGAAAGTGCTCAATGGTTCATGGATGGCTATTATGGCCGCTACGTCGAAGATGTGGCTGTCCTTAACAAGATTGCCGAGGATAATCTGACCATCTCTTGGATTACATCGACAGATACGTGCAAAACTTGGGAGTACAGTTCTGGCAACGACTTGGTCAGTGAATGGGGCAAAGTCTACCTGCCCAGAGTTGCTGCTCGTATGAACCAAGCTCTTTCGAGTGCATACCCTGGTGCCAACTTCACAGCGCAACACGCCCATGGAGCTCTATGGGCATGCGCCTATGGAACTGCTGTTTACGGCGTAGGCCGCAGCCCATGGTGTGGAGTCTTCAAGCCCTCAGAGATCCTCGACTTCGAGTACGAACTTGACCTTCTCATGAGAGGCGCTTTCGGCTACGGGCTGCCTAACAACCAAGGTCCCGTACTTGGAAGCCTGCTCGTCAGCAACGTAACCACCTTCCTGCAAGGTCCAGCTGGCCACAATCTATCTTTGAACTTTGCCCACGATACAACCATCGATCTCGGTCTCACAGCTCTTGGTCTCGCCTCTGACGAGAGTTATCCTGCCGATGGTCCACCAAACCCTTCCCGAAACTGGCGAACAAGCACTCAAGTGCCCTTTGCCGCACAGATGTTGTTCAAGCGACTGACTTGCTCAGGCAACGAGACCAGAATTCAGCTTGAGCTTAATGGTGCCAACTTTGATCTCGCACCTGTGGGTTGTACTTCGGACTACTACGGCACCTGCAAGCTCGCCGACTTCGTCGCGACAAAGAATGTGCAGACAGCAATGAATATCACGGATGGGGATGCTACCTGGACTTCTGCATGTTCATGAGCTCAAAAAAGATGCCGTAGAGGAGTGTCTGGGCTGGAGGAAGTTGTAGCACACCTGTATATCAAAGTGCGTCGAGTTTTAGCTATATAAATATATGATACTACTACACAGCAGAAAATTGTCCATCGACAGTCTTCATTCTACCTGCACTCATTACCCATATCTTTATTCTAGATGACGACCGTACATCTTCATAGCTCAGGATATTGTCATGCAGTGTCGTGTGAGAGGAAATGCGGGTGTATAAAAGCCACAACCTCTACTTAGTCCAGAGGGTCTGCAGAGGCATTCAGTCTCGTCAACACGATTTCTGCCTCTCAAGTCTCACGACAAAACATAGGCAGAGTTCAAACCCATCAAAAAGCACGGTCGTCCCTGGACGGTGGCATCGGCTCCAGCAATCTTCTTATGAGACTGGGGCATACTCTCCGTAGTCGAGAACTAAACGCGTGTGTTGACGGGCTCGGGGCGGTAAGCGCTTGAAAGTGCAGTTTGCGAAGGGAAACCTTCCATCTATATTTATCGAGTATCAGTTGCTTTTTCCTAGTGTTCGAGTTGTCCACGTTTCGCTTTGTAAACTGGCGTGCTGCATATGGAAGGCATGACGACCAAAAAAAACTTCTGATCACACCTTCCTCCTGCGAACGAAACACTTTATACAACTTTTAAGAACCAATATCACATGCACCCAATTCACCCTCCTCGCAACCACAAAGCTTCATCCTAGCAGACCACCGTCCACAATCCACACATCCATCAAACCACAGCGCTCTCTATTAGCGACAGTTCAACCACGCGACACCCTTACGCCAGACTCCTTACGAGGACTGTAGAGACCCGAGTACCACGCGCTTGGAAGACTTCCCTCTGCTAAAGCTTCGTGCCCATATGCATGGTTACTTCTTGAGCATGTGTGTCAGAGGGACGGTCGTAGAAGCGGGTTGGCTGATCAAAATATGAAGACTTGCGTTCAGGATGGGTGGATTGGGTGTCGGTTTGGTTTTTGTCTGGAAGTGCGTCGAATGAACACGTGAAAAGCATCGGCCACCGCTTTCGCTCTCAGCCTCACGTTGATCTTACCTTCTGACACACTTTATCTTTCTGCCATCAACATCAACAACGCACCATCATCGGACGAGGACAGAGAGGTGTCATCTCCACACCCGCGGTTCTCGATCACCATCAGCTTGACCCAGGTTGTGCAAGACCCCAGGGACGACGAGACTTCCGTCTCGTGCAATGACCACAGAGCTCACTCAATGTTTCGTGCAAATACCGAGTCTCACTCTCGGGCTGACTGTACCCGGGGTGGTAGGTGTGTTTCTCGAGTCGTCCGTGTCGTTGTGAACGGCAACCGTCGCGAAGAGGCTCTGCGGCACATCGCCGGGATCTTTTCCTCGGACGACAGGTCTCGTGTTTCATCAAGACATCTTGTTACCACATACTGTAGGTCACTCATCATTGTAGGTCCAAGACGTCCAGGTTGGCAAACAGAAGCGACTGTTGAGGTAGACTTATGACTTGAGTCGGCGACTTATCACACACGCAAGCGTAGTGGAGAGAATATAACGGAAGCTATACAAGCTAGTGAGAACCTCTAACAGGAACAGGAGCGGAGCAGGGGAGAGGAAAACAAGAACAAAAAGAAGGAAACTCACCATAATACCATAGATTTCGTCATCACGACTTCATCAATCCAAACCACCAAATGAAGCAGAAAGACCCACACGCTCAAAAGGCTTCAGTAATGCCTCTTTCCCCCCTTCTGTATTCGTTACACCTGGCTTCGCACCAAGCTCATTCATGCTCGGCCCATTTATCCAAGACCTCTTTGACACCGTCTACCACGCCTTTCGGCCCCCTCAGATCCTCGAGGATAAGCGCACACTCAGAACTATCAGCGCGCTTCAGCAATTGTAACACGGTTGCATAATCTTCAAGTCGTGTCTTATATGCCGATTGGGAGGAGACTCCTTCTTCAGTCATGTACTCGCAGGTCCTGCTCTTGGTGCGGCAGGTGCTGCAGGCGGGGCGCTTGCCGTCGCACTGGGAGAGAGTTAGGTCTTGTTGACGTGGAGAGAGTGTACAGCAAGCAGGTGAGGATGGCAGGTCTTGTGGAAATGCAGAACAGATGGAAGCGAGAGAGGTAAGTCTGAAGAGGAGATGTGTCGTCGAACCTTTGATTTCCGCTGCCGACATGATGAGCAGGCTGCTTTGGTGAGCTTCCTACGTTCTTTTGCTCGCTGCTGTGATGAACCCGGTGTTGCTGAGAGCCCTTCAAAAGCTTGCTTTGGGTAAGCTGGGCTGATCGGACGGTCCGAGGCCGAATCCGTCTCCCAGCGAGGACGTGTCATGGAAGCGATGATTGCCATGTGCTCTGTTGTCGACATTCCAGTTGTCGATGTCGATTGAGCATCAGGGTCATAGGTGGAGGTGGGCTGCAATGGGACTGATGGCACAGGGGATGCAGTCTCGCATGGCGGTGACGGCAATATGGACACAACCGACTCTTGAGCTCGACGTCGAGGATTGCTTCGGACGGGCTTGTCGAGAAATAGAGCATGCTGCATGGTTGTTTTTGTTCGCCGTCCCAAGAGAGAAGGCCCAAGAAATGTTTCAACTCTGGAGCCTCTCCCATTAACAGAAACAAAAAGAATGAGATCTGGTATGTGTATTGAATCCAGATGTCTTGTCCAGAAAAACGCAAACAAGAAAAGAGATGGGAATGTGAGGTCGCGGATGCACTTCGCACCTGACTCCGAAGGCATCTTCAACCTGGAAGGGCCTAAACGCTTGTGTGAGCCGCTCTCCACACATGGAAGACAAATGGCCCATGACGACAGCTCGCCTATCATGGCTTTACGGTGTCGGTGCAGCCGCCGAAGGAGTACTCCGAGTACGAAATTTTGTTTTGCTAGGCGATCGACCATCGAGATGTAAGTTAACATGGATTCCATTCTCGCACAAAACGTGCATGCGACTATTGGGTTGACACATGTTCCTGGCGCCCGGGCCGAGCATGGCAATTTTTCGATTTGATTGCTAACTCACAAGGCCTCGCCGACGGCGCTGCACAGCTGTTTGGGGTGCCTCAAATGCCGAGGGGATAATTCGGCTACGGAAAGGTGTTTTACAAAGCAAGGGCAATGGTCGGTAGCTGGCCTGGCATATTTGTAAACGCATATTTTCCCGTTGCACAACAAGGGTTTGTAAAGCATATTCGGCTGTGGAAAACTGCACAGTGCTTTCAAGAGACCATGATAGTAACCATCGAGATCACGAAACACCTCAGGATCTCTTCTGGGTGTGTGTCTGGTCCACGCTTGGCATGAGAGGAGTCGTGAGATTCAGACTTCAACACACCGGGGAGAACGCATATGCCTCTCATCCCATGGATCTGTATCGCTCCGTGATGCGGTCGCCTCCCAGATCAGAGTCAATTCCCGATTGACGTAACGACACGGGGTGTTTAAGATGGGTCCAACATTTGGAACATACAAATATGTGGGCAACAAACATACAACCGCATTAATCAAAAGACTATGTACATGTTATACAAAGGAAGGCTAAGCTAGGAGGAGGGGTATCATAGGGCTGAATTATCAAGCGTTGCTGTCATCTCCAGCCGCCATCTGTGTGGGTCTGCTGCTGCGGCTGCGCATGCTATCCGCGATCCATACCTTTTCGAGCGGAGAGATCAGACTGGGGTTGATGAATCGCATGCCGCGTTCTCTCGATTCGTCTACCGTCAATCCATGATTGGACTCTTGCTGATAGCGGTGATGGTTGTCGGAGTCGACTCCGTGTTGTTCTGCCGATGCGTAATCTGCGTGTTCTGCTCTTCTGACACTCTTGAGCGCGATAAACTCCATCAGAGGTTTGTAGGTTCTGCCAAACACGAGGAAGAACCAGACGCTGCCGACTACAAGAGGTACCAGCATGACACTTCTCAGCAAAGCCTTCTTGAGTGCGAGCTGCCCACCGACGGTGATCTGGAACAAAATTATACCAATTTGTACACGATCGCAAATCATGATCCAACTCTTGCCAGTAGAGTGTTGGCGATGGTCCATTGCGTAGAGAAGCTGGTACTTGTACACGAAACTTCCAATGAGAAAATAAACCAGGCCAGACAGAATGACCTTCCAGCTATCTCTCAACACACTGTAGACAACACAGATGATGAAGATGAGAATAGTTTGAGGAAGGTAAAGGCCATAACTGAAACGAGGGGGCTGTATGAGTTCGGCGTAATCTCTGGGCGTCTTGGCTCCCATGAGCCCGATAGGATAGAGAGCCATGGTACCAATTTCCAGAAGCCTAAATGGGAACAGACCGAGACCTTGGAGGATGATGAAGTTTGTATAGAAGGCGAGTAGTTCTTGTAGGGAAGATGCGAGAGTCCATGCAAATCTTGTCGTGTCTCTAAGATTCTTGCCGATATCTTTGTACTGGTCGTAAAAATTCGAAGCTGTACCGAGAATGGTGAAGACGATGAAGAAGTTGAAGAAGGTGAAGAAGAAATTCTTGGAGATGACCGAGAGCTCGACGTCGCCTTGGGATGTCATACCTTGGCAATTCGAGAGCCCTGAGAAAAATCAGTATCTTGGAAAGGTAGCATCGAACAGGAATTAGACCTACAATCGTATAGATAGGGTACGATAGCATTGAGTAGGGTAACAGCGATGGTGGGCAGTTGGTTGATGACAAGAGAACGGACCAAGGCATGCGAGTCAAGAACTTCAGCAAGAGAGGGGAAGAACTCGCGGATGGTGTCGACGTTCAGAAAGGTGGCAATAGGGACGAATGTGACGGACCAGAAGACAGTCAGCAGCAGGATGAAGGCGGTGATGGACCATGAGCGGAACATGCGACTTCTCCTGCTAAGATAGGTGTTTGTCCAGACGATGTCGGCAGGTGCAGGGCTGGGGTTGGCCAACAGTTGCAACGGTGAAGGATCGAGGACAGCTTGACAGGCCATCTGGCAAGCAGCAACACTGTCCATCGTGACAAAGGCTAGGGGTACAGGCTCGAAGGTCTTGGTGCGCAACTCCCTAATCTCGTCGTCGCACACACGGAGTTTCTCTTCGTAGTAGTCGATGGCGTCAACTTGGCGGCTGCGCAGTTTGAAGCGCCCATAGTAGATCTTGGCCTTTGGACGAACTTTGGCGTACGGTGTCTGAGCAGGCATTGCTTCGTTGGAGCGAAGTAGACGGCGGTGTTCGTCATCGTCGTGTTCATCATCTTCTGGGTTGACCGTAGGACCTGGTGGCACGGGCTGTACAATCGGCAAGGCTTCCAGGTTTCGCTCGATAGAACGCTGGCCTTGATAGACAGTATATGCCTCTTCTAGACGACGAAGGAGGTCGTTTCTCTTGATAATATGTTGGTCCAGCTCAAGCCATTGGCGGCACATCAGAACACTCTCGACGTTACCAATGCCCAACTCTTGAATAAAATCCTTGATCTTCTCTTCAGACTGCAACTCTGGCGGGACACCGGACAGACGGATGGTGCGATCGGTGATTGTGGTCTGGGTGCCTAAGTATTCTTGGCGGACTTCTATGATCTTGCGTGTCTCGGAGGTGATGAGGTATAGAGCAATGCCGGTGAACACATAGGCAAAGACGGGATACATCCACAGGTAATCTGTCTCGACCTCAGGCATCCACGGAGCAGAATGGTTCAGGGGCATCAACGATTCGCTTCTCTTCCGCAACTCGTAGTCGAAATCGTAATCGGGCACGAAAGGCAGGGTCGAGTTTCTGTGTTTCTTGTCATCGTCGGGGTAGCTGTCGTGGACGGGTTTGATGACGACCAGCGAGAAGAACAGGGTGATGGACAGAAACTTGATGGCCAGTTTGAAGAAGCGGAGAAAGACGTAGGCATCCAGTCCAGCCGAGGCGAGCACTTGTTGTTCGGTAATACGCCATAGCGGTAGCATCCATCCGAAGAGACTGTTGGGCAGTTCGGGCAGAGCGGAGGCCTGGTCCTTGGACTTCTTCCTCGCTGCATAGAGACCGTCCCACCGCGGCCGCAGCACGCAAAACGACAAAAAGGCAAGTACTCCAAGCGCTACCGACAGCTCGATCTGGAGCGTCGTTGATCGTTGCTTTCCTCTGACATTATTCGGGTCGTCCTTGCCTCCAGACGTGAAGAAATCCATTGCTGCAAGGGCAGTCGTAGGTAAACAATGGAAAGTGCAACTCTACTTCTCCAGAAACAATCAACCTTGAAGGCAACTTCAGGCGTCATCGTGCACAGTCCACATCTCACCGCTCCCGACTTGCTCAAACTTCGAGCATCGATGTTTCGTCTCGGAAACTGTCCGCTTGAATCGAAACACCCTCGTCTCCCTAGGAATAACCCCATGCTAACGAGGCCCATACAGCCTAATCATGTCTTGCCTTATGTAATCTCAACCTGGAAAGAATACCACAACGAACCGCTGCCTGGGCACAACTACCCCTGTCCACCTCCAGAACCCACATCTCCATGAGTGCCACCTGTTCCATTCGTTCCGTTTGTTCCATTCGTCCCACCGTGCTTATCCTGATCTTTCTCCTTCTTCTCCGCGACCTTGTCCAGCAGAGCCTCCCATTCGCAATCGTGACACTTCAGCACTTCCGCAGGTACATAGGGCTGGTCGTTGTGATTCAAAGTTTCCCGTTCGTTTTGCTCATCATCCTAAGAGTCGCAAAGGACGTCGAATGTCTGGGCTGCAGAGCATTTGATGACCTGCTTCCTCGTGTGCCCGCAGAGGATCCAATATACTTTGCGCCATGTGCACATCTCTGTGTTGAAGTGAGATTTGTGTTGCGCTGCTTGTTTGATAAAGTCGTTCTCGAGTCGATGACCGGACGTGCTAGTACACAGCCGTTGCTCATACGAAGTGCTCCTCTCGAAGAATACTGCTTCCGGGCTTGTTTTGTTGGAAGACAGCTAAGTTGAGTGGTTGTTTGCGAACAATTGACTGGATGAACAAACAATTAATAGAAGATTGGCCGATAAGGAACTATGCCGATGGAAAGGAGCTGATTGATAATGTTTGCAGTGGAAGTTCAATTTCGAAGATAGATTGCAGTCCGACAACAGCCCAACAAAGACTGCATCTCCCAAAGCCCTCGATTTGTGGAAAGAACAATGCGACCGTCGTTGCCATGTCCGACAACATCCAAGAACGCCCCGTTACAACAAACATGGTGTACCAGATGGTATAGAACAAGATCTTTTTACCCCCCATCAATCAACAAACGCCCCTAATAACAAACTCCGAGAAACCCAACGGAGAAATACGAGATGTGTATCCCGAAGGACATTTTTACCTCCAGACAGTCTTGGCTGAAGGTACATCCTTCCTCGCAGCCATGCTCTGCGTGCGAATAGGAGCCACACGCATGCTTCCACCGCCAATGGTGCTCTCGCGAGAAACACTGCGGAGACTGGCAATGCTGGGTGCATTTTTCACAACCGGAGCAGAACGTGGACTCAATACATTGTTCGCCTCGCCTTTCTCGCTCTTAACCATTCGGCGGGCATGACTTGCTGTAAAGAGATTGTTCTCGTTGGACGAATTTGGTGAGCCACTTGTTTGGGCTGCGGGGCTGCGTCTGCGATGTCTATTTGAGCCGGTGGACGTGCGCCTTCTCATAGCAGACTGGATCTGTAGAGCCGAATCTTGGAGCGATCTTGTTGGGTCGTCGTTGTCCGATGCACTGCTGCCAGTTTGGTCATCACCAGCAAACTCTGCAGCCTTCTGAAGCCGGATTGGTATCGGTGATCTCTTTGGTTGAAACGTGCTGTTAGCTTCAATCTCGCGCAAAGGAGAGAGGTTCTCGGACGCTGCCGATGCAAGATTGGATAGTGCTGGCATCACAGGTGAACCATCACCCTTCTTCAGGAATCCTGCTTGGAAGCGGCTGTTCCTCGAGCGGAGCTCTGATGATGGCACTGGTGGAGGAGGAATAGGACTCGAGTCGAGGGTGTCAGAATTTTCACCTAGCTGATACTGCGAGGCAGCGGACTGTGACATATCTGGCTCGTTAAACGAAGAGTCCAGTCCTGGTGGCGTTGGTTGAAATTCTTCCAGCTTGCCATCTTCTGTATCATCCCGCCATCGTACGCCACGCCTTGTAGCCTTGGCTGGTGATGATGACTTCTTCTTAGGAGTGCCGCCGCCATTGAAAGCCACGGACTTCCTAGGAGCCACCAACTTCCTTCGCCTCGGTGAAGCTGGAACTGATCCCATGTTAGGAGACTGTCTGAACTGTGGAGGGACTATGCTCGGGCGAATTTTTGCTTTTATAGGAGAAGGCCCAGCGAGATTGATAGCCTTCTTCTTCTTCGGTGTTCCTGACTTGGTCGGTGGTACTGCTTCGATGATTGCAAGACCGCCATCTGGTCGGATGACTTGTGAAGTCGCTTCTGTGCACGCATTTAGCAGCTTGGTGAGGACATTCTTGGCTGCTTTGACTGCTTCTTCCTCGTCCATCTGCATGATTTGACCTAGAATAGCGATGGTCTCGAAGTGTGCTTGTAGCAAGACTTGTACAAGTGCGGCATCGCCAGTCTTTTCTTGATCAAGAACGGCTGATTGCGCTTCTCTCTCTGCTCTGCTACGCAGCACCTCAACCTCTTGCTTCAAGCTCGCAATTGCAGGAGACGTCATAGATGTTGAGCCGTCAACTTCCTGCACCTGACGAATGCCATTTTGCAGGGCGGTATCTAGAGTACGCTCCCAATTTGCCTTGGCGAGGCGCTTGTGATAATGCTGTCTGCTCCCCTCAAGCTCTGCGACTATGCCTAGGGCGGTTTTGCGCATGGCGACCAAGCTAAGCGGTGGTTCCTCATCCTCACGGTTCTCGACTACCTGGTCGAAACTACCAATCCAGGCAGAGATGAGGCCAATTCTACGTTCAATCTGTCGCAGGCGCTTCACATTGTTGATATGCTCTTTGCGTTCATCGCCCGAGTGATCGTATGCGGCACGAATCCTGGCAAGAGCTTCCTTCAGTAGTGCGCTCCTCTTGTCGTCGGTCTTCTTGAATTTGGCAAAGGCGAGCGACTCGAATTCCTTGTGTTGGGCTTGCAGATCCTTGATAAGAGCCATTTGCTCGTCGATTTTCTTTAGATAGTCCTTGACGTGGCGGTCGACATTAAAGACGTTGCGAACAGCTTTGGTTTGAATATTTTTGGCTCTGTTGGCGTAACGCAAGGTGTTTTGTGTTTCGTCGAAGTGAACAGAACTTGGACTGACGCAAACGATCATGACGGTCCTGCAGTTCCCGCCCAGGCTGAACTTGAGCAGACGGGTGAGTTTGCTGTTGCGGTAGGGCACGTGATTCTTCTTCTTTGGATCGCAAAGAGCATTGATACATGATCCCAGAGACAGCAGAGACTTGTTGATATTGGCACCTTCGAGCAAGCGCTCACCACGGTTCTTTGTCGCCGAAGCTCTTTCTGATCCAGCCAAATCGATGATGGAAAGGGTTGCAAATGTGGTGGGCTCCGAGTGGCCAGCATTGCGATCTTTCTGAGCGACGTTGATTTGCAAGACGGCGTGAGATCTGGACGATGTTGCGTTGGCTTCGGTGGGTGACTGGGTGCGGTTCTCGTTTCCTCGAATGAGCATGTCCATGACTTCGTTGACCTAGGCAGGTGTTAGCCAAGAGAGTGAGGTGCGTCGAGGTGGACGGTACACACGTTCTGAGGGCGGTGCGAGGTGAGGCCTGCAACAGACACAGCCTGGTTGGCGTCCTCGCGCAACATCAGGCCCTGGCCTCGTTTAGTCACCTCGCCGACGGGAATGAGTAAGTCGCGAATTGTCTCGTTGTAGATTTCGAGGTATGAAAGGGTGACCTCGGTCTGCTTCTCCTCCTGCATCTCACCAATTCTCTCAAACATCTCTTGCATGGTCAGGAAGATGATACCGGGTTGTTGCGCTGTACCGCTGCTCAATTTATTAGTGTATGCGCCGAGTGCTCTTTCTATGTGGCTACGTACGTGATGGTATGTGTTTTTCCGCAACCGGTGGCACCGTAGGCAAAGACGGTGGCATTGTAGCCGTCGAAGACGCTGTCGAGGAGGTTCTTGGTGGTGGCTTCGTAGACTTCGGCTTGGGTGGTGTTGTCGTCGAAGACTCGATCGAAGGTGAAGGGTTGGTCCTTGGTCCTCTTTCCTCCCATGCCTGGCCGCAAACGTCCTTGGGTACTCGAGTCTTCCGGGTCGAAGATCCTGAGGAGGTTGTTAGTGTTTTGGGCGAAAAAGTGCCAGACTTTGGGCATACAAGCATTTCTCGTCCATGACTTTGATAACGGATCTGATTCCCTTGCCGGCATGGCGTTGGACAGGTGCGGCGGCCAGAGATCCATCGCCGAGAAAGAGCGGGCCATCGTCGACGCGGGTCAGTTGTGCAGCCTCTCGGATAGTAAAAGGTCGGACGCGAACGGCGACAGTGATGGACGAGGCACCGTCAATCGCGCCGGCGGCCATATTTGCGTCGTGGGAAGAGCGACTCGGACAGTCGAATACGGCAGGAAAGCAGCGGTGCGCGAACAAGACGATGACAGGAATAGGTCGACAGCCACCGGGGCGTGTCGTTGTATGAATTGGTTAATTCTGTTTGGGTGTTGTTTTTCAGCTCCCTCGAATCTGGTGCAACGTCAACAAATGCATGTGCTCTTTCTTTGTTTGCTCTTTCCCTAAACTGGAAGTGTGGGGGGGAAACAGCTTTAGCCCAGGCCCCCAATCATCATCTTACAGTCGCCTTTCACACTCTCGACACACCCGCGCCTTGTGGTTACACGACCATTTCATTCTTGCCGGAGTCCCGTCTAACTCTAGCCCGTATAACAGTGTGTGCACGGGATACTCTCTTGTAGACCATTTACGTACCGATATACCGTGGCCCGTGGGATCTACGAGGCGAGCATACCAAGCATTCATCTTCATGCTCGTGCAGAAGACGGTACAAACAGAACTACTGCTGGAGTCTACAGACGAATCGTGGTAACGAGCTAGGGGACAACGGCACGCCTACCTCAGCATGGGATAGAAATCACAGGAGCACTTGATGAAATGATAAAAGTGTAGACTGCTCAGCAGCGACCAAATGGTTGTACGGCAAGTTTGAATCATGTCTTTGCATGTGCCTCCATTGTGTTGTGATCTTGCGCGTTCGAGTCTGAGAGATAGGCCTTGGTGACAAAATTTTGATCTTTTGTTTGTGGGTTTTGTGCATGGATTACATAACACAAGGGCTCTTTTTGCTTGAACCATGTCCCACCTGCCTTGCGCCAGCGACCTTGATAAAGAATCATCTTCATTCAACTTCCCGCTTGCCTCTTTTGGTGTGTGTAGTCGTGAGAAGAAGCGAAAGCATTTATCGGACAATACCCTCGAATCTGTTCTTGAACCACTTGACGGTCTCGGCCTGGTTGATGCGGTGAGAGGCACCAACCTTGGTCTTGCAACGGCGGCGACGAGCGACACGCTCACCGGGACGCTCCCTGAGATGGCTGTCAGTAATTGTGACTGGGGTAGTAGAAGTCGAGTTGTAACTTACATGCAGCAGTAGAAGTCCATACCGTAGATACCGATACCAGGGTCGTACTTGATACCGAGATCGATGTGCTCGTTGATACCGAAACCGAAGTTGCCGGTCTCGGAGAAGTTGCGCTTGCGGAGCTCGTACTCCTTGACCTTAAGACCACGCTCGATGATCTCCTCAGCCTTGGGGCCACGGACGGTGACGTGAACAGCGATCTTCTCGTTACGGCGGATACCGAAGGTACGGACAGTGTAGCGGGCCTTGGAGTAGACGGGGGTCTGACCAGACAGCTGCTCGAGAACCTTGGCGGCACGAGTAAGTCTGTCACCAGACTCACCAACCGAGATGTTCAGGACGAGCTTGGAGATGCGGAGCTCGCGCATGGGGTTGCCCGACTTGTCCTTGCCGGCATTGTCGCCGGAGTTCTGGTCGGCCTGCTGCTTGGAGTTCTGTCCGATAGCCTGCACAGAAGCGTGTTAGGGTATGTGTTCATCCATTTATGTTTGATCCACAGGCTAGGGAGAGGGCAGGCCTGCATCTGTCGACGACAACGACGACGACGATTGGTGATATTGGTTAGCGTGCGGATGCTGAGGTGGACGTGTGGTTATGCGTTCCCATCTTTTCGCTCTTTTTCTTCTTCATCCACATCCGAATCGCGTGAGGGCGGTGCGAGCGTCGAGAGCAAGCAGGGCGAGGCGCAAGTCGTCGTCGTCGTCGTCGTTGATATCGTAGGTGCAGTCTGTGGCTCCCTGCCGTGAAGACAGGAGTGTGCTCACCATTTTGTCGTAGTTGGGCGATGTGTCGAAGAAGTCAAAGTCGCTGGCGGCAAGACGAAATCTCGAGCAAAGCGCCCGGCCTGAATTCGCGAACCGCCTCTCCGTGTGCGACACGTGATCAGGCTTGGCAGATGTGTACTGCACAGACCATGTCTACCAATTAGTCGAGCTCAAGTCAAGAGCATGGCCGACTGCTCGTTCGCCTTGCAAAACTGTTCTGGTCTCGCTACAGAGCGTGCGAATCATGTGTTGCAGCTAATGTCTATCATCAAGTCCTATATCTAGATGGTGGTGTGAGGCTCACGTTGAGGATCGGATACAACCCATGATCGAATGTTGACACGGCTACGCGGACGCATGTATCCATTCTATATAAACGAGTGTATTACCTCAAGACATATCACGATGTTCCTTTACCATGGTCCGGACAGGATGACCAACTCGAGCGATGCATTGATTTGGAAACGGAGTTTGGAGGCTTTGCTCCGCTCGGCCATGCGTAGCCGATAGCGGGCGTTCTCCACCTTCGACGGACAGCGAGCGGCCGTCAGCCGGGACTTGTTCAAGACGCCGTGAAACATCTTCTCTGCTGTTCATACCATACTATCACACGACAAGATGGCCGCAGCAATCAAGGCTCTCAATGCGAAGATTCGCTCAAACCCCTACACCGACTACCTGTGCTCGACCCGTGAGTCTCCACTTGAGGACGAGATGCTGCCATTGCGCCGCGCCTGGACAGACATGCGCTCGACCGTCGCTCACCATAGTAATCGTATACTGACTCGAATACCTCTGTACAGACTTCTGGGGTCCCGCATCCAACTTTGGTATCCCTCTCGCTGCCGTAATGGACACACAAAAGGACCCTGAAATGTAATTCACCCAATGCGATAGCCTGCTACGCCGCGCCAAATATGTTGAAAGAGCTTGGGTCTAATACACACGCGACACAGTATCTCAGGATCCATGACCCTCGCCCTCTGCGGTTACTCGGCCACCTTCATGCGCTACGCCTTCGCCGTCACTCCCATAAACTACCTCCTCTTCGGCTGCCATTTCGTCAACTTCGGTGCACAAGTCACTCAGGGATACAGATACCTCAACTACTGGAAGTACGTCAAACATATCCTATCACTGCATGTTGCTGCATAGATCAATACTGACTCATGCTTTCCAGCTTTGGCGGTAAGGAGTTGAGAGACAAGGCCACACAAGAAGCTTCCCACATCGCCAGCCAGGCCAAGGCTGCCGCTCACAAGGTTGAGGGCAAGGCCAAGGAGGTTGCCAACAAGGTCACCAGCTCATAATGTACCAACATCTTCTTTTTGAACCCAGTCATGTCACGATACGCAGCGGATGTGATGCCTCGCTCTCACTTGACATGTTGTCAACCTCGAAATGGTCTCTGTACTTATCACATACACACTTGGATCCTTTCCATATTCGAGACTGGCTGTGTTCTATATTCCACATCAAGGACGAACGAGCAAAATCACACAAGGTTCTCTTTCTCTGATGTCACGCTTCTTCGAACCAAATTTCTCACCAATTGAGCCTGCCTTCACGAACTTGACTGCCCTTGGGTATCACTAGACTACATGTTCCAAGATTTAAATAAACAGTACGGTGAGAGATCTTCTGAGGATGTGTGTTTCCTGTGTTTGCGTGATCAGCACGCTAGAGCATGCAATGTGACCAAGAGCTGTTGTCAACATAGTCTTGTAGTGAGCACTCTTTCAGAGACTTGATTGTGGTTCAGTTGGCTTTGTTATCTTATACCCCAGTTTGGGTCCGATCTGCTCGGTGACGGTTGAGGAAGGTCGGCCAAGTCACGTGCTATTACTATACTCGCAACCTCTTGAGATCGTCCACGATCCTCATCCTGGTTACAGTCACCATCGCCATGCATCTCTCAGCTCTTGTTGTCGCCTCGTTGGCGTCTGTATGTCTCTCAGCTCCTGGTGCGAATGTGGAGCAGCAACCAATTGGTGCTTCGGAGCCCAACAGGATCGGCTCAACATGGACCAAAGAATTGATGTCGCTCCACCGTCATCTCATCTCGACTGAGTCCATTAGCGGCAACGAGTATGATGTTGGAAAGTGGCTGTCTGATCACCTGAAACATGAAGGATGGACAATTGAGACGCAGAAGGTCAACAACGACAGCTCTCGTCTCAACATTCTTACCTACCCGGGCAAGGTTCGCAATGCCGACCTACTCATCTCAAGCCATATCGATACTGTCCCTCCATTCTACCCTTACAAGATATACTCGAATGATTCCGAGACTATGATCTCGGGACGCGGCAGTGTGGATGCTAAAGCCTCTGTCGCTGCTCAGATCATCGCTACCAAGAAGCTTTTGGCCGAGAAGAAGCTAAAGCCCGACGATGTTGCTCTTCTCTACGTTGTTGGTGAGGAAGTCCACGGCGATGGTATGCGTGCTGCCAATGCACTGAAATTGACACCCAAGGCTATCATCTTTGGTGAGCCCACTGAGGGCAAGCTCGCAACGTGAGTAGAACAAAGCCCTGATCTCCGCCGCCGATACTAATTTTGTTCTGATAGTGGTCACAAGGGAATGCTAGGCTTTACTCTGAATGCTTTTGGAAAGGCAGCACACAGTGGCTACCCATGGCTTGGTCGCAGTGCCAACGAGGTCCTCGTTCAATCGCTTTCTGCACTGATGCAGCTCAGCCTTGAGCTTCCCAAGAGCGACAAGTACGGTTCTACTACCATCAACATTGGCAAGATTGAAGGAGGCGTCGCAGGCAACGTTGTCGCTCAAAACGCCAGCGCTCAAATTGCCATCAGAATCGCAGCCGGAACACCAGACGAGATCGGCAAGCGTGTGCACAAGGCCATCAAGTCTGCCACTGACGAGTTCAAGACGCCCGGTCATGAGGACGAAGACATGTTTGAGATTGTATTCGCAAGCAAAGGATACGCACCCGTTGACATCGATCACGACGTCGATGGGTTCGGCACAATCACGGTCAACTACGGTACTGATATCCCCAACCTCGACAAGCTCGATGGACAGAAGAGATATTTGTACGGGCCTGGGTCGATCCTCGTCGCTCATTCGGACCACGAAGCCATCAGGCTCAGCGATCTGGAGACTGCAGTGCAGGATTACGAAAAGCTAATCCTGCATAGCTTGTCATAGAGTTTTGACGAAACAGTTGAGCGTGAGGGCATGACTAGGGGAATTTGGAAGCGAAGGAAGTTACGATGTATAAGAAAAACAGACGGGGCTGGTATACGCAAACCTAATCTTAGGTGCGATGTAGGGCTGCAAAGAGAACTCCATCTCCCCATGTGCAAATTATGTCACGTAAGGTTTATAGAAATGCACAGTGTCTTTGGCAGATGAGAGGTAGCCATAGGTAACTGGAGGAGGAGTGTCCGGCAGGAAGGATCGAGGACAAGACGAAAAGGACCGGAATAGACGGGTGTCCGGCAACAGCTACTCTAATATGTTGCGCGATGGATGCGGGTGGGACAGAGTGTACGAGAGTGGTATGCAAGGCAACAAGGCATTACCTGTTTTTCACGAGTCGAGCACAGGGGTCGAGACGTAATTTGACCAAGTTTTGATCGAGTTGTCATGGGCCCATCTGGCTTGGAAGGCAGAGCGTTACGATATTAGGTTGTTCTGCTGACGACGCGCGTTCCTGGGCAAAAGCTTGGGTGGTGTTTAGCAGCGCTCGTGCAGCAGCTAGCGCGTGGTCGCAAGGGTTTCGGCGATTTGGTGAACCACTGTTGGACTGATTGGGAAAGCTGGAGGCTGGCAACAAGATAGGCGAGTCGTTTTGCTGCTCGCGTAGCGCCATTTCCACCCTCAGGCCCTACGTAAGCATTTGCGCCCCATGCCCCTTGAGCAGATTGAGCAGTTTGCAGAAACTGATACAGGATGCTCCATGCCCACGCTCAAATAAGGTAGCATAGGTAGCCACATTCTTGGACGTCTTTGCTCGACCCGTCTCCGCAATTTCACATGCAAACATGAGTCGACTGGACAGTGTGCAGGACAAGGGCAACGACAACGACAACCCTGAGCCCATCCGCCTCGACGCCGACCAGCAACCCACCACAGGAGGAAGCCAGGACGACGAGAAGCAGCCCTCGCCCTACGAGAAAGCACATCACGACAACACACACGCCGAACGAGCTCGGGAAAAGGAAGAAGCTCGAGAGAAGAGCCAGGAGAACAGCGACGCGTCCAACAAGGAAGCCTCTACCGACGACCAGCCTGCTGGAGGCTACGATGCAACCCCAGTCCCACGCGCTCCGCCAGGATGGACCGTCAAGATCATCTTCCACCGCGCGACCAATCTGCCCATGGCCGACATCAACTCCATGTCGTCGGATCCCTACGTGCTAGCCCAGATCAATACAGACATGCCGAAACGTCATAAGGAAGACCCCCTTCTGCGCATGCGTACTCCCACCATCCGTCGCAGCACCGACCCTGAATGGAACTTTGAGTGGATCGTCGGCAACATTCCCTCGTCAGGCTTCAAGCTCAAAGCCCGTGTCTACGACGAGGACCCCAATGACCATGATGACCGTCTGGGAAATGTTCACATCCCAATTCACGAGATCAACGACAAGTGGCCGGGCATCCAAGAGCAGCCCTTCAAGATCATGAAGCGCTCGGGCAGCAAGCGCGCCTATGCCGTTCGCGCCGTTGCTGCCTGCATGAGCAAGGCAAAGCATTTGCATGGCGACCTCTACGTTAGCGTCCAGCTGCTCGGCCGCACAGACATTGACAACGGCGGCCATGTCTTTACCGTCGGTCCGCAATGGTGGATTAGGCATCACGCTCCTATGCTTGGGCGTATCGCTGGCCGCAAGGAGCCCGATGATGACAATGGCCAGACCGAAAAGGAAAAGTCAAAGACGGAGCGCTACAACTTCCAGGCCAACCAGATCCAATTCCGTGGTCCTGTGCCGGACGGTCTCTATCACCGCTACGTCGAGTTCCGCCCCTTCGTCAAGCAAATGTTTACGTCTAGCGGTGTGCGAGGATGGGTCTTGTCAAAGGCTTTGCACCATCAACACGCTCGAGTATACAACTTTGACCGCACCACCAAATGGGGCCACTTCCCTCAAGGCCCTTGCAAGGAAATGACACAAGCCTTCCTTGACCTCGTACATTACGATGAGGGCGGGCGCATCTTCACCTACGTCCTGAGTCTCGACGCGCTCTTCCGCTTTACAGAAACAGGCAAGGAATTCGGTATCGACATGTTGAGCAAGCATACCATGCACAGCGACGTGAGCGTATACATAGCCTTTTCCGGTGAATTCTTCATCCGTCGCTTGAAGTACAAGAACAAGCCTCCTCCGCCAGATGCAGCCGATACTGGCAGTGTTAGCAGTGAGAACGACGAACATGATCACCATCACGACGGCGCAAACGAATCACATCCACCAAACGACCTCTCCAACGGCCCACCCAACGACGAACCACCAAAAGATCCCGCGCACTACCAACTCGTCATCGACAACGACTCTGGCACCTACCGACCCAACGCCAAAATGCTACCTCTGCTCAAAAAGTTCCTCGCTGCCAATCTTCCCGGCCTCCACATCCAAACCCTCGACTCACAGAAGGATGCCGAGAAGATGGGTCGTATGAAACAGGCCCAACGCGATCGCAAGAAGAAGGAAGGCGATCATATCGTGTATGCTCAGGCTGATGCTAGCAGCATCAGCAGTTCTGACGAAGAAGAGCTGGATGCTTTGGAACAATCTGCTCAGGATGAGGAGGCCAGTGAGCCTGGGCTTGCGCATCAACTCAAACAGGATGCCGGGTTGAAGGGGAAAGCAAGGTTGGAACAGTGGAAGCAGAATCTCCCTGGCCACACGAGGGAATAGGATTGTGAGACTTTGATGAGGAGGACAAGGAGCGATACTGGTGACGATGTGTTAATGGAGAAAGGGAGCGCGGGATCGCTCTTTTTGGCTATAATGGAAAGTTTAGTTTAATGCCCTTTTTTTCTTTTTCCTTTTGTATCTCCCTCGTTCACGGTCAGATTCCCGCTCTTTTATGGTCTGTTGGGTTTTTGTTAGACGCTTGATACATTATTTGTGTTCATCCTAATGAACCATCTAACTCCTACAACATCTCTTCAAGCCTCTGGAGATCGATGTTTGTATTTGTCGTTGCATCTCTCGTTTTCACTGCCTTGTTTTGCCCTCAGATAGTCAGGGTGATTATTGTCGAGCACAAAGCCTTCCGTAAACGTGCAATGCAGAATCGAATAGAACCTTGACAACACAATGGTCTGTTACCGTCTTACCCTCCTCAACGTTCCAAATGTATGCAGTTTTCAAGCACCATATACACCAATAGAACGATCAAGGAGTTTACTATCACACAAATCAAGAAAAATGCATGAAACGGAAAGATAAATTGTCGAGGCAGGTACGACCCTGTCCATGTAGGTATCCATCAATTGGTCCGATGAATCCGTTGCTCGCTTTCTATCGTGTACCCAAAACAAAGCAGCACCCTGAGACTGTAGATGATAAGCACCGGTAGACACTTACAGGCTGTTGGTTCATCCAAAGGCTAGAAGATCAGATCAAAGTGCCCCAATCGGTACAAAAACAAGGATGAGAAAAGTGGATTTTTCGCTGTTTGGGGGTCGGAGAAAAGAACTACAGTGATACAGGTATAAAGGGAACAAAACCTCCTTGCCATTGAAAACGCCAAAACACACACGATACTAAATTCCGACCACCTCTTTTGTTGGTATCCCCCAAACACGTAGTTGAACACCTACGCTTCATCCTCCATGTCGTCGCCAGCCTCGATGAATACCAGTCTAGTACCTTCAGCAGCAGTTTGCCAAATCTGCGCAAAAATGTTAGCATGATCCTACGACAAACTGTAATGGAAATAAGGGGAAAACTTACGTCGAGATCAGAGTACTCGTCGATACATGACTCGAGTTGCTGCAGAGTAAAGCCCTTGGCAAGAACACGTTCGCGCACTCGGCGGAGATCGAGCTCGCCACGACCTTCGCCAGTAGCAGCGGCACCGCTCTCACGCATACCGCGCACAAGGTTGAAGATGCGACTGCTTACGCTCATGTCACCACGGCGCGAGCGATCATCGTCGTAGAGTGAAGCCTTGCTGACTTCGGTAAGACGCAATGCTTCGTCCACATCGTCCGTGATGACTTCTTCCGCGAAACGGAGACGAGCGAGGGCTTGTGATAGACGCATCACACCGAGAAGTGTACGTGGTGATGTGTGGGTGAATGTCTTGTTGGCAGACTCATCACGCTTCTGCTGTTGGCGTAGACGGACGTAGGCGCCTACGAGGTAGTCGGAAACGGCTTTGGGGATTGTGGGTCGGAACGAACGAGCGCGAGCAACCCATTGGCGGACTTCGTTGGGTGAGAAGATCAGACCGCCGCCTGCAGGCTCGGGGTGAGCGTTGTGGATGTGAACGTGAGTGACGTGGCGAGCTAGATCCTCGTCGGCGTCGCGCGAAGGAGTGTCGAGGATAAGGAAGAGAATATCGAATCTACTCAGTAATGCTGCTGGCAGATTGATGTTCTCCACGGGAGAGATGCGAGGATTGTAACGTCCGTACAGCGGGTTGGCGGCTGCTAGGATCGAAGTGCGTGCGTTGAGAGTTGTGGTGATACCGGCCTTGGAAATGGAAATGGTCTGCTGCTCCATGACTTCGTGGATGGCTGTTCTGTCGCTGTCGTCCATCTTGTCAAATTCGTCGATACAGCACATACCGTTGTCGGCTAGAACAAGAGCGCCTCCTTCGAGAACCATCTCGTCTGTGACAGGATCTCTCATGACCGCAGCAGTGAGACCGACACCACTTGAACCACGACCTGTTGTGTAGACACCACGCGGGGCAACTTTTGTGATGTATTTGAGCAGTTGAGATTTGGCAACACCTGGGTCACCCATCAAGCAGACATTGATGTCACCACGAATGCGCATACCGTCACCCATCTCCTTGGTCACACCACCGATCAGTTGCAAGAGGAGAGCCTTTTTGACATCGAGATGGCCGAAGATTTCGGGTGCGATGGATCTACTCAGGTATTCGTAGAGCTGTCCAGATTGTTCCAGGTCGGCCATGCGGCGCACAGTGCTGGGAGCCAAGACCATCGACTCATATGCCTTCTTGTGCTGGTGAACATATTGAGCCTCGAGATATGTATCCGTCAGAAGACCCGCCTTGATGGCTTTGAAGCCTGTGTAGGGTGTGGGAAGGAAGATACCGGCCACATCGACGACATCACCGGGATTGATCTGACGGGCCAAAGGACCGTGGCAGTAGATGGTCAACTGACGAGGAATGTGGCCGACAGGGACTTGGTCTGACATTTCCTGGATTTTGACTTCTTGGAAAGCCAGGAACTTGGAAGCTCGAGTTGAGTGTAAGAGCTGACCCTTGACGTTGTTCTTCTGGCAGGCGTCCGAGGGGCACTGGACCATGGGGGTGTACTGTTTTGTGGTGACGGGCTGGAAAACCTCTTGACCGCAACGATCACAAGAGTAGGCATTGACCTGAACGGCAGGCTTGACATCCGAGACTCTGATTGCGATACCACGCACTGTGATGAGGTGGCCCAGGTGTTCGCCGCGCACTTGACGGACAGCCATTGCTTTGCTGCTCTTTCCATCGCTCGACTCGGAAGGGGTGACGGGCTTGAAGTTGAGGGTGTATCGGCGGGTCAGGGCAGGCGGGAAGAAGGATTCGGTAGCGTTGTGCTCGCGCTCGTCGTCGAGGGTCTGTTGCATGACACGATTCGCGTTCTGTCGTTGAGTGAGGATGACATCGATAACATCGTCCTTGAAGCTGACGTCGGAGCTGGCTGGCGGCATGAGCTTGTCGACGGCACGCGACAAGATCTCAATGTAGTGGTGTGCGTTGCGCTCAATCGACGACACGAGCTTCAGTGAGGCCCCGCCGTCTTCCAGCGCCTGCTCGTATTCTTTCACATCGTCCAAGTCGATCAAGATCTTGTCAACCTCCCTGTTTGCTATGCGCTGCAGCTGGTCCATGTAGACTGCTTTCGGCGTCCTCGGCTGGGCAGGGCCGTCTGCCGTCTCGTCCATAAAGTCGTATTCATCGTTGTCGTTATCATTAATGTTCAATTCATCGAGACGGTCCTCGGCTGTGATGGATGATGGTTTGAATGAGCGCAGAAAGTCCTCGAAAGCAGCTGTTGTCGTGGGTTCAGTCTTTTGTTTGGCCGAGGGTCTTGGTCAAAACAAACCTTGCTGCTCCTCGTAGTTGATGACTGAAGGGTACGTTAGAAGCGCCATGATAGCTTGTGGTGTCGCCTAATCGCGAATTGTCCGACACACGGCAGCTTGTTCCACGAAAGATTGATGAGTTTGGGGTATGATGGGTCTGGTGGCAGGGAGTGGGACCGAAGTGCGAAAGCAACAACGCGAGCGTAAATTCGCGTCGCTTCCGCGCCCCGAGAAATCACTTTAAAGCACACCCACCACATGCACAACCAGACCCTCGACCCCACCCTGTGCCTCTGCGCCAACCTTGTGCTATCTTTTCGACGCGCCGAGGACGTCTGGTTAGGGTTATGTGCTGATAACAAAGATGCATCCACTGGGTACAACTCACCAGAAGCTTCACATGTCCGTGAGCTAGCGACCGCCCATGTTCTTGACCGCTATCGTCGAGTTCCACCGCGCCGTACTCCGTACATACTGTGTCCAGACTGCAGTCAGACAGCAACGTTTCCGCGAGACAGCATCGGCTGGTAGCTTGATTGACCATTCGACTGCTTCTTCGATAAATCATATAACTGCTGTCTTATGCATAACCACGCCTCTGTGAGGCCGGTCAGGCCAACATGACCTGAAGGTGATCGCAATACCGAATCATCCGAAATCCGTCCGCATCGTGTTAGCAACCTTGTTTTATGCTTCACCTCATCATGCACTGCACGTCTTTTGGCACCGCATCGAGATGCGCACAGCCACTCGATTGCATCAAGATCCTCCCGTGTGCCTCGCAAGTGGCTAGCCGAAGTGGCTGTGCCCTGTCAACTCGCCTTGCTTGCACTGCTCCCCCTTCAAACCTGCTGGAGAGCCACGCACGCCACGGCTTACGATCGAGTAAGGCGTCATCCATGATTCGTGCCAATTTCATGAGCAAAGAGAAAGAAGAGAAGCACCCAACTCTTGCTGGCGTGTGCCCTCGCGTGTCAGGACATGTCAAGAGTCAGGGTTCTCGCTCCCAGCCTTCTTTGACAAGCAGGTCAGGCAACCCGGAGTTCGCTGCCTCTTGCTACTCATGGTCGAGCATGCATGGTGATTTGTCTTGTGTGAAGCGCCCAAAAGCATCGTGCAGGACCCGAAGAAGACGATCTAACGGACGGGCAGGTTGACGGGACTGGGTGTTACAGACTCCAGACAGTTGGCTGATTGGACAATCGCCATGCATGAGATAGACGTAGCTAAACACAAAATCCGGATCTTGAGGCTGAAGTTAGCAGGGCCCGTGAAACGAATCCTTGCCGTTCATCGCTCCTGACAACCCACTCCCAGCCACTCGAGCTCTTGCCTTTAGTCTGCGCTTGGACGCCGGCCATCCATGCGCGACCCAGTACGGGGGACTGCAAAAGACGACATGGTTTCCCTCTTCTTAAACCCTCCGTCTCCTCTTTTGTAATAACCTGCACACTGCCTGCCACCTTGACCCCATTGTCCAACGGCCTCTGTCCGACCTCACATTCGTTAGCACTTTTCATTCGTCGGGACTTTGTCCGCTGTGCTTGTGGCTGTGCCGTTTCCAACAGCACCGTTTCATCCCCCCCTCATCCTCGCACCTCTGCCATCAATCGTAATCTACCCCTCGCCGTTTGTCGAGCATTGCCATGTTCAAGACTCCTTCGTAAGTACCGAGTCCTCCCTACCTGTCCGAGTGCATGATGTTGATGCAATCGTAGCTTCAGGTCCTTCAATAGACCTAGCCGCAGCCGCTCCAAGAGTGTTAAGAGTCCGTCATGTCCGTCCTCAATCTTATCAACAATCAACAATATTAACGGTCCAAACAGACAACGAAGAATCCTTGACACTAGACACAATGTTCCAACCAGCAGAGACACAATCCTCTGGGAATACATTTTCTCAACGTTTGGCCAAACCACGAACAAAGCACAACTCCAATGGTCTCGGCAAAGCTGAAACAAGCTCCACCATGACAACCCCTATCAACACTACACATGATTACGCCGAGAACCCCCGAGGCTCATTCTCCAACGACTCACCTCTCAGCTTGACTGGATCTGCATCTTTTCGGAATTCTGAATCGCCTTCCAGGTCGGCGGCTAATCTCGCCAACGAAGGCATCCGATCGAGAAAACCTTCGAACATGGCGAACACATCTAAACGCCACACTATCGCTGTAGACAATTCCGATGTCGATGTTGCTGCAGCCATTGCTCTTTTGCAAGAACTGAAGAAGCGAGCGTCACCCGAGGATTTGATTCTTCTTCACAAGGCTCTACTGCCCACCAGAAACGTCGAGCGCACAATTACCCTCTCCCAGCCGGAACCCAAGGAGCAAGAAGAACCCATCTCTCCTCTCATTCGAAGGAGTTCGCTGCTTCCCGCGGGTGTCAAGACTCGCCTCTCCCGTGAACTTTTGAGAAATTACTCGGAAAACAATGTCACCGTCCGCTCAGCTTCAGTGTCTAGACAGCATGTCCCTACCGGGTCTCCAAGGCTTGATGTGCCTCTCGACTTTGAAGCTTTGGACCTAGCTGATGGAGGCGCTGAGCTTCAAGGAGGCCGCCCTACCACACCGTCCAACTTCTACCCTCAGATCGGCACCTACAAGATGGGTTCTCTGCGCATTACCAATGGATCTGCTTCCCCTGAGCCAGCCCGTCTTCTCCAACGAGCAGAGAAGGCAGGTGTTCAGCGAAAACCTTCAGTGCCAGAATCGTCATCTGGCGAAGGGTTCACTACTGCTGATGAAGGAGAAGCCGACCCAGAGTCCATCCGCCCAAGTCGTGCTACAGTGGTCTCTCTGCGAGCACCACGAAGAAGTTCAGAGCAACAAGATAGGAAGCCTTCATCCGATGCACGTGCTAGATCCAAGAGCAGGGGCCCTCCCGTTCGCCGCGGTGTCGAGGCCGAGACAAGCAGATCTGCTGCTCAGCCGAGCCGACCCCAAGCTGCTCAACGTGCTTCCGAATACGCCCAGGAGTATACATCTGAGTTCGACACACTCGAGAACCCACACATGAGCAATCCGGCTTTGACTACTACTGTCTCACGTCTGAGCACCGTCCATGACGAGTCCCCGGTCGAAGGTGGCGTTGACGCTCGTGAGGAAGCTCTGAGAAAGCTCACTGGTGATGCACCTACAGCAAGCAGTCGTGGCCAGAAGCCTCAGACGCAGAAACACCTCAATGTTGCCCGTCCTCCTATGACTAAGAGCGACAGTGGATACAGCTCTGAGGCCTCAAGGAGGTCAATCATAAGGGAGAACAATTGCGACGAGGTCCTCAATGCCGCGCTCGGCGCTGCAGATCAAGCTGAGCGTACTCGTTCCAAGGAATCTCTGCCAGCCGTGAGACCTTCCTTGGAGCAGATCAGTGAAGACAATGTCTCGTCGCCTCAGTCTCCATACATGCAACAGCAGATTTCAGCAGTTCAGAAGGCCGAGAGGCATCGAAGCTTGCCGAGTTTCTTCTTCAAGAAGTCATCTTCAAGCACCTCCGTCAACAAAATCGCTACACCCTCAGTCACCCCAGCCAAGCAGACTAAAAAGCTTCAAAAATCTCGTCCACAGTCCCAGATGATCGTACCAGAGCAAGTGCAAGAGCAAGAACCAGTGCTGCCAGAAGTTGAACCGGAATTCATTTCTGGGGATCTGGAAGATCTGTCCGTCAACTTCTCTCGCCCAACTCGTCGCTTGGAACGTGGACCCTCCGCATCTCCTCAAACGCAAGAAGAGAACGACAGAGATGTTCGCGGAAGGGGACGTAGCCGCAGAGAGGATGCCTCGCAGGCCGCTGCCGCCGAAGGCTCGCCTGACGGTACCACCAGAAAGAGGAGCAGAAGCTTCTTCCGCTTCCGTAGCCGCAGCAGAAGCAAGAGTCAACATCGCAGAGAGGAAGATGTAACCGTCCTCTCAGTCGCTGACGAGCCCCTCCCTGCTCATGACTTTTCGGATTTTGGTACAGTAGCACAATCTCTCGGTCAATCGCCTTACGATATTGCTACTCGTAGGGTCAAGCAGATGGGACCCTATGATCCATCCAAGCCTTGGTTCCACCCCCACGAGATCAGTCGCGCCGCTCCCAAGCCCGATATCAGCTCGGAGGTGCAACAAACCCGTGGCAAGTCTGTTGATCGTAGTCGACAGGATAGAGCGCGCAGTCAAAGCCGTCCTCGCGAGTCAATTGACGCTGTTCTGTCAAGGCCACCGACAAGAGGGAAGTCAAGAAGATCCCAAAGTGCCCACAATATTGCCGTCCCAAGAGTTCCTGAGGCAGTGCCTGAACTTCCTAAGCAGACTGAGACAATGTCTGGGACTTTCTCTCGCCCTGCTTCGAAAGACGGCAACGTCAGAGTCGGCACTATCGATTTCGGCACTGGATTTGCCCAAGGCCGTCTGGAACCTATCCTCACCAGCTCCGAGAAGGCAAAGGCGAGACGCCGTACACAGTCCGTTGCTCCACGAGTTCGTCCAAAAAGTGCTGTGATTACCGAGGAGGCAGTGCCCCAGCGTGAGGCACAACAGCCAGCCCAGGCACCTTGCACTGAGGCACCTAAGGCACCGGTGCGCGAACTGCCTCAGGTGCCTACCGAGAAGCCATCGAGGGCTTTGCCTCTTGAGCTACCTCAGCTCCCATCTAGAGCTCCTCCCAAGGTCCCCACCCATGAAAAGCAGCCCAAAAACACGCGCCTCTCGGTGTTCACCAAGTCTACTGGCTCCGAAGAATCATCCTCTGTACCTCGCATGCCTGTCTCGCCAGTGTCCCCCGCAGCTAGATCCTCTTGGGAGAGTCAGGCCTTGGCCTGGCGCGAGCGCAAGCAGAGCCTCAACGACATGCTTTCGTCTCCCACGGTCGAGAGAAAGAGCTTCGCTTCGTCGACACCTACGTCTCCAGCCATTCAGGCGTACTCACCCACGATGCAAGCCCCTCGCCGTGCTCCCACGGTCATTGTGTCTCGATACATCACACCTCAAGGCTCTGAGTTTGCTATGCACTTGGGTGAGGAGGGCCCCTACAGGAAGCTCCACTCCGAAGATCCCTACAGGCACCGCTCAGAGGATCCCTACAGAAAGCTGCACTCAGACAACCCTACCGATTTGCGCCCTGCCCAGGATGATGTCGAGCGCACCGATTCTAGCTCAACGTACCGTACTGCAACCTCGGAGAGATCTCAGGACTCGTTCGCGTCCAGAGACAGCGCAAAGTACCGTACCCACCGTCCTACCGAGAACACCAGCCAGGAGAAGACTTCGACTCCCCCATCCAGAAGCAACATCACACAAAAGAGATCAAGTCGTGTATACGAGCAGCCATCATCCCAATCTCAGTCCATGCCTCGTCCTCAGCGTCGCTCCACTGCACCTCCGGAGGCCCAAGATGTCCCCTACGACAGATTCTCTGGAGGCTTGGGTTATGGTTGGGAGCGTGGCATCGGCTTTGGCGGCAGCGCCGGCACCAGACAGAAGAATGACACCAAGGCTGCCAGAAAGAGTGTGGCTATCAGCCAGAGCTTTGGTGTTGATCTGAGTGACGTGCCTGTGTTTATGGTTAGGAACTAAGAATGGAAGGAAAGATATTCGATGGAGGAAGTTGAAGTGACTGGAGGACAATGCTGATCTGGCTATGATGAATGAATTAGTATACCAACCTTTTAATAATGTCTATAGAACTCTTTTCGATCAACCATTTTACTTTAAAATGCTGCGAATTTTCAGCCCCTTTTGGACCAGGAGAGCTTGTGAGCCATGATGTATTCAAAAATTGAAGTTGTCTTTCGTGATGTAGTGCAAGGGGGATGAGATGGGATCATATAGTGTTTGAGTGTCGAGCGCGCACCTCGTTGTTCTTGATCAAGTGCAGGAGAGAAGCGATGCAATCGAAGAAGTTGGTTGCTGACGCTGTTGCTGCGTAGCCCTTCAGTCTTGCCAGCTGCATCTGGGATCCGCTTTAGGGGTGTCGAGAACTCGCTTTGGGATGCTCGAGATTCGCATTTCGGTCCTGGGACCTCGCTGTTGCTGTGAGTGCTGAGGCGCTGGCGATATGATTTCCCGTCAAGGCGAGCGGTGTGAATTTGAAGACGGACAAGAGGTACGGGCAATGTCATGACCCACCAGAGGAATGGGATGTGATGAATGGATCGGGTGAAACAGATTAGAATAGAAAACAGGTACTCTCCAGCGCAACCCCAGCGGGTATCGAAAACAAAAGCGATGAACAACAAACCACACACACCAAACGCCAGTATTGATCTCTGAAACTGCCTCCTCTTGATTATCGGCTACTGGTTCTTGCCGCTCGCATTGCTCATGACACGCTGCAGCATGTGGCCGACAGCTCCGGTCCTGGTCTCCTTCTTGGGCTTTTGATCCATGGACTCGCCAGAGGCTGGAGGGTTGGCAGCTGCAGCGGCGGCCTCGGCGCGCTGTCTGGAAGCGTTTCTCTCCTGGATGTCGACGATCTGGTCCTTGCTCAAGGAAGCTGTGTTGCCCGCACCGCCTCTGCCCCATTGGAAGTTCTTCTCGGGTTCGCGACCGGCGCGCGGGTGGGCGTCGACGTCTTGTGTCTGGCGGGTGATGTCTGGATGTATGTTGGGTTGCATGTTGCCCTGACCTCCTCTGCCGGTGGTGTATGTCTGAGACTTGATGGTCGGCGTCTTGAGATCTTGTGGCTGGAGGTTAGGCGAGGCAGGTGCCCTATTGCCTGTTTGGGGGAGTCACAGTGAGCCAAAGGCTTCATTTGCCATGTCGTTGAGCCCGCGCAGTCATACCTGCTCCGCCGCGACCGTAGGATAGGTTGGCCATCTGTTCGAGAATTCGAAAGTCGAAACGCGCAAAAGGTTGTTGGTATGTAAGAGTATGCGGGGTCCGAGTCGACAATAAAGTCGTCGCAAAACACGGTCGAAAGATTACAACGTTTTGATGTTACCGTTTTGGTGTCTGGCGATGCGTCGGATAGCAGACGGTGAGTAGATAGGACCGGACAGGAAGGGACGACCGAGAATATGGCAAGAAGAGACCAAGGGAATTTGCATCCTTTGCGTTCCCGCTCACACCAAAGGCACAGCAGATTTGGCCAAGCATCTCACCTTGGACGGCGCTGCTCTCCACGTGCCTGGGCAGGACGAGTTGTGCGTTTCCATAACGTAACTGCTCTGTGGGAGCTGCCACACTTGCCCGGTTGTCACTTGGCAGTCCACGATGCCCATCTTGGCTCGAAGTCTAAAAACAACTGGTCGACGAGAAGAGTAAAGAGTGCGCTCGGCCAAGAACAACAAGAAAGGAAAATGTTCCAAGTCTTTGCAGGAGTTGGCAGTTGATGTTCTTCTGATAGATAGGAAGCAAAAGAAATGTCCTAGTCACCGCTCAGACAGGTTGGAGAATTGTTAACGAGCGTTGCCGGCTGCTTACACGACAGCATCATGTCCTTCCAGTGTTCGATTGAGTCCAGTTCTAGATGGCTTGGAGGGAGACTGCTGATGGTGGACCTTTGTAGATGCTCACCTTAATATGCAAAGCATTACGAGTTTCTTGTAAACGGAATGCGGTGTTTGTTCAGCGAGGTAAAATGGTAGGCGCGTTGCATTGAGAAAACCACCAGACGCTTCGTAGCAGCTTCGCGGCGGCCCGGTAATGATGTGCGAAGAACGACCCCTAATGAGACGTCATCCGGTCTTCCTCAGCAGCGAACATCAACATCGAAACATTGCCGCCATCATGAGACTGTGAGTAGAGCCTCGGATCTCGATCGAATGACGACTCATTGATATGCAGGAACACGTCTCGTGGCGCGCTCCGTAGGGAAGCGTTCGAGAAACTGGCCGTCCTATCCGCGCAGGCTCCAACTTCACATGCAGCCCATCAGGATATACCACGCCTTTGTTCCCTGTACAAGACATCGGCCGAATCCAACGGGAGTGTCAAAGCTCCCATCGGTATTCGTGAACTCGAAGTCTTGATAGCTTTGTGTCGTGCCTCATCCTCAATTGACTCCTCGCAACACGCCGAACGTCTTCTCCAACAGATCACTGCATACCTGGCAGAAGCCCAAACTCAGACCTTCAGACCTTCGCCTTTCCTGCGTCACGTTCACCCTTCGCCATGGGAGGTGCTTGTGCAGGAAGTCACCTCGGCCATGCTCAATATTGGTCTCAGAGTCCCCACCTTGCGCCCCCAGGTCGTCAAGACCATCATTGACACAATCAACGCCTACGTGCATCAGGGTCAAAGTATTGACCGTGCCAGCGCATCCGAAGACTCGCTCTTGGATCTCAATAATGCATCCAAGACGATAACATTCTCCGTATCCTTGCTTGGACTTCTTTCAGCACTTGCTGGAAAGCCTCAAGTTCTCACAGTGCAAGAGCGTGCTGCCATTACTCAGAAGCTTCGCACTCTGTATTCCGAAAAATTCATGGTAGCCATCGAAGGAACCCTGTCATCAGTTCGCAATTCGCACGGCAATCATGTCAAAGATTGGAAACGCCTGCTCAAGGTATACGCCTCGATGGGAAGGCCATTGGGCGCCATGTTGTTGCAGAACGCATTCACCCACTATCTTGCAGCCTCAGCTACTGCCATGATCACTTCGCCTGAGTTTGTCCAGGGTAACCAAGTCTTGGACCATCTCATTCAGCAAACCCCACAGAGTCTCTCTAGCTATGGCAGTGGTGTCGATGGATCATCATTGGAGGGTCTTACCGAATTGCTGGTGGAAGTTGTCGCTCTGCTTGATGCCGACGCCGATTATCTGCAAGTCAGCTCAGCGTGGCAGCAACAATTGGCTTTCTCAACCAAGGCTAGCTGCTTGATCAGTTTCCTCTGCTGTTCATTAGCCAATGAGGATATCGCGGATGCTGATGTTCTTATGAGCTGGTTGGATGGAGTCTTGACAGATCCTGTCCAGCTTGCAGATGAGAGGCTTGCTAGTGTGACTCTCAAATGCATGGCCGTCCTCGCAAAAACATCAAAGGCCTTTGCTTCGAACTTGGCACACTCCCTGCCTAGGTTCATTGTTCAAGGAAGGATGACTAGTGATACTGTTGTAGTTGCAGCGAACTGCCTGGCAGACGTTCTGCAATTGTTGCCTCAAGACCTTGTCATCAGCACGCTGTACAGCCTTGGAAACGTGCTCAGTACTGGACCTTCCACCAACCGAGCAAACACATCACTGTTCATTGACGGAAACGGTACTGCAAACGGTACCATGAACGGGTCTATGGCCTCATATACTCAACAGCCTACTGGGAGTTCCATCTCTTTGATTACCAACGACGATGAAGAGACGGTCTTAGTCCACGCCGCTGTCATCGAAGCGATTGTCGCGATTGCTAGAAAGTGTGAGAACGAGAAGATCACTGCACTTGCCATTTCGATGTTAGTCCAAAAGGTCGGCCGTGTGAATCAGGCTGTCGATGCTAAGATCATCATGGGATCCGCGGCTCTTGGATGTCAAAGCGAGCCTAACGACTTGCGACCTCTGCTAAGATTTTATGCAAAGCATGTAACCGATGCCCTGGCCTCTGACAACACTGCCATGCTTCAAGCAGTCATAGAAGCTCGTATGCTGATGGCAAAGAGCATCCCCCCTTCATCGCCTCTCTATGAGATCTACCTCACTCATTTGTTGGATGGAGTTGTTAGCACAAGCGATGTCACTAACCGTGATACCAAGACTCTGGTGATTGACAAACTAGCGGTCGGCCAGATCTCGCAAGTGTTGCCTCCTTTGGCTGCCCTTGCAGCATTCATGCCCTACGAATATGCTCAATTTGAAGACCCAGAGTTGGTCTCCGCACTCAGCCGAGATGCCTGGTTCAACCTCATCGCACACGACTTCTCCCTTGGCTCTTCATTTGCGAAGCAGCACCAGCAAGAACTTCAAACCCTAGCATGGTACACTCCATCTCTGATTGACAGCAACAAAGCCGACACTCAGGAGAGTGGCATCGACCTCAACACCGTGCTTCGTCGTGGCATGACTCCCCAGCACATTATTCAGTTGAAGTCGCAGTTGATCTCCGCTCTTCCAGCGCATGAAAACGATATCAAAACTCTGAATAACGCCGAGCTCACCTTCTTGAACGCTGCACACCTGGTAGCAGTGCTTCGTGCTCAGTCTGGGGATTCTACGAGGACACTCGAATACTTCTTGGACCCCAAGTTCAAGAGTGGTGCTCTGAGTAATTGTCTGCTTGGTGTGGCATTGAGCGCAGTCGATACTTACTTGGCACTTACCATGACCGGGCGCAGTCAGACCTTTTCAGCCGCCAACCTCGCGAAACAGCTAGCAAGGCTGCTTGAAAGCTGTTGCCATCGTATCGAAAAGGTGCAACAGGTTGCAACGCTCGCTGCTGATCGCATCATCGACCAGGTACCTTCATCACTTTGCCAGAGAACATCGCTCTTCGCACTGCTAGAGCTGCTCAGCCTGATGTGGATCAGTTGTCTGGAGGCAGAGACTGACGAGTACGAGTGCAAGTCGTTCTACAGCTCGGCTAAGGGCAACGTTTCTCTGCAGCTCTCCGATAACTTCGCTTACAGGCAGACTACGTTACGATCATTCCAACAAAAGTGTCGTCGTTGGGTACTCAAGACGCTGGATCGTGCCCCTCTCGATATGAAGGGTCTTCTGCAAACATATCTATCAGACTACGATGACGAGGAAGCATACGGTCGTATCTCTATGGGTAGATCATTCGCTCTCGAACTCGGCTCTCTCATTCCGGGAACCGACCAGAGACTTGGCGCTATCGACCGTAGAATGGACCCAAGCGTCAATACAGCTTCCGATTTTGTTGCGCAATACACAACCCGCCAGGAATACCGCTATCTGGATACCATGTCTAGACAAGATGAAGAGCTTCTGCACGCACAGCAGACCGGTGTCATCGGCTTACCACGCTCTGCTTTAGGTGAACAGGCTCGCGAGATCACTGCTGCGTTGAAGGAGATCAATAATAACCTTCGCAACCACCATCCAGCATCGGTTGAAGACTTGAGAGCTAACCTTAGACGTGCAGCAGCAGTATTGTGCAAGGTCGATGCCGATCGATTTGGACTTGCCCAACAGTTGGTCGGTGTTCCTTTCGCGTCTTTCAGCAAGTCAGCAATCAAACTCGGAGTCTCGCTTTGGATGGGAGTTATCAAAGAAAATCCGCAGATGGAGAGTCGAGTCCTTGTTGAGATTGCCGAAGGTTGGGAGACGACCATTCATCGAAAGCGCGGTATCTTCAGTCAGACTTTCAAGTAAGTTTACATTCCCCTGATCTATGTCTTTATCATGCTTACTTGCAAACAGCCATCTTGATCCGTTCTACATCAAGGAGGAGTTTGCTCCTACTGACAAGAGTGCTATCACAAAACGTCAGCAACAAGTTCATGACCTGATAGCACCGCATTTCAGACTCGTTCAGTTCTTGTCAAGCCACTTCAATGCTACAAGACTGAGCAACCCGCATACTGGGCGCATCTTCCACCGCTTGATGCGAGTCACTCTCGCTGCCTTGAGGCGGAGTGGCAGTCACCCACTTGCCCGTGAGGTTCATTTCCATGTCATCCTACTGGCTTTGCGAGTCATAAGCTACGGTACTGGTTATGACGAGAAGGCTCGTTGGGAGCTCAAAGACCAAATTCTGTCTGCCGCCCTCAGATGGTTCAACTTCCCAGCTCGATGGTCCTATGGCGGAAACAAGTTGCAAGTCAAGGCCGAAGTACAAGTCATGTCAGATGTCATCCTGGCAGTTCAGGCCGTCGCTTCTATGGGCTCCAGAATTGTCGCCCCGATGCAACCATTGCAAGCAAAGCAGGATCTGCTTCTCCATCTGTTGCAAAACGAAATCACAAGGCTGAATGTGTGGTTGTCCCCGCTGGGTCAGGATACTCCGCACACCACTTACGGTCAACAAGGCAAAGCCAATGATGTTAGTATCTCCTCCATTTGACATCAACTCGACTAACTTCCCAGGTCGCAATCGCTGCTTTGGTCATAACAGCTTGGGCAGAAGCGCCATCTCTTGCTGTACAAATGGCTTTCAGATTCCCTTCGTTGTCCATTCAGAACCAGGTTCGATCGTTGCTCCTCACCTATCCTGAAAAGGCACTACATGAGCCTGACGCTCTGCAAATAATGCTTGGTACCGGCATGCCACATGACGTCTCATCCCAACTAAAGGTAAAGTCCAAGCTCACGTGCTCGTGTTTTATTCTAACAATTCTCTAGTATCTACTGTACTGGGCTCCAGTCAATCCGATCACTGCTGTCACATACTTCCTGCCAGCATATGGAAACCATGCCTTCATTGTACAGTACGCGATGCGAGCTCTGGAAAGCCACTCCGTCGATGTGACCTTCTTCTACGTACCTCAAATTGTGCAAACCCTCCGTTATGATTTGCTTGGGTACGTTGAACGTTACATTGTCGAAACTGCTAAATTCTCTGGACTGTTCGCGCATCAGATTATTTGGAACATCAAGGCCAATGCTTTCAAGGACGAAGATTCACAGATTCCCGATCCAGTCAAGCCAACACTTGACAAGGTCATGGATTCACTCATCTCAAGTTTCTCGGACGAGGATCGCGACTTCTATGAGCGCGAGTTTGGATTCTTTAGCGAAGTAACAGCCATCTCTGGAAAGCTCAAGCCTTTCATCAAGCGACCGAAGCCTGAGAAGAAGGCGAAGATTGAAGAAGAGCTGCGCAGGATTCAAGTCGACGTTGGAGTGTACCTTCCCAGTAACCCCGACGGAGTTGTCGTCGGCATCGATCGAAAGTCTGGTAAACCTCTTCAAAGTCACGCCAAGGCCCCCTACATGGCGACTTTCCGCATTCGCAAAGAGAGGAGCCCGGGTCTTGAAGCAGTCGATGAGCAACAGGATCATGTTGCTGAAGAGGGCGGGTCTCACAAGGACACCAGCTATGAGGTGTGGCAGTCGGCGATCTTCAAGGTTGGTGATGATTGTCGTCAAGATGTGCTCGCGCTGCAGATGATTGCAGCGTTCCGTGGAATCTTCAACAACGTCGGGCTGGACGTTTACGTTTTCCCGTATAGAGTCACTGCCACGGCCCCTGGATGCGGTGTCATCGATGTGCTTCCAAACTCCATATCTCGCGACATGCTTGGTCGTGAAGCTGTCAATGGACTCTACGAATACTGGGTCTCTAAGTACGGAACAGAGGACTCGCTTCGCTTCCAACAAGCACGCAGCAACTTTGTCAAGAGTATGGCTGCTTACTCGGTCATCTCTTACCTGCTGCAGTTCAAGGACCGACACAACGGAAACATCATGGTCGACGATGCAGGCCACATCCTGCACATCGACTTTGGTTTCATTTTCGACATCGCACCTGGTGGCGTCAAGTTTGAGCGTGCGCCATTCAAGTTGACTGGCGAGATGATTGCGGTCATGGGTGGCTCGACACAGTCGCAACCCTTCAAGTGGTTTGAGGAACTCTGCGTCAAGGCATTCCTGGCTGCGAGACAGCATGCAGAGAAGCTGAGCCATTTGGTCATCGTCATGTTGGACTCCGGCCTTCCTTGTTTCAAGCCAGAGACCATTCAGCACTTCAAGGAGAGATTTGTTCTCGACAAGAGTGAACGGGAAGCTGCCGATTTTATGCGCTCGCTGGTGCGCTGGAGTGGAAAGAGTCATAGTACGGGTGTGTACGATCAGTTCCAACTTCTCACCAACGGCATCCCCTACTAGGTGGTAGATAGTACAGATCAATGATGAAGTATGTTTCAACCCTACATTCCGTGTGCAAAAGCACATCGCCAGGAAACGATACTTTCTAGAGGCAGTGATATGCACTTCCAAGTTGTTGATTTCGGCGATTCTTTCGGCGGAGTGCACTCCTTTGTACCCATGTCGACAAGGTCTGAAATCCAGCCCGGGCTCCGACGCGGCTAAGTGGTTGTTTGCTCAAACTCCTTTCGCTACGGGGAGTGAGTCCGATGATAATGGCAACAAGGGAAAACTCGGAACAAGCCTAGACCAGGGCATTCATGCCCTTGACTTGGATTCCGATTGTAGATGCTACAGCCTCCAAGATACGGTCGAGACCATCTTGTCACGACCCGTATGTCTGCTAATGTCATAGCTCTCGCTGCAGCGTAAGTTGACCGTCTCGGAAGCGGTCTTGATCTCCGCCATGTTCCCCACTCTTCTTATGATCCTTCCTTCCTCGCTTCTTCAATCACAATTAAATCTTTGCCATAGCGCACGATCATCTATGTACGGAACAAGATGGCAGTGCAACCTTATCACCCAACATGAACGATGACATCGATACGGATACAAACTCACTGTCGTGGATGAGGGCTCGACTCGCGTTCTGTGAGTCGCGACTCGCAGGTAGGTACCATCGCTTTGGCCCGACTCCGCAGTCTGCTTGAGCCGCAAGCTGTCCCTGAGCACCTACAACGACATATGACTATACATACAATTGTCATTCATCCCTGCAACGATATATTGTCATTGCGCATTGTTCAACGGCCGTTTCTGGTCACCAGAGTGCGTTAGGATGGTATAGACTCGGAAAGTTATCGGAGACCTCGGAAAGAGTTTCAATGATTGATGGTTGAAAAGTGGTTCACGCATAACTCTCAGTACCAAGAAGAGAATCGAAAGCCGCAGACTGGACGAGTACAACGTCTCCCGTGGTGCCAAATTTTGTGAGTTGCACGCTTCTTGTAGTGCTTCCAAGAAGGCTCGGGGTAAATGTCTCCCTGTACGAATGCACAATCGCTCTCAGGGCAGAGGCGCACCCAAAGAGATACGACGCAAGATTGCCTTTCGGTGGAAGTTGTTCGCTTCTCGAGATCACTGCGCACATTTACAGCTACACGTGCGTTACAAACTTTTGCACACGGTGAGGTCGCACCTTCCAGGAACGGATGATGCAGCAAAGCCTGCAGACGGGCCGAGATTCACGCTGTCTCGAGACCTTTCGCATTGACGAGGCCAGAACATCGAACCCTCCATCATCCGCTGCTGAAAGACTTGCTGACATGATCTGGATGCACCATGACATTCATTCTGCGTCCCGAACGGGGGGCAGTCCGTCAAACTTTTTTCGGTAGTAACTCCGTCTAGTATCTCGGTCTTTTCGCCTCTCCTCGCCATGGAATTCAGTCTTACACATGTGGAGAAAAAGTACATGCTTTACGAGATCTAGATGCAGATGCTTCTCAATCGCGTTCAGCTTTAGTAAGAGTCCTCTTCGTGTCTAGGAATTGCTACCGAGGGCTAAGCGCTTAATCGCCTCTCCGAACGTGAACGCTTCATGCATGCTCTCGTCCTTGCACATGGCTAATTCATTATTAAGCGACACACGCTTCCAGTCGTAAACCTTACAGAGCCTATTTGCATGCAAAGCCGCTCGGTGGCGTAATCGACGATCCTCAATGACAGGATTTGAGAGCTGAATATAAGATATACCATCCGACCTGAAGTGCTGTATTGTTTCATACTTCGACTCAATGCATCGTTACCCATTCCGATAGCACAGCTGCCACATCGTCACTACTGTTGACAGAGCCGTTTGACGTCAGACTGCACAGATGCGATACTGGCCTCGACACAACACCCTAACCAAGCCATCCGCTTTGCGATTCTAATTTAGCGTGGGCTGTTTAGATTTCGCATATTACGCAAAATCGACTGTTACCATCTCGTAAGTTCCCGGTCTCTTTCCTGTCCGAGTTATCTACCGGCACCCGCACCCACGAGCCCCGATGGTGGCTACTCAGCAGTCCGACAGGCACCTATGGACAAAGATTTGCCGCCATGTGCTCTGATCATATTCCCTGTGGCGGACAGCTCTCCGCTTGGAATTGAACCAGCCCCCGTCACACCAATCGTTTTCCGCGCGCCGCAAGCCTGCTTTCCCTTTCTCCCCTCCCGTTCTCTGCTTCATATGTTCATTAGCATCTTTCCCCTTCGTTTGCAACGTCCCTTAGCCTGGTCGTAACAGACATCTTTGGCATGGAGGAGTAACGTGGTCAGATTCTCACTGTTGGCTTTTTCTCCCTCCTACACGGTACCACATAGTCCCTTCGATCGATTACCTTGAGGCCCTTGTGTAAGCCACCCACCCTTATACCGACTCGTCTTTCTGTTTTCGAGTTATCCCTAGTCCTAGCTGACTCGAATCTGACTAGAGTCGTTTCCAACACTTTGTCGTGTGGTTCATTGCGATAAGCCAAAGGTTGAAGCTCTCTTAGAATGGGTGATACACTACAAGCTCACGATCGGCAACTTACCACGCACTCGGATCAACAGGATTTGACGCAAGTAGATAGTGGGAGGCAATCGTTGGGAAAAAGCTTGCCAGCTTCAGGAGAACATGCGCCTTTCTACTCACAACTCGATCCATTCCCTCAGGCTTCGCACGCGCCATCTTCCCAGCATGGTAACCTGTATCGTAGCTACCAGCAACAACACTCTATGCATGGAATCGACATGAGCTCCATAGGGCATGCACTGCCTGGAGCTCCTACCTCACCCGCACCTCTAGGAGGGTTCGCTCAACAAGCACCGTCTCACCCTGCTGGAGTGTCAGCTCATACGTCAGGCATGCACTTTGGACCACAACTACACCACTATAGTCCTCAAGCTTACCCATCGAACATGGCGATGCACATGCCTGTGCTGCGCACTCAGGTAACTTCTTCTGGGATGCACCCTCAGTACTACTACAGTGGCTACGGCGCTCCTGCTCCTCAGGCTCCCATGCAAAGGCAAGGACAGCCCATGACAGGGTATCCGACGATGCCTGCAATGCCCTACAACAGGTCTGAGTCGAACAACCAACCAAACCACTTTGTGTCATACTTGAGTACGTTCATTCTACTCGATTGCAGTCTTAGCGCACGAAGCCTTTGCAGAGTTTCTCGATCGTCTTTGGACGGTAGCTCTCAAGCACAACTTTACTGACTTGGCATCGCACAGGTCATCCTAGACCCGAGTTGGTTACTCAGCCCACCCCGTCCTACCCCAGAGGTCCTCCAAGGAAGCCTAGACAATCCGGCCATGCGCTCTGGGTTGGAAACCTACCCCCTGCCACAACCATCAGCGATCTGAAGGACCATTTTTCACGTGAAGCGACCAACGACATCGAGAGTTTGTTCCTCATCTCCAAGAGCAACTGCGCTTTTGTCAACTACCGCACAGAGGCTGCGTGTACAGCTGCCATGGGCAGGTTCCACGATTCGCGATTCCACGGTGTGCGTTTGGTGTGTAGACTCCGTCGCGGGACACCCACTGAAGGATCCTCCTCTTCGACGACACCCGATTCGGTGACTCCTGAGTCCAGTAACGAGCTTGTTAAGCCCGGCAGGAAGGAACTTCGGAGAGCGACTTCTGGACCGGTCATCGTGGATAGTTCGTCTAGTCGATCGCCAAAGAAGGAGATCCAGCATGATGGCATCGATGGTGTGGATGGAGTTGATGGACTTCACAAGACTGGTGGCCAAAGCCCAGCACGTGTGCCTGAGAAGTATTTCGTTGTCAAGAGTCTCACGTTGCAGGATCTCGAGGCCAGTGTGCGCAGTGGAGTGTGGGCAACGCAGAGTCACAACGAGGTTGCGCTGAACAACGCTTATGAGGTATGATCGACCTCTTGGACTTCGATTCCTCATTTTCATTGTGCTTCACAAGCAAAAGCTAACTGTGCATACATCTAGACTGCCGATAGCGTCTTCCTCGTCTTTTCTGCCAACAAGTCTGGAGAATACTTTGGCTATGCTCGTATGACCAGCCCCATATCGTCGCGCCCAACAATCGCATCGACGAAACTACAACCCAAGACCAAAGATCTGGACAGCGGACCAAAATCTATACCGACCCCAGCAACACAATGGGCACCAAAGGGACGCATCGTAGACGACTCAGCACGTGGAACCATCTTCTGGGAAGTCGACAACACACCAGAGCAGGCACAAGAGGAAGCAGCCACCGACGGGGCCTCCCCAGTACAGCAACCCGAGCAAGAAGAGAAGGAAACAGGGTCTCAACGACAGAGGCAAGAGTGGGGCAAGTCTTTCCAGGTCGATTGGATCTCGACAAACAGACTTCCCTTCTACCGCACCCGCGGTCTGCGCAACCCTTGGAACGAGAACAGAGAAATCAAAATCGCGCGCGACGGTACAGAGATCGAACCGAGCATCGGACAACGCTTGGTGCAGATGTTCCATCTGCCTGTGCCGCTACCCAGGAGCAATTACCAGGCAAGGAAGGAGTCGTAGTAGATCTCAGGGTGGCTTGTTTGCAACCATGGGACCGGCTACCCATCGGGCATCAATCTTGGCTTGATAGCCGAACGGTCATGTCAAGTGCTCATGATCGGTGGAACCCTACACAGCGAATCAGGAACTCTGGACATGACATCGGAATACAAGATATGTGAAGCATTGAGCGCAATTCTATTGACATGAATCAAGAACATGGTCTTTGAAGCAAGTCTGTGCGAAAACGAATGCGATCAAAAGTCATAGCAAGTGCCACCTATTGCGGCTGAAAATTTTTTGCGCCTCCATCAGCAGCGATGTTGACCGTTCAATCGTTCAGCCTCTGTCGTAATCGTTATGCACGTAACTTGTCTAACGGATGCTTCCTTCTCATTCGATTTCCATCAGAACGTTAGGCATGCTTAACAAAGCAGTTGGCAACGAAGCGAACGTCAGTGCTTCTGCCCATCTCAAGACTTCGGAATGAGGGCGGTTGATGCTGCACTGGCATCCGCAGGCGCATTCGCACTTGAGAGAAGCTGGGAGCGCGAAGCGAGGACGACTTGGAACTCGCGAAAAGTGGTGCCCATGGCCTTTTCCAGACCGTCGATAGTTTGCGCGATACGCTGTTCGATGGCCGTCTTGCGAGCGAGCAAGCTCCGAAGAGTATCGAAGGCAGTCTGGTCAGAACTTGGCGCGTCGGTGTCGCCGCGGGTACCGGATCTAGATAGAAATGAGAGTTTAGCGTGTGAGCCATCGTCTCGTGCTTTGAGGCTCGATGCTTGCGAAAAGGCAGGACGTGCCGAAGCGTGTCATGCAATGTGGCTGAGCCTCTCGCGCAATATCGTATGGGCATTTGTAATTGCCATGGTGGTCGCGATGGGGGTACACATTGGCCATGGAACATATCGACAGGGACAAAGTGTATATGCATGGGGTTTCATGCACACCGATAACTTACTGCTGGACAGGCGCAACGCGCTTCAAGACTTTGATGCGTGCCTGCAATTCTTTGTGCCTACTTTCACGGTTCTTTTCGATCTTTCTCCGGGCATCACTCCGGCGAGCCTTGACCTTTAAAGCACTCGCGAGTCAGATATCTGGCACAGACAGGTTGTTCGAACAGAGAGATAGGGGTGCTCTGGTGTTGCTTACTGCTTTGTGCATCTGTCTCTGCTTTCTGACGAAACCTTGGTTGTCGTCTCCAGTGTCGGCGACCTTGGCGGCTTTTTGTGATTTGGTAGGCGGCATGATTGGAACAGGCCAACAAGGTGGCAACGATGTTTTCAGTGTGGGGGTGCGACGAGCGTCTGGTGCTTGGTCTGTCGGTAACAGACAATTTTGATGTTCACGCCCGGTATAGGTGCAAGAACGACCAAGGTAGGTAAGAGTGGCTGTTTAGAGCGGATTGGCAGATGTGGCCCGAACGGGAAAGAGCTGCTGCGATCGCAAATGCGGGGTAAATTCTGGTTTCTCCCTGTGGAGAAAAATTATTGCTCGCAGCCCAAACAACCACACATCTCTACAAACCAACCTCTTGTTACTCGTCAACATGGGTCTCGCAGGTCCCAAGAGGCGCTCCAAGATCGGCACCGACCCCAACAATAACAACTGGGCCAAAGCGACTGGTTCCTTCGGCCACAAGATCCTTGCCTCGCAAGGCTGGAAACCTGGCGACACGCTCGGCGCCAAAGACGCAAACCACGCCTCGCATTACACCGTCGGCAGCAACTCTCACATCCGCGTTCTCCTCAAAGACGACAATCTCGGTCTGGGCGCCGCCAGAGTTGGAAACAATGCAGAGACTTTCGGTCTGAGTCTGTACTCGGGTCTCCTCGGCAGATTGAATGGCAAATCCGAGGCCGAGGTCGAGAAGCAGCAAACCGCTCAACGAGACGTCGAATTGGCCCTGTACCAAGGAAGAAAGTTCGGCAACATCAACTTCATCAGTGCGGGCTTCCTGGTCGGCGACAAGATGGACCTCAAGTCAACCGTCATGCCCGATCCCAAGCTCGCCTCCAAATCTCCTGCGCTGGACGCAGCGAACAAGAAGCGAAAGAGATCAGATGTCGAACAACAGAGCACAAACGACGCTTCTTCTGACTCAGCCTCCTCGGATTCTGACGATGACGAGGACGTAGAAGAGGCACCCAAGTTGAAGAAGATCAAGGAGTCGAAGAAGGACAAGAAATCCAGAAAGTCATCTTCCAAGGACACAAGCAGCGATAGCACAGACGAATCCAAACTCAAGGACAAACGCAAGAAAGAGAAGAAGGACAAGAAGCGAAAGGCTGCCGATGCATCAAGTTCAGAAGACGAGACGCGAGCCGAGAAGAAGGCACGCAAGGCAGAGCGACGCGCAAAGAAGGAGGCAAAGAAAGAAGACAAGAGAAGGAGAAAGGAGGAGAAGAAGGCAGCCAAGTCAGGCACAGCGACCCCTTCGACTGCTCCAGGAACTCCTGCAGAGCCTACACCAGTAGCCGCTTTGTATGGCAGACAGAACGTCCGCCAACGCTACATCGCCCAGAAGCGTCTTGCGTTCATGGACCCGCAAGCCATGAAAGAGGTTGGTCTAACCATCAGCTATCACGTATGGTCACAACTAACTCTTTCACAGATCTTCATGGTCAAGGCATAGATCATCCATGTCCACTCACTCTTTGTCTCTCGGTTGGCCGCGGAACCTAGTGTGGCCTACCTTATATCCTATTGAAAGTTTTGGTTGGCGCATGGTAGACGGAAGCGTAGAAAATCGTTCTGTCTTCCTTTTTTTCTTCTCTAGCGTAGTGCATAAGGTCTGGGAGTTTGAACATGTGCGTTATTCTTATTACTGATCCAATCCAAGATCCTGCTCGCAAATTCTCTGTGATTTTGTTCATACAGCAAATTCTAAATGTTATTGGCCATCAAACCTCACTTTTATATGATAATAGTGATCTTTACTGCAGAGCACAAGTAGTGACGCGAAATGCTGTATGCATGCATGTCTCGCTTGCAATTCAACATACAAGCAGATCTCTAAGAGGGCGGCTAAATGTTTTCATCCAACCACTATGGCTATGCAAAATGCACCGTCTCTTTACTGGAACAGGAAATGTCTCTCGAGAGCCGTGAGGTCAGCGGCTTTCTATGGAGTCGTCTGACATCAAGAGAGAACTGTGCATTTGTGACAGCTACCGCGATGCTATCAAAAGACACAGTAGTTGGTAGCCTAGAGATATGTCCGGATAGAGCTCAAACAAGTTGTTTCTCGATGGAAATCATTGTGCTTCTCGAGAACCTTGTGCATCTCCACAATTACCGGGGTGACAGTGTCCTATATATCAAGAGAGAGGTGGGAAGGAACGACCTTCACTGAGCATGTGAAGAACAACAATCTAAAATCCGTCTAATCGCCGGTTGATCACCAAAGTGTGTGGGGGCGGCGACTTCCGCACTCGAGGTCGACTTGCCTTCCATCTTTTATTCTATCCAACCAGTATTCAATCTTGCGGTGACAGATTCTTTGAGCATGTCAGAATGGCATCTGTACTGGACACTGGAGTCTCCACGGCTGTTCTGAAATCACACAATTCAAAGCAAGGTTTGATCGCTGAAGGCGCCGAAGCGTTCTCAGCATTCTTCGAAGATTGCCGCAATGCCTTTCATCAAGACTATAGCGGCAGACCGCGCAAACGTACGAGACTCGATCATGACCATCTGGAGCCAGCCCATCGTTCTCTGGAGACTGGAATCACCCTCGCTCGACTTAACGTCAACATGAGACCAAGCCCAGGAACAACCAACCATGGCGACTTATCAACCATCTTGGAAGACGATATTGAGGTTGGAGTCATCGAGTTCCATCATTCAGATCCTTCGAAGCCCTCTCTCACTCTCGTCGGCCATAGTGGTTACAAGAAGAGTCCTTCACTGAGAGTTGAGACGACAAAATCCATCTCGCCGGCCACAGTCAGTCTGCTTTTGCGCATAGTGAGTCTCGAGAAACGTTCCAGGCGCAACGTTAAACCAGGTATCTGCCGTTCCACTTGTCTCCTGCATCGTTCGGTTGGTCCCTCTGGTCTTGTGTATACCTTAGAGTGCAGCATTGTGTGGTTCGACGGCGAGTCAGCTTTTGGACCACTGGCAACCAAGAAAGAGGACTGGGCCACTCTTACTCAATTCTTTCCAGAGCCCACAAATGCTCAGAGCAAGTCTTGGACGCCACAAGAGTTTTACGCCAGCGTACACTCTCCACCAAACGATGCGACTGTTCCTGAATTAGTCGAGCAAAAGGTCCTTGAAACCGATCTGTACCCCTTCCAGAGACGCGCCGTCGCATGGATGCTGCATCGAGAAACTTCTTCTCGTGACCAAAGCCAAAGCCGGTTATCCTACACTTCGGTCAAAGACGCAAATGAACAGGCGTGTTTCGTCAGCCACTTGGAGGGCGTTGTGTGCTCTGCTGCACAGTTTGGTGCCTTCGAAGAACCAAGGGGAGGAATCCTAGCAGAGGAAATGTAAGCAAAGCGAGGGCACAGACAGTACAGATCAAGAGCCATCCGATGGCTCTTGAATCAGCGTCTGTACCTCCATCGTTCTTACTTAAGAAACATGCTAACTGTACTCTTGCTTTTAGGGGTCTTGGTAAAACGTGCGAGCTCATCGCGCTAATGTGCCTGAATAAGCGAAAGATGGATACCGAGAATATAGAAGATCACACGCTCATCAAATCTCGAGCTACACTGATCGTCACACCTCCGACTATCTTGCAACAATGGAAAGACGAATTGGCTCGGCACGCCCCCGGTCTTTCAGTCCTGCACTACAAGGGTGTCTCTGATGTTGAATCGTCCAAGCAAGAAGTGCAGGACATCACAAAAGACTTGGCAGAGCGGGATGTAGTCATCACGACCTACTCTGTCTTATCGAAGGAGGTGCATTTTGCCGTTGACCCTCCTGAGCGTTCAATGCGACATCGAGACCGCAAGCGCACTCGTCCTCGCAGCCCTCTGGTGCAAATGCACTGGTGGAGAGTCTGCCTGGATGAGGCTCAAATGGTCGAGTCGGGAGTCAGTGCAGCAGCTCGGGTGGTCTCACTTCTACCGCGTAAGCACGCCTGGGCAGTGTCTGGCACGCCTCTAAAGAAGGATATCCAAGATCTGTTTGGACTTCTCGTTTTCCTCAGATATCAACCCTTTTGCAACTCTTCAGCAATCTGGACCCGACTGATACATCAATATGGCGACTTGTTCAAAACATTGTTCGGCCGCATCACTCTGCGTCACACCAAGGATCAAGTACGACATGAACTGCGATTGCCTCCTCAGAGGAGGGTCGTTTTGACATTACCATTCACCCAGGTCGAAGATCAAAACTACAAGACGTTGTTCGAGACGATGTGTGATGAGTGCGGGTGTAGATCGGATGGATCTCCTCTGACCGATAATTGGGACCCTGAATCGTCTGCAATACTGCAAAGGATGAGAGCCTGGCTTTGTCAATTACGACAAGCTTGTTTACATCCACAAGTTGGTGGCAGGAACAGAAGAGCGCTTGGGCGTGGTCAAGGTCCTCTGCGTACTGTGGCCGAGGTCCTCGAAGTCATGATAGATCAGAACGAGACATCCATTCGCACGGAGTCTCGTCTTGCCATCAATACCGAGCTTCTGCGAGGTCATATCATCGGTAACGCAAAGGATGACGAACACAGAGCTGAAAAGGCACTAGAGATTTACAAGTCAGCACTCAAGGGGTCTGAAGCGATTGTCGTCGAGTGCAGAGCCGATCTTGCCAGAGCGGCTGCTCATGCAGTTAGTCTCAAAAAGACACCCGACGACTCAGAGCATGAGAAGTCAACAGAAGAAATCGCTGAAGGACGGTGCAAAGTCGCTCTGCATTCTGCATTGCAACTGAAGCATGCATGTGCCTTCTTCGTCGCAACAGCGTTTTTCCGAATCAAGTCCAACACCATCATCACCGAGCCAGACTCGGAGAGATTCCAAGAACTCGAGCAACAGGAGTCGACCTACTACGAATCTGCTAAGCTAACTCGCAAAGAGATCCTGAATGATGATTCATCCAAAGCCGAGAGACTCATGCACACGATAGAACAGGAGAAGGACCTGATTCTCAAGGCATCCAGCCTTGCTACTTTGGAGAGTTTTGGAGGTGTGGAGAACGTCAAGATAGTAAGTCTGATACGAGAACTCATCCACCTTGTATGGGAGGATAATTTTGCAACAGAACGGCTGACGATACAAAGGTCCACAAAGCTCACGACCTTGCCAAAATCATGAACGCGCAGGCAAAGCTTATCGATGAATGGAAACAAAAGGTGACTGAGCTATTGCTCAAACCTTTGGTCGACAAGGACGAGGACAGTGTTCAAACCACCGGTGACGAGTACGAAGATTCGACCAAATCACAGGATGCTCTGAATGCTTATCTGGATGCGCTTCGCGCCATTGTCGCTGATCGCTCGACTTGTATCACAGGACAGAGTGCACCTCTTATTGATCAAGAGGTGACGTCTGTGATCCAGGAGGCCAGAGCGGGCCGATGGCGTCCCCCAGAACCTCTGCTCGAGCTGCTTGCGATTCGCAATCGTCTCAAGCAAAAGCCTGACGGCTTGTTGTCTGTGCGTGGCTTGGTGCACGAGATACGTGGCATTGAAACGGCACTCGACTGGCAAGATGGCACCACACGAGCTGGTGCTGAACTTCAGATCGTTAGGGGTCAAGCAAAGCAGCTCGCTGCTATCGCCAAGGAAGAAACCGAAGTCCTGACACGTCTCGAGGAATTGATCGAACTCTTCTCCACTACGGTCAATTTGCGGCTGGACTTCTACAGACAGCTCCAGGTAATTTCAGACACTGTTGCTCCTTACAAAGAGGACTCTTGGGATGATACTTTGGATGTGGCTGCTCTCGAAACTGCAACCCGTCGACAGGAGGCCCAAAGCAAGGCACTTGCCGCTCTGAAGACAAAGAATCGATTCCTGCTCCACCTGCGCGCTGAGAGCACAAACTCGCAAGAAACACAACGAATCTGTGTCATTTGTCAAAGCTCGTTTGAACAGGGAGTCCTCACCGTTTGTGGCCATCAATACTGCAAGGAGTGTATAAATCACTGGTGGAGTGCTCATCGTACCTGTCCTGTTTGCAAGCGCCATCTCGTGCTTGCAGATTTCCATCAAATCACGTACAAGCCGCAGGAGCTGCAGGCACAGGAGGAGCAGTCTGAACCTTCCTCGCCAAGCCAAGGCTCCAGCCAGAGTGCGACACCTGGAACTACTCTCTATGCCGACATTGGCAACGACACACTTGCCCAGATCAAATCCATTGATCTGAACGGTTCGTTTGGTACGAAGATAGATACCCTCGCACGACACATCCTCTGGATACGCCAGCATGACCCCGGTGCCAAAGCCATTGTTTTCAGTCAATTCAGAGAGTTTCTCGACGTCCTCGGCACCGCGTTTAAGCAGTTCGGTATCGGTTACTCGCGTATGGGGAAGCCAGGCGCAGTCGACCGATTCAAGAACGACGCCGGTATCGAGTGTTTTCTGCTAGACGCAAAGACGGACTCTTCAGGCCTGAATCTCGTCAATGCGCAATACGCGTTCCTCGCAGAGCCGCTCATCAATACGGCAATCGAACTGCAAGCCATCGCTCGCGTACACAGAATCGGCCAACAGCGACCAACCACCGTCTTCATGTATCTCATCGGTGATACGGTGGAAGAAGCCATCTACGAAATCTCGGTGGCCCGACGTCTAGCCCACATGCAGAAAGCCACTAGCACCAAGCAAGAGTCACAGCGATCGAAGTCAGCAACGCCCGCACTGGGGGAAGCAGCCATCGATGCAGCCAACTCGCTCGAATTGCAACAAGCGCCCGTGTCAAAGCTGCTCGTACAGGGCAAAGGCGATGGCGAAGTGGTGCCCAACGACGATCTGTGGAGTTGTTTGTTCAGTCGTTCTGCTAAAAGTCAACGACAACAGCAACAACCGATTGTCGTCTTGGCAGAGCTCGAAACGGAAGTTGCAAGACACTTGCGTGGGGAAGCGGCTGAGAATAGACTTTGCTGACCACGTGTCATGGGGACAACACAAGGGAGTGTGCTCCGGGTGCAAGGTAGAAGAACAGACGGGAACGACAAACGCCTCTTCAGGGCAAGATAGGACAGATGAAGAGCGACCGAAAAGAACGTCACGTAATGATGAAAATAGTTTTGACCGAAACTTCTGACAAGCGTCAATATCAAAAAGCAAAACAGGGAGGACAAATATTCGTCTGTTGCAGGGTGACCTCTATAAAGCAGATGGTCAGAAGATGAAATTGAAATGTGTGACAGACATGCTAAAAACCAACTTCCATCAAAATGCTGCAATGTAACGAAGAGTGTTCAACGTCTAGGAATATGTTCAGCAAAGGGCTCCCAAGCCGTCTTCCTATTCCTTGTGGTCCATAGAGTTGTGGTTGTCCATTGATCTGCTGGCGATGGGACTGCCTGGACTCTGTGCGGCGAGAGAGGGTTGTCTTGTTATCGCAAAGAGGATTAGGCGTGTGAAAAAAAGGTCTTCGGATGCGAGTTGCAGCCATTGTATCTGATGGGATCAGAGGTCCGAGATATTCGATATCCAAAAAAAAAAAAAAAAAAAAAAAAAAAAAACGGGTTTCGGTGAAGCATATCGACTACCTCTTGCGTGTCGAATCGGACGAGCGGGATTTGTCGTCACGTTCGACGTGTTCGGTGGCGCGGAGCAAAGTAGACAGCGAAGCCTTGTTCTTGATATTACCATCAGTTGCATCATGCGTCGACTGCCACGGTGGGGAACGTAGTGACTGTCCTGGTTGAGTGACTTGGTGCATCCGTGGAGACGAGTAAAGCGAATCCGGAGTCGAGCGTTTCGACATGGCTCTCGGATCGAGAAGGGGCAGTGTGGTATGCAAGGGCCAGTTAAGGAGAGGGGTATCCGCGGAGTTGCGCGTAGCTATGGAGGTCAAGGAGTTGATAGGGGGAAGAATTGTGTTTGTGGTTGGAGCAGGTTTGTTTGTCGCACTAGAATGGAGGGCGGAACCTAGAGGAGCGGAGGCAGGAGCGGCACCGTTCGTAGGAGCAGTTGTGGGAGAAGTGGCGGGAGCGGTAGTAGGAGTAGTGGTGGGAGCAGGGTAAGAGGAAGCCAGCGAGCGCGAGTCTTGGTCCGACGAAAGTGTGGACATGGTGGTGTAGCGATGCAGCGAGGGGTGAGGCTGGCTAGGTTGGTTGGACCGCCAGGTCGAGTAGGCCGAGGAAGTAGTCGAGTCTGACGGGCCTCTGGGGATGGGAAAAAGGCGGTAGCGTTCGAGGTTGGTCGGGCTATGGGTGGGTGAAGCTCGGACTTTGTCTAATGGCGACGGCGGCTGGTTGTATGTGCCGTCAATGCCGTCCATACCATCATCGCCATCAACGCCGTCCATAGCATCAGCACCTTCTTCGCCGTCGACAACCGACTCTTCAAAGATGCGCGATTGGCTGCTGGTCTCGGGTCGAAGTTTTGATTTCTTGTAGTCCGGGCCTTGTTGCTGTTGGTTGGCGTCGCCCGAGTGTTTGGCCTTGAACTCGGCCAGATAGTCCTGATACTGCTGATACTGGGGTGTCTTTTTGTATTTCCTGAGTTCCGAATAGTACGTATCCTTGAGAGCTTGAGCCTCGCGTTCGCAGGGTTCCTTTTCGTGTGCCTGCAGCTCCTGCCATCGCTCACCTACCAGCTTGGCAATCTCGGTGAAGGAGAGTTCCTGCCCTTTGAGTTGATCGCGGATTTCTGTTCACCTTGATGTCAGTGACCATCTTGCAACGTTTCTGTCGCAACACGAACGATTTGAAAAGATGACGTATGCCGAAGGGGGGCGCTCTGGTGCATGCTCGTCTGCCTGTTGATACGTTGCTTTAGCATTGGCCTGTATGCGCACCTCTGGCTACATACTTTGGGATGACGCCTGTACTTTCGTTTGCTCCTCTGTGGTGGTGGTCCGCTGGTTCGACTTGCAGTGTCGTGATCCTGAGAGCCATTGGAAGTTTGTTGCTGGAGTTGAGGGGGCTGGCTTTTCTTGAATCCATCGAGGCCAGCAGATTCGTCGCGCGACTCGGACGTCAGGAGCAGCGGCAGAGGAATTCTGTCTTTGGATGCTTCAAGGATGGCTCGCTGGAGTTTCTGTCATGGTACAATCAGTATTGGGTGGGAACGTGTGCCCGTGTTAGACAAAACACACCCGTCGATGGCCAAGTTTCACGCCGAGAGCCTCGCTGTAGATATGATCAGATCGGTGGTGGAAATGCAGCAGGGCACCGTGACAACTTACAGATCCGACTCGGTGATATCCATGAGCGTGTCCCATGTGTCGAAGCCTTCATCAACAAAGGCATCGTGATAGCGCGCGAGATCCAGTCGCTCGAGCAGTGATTTGAGGGTCGTCATATGCGCGCAAAGGGCCAGGGTCCGTCGCATACATGCACAGCGAGAGATGGGCGAGGTTGTCAGAAGGCGGACGTGGTAATATTGTCAAGATGCGCTAACCGCGTCCAAGTCTGGCCGGATTGAGAGAAGGCGTCACGACGACATTCTGGGCCGAATCGCTGCAGCGGTACGGAGACTGTAATGGACAATGGTAAACGGCCGTGGTGAAGGCTCGCGATTTCGATGGTCCTCGACGATGACGGCCAGCCCCGAGCTAATCCTGCTGAGTGATGGCAAAGGTCAAACCGCAGGCGCGCTCGGAGTGGGCCTCCGAGCTGCAAATCCAATACTTTTGCTCAGCGAGTCGGGGACACGTGTGACTTGCCCTACGCGACCTCCTTCTACATGCCGTTCTGTCTGTGGAGCCCATGGTTTCGTTATAGGCCATGCGATTGGGTCCAGTGCCCTCCATCGACTTGTAATCTCCTATTGCAAGATGCAAGCTTGGCGAACCATGCTACATTGCACGAATGCGCTTCCGCTCACGGACCCTTGTCGCATCCTCCTGTCAAGATCAACGATGCCATCGCAGCAATCTTGAACCATCGTCCACCCGACTCGTCACCACATCTTTCACTCGACAATCAAATCTCGTCCCTGTATGCCACCTTCTTTCTTTTTTTTCGCCTCACCTTCTCTGCCTTTTCCATGACGCATTCGCCTGTAGATATCCTAGCCGACCAAGCATGGTCAAAGCCTAAACCGCTTTGACGCCTCTCGGCCTACGGTCAAAACGACCGCCTCCGCGACGCCTGCTGCTGCTGACTACGTATCGTGTCGTTTTAATTGAGTCCGCTTGCTCACCAAAGTTTTGCGGGGGAAGCACAACTGAAAATCACCGCATCCTCCCTACTCCTCGTCTTGGTGCATGATGGAAAAAACATGGCATTTCTCTACCCATCTACTATCGCCGATATTGCGGAAGATGTTCCGATGCTCCTGTTCCTGTCTCGTCGCCTCTCAATACGTACTCGTTCATGTCATTATCTATTATCGATGGCGCTGACGGCCCACACTCTGTCCTGTCCTCCTCATGCCCTGCTGACAATACTCGAGGCGGCTCACTAGCATCAAGTTGTAGTTGACGCCTGCGTAATTCGTCCTTGTCCTCCGTTGGTGTCAGACAAGCGTTGGTAGCGTCCGCTATGTTGTACACAGTCCGAGGTCTAGGCACTTGATCGGACGTTTGTGTTGTGGACAAATCGGCTTGTGCAGAGCCTCCAATAGCCGCTCCGGGATCCCCGTAAGTGTCGTCTGGCGGCAGAGCTGGAGCTGTTGCCTGGTCCGCGCTTGTGGATGCTGAAGCCATGGCAGGTGGTTGACTTGGCATCAATCTGGCCTCCGCCCTGCGTAGACGTTCCTTCTCAGGAAGGGACCCTTCGTCCTCTAGTGGCGGTGGTTCGTGATAAGCTGGATAATAAGACTCATCATATGAGTACCCTTGACTCATATCCCACTGATAGTCCTCCGGCCCATAGTCGTAGCCGGGACCATACTGGTAATCTAAGGGTGTAACAAGGTCATGGTCGTGGTTGTACACACCTGCATGCTGATAAGTTTCAAAATCCCGGCTTGACACTGCCGAATGACCCTGCTGTTGAAACACATTTGGTGACATGTCCGAAGGCGACTCAGAACAATGAGAAGATGAAGGCGGTTCTGTCGCCTTTTGTTTTCCTTTTCTGGCCTTGCGTTCACTGTCGGTCGTACCAACAACTACCTCAAACGTGCAAGTCGCAACCGATTTGTCTCTTCGGATCGGGGCAGTATCGAGGATGCCTGCGCCGTTGAGCATCAGAAAGGGAGTATCGTCAGGTCCATTGCCATTGAAGAGGTTACTCTCTTTGGCATCGACGGGTCGCGGAGCGGCAGAGACTGGCCCACTGCCGTGTTGCGAGAGATATCTGTCGTGCGTGAGCTTGCCCTGTATGTCGAGAACAATCTCAATGTAGTATCGAAAAGAAATCATAGCTCCAGGAACCGAGGTGATTGTGGGAAATGCGCCGTGAGGAACGCCAATCTTGGCGTTGATCTCTGCCGTCAGAGATATGGGATCAACATACAGGGGTACTAGGATCTGGGCAAGATCCTTGCGAAAAGTGTGACTGGATCCGGCACCGGACAGAGACAAGCCGCCGAGACCTGTGATGGACTTGGGATAGTAATCTTCGTACTTGCGCTTCTGGCCATCGCTTACGGGCCCCAGGGGCAAGGCAGGATGCATGTCGACGCGGGCCTGACGGTACAAAGTGATGATGATGCCATTTATGCTTTTGATGTGCTTTGTGTGGTTGATAGAAATGCGGACGGGGAAACTATCGCCTCGCAGACAGGCGCCCTTGAGCAGCTCGACGGTGGCAGTGATGAGCTTGTGTGGGGTGTCGCTGAGACTACTGCTGACGCGGCTGTCTAGACTAAACTCGCTCACCGAAGGGGGCGGCGGTTCTGCTTCGCGCGCAGGGGAATTCGGGGTCTTTGACGGCAGAGAAGCAGAGGTTTTGACGGGTTTGGTCTTTCGGGTAACGGGCTCGAGAGTGATTGTGCGTGGCATCGGGGGCAGCAGGGGCGCAATGTCGACGCGCTCGACGAGATAGATCTTCTGGTCGTGGGTGATGACGGGGGCAATGGTGGTCGGGCGGGTCAGGGTGGCGGTGAGCATGTAGGAGATGGTGCCGCGTTCGAAGTCGATGCTGCTGGGCAGGTCCATGTCGTCGGGGAACTGGACCTCGAAGTCGAAGCGGTACACGCCCTCGTCCAGACGGCCGTCGCCGCAGAGGACCGACTCGTCCTCGAACAGCGAAGCGAAGCCATTGCCAAAGTACTCGCCAGACTTCTTGCCTCGTCCCTGGGCGCGGCCGATGCGATTGGTGTTGCCGCGCAGCTGGTCGGCGGTCGCGCCGGGGGTGCGGTAGACCTGGGCGAAGCCATGCAGGCAGACGGAGACGTGGGTGACGCGGACGGGCTTGACGACCTTGACGACGACGCAGCCCTTGACGCTCTCGCCAGGCGAGTACTGCTTGTGCGGATCGTGGGCCTTGATGTGGAAGTCGGCAATGCTGCGGCCCTTTTGCGAGAACAGCGGAGACGCGAAGCGCGACAGGATGCGGCGACCGGCCGACGCGACGGATGGAGCGGAAGGCGCTGACGGCGACGACGACGAGCTCATGGTGTGGCGGTCACGGAAGGCTGGAGCATCGTCACTGCTGGCCTCAGATATGGGCCTGGCGCATTCGTCCGATTTTAGGTTGTGAGTGACAGCAAGCAACAAGCAGCAAGCACCCTCTCCCCATGGGCCCGCCCCATCGCCCTCTAGTACCAGCAGCTACAGTAAACGACTGCCCGGGTCCGCTTGAGGATTCAGGAACCGTTCATCCATCATCCCTGCCGCATGTGCTTGCACTGCCACGGCTCGCCCGTCTTCTCCTTCATACTTAACCACCCCCATCACTTGGGCGCCATGATCCAGTCTGTGGCCGTTGTCTTCCAGATTGACCTCAGCCAAGCGCTGTGTTGGCGTTTCATGCTCTTGGTGTGCTGTGGAGCACTCGGCCTCCTCCCTGACTGTCCCGACTTCGGCTCAAGCTTCCCTGCATCCCTCCACCTGCTCCCGCGAACACTTACGGTCTGACTCTGACAGTGATTATGCGACAAGCATCTGATCGCCAACACCTCTCCGTTTCGTCCACCAAACAAGCTTCCGTGGGCAACGAGATGCGCATCGCTTTGCAGCCACAAACCATCACGGCTCGTCTCAGCGACACATGGGCTTCAAATGATTAGACGCCGTCATTTGGTCCTAGTACCATCGTCTCGTGTGCAATTTCGATCGTGATATATATATGTCCTTCAACAACAACGCTGGACTCTGTTTGTTCCGACAAAGGAGACAACTAGCCAACTACGAACACAGGATAATGAAACGATAAACCCTCAACCAGAAAGCGACAATGCAGAAAATGAAACACGCCGTGCGCCTTGCTAAACCCGATGAGACATCCTTCGTTCCTCAATCAAACCTTTCCATCCCAGCTCCATACACGGCTCGTGTCCACATTCTTCCACTGTCCGTTGTACACCTTGTCGGCGCCCATCATAACTCCAATGATGCGACAGGCCGCACTGGAGCTGCCGCAGACTGCTGCATCTGCATGCCCCACGACCGCTAGATCCAAGAGGTAGGCACGCCCAACCAGCTCTCTCAGTTTCAGGACTGCCATTTGCATATCCTCGCCCATTCCCTTGTCGGACGCAGAAGGATGGCCCCGGCCGAGAGAGAAGAACAAGGAAGCATAGAATCCTCCTTCCCATCCAGAGTTCTCGTCGACATGTTTGACGTATGCGGATCCCGGCTTGCGGATGGGCTTCGCAGGTTCTAGTGTCTTCTTACTAGCAAGAACGATACGTTCCTGGGGGCGTGACACTGTGAGATGCGAAGGAAGTGTGTTTAATAGATCTTGCGACGAAAGAATGTCTGGATCATCCGAGGCAAGAAGTAAGGCAGTTGGTTCCGGAGAGGATTTGTTTGGTGAGAAAGCAGCAAAAAGCTCGCTGGCTGCAGACGTGTAACGTTCGAATGGGAGGTAATCATGGCTGTACTCGACCTCAAAGGGATGCAGGTCTCCACGACGAATATGCATGCCAACAAGTGGCGTCTGAGAGGCGGAAGCAGCGGCACGCATCACGGTCAACTTGTGCGCCAAGAACGGTGCGTCCTCTCCCTGCAGATGGAACAAGTCTTGATAGCCTTGTCGGACTAGGTCGTAGATCGGGCGATTCCTCTTGAACCCATGCTTAAGTGATTGCTGATACTCGGTTTTGAAGGCAGTTCCGAAAGTCCAAGGCAAGGTGGCTGCAGAGACAACCAAATGGCGAGCGCTATGAGGGCACGGAAGCACTTGGTTGGCTGGCGGAGGTGCACAAGCCGATGGGGGAGGCTGTTTGAAGTATGTGGTGTATCTTCCGTACGACCTCGAGGATTGTCAGCACACAACCAATGCAATCATGTTGGGACTAAATCTTACCACTTTGAATCGTCGATGAAGAAAGTGCGGCCTTCCTTCTTGGCCATGCCGTAACTGAGCCAGAGGGCGAGGAGCGTGTTGCCAAAGCCGGCCTCGGTGGTTTCCATGACGAAGGTCAAGCTGCTCTGGCAGGTAGGAAGATCAGAACTGCTTGTGTTCGGATGGCCAACAACAGAGATGTGCTTTTGTCCTTCATCCATGGCGGGCAACAGGTTGAGGGCTTCAGCTTCGTCGACTGACATGAACGTCGTGTCTGCGGCGTAGTAAGGGCGTTTCCAGAAGTGGGGTCTGCTTTTGCCTTGAATTCTTGACGGCCGGCTAGTCATGGCGTCGACGCTTTTCCTGACCCCCTCGCTGGTCGAACAGATTCGACTGTATTCATGTTGCTCGAGAGGGAAGCCAAAAGATGGAGGAATCGAGACGGTCCATCTTGGCTGGCCGTGCTGGTCCTGGAATATCAAGGGAGTTGGGTGATCGGGAATTGGTGCTCCGTTGATGAGATCGATCTGCTTGTCGGCATTGGCGAAGACAGCATCAAATCGGAAATCGCTGGTCAATAGAGGAGCAAGACTATAGCAGATCAAGACGACAGCCAGAACACAGAGCATGACGACTGTACGCCAGCGGGATGTCTTTTGCCAGCCACCAAAGAAGCCATGATGGTTTTCGCGTGCGTGTTTGAGTAGAGGCGAAGGTAGAGGGTCGCTATCTTCTCTCGCGGGGATCCAAAGAAATTTCCCCTTCTCAGCGCTGTCATGGGCGTGATCGGCAACGACGGGCGATGTATGGGCTGACGCAAAGGACCCCGTCGACGAGATAGACAGATTAGTGTTCCTGCGGTCACGCATTCTGCCTGAGTGGAGGCCGAGTTGCATGAACTGTATTTCACTATGCTCTAGGAGATGCTGAACAAGTTTGGGACAGTCCAGTCAGAGAGGAATATCAAAGACCAGTCGTGCAACCCAATGCTGACATGTGTGAGATGAGGTGCAGGTTGGGTGTGATCTCGGCTGTCAGATTGCTGCCGTACCACAAAAAGTACCAGAGTCGCGCAAAGAATCGCTCAACAGGGGAAAACAAAAAGAACTCGAGCTTAGACGGAAGAGAGAAGCGACCAAAGACAGTTAGAAGAACCCGCTTCTGACTGGATACTGAGAAGAGACGGGCTTCCAGAGCCACGAACGATGCAGATCGCAGAAAGTTGGGGATGCAGAGTGGAAGAAAAGAAAGACCGACGAAAAGAGCACGACTCGCCCATCGGCAGGAGGTGCATATATGCAGCATCGTTATCCACCCAGAATGCCCCTCTTGTCTGTGCGGTGGCCAGCACCTCTGACCAACCATCCCTGTTTGCTTTGACTTTGCTACACGACGCGACAGGATACGAGACGGGCTCATCAAACCTGCGGACGCCAATCCCAATGTCCATGTGTGGCAGCTTCAGATAGCCGTTTGCGCCATAGGGCTTACTCTCAAGTCGAACGAACGACCTGTCAACCCCATCGTCAGATATCTACGTTGTGGCAGACGGGTGTGAGAGAAAGAGTGAAGCCGGCGACATGAAACGAGCCTAGACTGAAAACCGACAGAGTCGCCGCGGGCCCGTCCGCCTTACCGCACCAGCCACCTTCCTGCAAGCATTCGACGTTCCCAGCCTAGATTTCAAGAGTTACTTCCATCCTCCGCGGACACACATCATTCTGACACTAGCTAGCAGCTGCCGTTGATGGCTCTGTACCTACTCACTGCTCATAGAATGCTACCAGTATGATAGTACGTTGTGCTTCTCTTGGGCTCAAAAGCTCACCAAGGTGATTGAGAGACTCGCTACAACCGAGGCAGCATGACTCGGATTTTTATGTTACATGTCGTCAAGGCGCGTCTGCTTCATAGTGGAGTCGCGGAACGAGAGTGTCGTGCGGCTGTGCTTGCGGATCTCAAGGCGAGCCTCAAGGCCCAATCACAGCGCTCTAGACTACGGATATCTTGATGTATCTCGTACTCACGAACGTTGCCCAGCTGGCAAATGTGCCGTGATACATCCGGGTCAGCAGAGAGCCTCGTAGACTTGAACAGCCAGCACTCAAAAGGGAGAGCACGAGAAACTCGTGAGTGTTGTGCTCGCTAACAATGATCAGAGCTTGGGTTGTGTTATACAGTAGATCTCATGGTCGTCCGAGCAGATCTGATCAATCTTAGGGTTACGCATCTGGTTTATTTAAAAGTCTTTGTCGACAGCCCTCTGCAGGTCATCTTAGAGTGGCCGCAGAACCTGGTCATACCAGCTTTGCATAGCAGATCTAAGCGAGATGCAATATCACCTAGAAATCGAGAAAGAATCCATAACTATCACTCGCCGACCGCAGGATTGCAATTCAACCCTTCATCCTCGGCTAAACGTGCAGGTCCACCATTCTGCCTTCGAGTGCAGGAGTGTGACCAGGGTCCCCCTGTCAGACTGATAAAATGATCAAAAGATGCGTGATTTGGAGAAGCAGAGCGATTGAGCTAACTTAGTAGTGATGTTCAAGAGGACCAGCATCACTCTGCAGTACGAATGACTTACCGTAACACAGTCGCTGGTTGGTGGCTGCAGTGTCATTTTTCTGTTTGGGAAGTTGTTCTGTGGGATCTGACACCTGAGTTTGAGACACAGAAACAGGTTGTGATACAACCACTCAGTCAGATGCGTGTAGACTGAAATCAAGCAGAAAGAGTAAGAACAGCATCTGAGCCCTGAATACGCCAGAGAGCAGAGTATTTCTACAACTTGAACATGTTGATGGATCATGGATGAGCATAAGGTGCTAGGGCAAGGCTGGCAGGGCTTCGGTAAGTCGGGCCGTGCGCCGGAGATTAGCCCATTGGTCAAATGGCAGCTCTGCATGTGAAGCAAGCAGACACTTTGAGTGACCAACGCGTAAGCCAACTTGCAAGGCGCAAAGCGTTCATCCCCGTTAGCTACTCGACTTTACCGCATCGCAATCGTTCCTCGCACACAGCCTACTCCAGCGGCCTACGATCGCGCCATCTACACGATCCTGGCAAAGCCGAAGCATCGTACGGCAAAGCACGCTTAGCAATGACCGACTACGGCTACGGCATGGGCGACGAGGAGCTGGCCGAAATCAGAAAGCTCGAAGCCGAAGTGCAAGCCAGTCCAGACGAGTTCGAGAACTGGGAAAAGTTAGTGCGCGCGGTAGAAGGTCTCGAAGGCGGCTTGAACAGAAACTCGAGTCCCCAGGCCATCACGGCGGCCAGAAGCATCCACGACCGCTTTCTTGCAAAGTTCCCGCTGTTCTTTGGATACTGGAAGAAGTATGCCGACCTGGAGTTTGCCATTGCTGGCACCGAGGCGGCCGAGATGGTCAGTCAAGACGCCCTATCACCACGACAATACGCATTACTAACTTCAGCGCCAGGTCTACGAACGCGGTGTGGCCAGTATTGGCATCTCGGTCGACCTATGGGCCAACTACTGCAGTTTCAAGGTCGAGACGACGCACGACGACACCATCATTCGAGAGTAAGTCCGCGCTGCCCCTCATATCTGCATGACCTTCGCACAGACGACGTCTACCCGACTTTGGAACTTCTCGCTTCGTACCACAGACAAGACTTGTCGAAGACGGGTGAGATTCCACCGAGACTCTCCCCATAGCATACTCTTCTCACACACAGCGCTCAGACTCCCATCACATGTCCAAACTCGAGCCTTGTCACATTCTTCTCTCACTGGTGCTTGGTGCATCAGACCTTGTTCACCACGTCCAACGGCCTCAGGAGGTCCACGGGACTATATGCCTTGTTTGGTTTCCCCCTTCCCCCTTCTGCTTCCCTTTCCCTGCCATACACGAGGCATGCATCGGCTAACAAACCTAGGTTGTTTGAAAGAGGTGCTTCATGTGTCGGACTGGACTTCCTAGCCCATCCCTTCTGGGACAAGTACATTGAGTTCGAAGAGCGACTCGAGGCCCAGGACAACGTCTTTGACATTCTCGGTCGCATCATCAACATCCCCATGCACCAGTATGCTCGCTACTTTGAAAAGTACCGCCAACTGGCAGCCTCCCGCCCCTTGACCGAACTCGCTCCCGCAAACCTCCTCAGCCAGTTCACCGCCGAGCTCGAGCCTGAGACCAAGGGCAAGAGCCAGATTGAAGTCGAACGTGCAATGCGCGCTCGTCTAGACACATATCACCTCGAACTCTTCCACAACACTCAAACCGAGACCACCAAGCGCTGGACCTACGAACAAGAAATCAAGCGTCCCTACTTCCACGTTACCGAACTCGACGAAGCGCAGCTCGAGAACTGGTCAAAGTACCTCGACTTCGAAGAGACCGAGGCCGACTATACCCGCACATCTTTCCTTTACGAGCGTTGTGTCGTCACCTGTGCTCACTACGACGAATTCTGGCAGAGATACGCTCGCTGGATGTACAACCAGGACGGCAAAGAGGAGGAAGTTCGCAACATTTTCCAGCGTGCCAGCTGCATCTATACTCCCATCGCCAGACCTGCCGTTCGTCTCCACTGGGCACTCTTTGAAGAAGCCTGCGGTAGACCGTCTGTTGCTGCTGCAATTTACGAAGCCATTCTTGTCACCTTGCCTGGCAACCTTGAGGCCATCACTCGCCTGGCCAATCTTCAACGTCGTCAAGTCGATTACGATGCAGCTGTCCAGATCTATGATCAATACGTCGCCGACGCCGAGTGCTCGATTGATGACAAGGGTGCACTTGTCGTTGAGATGGCCCGCTTGACCTGGAAATCAAAGGGCGATGCTGTCGAAGCACGCGATATTCTGTCACGCCAACAGCACATCTTCCTCGATAGCCCATCCTTCTGGTTAGGCTATCTAAGCTTCGAGATCGACCAGCCAACGACTTTGGACACTGCAGCCGAACAAGCCGAGCGCGTCAAGGCGCTTCATAGCACCATTCGCCACAAGACCCGCCTGAACGTTGATGCCATCAGGGATCTTTCTCAGAGATACATGGTTTACCTGACCGAGAAGCAGAGCAAACTCGCAGCCAGAGAGTACCTCGAGTTGGACATGCAAGTCAATGGCCCTGCATCGATCGCCGCAGCTGTAAACGCTACTGGCGCCAAAGGAGTGGCTGCTTAGAAAGCTCTCAAATTGCCCTTCCTACGGAGATACATGAGTAACAACATTCAAGCACATGCCGAAGTCATGTCGACAATTAACCTGACCTGAAGTGGCTTTCAACCAGCCATCTCAAGCCAATTATTGTGTCGTGTGGTGCTTGGCGTTCTGTACGTGGATCTACCACAGGCAATTCGATTGACCTTTGCTCGCTCAAATATGTAGCAGGGGAATCGACAAAGCGGCGGGAAAACAGAAAGAAGACATGAACCGCATTTCGAACTGGCAACTGATAAAGCCCTCAGAGTTTATAGCATTCAAAAGTAAATAACGAAGAACCCACTACTCTTTCCCTGAATTCCTCCTCACGACCATTTGACAATAGCACTCCTGATTGATGGTTGGAGATTACCTTGTATTGAAGCACACACCATGTGACGCGATAAGAGCTCATGTGGGAAAGTACTGGAAGGTTATCGCCTGTATCTTATCTCGTCGAGCTCGCCGCCTTGCCGATCATATCAACATACTTCAAAAAGGCAGCCGATCCATGCCCTCGTTGATACATATCCAAGAATTCGTTTTAGCCATTGGTGCATGCACTGCAAATCGCGCCCCTCACTGACCCCGCCCGCAGTAGGTAGGGTTATTGTACTCGAGTATAAATGTCCCACGACCGCACGCGAGTGTTTCTCGCATCTTCATTCTCACGTTCTGTGTTGTCCGTTGGGCTGTTGTCTGGTTTAGTCGTCATCTGCGTGGCCATTATGCTGTTTTCTCCCTGGGTTGACACTATTGCTTGTCTGCTAGCATTTGGAGTGTCCGACATTGGTGCCACTGTTCTCAGACAAGGATACGCTCATCATGGCCTTCCCCCACCTTCCGAGGTGCCTTACACTGGACATCATGGCGCCAATACAACAAGGTTGCATGGAGGTGTTGCTTCCGAGAGCACTATCTGCTCAGGAATTGGACGCGATCTGCTGCTGAAAGGTGGTACAGCTGCTGACGCAATGGTTGGAACCACCTTCTGCGTTGGTGTGATTGGCATGTATCATTCTGGGATAGGCGGCGGTGGTTTCATGCTGGTCAGAGGCGCCGACGGAGAGTACGAATTCATTGACTTTCGGGAATCGGCGCCTGCAGCCGCGTTCCAGGACATGTACAAGAACAACACGGATGCGAGTATCTATGGAGGCTTAGCAAGGTATGCCTCGCATGATCGACCGAGGTCAAGCAAACAGCACGTACTGATGTCTGAGTAGTGGTATTCCTGGCGAAGTCCGCGGACTAGCTCATTTGCACCAAAAGTATGGCAAACTGCCGTGGAAAGAGGTTATGCAGGGCGCGATCAAGACCGCTCGCTATGGTTTCCCAGTCACAGCTGACCTAGTCCGCTATATGGCTTCTGCCACGGCAGGCGCGACGTCCAATTTCCTCGTTGACGACCCGAATTGGGCCATCGATTTTGCACCCAATGGCACTCTGCTGCGGCTCAACGATACTATCACCCGTCAGCGCTATGCTTCCACCCTGGAGGCCATCGCAGAGCGCGGACCCGACGCTTTCTACACTGGCCCCATCGCCGAAGCCATGATTGACACGCTGCAAGCAGCCAACGGAACAATGACCATGGAGGACTTGAAGAACTACACAGTTGCAATCCGGGACCCTGTCGAAATTGATTACAGAGGGTACAAACTGAAGAGTGTGAGTGCGCCAGCCTCGGGCGGTGTGGTGCTAGCCATCATGAAAACATTAGAAGGATACAACACAATGGGCGATGAAGCATATCTGAATCTCAGCACCCATCACCTTGATGAAGCAACACGCTTCGGATACGGCTTTCGTGCTTCGATGGGAGATCCGTTGTTCGTTGAAGGCATGGATGAATACCAGGCCGAGATTATCAACGCAACGACCGCGGCAAATATCCGTCACCTCATATCAGACACGCATACTCTCAACGTATCGTCCTACGACCCCAAGAACTTGGAGATCATGGAGACTCCTGGTACCTCTCACGTGGTGACTGCTGACAGCTCCGGCATGGCAATTTCACTCACCACGACAGTCAACCTTCTGTTTGGCAGTCAGCTCATCGTTCCCTCAACAGGAGTAATCATGAACAACGAGATGAACGACTTTTCGATCCCTGGAACCAAAAACGCCTTCGGTCTTGTGCCCTCAGAAAGCAATTTTGTGCGTCCTGGGAAGAGACCGATGTCCTCCATCTCTTGCACGATCGCAGAATACCCCGACGGCTCTCTCTACTTTGTCACAGGATCTGCAGGAGGTAGTAGAATCATCACGGCGACCTTGCAGACACTATGGCATGTTTTGGACCAGAACATGACTTCTGCCGAAGCGTTGGCAGCGCCACGTCTGCATGATCAGCTGTCTCCTAATTATGTGAGCTTTGAGTATGCATACGACAACCAGACGGTAGATTATATGAAGAGCTTGGGTCACAATGTCACCTGGGTAGCTCCAGGACAGAGCACAGCACAATGTCTGCGAGTGCTGAGTAACGGCACTTTTGATGTTGCTAGTGAGCCTCGTCAGTTGAACACGGGTGCATACGCTGTATAATCGTAAAACGCTTGTATATATCTATTCGTTCGTAGTGCAAATAGCGTGAATTTAATCAATGATCTAGAGAAGACTTCTGTGAGCGCCGATTGCTCGATCGTGGTGCATGTGTTGAGGAAGGATTGTCGGTTAAGGGATGCAATCGATTGCTCGGATCTCGTATTAGATATCCCGATCAACGAGCCACAAACCGGATTGTGGCTCAACAAGATGTTCCTGAGGCACCGCCAAGCTCGAGTTAAGGTGCCGAGCAAAGGGGAGCCGTGAGTTCCTGCATGGCGATCTTGGTAGACACGACGTCATGCAGGCTTTTTAGCGCGAGACTCTTGGAGGGAACTTGGTTCGACGCGAATCATTTTGATGAGCATGTACTAGAAAGAAAATGTCGCGCGTCATTCTCTATGTAATGGCACAACCAGGTTTCAGGTGGCTGGTACTGAGGTAGGTGCTCCTAGTGGTATAAGTACCAATGGTCATCTAGACCCTGTTCTCCATCCAGTAGAAGCTTGTTCCTATCGTCCATCTCGAGATCGCCCTTACAGCAAGCAAAATGCATTCCGTCACAGCATCTCTCCTCCTCTCGGCGTCGGCCTTGACGGCTGCAAAGTACACGTTCGACCCCCTGGAGCACATGTCAGGCATCGCGCCCTACTTCGAGCCCCAAGACCCAACAAGCAACTTCGACCCTGCACCACCTCAGGGCTGCAACGTCACCAGGGCCACGTACCTCGTCCGTCACGCTGCCATCTACGCCAACGACTTCGACTACGAATCCTACATCGAGCCTTTTGTCAAGAAGCTCGAAGCAAGCCAAGGCAACAGCTCCATCGACTGGGACCGCTCGCACGCTCTGTCCTTCCTGACCACCTGGACAAGTCCCATCGAGGATGAAGACATTGAGAAGTTGTCCAAGGTCGGCAGCCTGGAAGCCATGAAGCTGGGCGTCGACGTCTACGAGCGCTACCAACACTTCAAGCAGCCCACCAAGGTCTGGACCAGCTCTGCCGAGCGCACTCTGCTCAGTGCCGAGAGCTTCGTCGAGGGCCTTGCCATCAAAGAGAACGAGACGGAGATTGTGCAGATTGGCGAATACAAGAAGACTGGCGCAGACTCGTTGACCCCCTACAAGGCCTGTCCCGCCTACTCGGGCAGCAGAGGAAGTGACCAGGCCATGGTCTTCCAGAACATGTACACTGCTCCCATCATCTCGCGCTTCCGTCATGAGGTCCCCACCTTCAACTGGACCGCCTCAGACATCTACGGCATGCAGCAGCTCTGCGGCTACGAGACTGTGATCCGTGGCGACTCGCCCTTCTGCTCTCTGGACCTGTTCAGCCCCAACGAGTGGCTCCAGTTCGAGTACACCAACGACATCATGTACCACCACAACACTGGCTACGGCAACCCTGCCTCGGGCGCCATTGGCTTCCCTTGGGTCAAGGCCTCTGCCGACCTTTTGACCTCCCAGAACGCTAGCCAGGATCTCTACGTCTCTTTCACCCACAGAGAGCTTCCTCCCACTGTTCTCGTCGCTCTTGGTCTCTTCAACAACACTGCCTACTCTGCTTCTGACGATGTTAATGCCACAATGCCTTCAGACGGCATCAACCCTCAGCGCGTCTGGCAGAGCAGCAACTTCATGTCCTTCTTGACCAACATCGCCATTGAGCGCATGGAGTGCGACAGCTTCGGCTTCCAGGACAACGCAAACCAGACTGGCGAATACTATCGTATTCTGGTCAACAAGAACCCCAAGCTCCTGCAGGAATGTACCGATGGCCCTGGAATGAGCTGTTCCAGAGAGAGCTTCTTGAAGTTTATCGATGAGAAGACTCAGAGATTCTCAAACTTCTCCGAGGAGTGCGGTGTCACCTACAGCAATTCGACTGATGCGCTGACCATTTACAACAACTGATGAGTGCTGAAAAATGTTCTTATATACACATGATGAAATAATGTTTTAATCTCAACTACTCTTTCTCTATCGTGCCTTCCGTAAATATAGAGTTGTTTGTCCATCCCTGGCCTGGTGGCTGGGTTAAATCGATTGTGGCGCACACGCGTCCTTCCTGCAAACTATTCCACCTGTCTTTTTGGTCCTCAACCTGGCGTCTTGGGTTGCGTTACACCAATTCCCATCATGCGCATAACCCTGCGACTCGCTCTCCGCTTTCTTGGAGTCATTGCATTCGTCGCCATTGTCATATTTTCGTTCTCACAATCAAACATTGCATACAAAGCTTTGAGTGATCGTCTTCCAACCTACACAGCTCCCTCGACAATATCAAAAACACCAACCATCAATACTACACAATCAGTCAACTCTGTTCGGGAATTGTGGGCTGTGTGGGCGCAGGTCTACAAGGACGCTCGGCCCGATGCTGCGAAGGTTGAGTTGGTTTTCAATGCAGCCAATCTGCCTGTCTCTCCGGATAACAACTCACCCCGGACTCAGCACAGGGAGCATCTTCAGGCACTCGACTCCATACCTGCACTACAGACCGCTCATGGCAATTTCACATCACTATTGCAATCATGGCCCGAGAATCTCGCTGATAACATCTTCAACGGTACGGGTGTCGTGGTTGTAGGTGGAGGAGAGTACTTTGGTCCAGCAATTATCGGTATACACATGCTGCGACGGAGTGGCAGTGACCTGCCCGTACAAGTCTTTGTGACAGACAAGTCTGAGTACGAGGACAGGTTGTGTAAAGACTATCTACCCAAGCTCGGTGCAGAGTGTCTCATACTCGCTGACTTTATTCAAGACTTCGAAGTGACGCACTATCAGCTCAAATCTTTGGCAATGTTGTTGAGCTCGTTCGAGCATGTCTTGTACCTGGACAGCGATAGCATACCTCTCCTCAACCCTGAAACAGAGCTCTTCGCAAAAGAGCCATACGTTTCCACTGGACTGGTCATATGGCCCGACTTCTGGATCTCTACAGAGTCTCCTTCCTTCTATACTGTCGTGGCTTTCGACGAAATGCCATCTAATCTACCCAGCGCATCCTCTGAAGCAGGCCAACTTCTCATCAACAAGCGGACACATCTCAAGACTCTGTTGCTGGCAGTCTACTACAACATCTATGGACCTCAGTTCTACTACCCGCTACTCAGCCAAGGCGCGCTCGGTCAAGGAGACAAAGAAACATTCATGGCCGCCGCGATGGTGCTAGATGCTCCCTACTACCGCGTCAAAACGGGTGTCAAGGCGATTGGGCGTAAAGACGGCATCGAAAAGAAAGGTAGTGGCATGATACAAGTCGATCCTTTTGTCGACTTTCAGAAGCAGGGTGGAGACAAATCTGATCAACCAAGAGCGGCATTTATCCATGCCAACACCCCAAAGATGAATGCTGGCCACCTAGTCGATGAAGGTGATCTCTTTACTGTCACTGACCACAAGCCGTTGCGGTTGTGGGGCTCTCGAGAAGAGCAGATCAAAGAGTTCGGTCTAGACCTCGAGAAAACAATATGGGAGTTGGTTTTACAAACGGGTTGCGAGCTGGCTGACGTGATCCGAGAGTGGTCGGATCGCAAGGACCTATGTCATCGTTTGAACGAACACTGGGATGCCGTGTTCAAGGGCGTCTGATCTGTTTTCGGTTGGAGCTTTTCTCAGCATATCATATGCGAGAGGTGTTGCCATTCTGACGAGATGGCAGATGGTTGTTTATGAGTGTCTCTGGCTTCGGCAGCTCGCTTGCTGTTCGCGACCAGAGCAGAACTGATCTGGCTGCCATTTGAGACACCAAGCTGTTGGGTTATCCAGTCTCCAATATGGGCAAGCTTGGTCAATTCCACTCCGGTGTTAACACCCATGTTCTCGAAGAGCCACACAACATCCTCCGTCGCGACATTTCCTTTGGCTCCAGGACTGTATGGACAACCTCCTAGACCACCCACACTGCTATCGAATGCTCTTATGCCCATTCGGTATGCTTCCTTGACGTTGACAATCGCTTGGCCGAAAGAGTCATGGAAATGACCGGCGAGCTTGGCGGCTGGTATCTCTCTCAATAAGGTCTCCAGTAGTCGACGGATGTCTGTTGGTGTTGCTGTTCCTGTTGTGTCTCCCAGACTGATCTCGAAGCAACCCATCTCCAGCATTTTCTTTGCCATTCTGAGCACTACCAAAGGCGACGTTCTACCGTCGTATGGACAGTCAATCACGCAAGACAAGTATCTTTGACATGTCAGCAACTGTTCTAGGAGACCATGATTCGACATACCCTCTGACGCGGACGTTCTGTTCCCGGGCTCGATCAACAACGGCTCGTGCTCTCTCAAGCGATTCCTCCACACTGCAGTTGATGTTGTTGCGGCTGAAACCTTCTGTGGCCGAGAGAAAGATACCAATTTCCTGAACATCGAGCGCCAATGCTGCTCCCAGGCCTTTCAGATTTGGTATCAGCACAGGGAATGATATGTCGCCCTTGGCAACGGACAGTTTCATGCTCTCCATCACAGTCTTTGCATCTGATAATTGAGGAACCCATTTTGGTGACACGAACGACGTAGCTTCGATAGTCCGCAAGCCGGTCTGAGCGAGTCTGTTGATCAGCTCGATCTTTGTCGCAGTGGGTACTACATCTTTGATGTTTTGTAGGCCTGTGAGAACCTGTTATCTACAAGTGCTTCGAATATGAGAAGCCGAGCGACTTGCCATCTCGCGGACCGACTTCGACGATGCGAACAGTATCCCCTGGCATATTGAACAGTCGAGATTAATGATTCACGGTGCAGAAAGGAACGCTCTGCTCTCGGAGAGACTGGCTCTCCACCTTATACGGCGGACTCTCAGAAGGCCGAGACATCACGTCAAGCCAACATTACTCATCTCAAGTCGGTATATAGCAACACTTCGGCAATGACGCAGTTTCCGAGGCTTTTCGCTCTCCCCACACCATATCCGAGAACCGCACCCCTCCATCCGGGGGCATCTCAGAGGCTCTTGGCATATCGGCGGACCTCGGCTTTGCCAGCAGTTATGGATTTGGTACTTGTAGCAGATTTCACATGTTCGTCTGACCATAAGCAAAGAAACATACAGTCATGGATTATGCGAGTTGATAGGAATAGCTAGATGTGGTGTTGGATATTCTCATTGGTCGCCTATTGATTGCCGAAGAGGTGGATTTGCAGGACCCGTCATAGTTCATCTTTAATCAACTTGTCGTTTGCATCGGTGATGATGGAGACGATTGGATAGTTGTGAGAGTGCCGGCGATAACGGAGACAATGTAGAAGGTTGAATGGATTTTGAGACGATGAATCAACTCAGCTCAGACCAAAAACAACATGGTAGAATGAGAAGATGCATTAACGTCGTCCCTCTCAGTACCGAATGAACTCTACACGACTGCACAAATCAGCACGAGAGCGGCATGGCCCGTTCGATACAAGAAGTTTTATAGCAGCGTGAAGACACACAGCTACATAGATCAGATCAAGCACTATACAGGCGAAGAGATGGGCTTTCTGTCGGCACAGAGAAATCGCAAGTTCTTGCAAGGTGCTTCAGACTGCCCTTAGGAGACTTTTCCAGTGATGAAAGAAATAGTATGCATTGCCAAGACTCGACAGTAATATCTATCTAGATGGTCGATTGAGTCTCGGCGAGAAGGTCTACCGCGAGGCAGTTTGTAGAGTAGTGGAGTAGGCGCAGTCAATCCAGGATAGGAAGGTCTTGACGGATTGTATGGGGAAAGCTTTCGATAGACGGGACGTAACACGTCGATGGCCCATGCGAACGGCTTGAGCGCCACGAGAGAAGCGGCGGGCCTTGAGGTTCGATTCTCTCTCAGTCGCTACTCGGTCTCTCGGTAAACCAGTCACTCCTTCCTCGTTGTAGCTTCCATCGAAAGAGAGTTGTTGTGGAGAAAGACGGAGCATCTGCGCGGTACCTGCCTCATCTGCACCAAGCCGCTCAAAAGTCATAGCGGCGCGTCTCGACACGGGATCCGCCTCGTTCAGCAACGACCCGCGTGCCACTCGTGCCTGCCTGCTCTTGCAAGGAGAGTCTTTGTGCCTGCTCCTACGATAAGAGTGTTCGCGCCCGCTCCTAGAATGAAGTTGTTCTGGCTGGCCGCCGCTGGCCTGCTGTCTTCAGCAACGGCCTACAAGACCAACCAATACCACTCATCCTTCTCCAACTCGCTATCCTCTTCGACGCCCTTCTCGATATACGGGGACCGACCAGACGACTGCCCGCCATGCTTTAATTGCAACCTGGACGGCTTCCAATGCCACCAATACGCCAACTGCACCCAGTCGAGCGGCAAATGCGCATGTCCCTCAGGCTTCGGTGGTGAGGACTGCTCCCAGCCACTGTGCGGCTCGCTGGCCGACGGGCACAACAGACTGCCGCGCCAGGGCCACGATTGCGAGTGTAAAGAGGGCTGGGAGGGCATAAACTGCAACGTCTGCAAGACAAACGACGCCTGTAATGCCATGATGCCCGAGGGCGAGGGTGGCGTTTGTTATCGCGAGGGCCTGGTCGTCAACGAGAACTACCAAATGTGCGACATCACCAACCGCAAGATCCTCGATCAGCTCAAGGAGAAGAAGCCTCAGGCCACCTTCTCCTGCAACGCCGATCGCAAAGAGTGCAACTTTCAGTGTATGTTTCCCCCCTCTGAAGCCTGTCCGAGCCCGCACTGACCGAATCTAGTCTGGGTCGATCAGAAGGAGTCTTTCTACTGCGCCCTCGATACTTGTACCTGGTCCTCCAAAGCCGAACCCAACCGCAACTCGACGTCGTACCATTGCGAGAACATCAAATGCCGCTGCATCCCCGGTCGCATGCTCTGTGGCGAGGCCGACTCGATTGACATTGGAGACTTTCTGGAAGAAGACATCAAGGGTCCTGCTAGCTTCACATCTGTCTCGACCGAAGGCGGTAGCGCTTCGGATGGCAGCAAGTTCTCGGAACCTGCCATGAACGATCTCATTTCCAATGTTTTCGGAGACGACAGTATCACGCTCAAGTGCCACTCTGGAGAGTGTCTGTACGTCACAGATGTCCCTGGCTATGAAAGACCTGTCAAGAAAATCAACACACCGCTCATTGCCGGCGTCATCGCTGGCTGTGCTCTGTTCGTTGTCGCTGTCATCCTCATTGTCTGGTTCCTCTCGCGCAGAAAGACAAAGTACGGTCCTATCCACCTCTCTGACGACGAGGACGACCTGAACGCTGCTCTCCTCGCCGACCACAAACCCGCCAGTCTCTTTTTCGAAAATGTCTCGTATGCTCTCAAGGGCAAGCAAATCCTCACAGACATTCAAGGTGCCGTTCATCCTGGCCAGCTCATGGCTATTATGGGTGCTTCGGGTGCTGGCAAAACCACCTTCCTCGATATTCTGGCCAGAAAGAACAAGCGCGGTACCGTCATCGGCAACTTCTTGATCAACGGAGAGAAAATTCCAGACAACGAGTTCAGAAGCGTCATTGGCTTTGTCGATCAGGATGATACCATGCTCCCTACTCTGACTGTCCACGAGACCATTCTCGATAGCGCCATGCTCCGTCTGCCCAAGGAGATGAGCTTCGCTTCCAAGCTGCAGAAGGTTGAAGATGTTGAAAGACAACTCGGTATTCACCACATCCGTGACCAGCTCATCGGATCGGAAGAAGGCAACGGCCGCGGTATCTCTGGCGGAGAGAAACGCAGAGTCGGTATCGCTTGCGAGCTTGTCACCAGCCCCAGTATCCTCTTCCTAGACGAGCCCACCAGTGGTCTCGATGCCTTCAACGCTTTCAACGTTGTCGAATGTCTTGTTCACCTCGTCAAGACGTACAACAGAACCGTCGTCTTCACCATCCATCAGCCTCGCTCCAACATTGTTGCACTTTTCGACCAGTTGGTTCTTCTCGCCAAGGGCAGAACCGTCTACTCTGGTCCCTTCGGCAACTGCCAAGCCTACTTCGACAACATCGGCTACTCTTGTCCTCCTGGCTTCAATATTGCCGACTATCTTGTTGACTTGACAATGCACGCCAGCACTGTTCACCCACAGATCCCCGAGGACAGTTCTATTTTCCGCCAGCCCGTCGGACGCAGTACCCGTGCAAGCAGCGCTGTTGCTGTAAAGTCAATCCCAAGTGTTTCCAACTTCAGTGTCGAGCAGGGAGGTTCCATCACATCCGATTCTCCTCTCAGACCCAAGAACAGCCGTACTGCTTCAATCAAGCAGCAGCAAGACAAAGTGCTCTTCACAAGGAAGCAGGCATCACGAGACCCGCCTGCAACTGCAAGCACCATCCGCTCCGACGCTTCCTCTTTGGAGAACAGCTTCGACAACACTCAGCAATGGCTCAAAATGAGAGGAGTAAACCAAGCTCACGACGATCCTAATGGTCTTCCTCCCAATGCCGAAGAGGTGACAAGTACAGATCTCGACAATCTCGTTCAGGCTTTTGCCGAGTCTGACGTTGCTGCTGCTCTCAAGGATGATATCCAAAATGCCGTCTCTGAAGCAGCTCATTCGAATGGTCAAGCTAATGGTGCGGCTAACGGCGGCTCTGCTCAGCCTACTGTCAAGGGTTACCGCAAGACTGGCATTCTTGGCCAATTCGTTATCCTGTCCAAGCGCACATGGCGCAACCTTTACCGCAACCCTCTGTTGATGCTAACCCACTACGCCATTGCCATCTTGCTCGCTGTCTTCCTCGGGTTCCTCTTCTATGGCCTGACTGATGACCTCAAGGGTTTCCAAAATCGTCTTGGCTTCTTCTTCTTCCTGCTTGCCCTGTTCGCTTTCAGTACCCTCACCTCTTTGACTGTGTTCGCTCCTGAACGTCTCTTGTTCGTCAGAGAGCGCGCCAAAGGATACTACTCTCCTCTGGCTTACTACGCATCCAAGGTTGTCTTCGACATCGTCCCTCTTAGGCTCATCCCTCCTGTCATCATGGCCGTTATTGTGTATCCCATGACTGGTCTTTTGCCTACTGCTGCTGAATTCTGGAAGTTTATGCTGTTTGTGGTTCTCTTCAACCTTGCAGCTGCTACAGTATGCTTGTGCATCGGCATTGTCATCAAGAACCAGGGTGTCGCCAATCTTGTCGGTGTTCTTGTCATGCTGTTCAGCTTGCTCTTTGGCGGCTTCTTGCTCAATCACGAGACCATTCCCAAGGGTCTTCGTTGGTTGCAATCAGTGAGTTCTCGCGTCAATCCTGTGCATTGTAACACCACTGACCCCTCACAGATTTCCATCTTCCATTACGGTTTCGAAGGTCTAATCGTCAACGAAGTGCGCTACCTTTCGCTCATTGACCACAAGTATGGTCTTGACATCGAAGTACCTGGATCGGCCATTCTCAGCTCCTTTGGCTTCAATGTTTTGGCGCTCTGGAGTGACGCCGTCGGTCTTGCGGTCTTCTGCGGCGTGTTCCTGGTGTTGGGATATGTGGCAATGCATTTCTTGCTCGTAGAGAGAAGGTAGTGTAATGTCTAGTGTCTTGGTCGTGTACGAGCTTTGGGATAGACTTTTCTTGTTGATTCTTGCGCATCATTCGTTGTTGGTAGGCGGTCTGTTGTGTATCTAGATGTTCCATTCTTCGATGTTCCTACAGCAGGCTTTCATAGCCGTCTCGTCTCTGTCGCACGTAAAGTGGGTTTGAATGTGTTACTGAGTTATCAAAGACAGCTAATCAGTGACTGCCGCCGAGGCGAAGACTTCGCATCCAGTAAGCTACCGACAGTTCAAGTCGAGTCGTTTCCGTAGTCCCTTCCTTTCTTCCAGCGCTCTTGCCCCTTACTTCTTCCTGGTGAGAGATGCAAAATGACGTGTCTTGTGCAGTACCGCTGCCTTGGGTCGTGCTATAGGCAGTAGCGCTTGACAGCACATGCATCAGCTTGCAATATAAGCCACCTTTTGGGCGTCAATTCTTAGCTTCGTCACTATTCTTCATCTCCAGCATTCCTTCTGCTCTCGTCACCATCGTTGGGTGCGTCTTCAATCATATCTATCATCTGCAGTGACCTTACCTCTGTATCGATCTTGCTGATTTCGACATCTTTCACTCCTTGCCAAATTATCCGTGTCACTCGCTGGCATCTACTATCTGCTTCACAAAGACCACGACTTTCAATATTCTCGAGCACTTCATTACCCAAAACACGCGCAAGACAGGCGTATCTATGCTGTGCATGTGATTCATCACAAGCCTTTTCAGCAACATATATCTGCTCCCCTGTGCGCAAAACTTTACACCTCAGACCAGTCTACCATCTCACACGACCAGAAACTCACCAGGGCCTCGAAATCTCACGGTCCGACACTTCGAGGCAACACAGGCCGATTACTGGTTGCCCTAGAGGTTACAAGCATTCGGGTACACGACTTCTGCATCGACACCGATCATCCGATTGTTACCCAGTCACCAGGTACTTGACATTCGACAACTCCAGCAATCTCTGCTTGCGAATTGCATACACTCAAAGACGCCACCAAATCCGCAAGTAGATATCTCTCTCATCACCAATCGCTCAAATCTGATCAACAATGCCGGGCTCCCACGACCTGAGTGTTGAGAATCTGCGCTTACACGAGCACATTGTGGACTCACAGAAGCACACCCAACATGTTGTCAAAACAGTAACAACTGCCCCTACGGCACGTCACGGCGCGAGACCGCCTGCAAAGCCCGAGACCGTGGCCAGATCAAAAGCACCTTCCAAAGCTAGTTCACAAGCTGGATCAAAACGTGGAGAAGCCATCGAGTCATCAAAACACGAGAAGGAGGTCCTGATTATCACAGTCATTGAAGAAGGGGGTGATGAGGACCTTCCCCCAAAGGCGCCCTCCGTAGCCCACGCTTCCAGCAAGCACGAATCAAAGAAAGCACCTTCCGTAGAACCACCCGCGTCGCGCTCCTCTCACCACTCCCACCATAGTCACCGTCAGAGTAAAGACATCTTCCACATTCCCGCCGGTATTCCTCCGCCACCCGGCTTTGCGAGAATGCCTGACTTGCCTGTCATGCCTTCAATGGTGCCCGTGGCCGAGATCCCTGCATTCGACATGGGAGATCACAAAGAGATGGCTCTGATCATGATCCCACCTCCACCCGCCAGATCCGTTGCCTCTGGGGCCTCCAAACTGGTCGCTCAGAGGTATCCCGCATCGCACGTCAGTCATCGTAGCAAGAGCTCTCATGCCAGCAAGAAGAGTAGCAAGTCGAAGGCCCCCGTAAACAGCAGTAACGAGTCTGAACTGGTTGATGTGCTCGTTGAGGAAGTGCATGAGGTCACAAAGCGAAGGTATGTTGTGAAGATGCCTAGAGACAAAGCCAGGGATTTCAAGTTTGCCGATTGAGGGCTATTGAGGCCAGAGACAGAGAGACACGGGGTCAGTTTCTTCTTTGAGCATTCAGTAGCATGGGCATGAGGTTTGAGATTCGAGGCAGGAACCAGGGAGCACGGGAAAGATTCATCAGGGGAAGGACGAGGACGAGGGTTTGATTTTTGCTGCCATTCTGAAGGCATTCGAGTTGCCATCTCTTCCGGAGATCGGACGCTTTGAGCTAAAGCTGTTTTTTTCTCCTCAAAGCATGGACTTGGTATTTGCCACCGACTTTTGCTTACTTCATCGAGAGTAGTCTTTGTCAATAGTCGACAGAGATATGGAAAAGTTCGTTTCTCTCCGTATCAGCCGTGCATTGTGATGAATTGTACCAGAGAACGAACAGCCACTCTGTCACAAATTCTTCGCGCTTGGTATTTTACTCGTTCTCTGTAAGACTGTTTAGATTTGTTCCTCAATATCCTTGATTGTTGATCATCACTTCCTATCGTGTCTTCATCGGCTCTCCGTGGTCTTGACTACCATCTTCAAAGGACTGTGCATTTCGATGGCGTCAACCTCACATAGAGATGCATAATCCCTTTGGTAGATGGCAACCATCCGCAGAGAGTCGTAATGTTCTCAGTTGTCTACGGTCTTGTCTTGGCTACCATCTGGAAAGAACTGTACATTTTGATGGCGTCAACCCCGTCTGCGTGGAGTATCCGCAAAGAGTCACGATAATGTTAGCTCTCCTTGGTTTCGGCTACCATCTGGAAAGAACGTTGCTTTTTGATGGCTCGAGCTCCACCTGCGTGTTACCGTGAGAGCGAAGTGCGAGTGACATAACTTGGTACTGGAGGAGGCTGTGTCTGGTGATAGATGAGTTCAGCATGGCGTGTGGATGGAGAACAAAGTTGCAGAACGTAGAATCTGCGTGCCCTTGTTCATCATGGCAACAATCTCAGCCAGAACGTGGATGTATGACGAGACTTGACGGCTTCAGCTCTCCGAAGCGTCGTGCTCGGCCCATTGATATTTCAACATAGCCGCCGTCCTGTTGGTGCGGTATCCAAAGTGTTCACTGACGTGGTTACAGAATCGAAGCGCATGATCTCGCTGTAGTGGATCTGTGATGTGATGTCCGCCTTCCTCGTATTAGCAACTTTCTTCTACTCGAGAGCTACCGTTCTCTTACATGTGATTAGGATATGGCAAGCGGGAAAGTTTGCATCGTCAACCCAGGCGTTAGAGGAGGCGAGGCCGATGATGGAGCATATCGAGTCGTTCGCAGCTCTATGCCGGTCTTCTTGTGTAGTAGTGGATGTATCCTGTTGCAAGGTGCGGGGTTTGTACAGGTAGAGGTATACTTGGCAGATGTAGTAAAACTCGAGGGCGATGACTTCTCAAACAATCAGCGATGCGAATCTTGTGTGGAAGGGCCGGGAGTCTTCATGCCTTGCGGTGCATTGATCATGCTGATAATTGGAAATGGTTGATCGGGGTCCACATTTGCGTCTTGTTGGAATATAGGCTGAAATCCTTTCTTAGCATACCAATCACTGACAGCATCTTCAAGGCCTTGCCAAGTGGTGGAAAGACCGCTCAGATCTGTCGAATACAAATGTCGTAAGATCTTTGCCCATATCAGGATAATTTTGTAAGCCTTGCCACCAGGGTCTGCGCGCCTTTGGAATACACTCGAATGATCAAAGTCCTCGAGCCTGAATTTCGGAGCTTGCTTGCTCATCATGGCAATGAAAACGTCGTGTCTAAGAGCTATCCAAGCGGCTGCTTCTGCCAACCCTCCATCTTTCAGAAAATCGGGCATCGCGCTTGAGAGGGAAGCAAGTCCATCCAAGTGAAGAGCGCTAAAGGTCTCATGACTAAACAACTCGTAGAGTCTCAAGCAAACGACAGTTATCAGCAGGTTATCGCTGTGGCAGTCCTCTGGATGTGAAAGAGCCTGAATGACTAGTTTCAGGCATTTGCCGAGATAGTCCGAAGCTTCTTGCCAGTTGTTGTTCCCAAGTGACTGGTGCCGAGATGATGCTGCTAGTATCGCATAAAGCAGCATAGGAGACTTGGTGGCTCTTTGGGCCACTTCTTGGGCAAAACGTGGGACGTCTTGTAGTACGTCAAGCTGACACGGACATCAGTCGATTGTTGCTCATCCTCAGTACCATTAATGACTGCCTTACCCAAGGTGAGACCACGGAGATGAAATAATGAATGAGGATTGCTTCACGATGCGTAAGCGGCCGCATCGAAGATGTAGTGATATCTGTAGAACCAGAAGTGTGGGAACGAGAATCCTGATGCTCGAAAGATGTTATACTCGTGCCAGCCGGAGAAGCCTCTGCCTCTAGAGTTGTAGGTAATGATAGGATGGTTGATGATGATGCAGGCGTGGCAGACATGATCTGCTCAGGTGAATCGTGTATTTGCGGGGGTCTATGCTGTTGACGATTTAGAAGCTCTATGGCACTGTGTAGAGGTTCTGCCCAAGTAGATTCTGATGCTGCGTTCACCGACTCTGTGGGTCTGTTTGGGGCAGTATCTCTGTCGCTATGAGGATTCGGGAATTGCTCACTGGTGCATACCTCCTTTTCCGAAGCACCGATCGACTCGTCTTCTGTTGTTTGCACGATATTCTCCAGACCGTCGCCAGTCTCGAAGACAAAAGCTAGCTTCCAGTCTGTTGGAACCCATGGTTGCGATGGGCGATAGATGAAGTCGGTACGTTGTGCGGCTATCGTTGTGGACTTGCATAATTTGAACTGAGTTGTTTCAAAGATGCACTGCGATTTACCCAGAGTGCGGCATCGCGAACAAACTCGTTGGCCCGGGTCAGTCGTACATTTAGCATGCAGCGCTCGACAGGACAAGCATCTGCTTCTGTCGTTTGGCATTTTTCGATGGTTGTGGTGAAGCAAAAGATAGATGTTGAGGAGTTCGAGCAGTTTGTTCTCGAGTAGGGGCGAGCCTACCAGTTACGGAGGCCCGCTCCTTCTCGAGCTTTGCGCCCACCAAAACACATCAACATATCTTTCTCGTCTCTGGCCTTGAGGGTTCCTTCCCTTTCTTGCATCTCTCGCGCAGCCAGGCAAGAGACGGGTGGTTCAGATCAAACACCAAGCTTGAGTCATCCCAGAGTACCAATACAAATTGTTCGAATCTCTCCAGACGTTTCCGAGACATATTTCCACCACCGTTGGAAATGGTTCACAACGTTATGCCGCTCCAGCTATCCCTGCCTATATCACTCGCATCTTCGCTCACAGTGGCTAGCTGAGTCTCATGTAATCTCATATCAACAAGCCAGATCTGGTGTAGACCCGGATGTTTCACGACACAGTCAGATCACTACCTATCATGTACAGCGGAAGACGTTAGATCTCATGGCACATGGCATCACTGCTGAGAGCCGTTGGTGTACTTGAGACTTGTCCAGCACCCAGCACTCTAGGTCGCCTTGTCGTCCCAACAGGCCTGCATATTCTTTCAGCTGGATGTTGGATCAAGGAACGATATGCCGCTTCTCTTGGACATTTTGAAAACAACATAAATGGTAGGTAGGTACAGCGCAAAACTCCAGGGCTGTCCTTTCCATTCCATCGTAGCCAAAATGCTCGCCCATTCGTTCCTGCCTTTCCTCTTTTGCTTCCTTGCGCAACTAGTCAGCGTATCGTCCTCTCCGCTTGTAGTCGAACGCGCAGCTGCAACATGTTCTGCGAAGGATATCGCCACTGTCAAACGTACGACTCCGGACGCCGTCTACTTCTGTCAATGGTGGCAGCAAGAGTAAGATTCACCATCATGAAATTCTCGGAACTCGCAATCTGACAGTCCGAAAAGTGTACGCACTCGGTCGCCCTTCATGGAGTTTAGCGCCACCCAGGTCGACACTCTCTGCAAATGCATCTCGCCAGTAGCGACAGGCCCCAAATGCAGACGCAAGCGCAAGCGATCAAACATTGAGGAAAGAGCAGAAGCTCTTGCACGAACTGCAGCCTCGTGTAGCTCCGAAGTCAGCAAACAATTCACGCAGCCTTATCGCTTCTGTACCTTTTACACCTCCTAGTACGTTTCCCATCATCGGGTTGCTTATGCCGTTCCTAACATTCTATACAGCCCAAGGACCACATCACCATTCAAGCAGTATACCGCATCTGCTCTGACCAGTCTATGCAAGTGTGCCATCACGAAGCCTGCGACCACAACTAGCAAGAAGGCTACTACAACTTCGAAGAAAGTTTCCACGACCACTCAAAAGGCAACTACCACGTCAAAGAAGGTCACGACCGCCCAGAAGCCAGTCACAACCAGCAAGAAAACAACCTCGACAAGCACCAAGAAGCCAACTTCGACAAGTACCAAGAAACCAACAACATCCAGCACAAAGAAGCCAACAACAACTAGCACAAAGAAGCCAACAACAACAACAACCAGCATCAAGAAAGCAGCAACGACTAGTACCAAGAAACCATCAACAACCAGTACTAAGAAAGTCACTTCGACTAGCACGAAGAAACCTACCGTCACGAGCACAAAGAAGCCTGCGACTACATCAACCAAGGCCGTGTCATCAACCACGAAGAAACCAACAACCACTAGTATTCGAAAGACAACATCGAGTACAAAGCCCGCCACCACAAGCTCGAAGAAATAAAGGTGCTGGTCGATAGAAATTTTTATCCAAATTCATTTGTTTCTAGAAGCCTATCTCTCAACTGTCCCGAGATCGAAGTCGAACAGCATTGTATATCTCGACAGGGTTTTCCAATGCGATCGTGTCATGCCAGCTGAACAGTCGCACCTTGCAGTCATAGTCTACTCTTTTGCTTGGACAATCAGAAAGAAATCACAAGTGCTCAAATGACTCCTTACTCGCGGACTAGCTCAAAAGATAAAGAGAACGAGATCACACGCTACCTTTAACTTCCAACGCACCTCTATCTAATTCTATCATTGATTGGAGCAGCACGCACAAGTCTCGCATTAGAACCAGATGGCACTGCACTTGTACAGTCGATGAAGTTGGCCTGGTCTGACTGAGGGATACCGAGGACGCTGAGGTGAGCCATCGCAGGTGCGAATGCTGCATTCCATTTGCCTGTTTCGTGTTGTCAGTCACACGTGACTCTTTTGTAAGCCGTCATGATCGAAACTCACTCTGACTGTTGACGAAACTCTGGAACACCTGTCCCACAGTGGAGTTGGGGTTTGAGAGATTGATGTCGGACTCGAAGCTATAGACGCCTTTGGGATGGGTGTCTGTCTGAGAGTAGTATGCCACATCCCACTGGCCTGGCGTAGAGTCTTGAGGTCCTGTTCAACATGTTCAGTCTGTTGTTGTCTTCTTCTCCGAGACGATCTCGCACTCACCATCGTATGGAATACCATTTGCTTCTTGAGCTGTGGCTTTGGATGCCGTATGGGCACCGATCAGAGCAGCAAGCTCAGGCTGACTGATACCCTTGTCCTCGAAAAGCTGAATCAGCACTTGCTGAGCAGAGCCCGGGCCAAATGCCTTCGGTAAAAGATTATCAGGTGCTGGAGTGCTAGTGTCCTTGCGGCCGACAACCTGCGCGTTTGGTTAGCCCAATCCTCAGTACTCCGGATTTACTCGACGTACAGTCTGAACTTTCGGACCTCCTGGACAGCTGACTATAGCTACGCTAGCAGCAAATTGCACCAAGTCTGCAGCACCGACTTTAGACTTGTACTGATTGTATTTGCCACGCAGAAATGCGTGGTACTGCTGAAGTCCAGCATTCTCATCACGCGAGATCTCCACAGTACTCAGGAGAAGAGATCCATCTGCACCTCCAGTGGCAGGCGCATATGCTGGTGTCTTTGACGAGTACGATCCTACCAATGAGCTTAGTACATGAATTACAAGACCCTGACGATATGCCATACCAGAATCATGGAAAGCGAAACGGATGGCTCCTCGAGCAAGATCGGTGCATCCGTTAGAGCCAATGAACGACTGAGAAAGATCGGAGGCGATTGTAGACCATATCGCGGGACAGTTGCCAGATGCTTGTGCGAGGGCTGTCAAGACCAAGAGACCGAAAGTCTTTCCGACCATGTTGTTATTGATGTTGAGAGTGAGATGGAATGAGAGTCCGACAAAAGTGAAGGATCGAATGAAGGTGATCAGTAAGTATGCAGTTCTTATCAATAATGATGTCCAAGGTAAAAGGCTGGTCCAGTATCGCTTGACATGAGAATGATCTTGCTTCTTATAAAGGTTCTCATGTCGGAGAGTCGGCTCTCTCGGCAAAGTAACTTACTATATAGAAGCAAGTATTGGCAGATGACCAGGTGCTATGCATACGCCATGCGAACGTATGTAGGGATGATTTCGCGACGAAGTGACAGGTACAGGCGTAAAATTAGAAGGCCACGTTCATACTAGTACCGCGGCGCTCAAGGTCTAAAACCAGTTTAGGGACAGATGTCAAGTATAACAAGGTACACTTGTGTAGTCGGAGTGACCTTAGTCAGTCCTCACCGACCAGACATTCAGAATGGAAGTCAGTGTGCGTCCGTTCGGACCTCGAATTTAACCGTCTTGGAAATTTATTTGGTTGGTTGTCAGCTTACAGCGCTGACCATATGTGTAGCCAGGTAATATTTGGGGGTTGCCGAACATTCTATATCCGAGAGAGACCGAGTATTGGTTTAGGCGGGATTGTGATGATTTGTATTCATGCTAGCAATGGGAAGAGCCTCGTGCTTGTCGCCCGAGACTCTGCAAGGCCGCAGCAGACAAGGCAACAAAGTATCGACTGGTTCTCTATTAGCAAGCAGCAAATATGAGGCTCTTCCAGCAGAGCGCGTACGTACATAGATGTTGTGCAACGAAGCTGCAGCCATCCACGAACACTCCGATCGGGTATTAGTCAGATATTGATCGGTGCATTTCTGACATCTCTCACTCCCACTTCAACCCGCGATCGTCGTGAAGACGTATCGTCTCAAGAGTCCGGTACACACTTGTATCCCTGGTAAAGTCTCGTCCTCATAAGTTAGACCTCGGTGTCTGATCTGGCCGTGGAAGCTGGCTATGAAAATAGCTCAATACTGATCGAGCATGTTCGATACTCGGCAAATGCAAGGACGCTTACATGCCACATGCGTCAAGTAACCTGTACAGAATCATGCGGCCCGGGATGTTACTTCTCGAAGCCTAGGAAAGATGGATGTTGTCTCTCCATGTTGTCACAAGTTCTCGAACCATGGAAGTCGGTCTCAGCCGATGGCCTTACATAACATGTCGGCAGCTCATGATTTGTCGTCCGGAATACTGTCATAAGCTAAGATCTTCTCATTAAATCCAATTACTCTGCATGGAGGAAGACCAGCGCTGTCCCAACTGTTGTATTTACAGTCATAGTGCAGCGATGAATACAAGCCAGCAACGAGCCCGCCAGAGTAAAAATCCCGAGTGTCGTAGGCAAAGGCTGAGAAAGCTTATCTTGTTGTGCTTACAATCTTTAGAAAGTTGGAACAAAGGCCTTCTGATACAGGAGCTGTTGAAATTCGACTGGAAGTCCTAGATACGAAAAAGGCAGTTGCGATGCCCCAAAATACACGCGCTGTCATACAAAAACGCCATGTGCCTGTCACCGTCATCCAGAAAGTGCGGTATGTGTTGAAAGGTTGTTCTTGAAGCTGTCCCTTAGGACTTTGGCGTTATCAAGCATTTGGCTTGACAAAGATTAGCAGGAAGGCGTCGCCGAAGCTTGGTTGGCAGACACGCCCCGGGTCACGGCCCATCACCTTTATCGTCATTGTCTAAGCCAGGTTTCGCGTAAAGTGAGGTAGCAGAGTTGATTTCAGATGCTGGTCGACACGGTTGGAGCCGCTCAGCAGTAAATTGCATGCTCGTTTAGGCGTCGTGAGGAGCCGAGTACGACAGCCGAACATGTGATGGCCATTCTCCAAATCCTCGATTCGCCAACTTATTTCCAGAGCACTATACATTAGAGCATCCCAAACAGTAGGCATGCCGGCGTATCCACATGAAGCCGATGAGGTTGGCTTCGTGCTGTTGTGTTAATCAAGAAGACAGTGTTTGCTTATGCAAGTGAAGCTCTTGCACAAGGGAAACAGGAATCAGGATGGGCAACACGGCTCGGAGAGGGCTCCTTACGGAGAAGACTCCAGCCAATGACACTGTGGGGAATACCGCATGGTAATGAGGCTCTCGGTAATAATGCGGTCCACCAAGGTGAACGCAGGACGGCGAACAGCGCAAAGGCGATTGCCGTGCGAACGCGCAGGCTTCACAGCAACCGAGGGAAGGCAATCAACAAAGCAGGCCCACCGACCGACACGCCTGCACACTCTCGAGGAAGCATGGGCTGCATGGCACTCTCTACATGGCAATTTTGTAGCGCATCGACAGATCTGAGGCTCTGCAACCGCTCAGACGAGCTTAGTTGAGCCCCACCCAGGCGATCAGCCAATCTGCGAAAGCTCCGATTGGCCTCTCGACGAAGCTCTATCCACTCCTCCGCCGGTTCATGAGCTGTAGAATCGTCATGACCTTGCACAAATGCGCGCCAATGTCTCTCCTCACCTTGCTGTAACGCATTTGACGTGAGAATGACACGGATCACTCTAGCTCATCTTGGAAAGGATGCAGCCGCCTACTGAATGTCAACGTCACGTTCAATTGAGAAGAGGGAGGGGGTGAGCTTGAGCTGCGAGGCTTTAAGTGACTACCAGCCGCATCCCTAGACATTGCTTTCGAAATGGACATTCCTTCCTCTCTCACCTCCAAACTCCCAATCATGTCTTCCAACAGCAATCAGATGAACCCTCTACAGCACCCGCTGGAAGCCATTGCTACTGGCATCGCGGGAGCTACCTCTGGCGAGGCTCGTGCTCCCCGAATCTCGCATGTCATGTCTACCAACGAGGGTCCTGCCGACATTATCGCCAAAGTGTCTGGTCACACCCAGGGTGGCAAGCGTGAGGACGACGGACGTGAGTAGACGAGCTCCAACTGGGGTCAAAAAGTCGTGCTTGCATTGGTGGTTGGCTTTGCAGAAGCCTTCATCCAAACATCAACCACGACTTTCTGGTTCCACCCCTTCTCAGAACTCGATGCTGACTAGAGACCAGCATACTTCACAAATAACGAAGGCATCCCATTGCCTGATCCTGCACACAGCAAGAACGTTGGTGGCATTCCTCTTGTCAGCGATGTTCACCTTTTGCAGAAGCAGCAGCACTTCAACCGTTCCAAGAACCTCGAGAGTGAGTCAGCTACACATTCAGCAACAGACCATATCTGACGTGCATAGGAATGGTACACCCTTGCGGTAGTGGTGCTTTTGGTCACTTTGAGGTGACCAAGGACGTTTCGGACTTGACCAAGGCCGACTTCTTGTCCACGGTTGGCGAGAAGACTCCGGTCTTCGTGCGTTTCTCCACCGTTACCCTTGGCCGTGAGTTCCCCGATGAGGCCCGCAACCCTCGTGGTTTCGCCATTAAGTTCTACACCAAGGAGGGCAACTACGACATCGTCGGCTTGAACTTCCCCGTCTTCTTCTGCCGCGATCCTATCCAGGGCCCCGATGTCATCCGTTCCCAAGCACGCAACCCCCGCAACTTCCTCCTCGACTACGATGCCACCTTCGATCTTCTCGGCAATACGCCTGAGTCAATTCATGCTGGTGTCATGTTCTTCAGTGACCACGGCACACCTCAGGGTTGGACCAACAACCACGGTTATGGTTGCCACACGTTCAAGTGGGTCAACAAGCAAGGCAAGTTCGTCTACATCAAGTACCACTTCCTCGCCAAGCACGGTCAGAAGCAGTTCACCCAGCCCGAGGCCATCCGTATCTCGGGTGAGAATCCTGATTACTCCAAGCAAGAGCTTTGGGAGGCTATGGAGCGTGGTGAAGAGAAGGAGTGGACCGCACACGTCCAAGTCATGCAGCCCGAGGATGCCGACCCTGCCAAGTTGGGCTTCGACCCCTTCGATGTCACAAAGGTCTGGCCCCGTGACCAGTTCCCCATGCAGGAGTATGGCCGTCTCGTCCTCAACAAGAACCCCGAGAACTTCCACCGCGATGTCGAGCAGGCCGCCTTCTCGCCCGGCTCCATGGTGCCCGGTATCGAGGACTCGCCCGACCCGCTGTTGCAGTTCCGCATGTTTTTCTACCGCGATGCTCAGTACCACCGTATCGGCGTCAATTTGCACCAGGTCCCAACCAACTGCCCCTTCATGGCACGCTCAGTGTCCTCGGTCAACTTTGATGGTGCCATGCGTGTAGATGCCAACCACGCTGGTAACAAGCAGTACAACCCCAACAGCTTTTCGCACAAGTTCCGTCCCGACGTGGCCGAGGCACCATACCACGTCTCAGACAACGTTGTGAGCCGCAAGAGTCACTACTACCACGAGTGCAAGGTCAGCGAGTACGATCAAGTCCGTGAGTTATACAAGCGTGTCATGAACGATGACGCTCGTGCCAACCTCCACTCGAACACCGCCAAAATGATGAGCAATGTCAACTACCCTGTCATCCAGAAGAAGTTCCTCGCTCAGATCTACAACGTCGCTCCCGAGTACGCTCGCGCTGTCTACGACATGACCAACTACAAGCACGGCGAGAAGTTCGAGTTCTCCGAAGTCGAGAAGCTCAGCAAGGACGCTCACATGTGGTACAAGGAGCCCATGCTCAGACCCGACGAGGACAACAGACTTATGGGACTCGCTCCCGTCAACCCCTTCTACCACTAAGCAGTGTGGAGGTCTGTCGTTTCATGGAGTCATGGTATTGTTACGAACATGATCTTTGTTCCTTTTCCTATAGTTTAAGATACCACATAATTAACCAACCTTTTCAGTCTCTATATACCTTATTACTTGCTGCCTACTAGATTGTGATTTAGTCTATTCGGGTTCTCCTGGTAAGCTCGTTGTCAGAGCACAAAGAAAGCACAACGAGGCTTGTAGAACGCGGCGTGGCCAGGGTGGTGCCCTCAGCAACCATCTCAAGTCTCTTTGACGACACATCTGGAACACTATGGGTCTCAGTGAGTTTTCGGTACATGCTATGAAGTATCTGTATAACTTGCTGTATGATTTTGCGTGGTAGAAGTGTGTGAACGCCGCAGGTGCTGCTCACTCAAATTCAACTTCTGGATCTAATACTCTGCATAAATGCACGGATACTGACCTGCCATTGTCCAGTCTCTTCGATGTGCAGCTGGGTGAACGTAGTGGCCCAGATCGCGTTCATCGAATCAGTGTGTTGGCCACTAGCCAATATGCGCAATTGAGCAGAGACAACGACGTGCTTTACCTCTGGGAGTCTCGGATATTGATACCATTAGTCCATTACGGATATATCGGAATTAAGGTCCCAAGTGTCAAAGATGATATTGCGGTCAAGAAATGCCTAGCAAGCGAAGAACAATGCAAAAGACACACAGAATGTCCTAAACAATCAGTGGCCCATTACCGAGTGATAGGAGAAAGGTCGGAAGACTTGGATGGTTGTACTTGATGAGAAATGAGGTTGATTGTTCAGCAGCGGCTGACATAATCCAAGATCGCGTCATGTCCATGTCGGAGGGCGACTCGCTGCCTCTGTTCGATCAGCGTGCCGCTGTAGACGGCCCCGGTATATAAACCAATTGCCCCTCCCAAGCCATAAGTATTATACGCCTTTTTCTCACATCACACATCTATGAGCTTGTCTCGAATCCCACGCACAATTCACACCTTGGGCCCGATCCTATCACACATCACTCGCACTGCTACCAGATCTCAAAGCACAATGACTACAGCCGCTTTCAAGTACATCGACCCGACGTCTTTCGACCCCAATGCGACCGAAGCCTTCAAGAAGCCCTGGGGCAAAGTCGACGGCCCTGGATACTCGTTCAGATTAGTCGACCACCAGCGTCAAGTCGAGAACATTCGCGGACACGAAGCAAACTTCAACACTGACACTTCCGGTTTCGCCGTCTTCAAATCGCCAGCAAAAGAGAAGGAGTTCACAGACGACAGGGCTGTCAGGGAAGGATACTACCAAGAGGTGGAGCAAGCCCTTCGTGAGAAGATTCCCGGTATCAAGAAGGTTGTCATCTTCGACCACACCATCCGTCGCAGAGACAAGACCTCGCCTCGTCAGCCGGTCCAGCAAGTTCACGTTGATCAGACACCACGCGCTGCAGAGACGCGAGTTCGCCGTCATCTGCCTGCCGACGAAGCGGAAGAGCTGCTCAAGGGCAGATATCAGATTATCAACGTCTGGAGACCAATCGGACACAACGCCACCGACTTCCCTTTGGCTGTCATTGACTGGCGCACAACAACCGAAAAGGACTTTGTCAAGGTTGACCTGCTGTACCCGAAGCGCGCAGATGAGGACAACGACGACAGAGGAAAGGAAGTCCTTCCTGATGCCAGCTCCATGACCTCCACACAAGGGTACGAGCCAAAGGGCGAGACGTATGCCGTCGCTCCCTCTGACAAGCACAAGTTCTACTACATGAAGGACATGACGCCCGATGAGCTCATGCTTCTCAAGTGCTTCGACAGCAGAAGCGAATGGTCGCCGAACAGCACTCCTGGTCTAGCCCACGGCACACCCCATACTGCCTTTGTTGATCCCCAAACCCCGGCAGATGCTCCCGGTAGACAGAGCATTGAGGTCAGATGCCTGGTCTTCTACGACTGAGCGTCACACATATAAACCCTAGCGCATATGTGCCAACTCTGAAATCTCGAAGAGTATGACATCGGAACATTAATAAAACGATTGAGTTATGAACATGCTTGTTTAGTTACTTTCCATAGCATCTATACCGTGCCTTGGCAGCTATATATCAATATTTGAATACACAATGTCTCGCCCTACGTCCCGTGTGCTGCGACAGATGCCTACTTTCGTTGCCCATTCGACGCATCAAGGCTCAACAAGATGCCCCACGGTTAATAGCGGTCCAGTTAAGCATGGGAAACTATAAACTCTGACAAGGTATTTGTGTTAAGGTTGCAAGCCTGCGGTGATGTCCAAAACTGGCGTCAAGCTCGACGCGGCAACGTCCTGAGGCATTCTCTTATACAGTTATACTGATTCTCGAAAGTCAACTAAGCACAGCCTTCGGTCGTGCTAGCGACTTATGAGATGCTCCTCGAGTATTCCTTGGAGCGAACCATCATTGCCGAGCCTGCGACACGTGAGCAAAGTCGGCTGAGACCTTGCCATGCTCCGGCCACGTTCTTCACTCCTTCACTTCTGAAGATGTCTCGCTTTTCTCGCATCAAAGTGCCATCAGAGGCTTGCCACCCGCAAAGCCAGTGGCGCGATGGATCTGTCTCATCAGTAAAAAGGCGTTGCTTAAAATATTGGCCTTTGGCTGGGAAACGTGTGGGCGAGACGTTTCCCGTCAAACGCACGCCTCTTTGAGAAAGAGCCGCCCTGGGACGTCGCTGCTATTCAGTCTTCCACCAGTGCTTGTCTGGACTGGACGTTCCTGCTTGTTTGACGTCTGAACGGAAAGTATTCGCAATCGAGTTCCTAGCAGGTCGGATCAACGAGCTCAAGACACCACGGGTCGGTCAAGAATTCTGGGGACGAGGCTTCAATACCCCGACCGTTCGACATTCAAATGCACCCAACGGTCTCGACGAACCGACTGTTGGCGTGGCAGAAAAAAAACCCTTACTGACTCAGTAGCCGAACACCTGCTGGAGCAACCACCCACTACCCAATCTACGTCTTGCTAGGTTCAATCATCACTCGCGATAACAACCGCCTCATGGCGATGGAAGCTCTTTAGATGGAGGAGACAAGAACCTCGACAGATCAATCACTTGTTGTGGTGATCATACAACTGCTAGAGCGAATGGCAATATTGGTCGAGGAACACTCGTTTTAGACGATGGCATGGCCAGATCTCCCCCATGTGAGTTCGTAAGGCTCTGGATCCCGTGTGTTTTTCTCTCTCCTCTGCCAAAGTATCGTCATACCGTCTTCAGCCTTACACCGCTACAAGCCTCATACGGCCGTGCTCGCCAATACTTGACCTTGAGAGACACACTTGGTTCAGAATGACCAACGGCTTTCCAACGCCAGTGCGGTATCTATCACTCCCGCTGCCCAGAACCAATTGAGGATATCTGGGCCTGCCCTAGTGCTCACAAGGTCGCGTGAGATTGCAACATAGCTCTCGCCTATCCCGCAAATCCGTCATCTCTAATCCATCGCGTTCCAGTCCTCAACGCCCGCCGCTTCAGGACAACGGCCCACATCCCGCTAGCCGTACCGAGTGGCTTTCTGGACGTGGCAAATCACCTGTCTGGCCAGCAGACATATACATGCTCTCGAGAGTCAACTTCAGAAATTCTTCTCGAATCCCACCGGAGATGATCGGCCTTTGCTCTTCCTGACTTCGACCTTTGTTCACAATGGTCATGACCCGATGACTGACCAAATCAATACTAATCACAACTACCCGCTCTACTCGGAAGACCATCCTAAGTATGGCAGCACAAAGAATGCGGTACCTACGATACAGGTGCCGGCGGAAGCACACACCAACAACGCACCTCAAGGACTAGGCTTGGACAACTTTGCGTCTAATATTGCAGCAAAGTACCATGGTCAGCGTAATGTACGCAAGGCATCAAGGGCTGGACCCGACTTTAGAGAGTTTCTCAACAAACGAAACCAGCGACAAGACTCACAGGCCACGCTTGTCGACTTTACTCGCCGTCCGTCCAGGACAAACGAGGGAAAATTCCGACTACAAGTCGTATCGGACGATTTGCGTCCCTCGAGTCCCCTGAGACCTGGTTCGTCACGCCGTGGCTCAGCAAACTCGAGACCTGGAAGCTCGAGTGGACCGACCAGCCCTCCCACTAGTCGCCCGACAACACCTCTCAAAGGGAGTCCTAGTGTTGGTGGAGGCGAGTGGGGTGCATTTAACTGGAGACCGGATATCAACCCCATCCAGCCAGTCCACGCAAAACTACAGAGATTGGACTCCGATGCAACGCTCGTGGATACTGGATCATGGAGACGAGGCTCGCGTCAAGGGTCACGTCAAGGTTCTCGCTCAGGATCATTGACCGAAGACCCTTTCCGAAGGAAGTCAGACTTGACTACCCTAGACACACTTGCTCCCACCAGGTTACGGCAAGGATCGTACTTCCAACCGATCATCGAGATTGATCCCCTGACGGAAAAAGGAAAGGGGCTATTGATTGGAGGCGTGAAGCCTCTAGATCCTGACCTTGATCAGGAGAAGGATAACAAGACTACCGAACCCGAGCTGGCAGTTGCGGAACCCCAAGTCATTACAGAAGAGATAAAGAGTACGCATCAAGAACATGTTGTTCCCACTATGCAGGAGACTTTCGTGACTACGACATACCCGGAAATCGCAGACCCTGTCGACCCTTGCCGCAATCTAACTCGAATGGACCTGATCAAACAGCGTGTCGTCTTTAGTAGCAACGTCTTTGCTATCAACCTTGCCATGTTGGTCTTCGCACTCTGGGCTCCCAGGGCTATCTCCGGACGCTGGGTACTGTCATTTATTGTTTTCATCAAGTCCAAGGATTGCATTTCATCCCTCGTCAGTTGCGGGTACCTGATTTACAAGGCAATCAAGGAATACTTCGTGCCGCCTCCACCGGTCGAGTCGAAATGGATTCTGTCACTGATTCCTGCATATTCGGAGTCCGAAGAGATGATCAAGAACTGTGTCTTTTCATTGCGAGACAACGACGCACATCCGCACAAGCAAGTCATGTGCATTGTTCTGGATGGCAAGCCGAGAGACGTCAAGCAGTACATGCGTATCACGACAACTTTCAAGCGCCAATACGTCACGTCGAGATTTAAGCGTAATGAACTGGTTATCACAGCCGGGTTCATGGAAGACGTGCCGGTCATTGTCTTTGAAAAGGTCAAGAACTCGGGCAAGAAGGATTCACTCATCTTGTGTCATGACCTTTTCAACGTCATGCGCGAGAACGCGCCTTTGTACACAAAGTTGCTACGCAAAGAGATTGAGAAGAACGTTCTGCCTTCACTTGTTGGCGAGGACTTTCCTGGTTTCGATATGGTGTTCTGTACCGATGCTGACTCGGTCATCCACAAAGGTGCAGTCGCAGGTCTTGCGAACGCTCTCGTCCGTGACCCCAAGGCTATCGCTTCTTGTGGCTTGGTGTTGGTAGAGCTTGAACCTGGTGCTGAATGGTCCTACTGGAATCTTTACCAGCAATTTCAAGTGAGTCGAGTCGTTTCTCCGCACCAATGATTAACGCTAACCTGTCAACAGTACAACTTTGGGCAGTTCGTGCGCCGACAAGCCGAAAGCGTATGGGGCAAAGTAACTTGTCTTCCTGGGTGCATCACTATGGTTGCAGTGCGACCCGAGATGGCAGGGGCGATGACCAAATACGCGGCACCCATCACTGCATACCCTGTGCTCTTGCACCAAGTTCAGTATCTTGGAACCGACCGAAGACTGACGTACTCGATGCTTTCGCAAAGCAAGGACCTACACACGGTGTTTGTACCGGACGCCGTCAGCGAGACAGTGGCTCCACAGTCACTCAAACACTACCTCAGTCAGCGGAGGCGATGGGGTAGCAACGCATATTTCAACAACTACTTTTACATGGCAGGCGATAACATGATCTGGATCACCCGGCTGTGGGCGTGCATCGAAGTGACCAGACTCAGCCTGGTATATTACCGTGTGGCCAACACGATTCTCTTCATCTATGGACTCATCAGCAGCTTCAATCTCATGTCCATCATCCCACTACTGGTGGTTTCGCAACTGCCGACAATCTGGTTCCTCGTCAACACAGCGACCAACAAGCAGCTCCGGCAGCGAGCACACAAGATCTTGTTGGGATTGGTCATCAACAAATTCATGGCGCCCATCATGTCTGTTGCCGTGTTTACGATTGTGGTCAAGAACCTGGGCTCACAAGCATGGGGACTGACTCATGGTGCAACAAGTGCAACACCAGCGGCAGCGGTCGAAGTGGCATCGGCAGAAAAGGCGCAGACGCAGCAAGGACTTCTGGAGAAACTGGAGCCTCGCAACGGATCGATCATGTCGATCATCACCGAGGAGTCAAGCATTGGGTCAAACACGCCCAAAGCCAACTCGATCATCAGCCAAGATAGAGAGGGCGAGTCGGAGGTCAACGAGATTGACGAGGACGAGGCTCGAGAGAAGATTGTGGGCCATCTCGCAGCAGGCCTGTGAGGATGGCGGCGGAGACAAAAGCGCATTATTTTTTCCCTTTGTCATATTCAACCCTTTAGTTTATGAAGTTACGATGATTACGATGAGATACGAAGACAATACCACAACAGCATTACTATCGATGGTTTCTCTCTTGGTTTCAATTGAAAATGGCTTGGCTCAGCTGTCGAGAGTTGGAGCATTGAGTGAGCAGAGAGGAGATTGTCGACACAGGCTTGACAAGGGCTGACGAGGTCGAGACAAATTGGACGATCATGTCAGGATTAGAGCAGCTGAGGCAATAGCGGGATGATGAGATCCAACGGTTGTGTTCACATCAACGGCGTGTTGAGTTACGAGGCTTGGGGGCGCACAGCAACGCAAGACGCTTTGAGGCCAGTGACTTTTTGCCTAGGGATTGGCATTGACAAGGAAACACAACGGGTTTGAGTACAGAGTTGTGGGAGAGTAGGGCAATGTATATAAGCAGCGTGACACGGCCGTAGAGGATTCGAGCACCTGATAACACGTCAAGATGATAAATGCGGGATTGTTGTTGACAGCGACGGCGTGGATGAGCAGCAGCTTGGCGGTCGCGCTTCCCTCTTCTGGCAGCGCGGCAAGCGCATACAGCAACAACCTGAAGTACTACTTCCCTCGCCAGACAGCGCCGCAGTACCCCTCGTCGTTCGACCCTCTAGGCAACACCGCTCTTGCCGTCTACTATGGCAAGGCTCAATACAACTCGGCGCCATCGCTGTGGGACCTCTGCAGCGTCGACGACATTGACATGATCGTCATGGGCTTCATCCGCAACTTCAATGGCTTCAACAAGCAGCCCACCTTCGACATTGGCTCGTGCAAGACGCCCTATCAGCCTCCGGCCAACTACACTGGCGTCCTCTGTCCGACTCTGGCAGCCAACATTACGCGCTGCCAGCAGCTGGGCAAGAAGGTCTTGATCAGTCTGGGCGGTTCCAGCGCCAACCTCGACTTTGCTAGCGACACGGATGCCCAGCAGGCAGCTACCACCCTCTGGAATGTCTTCGGCGCCGGCACAGACACGCCCCTTGCCAGACCCTTTGGCAATGTCACCTTGGACGGCTTCGACTTTGGTAGCCCTCTCGTCTGACATGTCTTGCACACCAGCTAACACGCCCTGCAGACTACGAGAACTATGCCGACACTACCCATGTCGATGTCCTCGCTGCAACCCTGCAGTCGCTCTTCAAGACAGCCATCCCCGAACGCTACATCAGCGCCTGCCCGCTTTGCGTCAACAACACAGTCTTGCCCTACGACTTTTACAGAAATGCAAACTTCATCTGGCCGCGCTTCTACAATGCAAACGCCTGCAAGGCTGGCGGCAAGGGCTACAACAAGTCTGTCAAAGCCTGGTCTGACTTCCTCGTCGGCGTGGACTCTGCCGTCGGCCCCAACTACCCTCGCTTCTACATTGGCGCCCTCGGCTTCGAAAACTACAACAACGGCGGTGGCTTTGTCGCCCCCGACGTCTTTGGCGATCTGGTCGAGTACACAAAGAACAACGTTGGCAAGCCTAGGTTTGGGGGCGTCAGCATCTGGGAGGGCACCGATGCCTTGCAATCAAAGACGGTCGACGGCATCGACATTTTGAACGTCACCAAGGAGGCCCTGCTCGAACCCTTCACCAGCGATTGTGGTACGTCACTCGACACTCGAGCTCTGTTTGCAATAAAGTTGATTCGTGGCCAGATGATTGATCGTTGGTTTGGAAAAAGCAGCAGTAAACAATCTGTTTTGCAACGACGGAGGAGATAGAGAATTGGGTAATGATTATGATGGACAAAGGGGATAATATTGCCATGATGGATTCCATACTGTGGTCCTAGCTATACAAAATGGATTATGGGGAACGCGAAGCGATGCTTTGGTACGTCTTCATCTTGATGACACTCGGTCTAGAGTGATGAGATTATAGAAGAGTGATACAAAGATCAATTTCCAGCAAATGCTTCTACACGGGCTCCCTCTTTCCTTCCTCTTCTCAAGTCCTGGTGCACTTTCCTCTTACTTACATATTGGTAACCACGACCCTTTGCCGCTACTTCCTTTGCTCAAAAAACCCTTGACAAGAAAGAGACGCGCAATCAATGCCGGAATGACCACTGAAAATGCCGAGTGCGTGACGGCGAACTCATGTTGGGAAAGAAAAAGTGCGTATGGTAGCTCCGTATCCACCTCCCGTATGGTACCGTATACCCCAACTCGCATCCACATCAACCATTCTACATGATGGATTTATCTTTAGAACTGCCCAGTTGCCAAAAAAAATAAGACTGTAAAAGAGGAGGTTCTTTGCCCTTGCTTCTTCAAATCTCGTTTTTCGCGGAAACACACCTAGCTTTTTCAACTTTCATTTCCCTTTCTCGCCAAAAGCGACTCATCTACCAAAGGAATTTCTACCTTCGTATAATACTGCATTTTCTTTCGCATATCTCAAACACTGGATATCGGAGACTGCAATACCTCCCCACCCATTCAAAAGGATTTTGAAACCCACAAAATCAGCCATGGCATCAACACACTTGCATCTCATTCCTCTGATCCTCAGAGCCACTCAAGCCATCTTCTCGCTCACATCACTCATCCTCTACGCCGTCGCTCTACCTGCATCTCCAGACGAAAACTCGGCGTACATCTACGCTTTGGTCTGCTGCACCATCACTCTCCTCACCCTCGCCATCTACTCGATCCCTACCTTTCCAACCCGCAAATTCTTCCTTTGGGATTTTGCAGTTGCGGTCTTGTGGGCGGCGTTGAGTGGATACTTTGGAATGATTTTTCTTGGACATGATGATGATGATGATGATGATGGAAGTGAAGGCACGAACAAGACGGCCATGAAGTCTGCTGTAGGGATCGATTTGGTGGTTATGGTGGCTTGGGTGGTTAGTTGTTTGTTGGGGTGTGTTGGGTATTGTGGAGCCAAGTTGCAGGCAAGGAGACAGAGGAAGGTGGATAAAGGGTTAGGGAAGATGTTGGAGGGACAGGAACAGGGTGTTGTGGAGGTGGAGTGGGATGACGAGGATGACCAGTGTGGGAAGGGGTTGATTGGCGAGAAGAGTGAGAAGAAATTGGCAGGAGAAGGTGTCTAAGATTGGGTTGTCGGAGAAAACGTGTAGAGGTAGCTCGAAGGTTTACCGATGGAGCAAGTAGCGTGGTTGAAAAGTCATATCGCGTTGTCTATCATTAGCAGTAAAGCAGTATTCAGAAACCCATACGTCTGCGCAGTTCCTTCTGCATGACACCGACAGTGCTTTGCATTCTCTGTGCCGCACTTTGGTTCTCGGTGGCTCTTCGCACGAGGTAGTGCATACACTCCCTCACACTGCCCCAGTTCATACACTTGTATACCATTGGAGCTGCAGTCTTCTTTTCGGCTCCATCGTCGCCCATAGCCAGTAACTCGCAACTAATGTCGTCCGCCATGCCCAACAGTTGTCCGAATTTGATGGGAGGGGGTGTCTCGCCTTTCTGCAGTTGACCTTGATATAGGGCATAGGCTTTGCGAATGGAGTCTGAATTGTGGCCGGCGAGGAACAACTCGACGCGAGGGAAATCTTGCTTGTTGAAGCCTGGGAAGGATTTTGTGAGGAGATCTGCTGCTATGCTGTTGTAGCATTCGTCTGTTTGTGTTTTTGTGTCGTGAATCAGGGCTCGAGTCTCGCTGCCGATGTATGCTCCCCTGAAGCTCAGGTAAGCATTGTATAGATTCACTTGAATCTGTATGCCTTACCTGACCAACTTGATTCCAAGTGTCCAGCCCTCGTGGTAAGCTTGATGTAACAGGTTTTCGAGAGTCTTCCTGGCAGACTTGAGATACGCCTGTAAGGTCAGCGATACAAGAGCTTGGTTATTTGTGTTGTGGCGTCGCATCATGTCAACAGTCCAGCGGGCGATTGTGTTTTCAAAGACTTGCTGTTCAGCATCGATCCATACACGGCTACCTTGTGCGGCGGCGCGTTCACAGATGACGGCCATGGCATCTAAGAGTTGCTGTGGAGGATCTCTGCCGAGGGCCAACGCTTGGGCGACTCGAGGCCCTGCACCTGTAAATCTGTGATATGTGTCAATGCCTGCAAGAAAGTACCATCGTTGGTGTCGTTGGACTTACTTTATGCCCACATAGTCACCAGGTTCTACCATGTCTAATGTCTTTACATTACCATCTCGCCAGATATCGATGTCTTCATCTTGAGCCAAAGGCTCTAGTTCGCGAAGCTGTTCTACCGGCATCGCAGGTATCTCCCTCGAGTAGATGAGGATGACACCTTTGAAGCCCATGGTCTTGAGATAACTCAAAGTCTTCTTGATTTCCAGCTTGTTCGTACCAGCACAAAAGTGATCATATATCATCGGCTTGATCAAAGCTCGTAGCAATGCGTTCCTGTCTGGGTCCAGCATTGCTGATCGCGAATTCGCTATCTTCGACAAACATGCCACGCCATGTTTGAACAGGAATGGTGATGTGAAGACCTTGCCGAGGATGATGTTTCGAACGAGATTCACTGTGGAGATGCGATGCAGTTGGGACGGTGATTGCTTTCGTTCTTCCACGGAAGAGGCATTTGGCTGTCTGGACACCAGAGACGATTGATGTCGTGAAGAGTGCCAAACAGTGTATGTTTGGATCGAGAGTGGAGATTTCTTGTAGAGGCATAGATTGTGTTTAGCAATGTTCATGCTTGTGGTATGATGTGAGGGATAAGATGGAAACTGCTGTGAACGATCAGGTCAGGAAAGGGCATCTTGATATCTGCTCCTCGAGTCTGGTCAGTATCAACGGCTACAGGCGGTTGCTATCGGTCCAAAGTGTCCCTATCAAGGGGTCCTCGTGATATCTGGAGGAGGGTAAGGTGCGGGGTTTGGCCTCAGCCGAAGCGGTAGTCACATCACGAACAACCTTGATAAGGCCAAGCTGGATGGTAAACGTAGACATGTTAAGAAGCACAAGTTCTTCGACAGCCGGTGAGTGCGATGGACACGAACCAAAACTTGAGGGAGAAGGAAGCTGCGATGCTGCGTTGGTCGAGTCTCAAGGTGGAGCTCGAGTGGTTCTTGCGAATGCGGGGTCCGAAGATGATGCTGACACTTCCGTTTTGGTTGAGCTGGCCAACCTCGAATGCTGTTGCCCGACGAACATTTCATCTTATAACCTCTGGAAATCAAGGGATACAAGAGACTGCACTCCTTGATCTATACAGTCCATCATGGCAAGCATCGAAGCAGAGGGCCCTGACGTGTCGGGCGAGATTCCTCAGGTGCCGATCAACTTCGTCCCTGCCACCGAGGGCGAGACGTTTGCTTTGGGTCAGTTGACTATCAGAATCATGGAAGATGGTTCGAGGACAGGTAAGCGATATCACACTTGATGACTTGGTTCTGCCTTCAGCTGATGCTCGACACAGACAACCGGATTGGAACTGTCGAGTTGACTGTGCCCGCCAACACCCCTGGTCCACCACCACATTGGCATGAGATGCATGATGAAACCTTCCTGGGTGCGTTCCAACCCGTCCCATATTCAAGATACTCATCATTAACACCCACCAGTGACAGAAGGAACCATCAGATTTACTTGGTACACAAGTACGGCGTCAGAACCGACCAAAACAGTCGACGCGCACGCTGGTGATTATGTTGTTGTGCCCATCAGAGCACCTCACACGTTCTCCAATCCAACGGACAAGCAAGCCAAGTTCGTCAATACCTTTACCCCGGCCTTCTATGTCAACTACTTCAAGCTGTTGGCGAAATATATCGGTGATGGCAAGGTCATGACTCCAGAGGCAAACAAGAAGGCCATGGCATCTTACGCGACCATACCGTTGCCAAAGTAAGCATGGTCAGTTGGAGCCAAGCCGAGTCGAGGAATATGCTTGTGTTTTCTTGAGCGAGGCATCGATAGACTATGACGTATACTCGAAGCAGAATCGAAACCACACCGGGCTAAAATCGATTGTGATGAGCTGGAATTAGCCCAAGAGTTGTGAGGCCGACAAGATTCACGGTCGAGTCACGAGTACACGATTAACAAATCGACGTTCCATCCCAGGACACGAGATCCCCAAAAGCAGCGTCTCTTGTTTTCAGAGCTCGTGTATGCGCAGGCTCACCTGGGTGTTAGATGGAGCAATCTCCTGGATATTGCATGACTCTCGAACATACGAGAATACGGGGAAGAAGATAGTCGTTGAGGCGGAGTTGGTTTTAAGATGAGCGGCTGCGCACGGGCCTGCCGATGGATCGTTTCAGCTTGATTCAATCGGTTCCTGGTCGCAGTCAATTATCACTAAACAGGTGGTGATCAATTCGTGGTTACAACTTGCTTACCGTATCGATGCGTGTTGGTGTGACAGATCAGCAGCTCATGCCAGACACGGCATTGGGACCAGGAGAAGTCGTTTGACAAGCTTTCCCCTGAATCCCTGACGAAGCCACAGCCAAAGACAAAAACCACGACTCGAAAGCTTGCTCAATTTCAGGTCGGAAGGGGCTGCCGCGTGTCCCAGGAAAGCACACCAGGAACACACCGTTTTGGCATGTGTGGATCGAAACGCTTGTTGCAGGGTGATGCAGCCTTATGCCCTCTTGGGCGGATGGCGAACCCTTGGGATCAAAGCTTGCCGTATGGCGCTTGTCAATCACCATCAATCAATGCGCCCACCTAAGTAAGTATAGTAATGTGGTAGCACCGCTACTTCGCCCTGGTTTCTGGTCTGCCTCCTTCTTCGCTCTCTCCCTTCACTTACCCCATACATTCTTTTGCGTGTCACTATGGCACGTTCGACACTGCCGCAACGGCTGTTGCAGACAGTCTTGCTATGCCTCTGCGCAACATACACCAGTGCTCTGACACTGGATCCAACCAGCGCAGGTAAGTGAACAAGACCTGCATGCAGCTCAAGGCTCGAACAAGACTGACCAATGTGTTGCACAGATTCGATCCGACAGGTCTCGTCACAAGTCGCACACGGATTGATGAAGTACTACACGGGAAACAATACAGGAGACGTACCAGGAAACTTGCCCGACCCATATTACTGGTGGGAGGCTGGTGCCATGTTTGGAGAGATGATTGAATACTGGTACTACACTGGAGACACGACATACAACGCCAACGTCAAGCAAGCCATGCTACACCAAGTCGGCGAGAACAATGACTACATGCCCGCGAATCAGACAAAGAGCTTGGTAAGGAGGACACACACATACGGCTTGCGCGCCAGAATGCTGACTTGACCAGGGAAATGACGATCAAGTCTTCTGGGCATTCGCCGCAATGACAGCCGCCGAAGTTGGATTCGAGGATCCTCCGGAAGGTTCTCCCTCGTGGCTAGCGCTAGCACAAGCCGTCTTCAACGAACAAACTGATCGATGGGACACGCAAACCTGTGGCGGTGGTCTCCGTTGGCAGATCTTCTCATTCAACGTCGGCTACAACTACAAGAACTCGGTCTCTAACGGAGGTCTTTTCCAGCTCGCTGCTCGCCTTGGTCGCTACACTGGCAACCAAACATATGTCGATTGGGCCAACAAAGTCTGGGACTGGTATGAAGACTCGGCCTTGTGGGACGCCAAGCAGTTCACCATTCTCGACGGTGCAGGCACGACCGACAACTGTTCTGAAGGTAGCAAGGAGCAGTGGTCTTACACGTATGGCGTCTTTCTGTCTGCTTTCTCCTACATGTATAATCATGTATGTTTTCCTCTGTCTGGTTTCTTGCATACTTGACTGACCTCTCGTCTCACAGACCGAAGACGAAGCCTGGCTGACCCGTATCGACGGCATGCTGAACACAACTGCGACCAACTTCTTCCCTGCGAGTATGGGACCCAACATCATGGTTGAGACGACCTGCGAGCCTCTTGGAAACTGCAACACCGATCAGCGCTCCTTCAAGGCCCATCTTTCACAGTGGATGGCCATCACCGCACAACTTGTCCCCAAATATCACGACCGAATCTTCGATCTCCTAGCACCCTCTGCTAAAGGTGCTGCTGGTCAGTGCGACGGTGGAACCGATTCCGTCACCTGCGGCCGTAGATGGAACAGCACCGTCTGGGACGGCACCTACGGTGTAGGTGAACAAATGAGCGCATTAGGTGTCATCCAGACGAATATGATGAACGTCATATCCCTGAAGCCGCCGTATACCTCAGACTCGGGCGGCACCAGTAAGAGTGACCCCAATGCAGGAACTGGCACCAGTGGCACATCATCTTCGAATGGTCAGGCGATCCATCTTACGCCTATAACCTTAGGTGACAGGGCTGGCGCGGGCGCCATCACTGCTGCCGTTGTTCTTTTCCTCATGGGCGGTACAGCCTGGTTGCTTATTGCTTGAGATACCCTGACTTTTACGATATTTAATTTACATCCCACATGGATACTTTCTTTGAAAAAAATTCATGTCTATACTTCAAGCTGATTTCTCTTGACTCATGTTATGTTCTTCACTTGGTCTTCATCAGTCTTTAACCACCTATAATCATCGATGGCCAGTATTCGGATCGGACAAACAAGCACTAACATCTAACATGTATCTTCTAGTAACTTGCGTTTGCGCGAGTTTGTTGTGACAGCCATCTTATCGGAACAAGAACTAAAGAACTAGACTAACGTTGACCTGTTACTAGCATCTCCTCACCACGGCGACTATCCGTGTTCAACCTCACTTATATCTGTCAATGTACGGTAGTCGCAGTCGCTAATCAGGTCGTCGACGACATGTCACCAGTATTTCTAGTTCTTCAAGGACGCCGTCTGCACTCCTCAATCCATCAACCTCTACTCCTCGTCTGAGAGCACTGCCAGTTCCTGTGAGCGATACTCGCCCGAGGGATCTGCAAGACTGAAAGGCCCTCGAAACCAGGAAGTGATGGAATTGTGGAAGCATTGAGGTCCATGTCAGCAACACCTGCAGTCGGTCTCTCTTGATGTAGCATTGATCGCTGACTTACATCACGATGGCGACGATTCTGCCAGAGAGACGTGCCTGTTGAAGTTGTAGGGGTACCTTCCTTACGTGGAAGGATGTCGAAGGAATACGGGGGCTTCCCCACCCAATAATGATCGGCTCAATCGGCTCATCCGGCTATCCTTGGCCTATCTCCTACCCGCCCTCTGTTCGAAAGTAGAAGGTCGTGCCATTTGTGGGGTGGATGATGATATAAGGTACACAGCCACTGCTGCCTTCCAATACTTGATTGTTCCTTTTTCCCTCTGTTCATCCTGTGAGAACCCAATTGACAAGATGGATGAGAAGCAGCAGCTCATCGGGTCGCTCCCGGTTGTAAATGATCTTTCCGAACAGCGTGCACAAGCAAAGAAGAACTCTCGCTGGAGCACCATCAAACTTGTGCGTGTTGAGATGATAGCTCCAATGTGATCGCGGCAACTAACATACGCTACAGGTCACAGCATGTGCAGCTCTAGTTGCGCTCCTTCACTGGGCCTTTGTTCTTCCTCAGCTGCCTCTGAAGCATCACGGAAAGCATGGCAAGCATCATCACCACCAGAAATCACAATGTCCTCAGGTCGAGCCTCTTGTACCCAGCCAGCAGAGTGACGAGCTGGTCAACATGGATGCCTACCTCAAGTCACCTGCTTTCCAGAACTCATCCATCCAGCGTCTTTCTGGTGCTGTCCAGATCGACACTCAATCATTCGATGATCTGGGCAAGGTCGGCGAAGACAAGAGATGGGAGGTCTTCTTCCCTTTCCACGAGTACCTCGAGAAAACCTTCCCCCTTGTCTACGAGCATCTCAAGGTCGAGAAGGTCAACACTCATGGACTTGTGTACACCTGGCAAGGTTCAGATGCCAAGCTAAAGCCTACTCTGCTCATGGCTCACCAAGACACCGTCCCCGTTCCCGATGCCACTCTCGATGCTTGGACCCACCCTCCATGGTCTGGTTTCTTCGACGGCAAGAACATCTGGGGTCGCGGCTCATCTGACTGCAAGAACCAGCTTATTGCCATCCTTGAGTCCATCGAACTGCTGCTTGATGCTGGCTTCACCCCTGCTAGAACCGTGCTTCTTTCTTTCGGTTTCGATGAGGAGATCAGTGGCGGTCAGGGTGCCGGCAAGCTCGCTCCTTTCATCCTCGAACGCTACGGTCCCGACTCTCTTGCTGTCATTGTAGATGAGGGTGCTGGTATCGATGATGTCTGGGGTGTCACCATGGCCACTCCTGGTGTCGCTGAGAAGGGCTACACTGATGTTGTTATCACTATCCGTATGCCTGGCGGTCACTCCTCAATTCCTCCAGACCACACTGCTATTGGTGTCATGAGTGAGCTTATCACTCTGATCGAGGCAGACAAGTACCCTCTTCGTCTCGATGCAAAGAACCCCTACCTCGGCCAGCTGCACTGTGGAGCCGAGCATGCTCCTGAGTTCCCCAAGAAGCTCGCCAAGGCACTCGACAAGGCTTCAAGTCAATGCAAGGCAAAGCCTGACCTTCTCGCAATCGAGGCTGCCAAGGCAGGTCCTGCCATTCAATACTTGATGCAGACCTCGATCGCCGCCGATGTTATCGGTGGTGGTGTCAAGGTCAACGCTCTCCCTGAACGTGTTCAAGCTATCATCAACCACCGGATCAACGTCGGAGAGCACCCCGCGGATGCCCACAACAAGATTACTAGCCTTGCCAAGGACGTTGCAAAGAAGTACGGTCTTGCTCTTCACGCTTTCGACAACACTACCGAGACACCTTCGTCTATCTCGCTCACTGCATTCGAACGTGTCCTCGAGCCTGCTCCTGTCACCCCCACATCGGTCGACGGGGAGACCGCTTACAGCGTCCTCTCGGGTACCATCCGTGCCCTGTACGGCAGCCACGTCATAACCGCACCTGGTATCATGACTGGCAACACTGACACCAAGTATTACTGGGATCTGTCGCGCAACATCTTCCGTTTTGCTCCCGGTTACGATGGCGAGTCAAGCGGCCTGGGCAACATTCACACTGTTGACGAGAGAGTCTCCATCAAGAACCACGTCAACACCGTCTCATGGTTCTCTCTGTTTATCCGCAACATGGACGAGGCCGAGCTTCAGTAAGTGGATGTTGTACGGAAGCTCGACGGTATGTAGATAGTATGAAATCAACATTGAACTTGGTTCAGATTCGTGTAAGGGACTACACCTTTCCGAGTGCAAAGACTATGACACTTTAGCCGTGGAATATAATGCGGTTGTATCAGGCCTTCCGAGTGATGATAAAAACAAAAGAAAAAATGCAGTCAACAAAAAGCTTACCGCAAAGCTCGGCTTCTTTCGCTTGGCAGGCACGAATGAGCATGTCGGTGCATCTCCTTCAACAGCTAGTAGCCGCGGTGTTTTACAGTCTCCCGTATCTATGACATTTCCAATTTCCTGCATCTCAAGTCTGATCTGAGAAGGTCTCGCGACATCCTGATGTCCTTCGAATTCACAAAATTAAAGATGCATGTCAAGCAACGCAGAATGCACCGAAGCCTCGGCTTGCCCAACTCGGAAACGTCATCGCCGTCAGGGTCCCGTTTTCGAACCTTGATCCGTGCAGAGCACTATTACACATCCCATCGTGAACGAAACGAAATGTGAATTTTGTAGCCTTGTCAACCGGTCCATCCGCCATCTGTGCGCGCAGAAACAACCAGACGAACAAAGGCCTCTGAGTGAATTGGCCTCTTGGGTCTTGCCTCTGACAGCTCTCTGACATCCTCAAGAATCTCAATCTCTGGCATTTTCACTGGTTTTCTCGGATCGCAACGGCAAAGAAATTTTTCTGGACTCAATTGCGTGTGCGTGCACAAAATCTCAGGGAACAATGTCTGGTGTGATGGCGGAACGAGAGAAGGAACGTGGGTCAGCGCCTTCTTCTGCTCACAGTGAACCTCTACACTCTGATGTGGAGGCCCGTAGAGCTTCTGGCACGACGCCTCTGGATGTACTGGAGAAAATCAAGGAGACCGATGAAGCACATCCCATGCATTGGTCGCTATGGAAGAAGTGGTTCGTCATCACCGTCTACTGTTTGCTACAAGTCTATGTCACCATGACTTCGACCATGTATGTCTCGGTCGAGACCTTTATCCAGGAGCGTTTCCCTAGTACCACACAGGTTGTGACGCTCGGTCAATCGATGTTTATCATCGGAACCGCTGTTGGACCTGTTTTCCTAGGTCCCTTGTCGGATCTTGGAGGTCGTAAATGGGTTTATGTTGGATCTATTCTGGTCTACGCGATTTTCAACATTGGTTGTGCTTTGGCGTATAACCTGCCCATGTTGATCGTCTTCTGTTTCCTGGTCGGTGTCGCTGGATCTACTGCTTTGTCCAATGTTGCTGGAACCATCATTGATCTGTTTGGTGTATGTGATCAAAAGTCTGTGCCAGTTGTATACCCATTTGCTTACAATGCATGTGTAGGCCGAAGATGGTGCTGGTCAGCCAATGGCTCTCTTCGTACTGAGTTCCAACTACGGAGCAAGTCTGGGCTCGCCAATCGGTGAATGGATTGGCATCAACTCAAGCATGGGCTGGCGCTGGAGTACGCATCAATCCTCCACCAGACTCTCCTTCCACCTGCTGACATGAAACGTCAGTCTTTTACATGAACATCATCTGGGGCGGTGCCTTTGCACTCGCGATGTGCTTCATGCCTGAAACGCTTCCATCTGTCGTCATCGCAAGAGCAGTCAAAAAGCGCAACACTGATGACCCTAACGCCAAGGTCGTCGCTGCCGAATTGACCAAGGTTAACGTATTCCAAGAGATTCGCTTCGTCCTGACAATGGCGTTGCGTATCATGCTGACCGAGCCCATCGTTATCTTCCTCGGCTTCTACAATGGTTTCGCATATGGGTCAGTAGCTCTGGTTCTTCTGCTTCTCTGAGATTTACTGACACTTTAATAGTCTGCTCTTCCTCTACCTCGACGGCGTCTTTGCCGTCTTCGTCGACAACAACGGTCTCAGCTACGTCGGCGCCAGTCTCTCCTACCTCAACTTTTGCGTCGGCGTGACGTTCATGTTCGCTTTCGTACCTGTCCAAACCTATTTCTTCCGCAAAGATCGCATCAAGCACGGCAAGCACCGCCCCGAAGCCCGTTTCCTCACCTCCCTGGTCACAGTCTGGCTCTTCCCCATTACTCTCTTCTGGTTCGCCTTCACCTCCAACGGCAAAACCTCTTACTGGTCTCCTATCGTTGCCGGTGGCGTCCTCGGATTCTGCGATCCTCTGCTCTGGCTGGGAATGCTGAATTACCTCGGCGACACCTATAGCAATGTCGCCGGATCTGCCGTGGCGGCTTTCTTGATCCCGTCCTTTTTGATTGCGGCGGCCATGTGTCATGCTGGTGTTGCCATGTTTGAGAATATGGGATCCACTTGGGCGTTTGCGACTCTGGCTTTCATTTCTCTGACGCTGGTCGCTCTGGTGTATATCCTCTACTTCTTTGGACCCATTCTCAGGAGACGCAGTAAGCTGGCGAATGTTTACTGAGGCACACGGGGAGCTAGACTTTGACGAGACTATTCTATACTGGCCTCGGTTGCGCAGAAACAGTTTCCAAGAACTTGTCAGTCTGAAATCTCGTCTCCTAGAGCTCGAGGGCTCCTGTGATGAGAACTGCCTCACCTATTACCCACCTACAGGCCATCGAGCCTCTACACCAATCTCTTCTTGTACAAACTTTCACCATCTTCGTGTAACAAAACAACATGGTACGGCGTTCGGAATCTTGCATCTTTCTGCATCCAAGTAAAACGTGACATGTAATTTTAGAGGAGAGGGCACATCACTGGTTGCATAGAGGAAAAAACCATTTAATGCACAGAATATATTGTTTCGTAAACTCCTCAAGCAGGAATGAAAGCCTGGATGCGGCGCACACAAAAACCCAACAATGCTCGTTCTATCAAAACGTCAAAACGCCCGCTTACCAACAGAAAACAAAAAAAAAACGAATCATGCTGGTACCCAGAACAAAATCGTGCCTCGAATGCAAAGGAGGCACGATGGAAACACAGAAAACGTTAGTCGTAACTTCCAAAGTTGGCCTCGAAAAATTCCAAATGAGGCACAACGAAACCAGAGCACTTATTACTCATCCTCTTCATCTTCATCCTCTTGCCCGGGATGCTTTGGCTTTTTCCCGTTCGTCTTCCTTGGATGAATAAGCAAATTGGGAGCGTATAGGTTACCGCCTTCATTCAACAACATATCCGGCAAAATCGGGTTGTCGACCTCGTTGATATACCAAGGATTCGCCAAATCTTCGGGCAAAGTCGTCCACCACTGCCAACTCATACCATTGGTGAAGAAACCCATCGAACTGCCGCGGTATCGTGCAGGACCGTTGGCAATACCATCAGGGAAGGCGTTCAGACCGCCTCCATTAAGAGCAAACTCCATCTCATGGCGGTCACGTCCAGGCCACTGATACACCGGAAGAGGTATACCACTGATCTTAAGGCCGTGCCAGAGAGCAAAGCTGGGTAGTGTGGCTTCTGAAGGGATGGCCATGCCTGAATGTGCTTGAGCGTGATGGACCGCGTTTAACAAATTCCAGCTCGCGCGGCCTTGAGCAACGACTGAGACAAACACAGGTAGCTTTGATCCCATGGAGAAGCCATATTGCCATCCCTTGAACAGCCAGTCCTCGTCGCGAGAAGCATCTTCCAAGGTGTTGAGAAGGATCAGATCAGCCTCTTCACCCACTCCCCACAAGAAGGGCTCTTCGCAAGAATTCTTGACAGGCGGTTTGGGGCCAATAGGATCGAAGTCATGGATATCGACATTGCCCCATACAGAAGAAGTTCCGTTCAGCTTATCGTCGATAGTGCTGAAGAAGTCGTCATATGAGCCATGGTAATCCGACATGTACGCCCAAGATGCTCTTTCGCGAGCTTGCTTGCGCGGTTCATTCCTGGCAAAATCCGAGAACTTGTCAAGCATATCTCCAGTGTGTCCCAAGAAGCGCGAGTCGACTTCTATCTGCCAGTAATGATCAAACTCGGGATAGAACTGAGCAAAAATCTGCAAAGGCTGCATGATTTGCATGATGGCCAGATGCTCGCCGACATCAGGATACCAGCTTTCCAGTAGAGAGTCATCGAAAAGTACAGCAATTTTTTGAAATTCCGGTGGAACTGCTTCGCGGAGGATGCGGTCATATGCTTCTGGGTTTGTGTGAATGCCTGCCTCGTTATCTTTCACATCGACCAGAAGAAAGACGGCATATTCTCCACCGGTTGCAAGGGCAGTCTCTGCGACAAGCGATCTCAAGTTCCACATGTCCTCTGGATGGTAGTTGTACGTAGACCACACACGAACAACGATAGCCGAACGATGGAATGTCTGGGTGGCCGGTCTGGGATTGATGCTCGGAGTGGTGAACACAGAAGGTAGCCACTTCTCTTGCCATGACCTTTTGCGGTATGTGAACCTTGGATGGCCGTCATCGAAAGCGTGGGCATTGGGAAGTCGTTGGTGGTTGGCCTCTGAACAATTGTTCTGCAAGTCTGCCCAATCGATGGTGGACCAGTCTACTCGACTTCTGGTGTAATTTTCCTCGTCTTCTCCCAGACCATATGGACCGTATCTTTCGGCAGCCGTGAGCCAGGACTTGTCGAGATTGAGGGCTCCATACGAGCCACTTAGAGGTGGTGGATATGTGTGGTTTTCGAACTGTGCTGGATGGAGCTGATCGTCGTAACTCTCTGACATGAGTATTCCTCTGGGACCGAGACATGATACGCGTTGGTTACGGAAGTCGATGATCGCATCGTTAGAAGGCGTAGGTCGCACGAATGAGGATCGAGTGCTGGATGGAGCGGAGTCGGGCGATGGTGAAGCCTTGACAGTATACGGAACATGTTCGGGAAGATGATGCTCTGAAGGAAAAGAAAGTGTATACAGTAGAACCGAGATAACAAACAAGACGACAGTAGCAACGATATGCCTATATCGAGTACTGGAACGAGCGACGTTGAGAGGAGCGTACATGATGCCGCCTCAGCCCAATCTGCTTCTGTGCGAGGTCTGAGCGAGGCAGCAAACGACAGAGGAAAGAACAGAGATGGACATCTCGATGCAGAGACAACAGACCGCGCATGGGGACCTGCCTGAGGACCGACTCGGCCACTGACGTGCCAGGGCTGAAGAAGGGCAAGGACTCACCGCAGCGGCCACTGCCTTCCACGACTCGCTTGGATCAGAAACACTTGGATATCGCAGAGCCAAGCATGCGCTTGATAGCAAAGTGTCCTTGTTTCGCCGACAAAGTCGTCGTAACGCATGGCCATGGCGCCGTCTGGGCGCAGATATCTGCTGTCCGCTATTGCCCTAAGGACCGTATGCATCAAGTCAAGGACCCGTGAGACCTCGCTACTGGCCAGAGGCTACACATGTGACCAGAAAGCATACCGGAAACAAGAAATGTCCAAGAGATAGATGTACAGTAGACTTTCTTTGTCCCTGTGTCACTCGTCGGGCCCTGTCCTGCATGCGATCCGAAGCCGAGAAAACGTTGAGAATTTGTCTCTCGCTTGTCAGGCCATGTCAAAAATGACGTCGTTCCTGTCTCCTGTTTCACAACAAAGGTTCAGAAACAGTATCTCAACTCCACATCGTCTTGATCATTCTTGGCATAGAAATGCATAGTACTTACCAGAGAGAGGTCTCGTCCATTGAGAGCCAGGATATTCCTTGATCTCAATGGACAAGGACCAAATTTACAAAGTGCTGTGAATTGTGATAGTCGACCCTACAAGCAATTCGAGAGCACCAGAGTCGTCATGCCATCTCATCTCCACCTTGCCTTGATAATGTTGGTATGCAAATGCACAATGGTCACAAGACAAAGAGGTCGCCTATTGGGAGCGAGGAACATCCTGGCTCTTATTGGACAAGGCCCAGATCTACAAAGTGCTATGCCTTTTGATACCTGGTTCTACAAGCAATTAAACAACACTGGGAGTCGCACGATACAGCACACGTCAGTAGCCCGGGTTCTAAAAGGGGTTGATGTTCGTTGTCATTTCCATAATCCTACAATCGTAACTTTGTCTATCCTGTCCCCACGCAAAAATCTGCCGGTGCCATCTACCTACGACCACCAGGGATATCGGGCCCGGTGCCGTAGGGTACTCCGTGGTAGGAGAAGTAACCGGGCTGCTCCAAGGTGCCCGGAGGAGTGGCGGAAGTGGCGGCGGGAGGGGCGACGAGAGGAGGGTCGAAGAGGGGACCGAAGAGAGGGTCGACGGCACGAAGGCCAGGGGCGGGACCAGGAGGAGGAGGAGGGGCGGCGTGCTGGACAGGAGGCACGATTCGGGTGCTCTCGGCCTCTTCCTTGACCGCGGCCACGATGGCGGCATCAGGTGCCTTCTCGGCAGGGAGAGGGTCACGGCGATGAGCCCTCAGCACATGGGTCTTGAGGGTGTCCCTTCAAGAGATCAGCCTCCGTTCATCAATCATATGCAACTAAAGATACCTTACTTTCTGGCGCAGGTCACGGTGCAGGTGGGCTCGGCGCACTTCCAAGGCTTGACCACAAAGTGCTTGTGCACTATGTGTGACTGCATGTGGGCAAAAACGTCGGTCCCGTAGGAGCATTGCTGGCGCTGGCAAGCGAAGGGGCGGGGGGCGGGGGGCGGGGGCAGCCATGTTGATCGATTTGATGGCAGGCGAGAAGGTTTGTGGATGCGCAACGCTGGTCTTGAGAATTGATGGACTGACTGCGCAGTTGTGGAAGCGCGGTGCCGGAGGTAGCCAAGGCGAAGCTGATTCTGATCCCACTTCCACCTCACTGAACAGCTTAACGCTTGACACGCTGCAATCCAGGACATTACTTCTTCGCATGCTGAAGAGGAGATCGACATCTATCCAGCACTCCAAGCCTGTCATAGGCTCCTCAACGTGGTCCGGAGACACCACATAGCCGTCTCTCTGATTCCAATAGAGGTCTGAGTTGATTGCCTTTTGACTGATAGCATGGATAGATGCCTGCACCAAGGCATCCACCTCGCAAGCTAGACGCCATTTCTCATAGCTAGGCACACTTCCTAGGCTCCATGCCTCTGGCATCAAGCCCGACATCCAAATTTGCCTCTCTCTTTGGATCCAGGATCGTCACCTCTACTCCTCGTGGCACATTTGACGAAGACGATGGCCGCACATGATAGACTCCGCCTGCGAGAGATGGACTCCTCATACCATACTGGCATGGTACATCTTGGTCCGGATTTAGCAGACCATTGACTCTCCTGACAACTTGTCCAGTTTCCTATATGCCGTGTATCTCCGCAAGATATTGAGCGCAATGGATCCGAGCATAGAGCGCCAGTAACAGTCGACAAAACCAGGCGCACTCCAGGATCAGTACCGAGACCAGAACCAGAACAAAGGCATCAACAGCACCAGACTGAAGAGAGTAGCTTCAGCTAGGTACCTACGTTTAGTTGATAAGTCAGACGCGTCGAAAGACATGATGATGTTGTTGTATGGAGGATGAGCAAGGAGAGATCGGCAACACGCAGTCAGTCCGGTCGTCGAGCTACGCACGGACGTTTCCTGGTTGAATTTCGGCATAGCTACATGTCGAGGATGTGACCCGGGTCCAAGCAGTCCGACATCAATATCTCCTCTACTCCATACTCAAAGGGTCTCTAAACCTTTTTGGGGGGACTTCTACAGCGTACTTGTATGTACAGTATCAAAAGCTACATCGTAGGCAACACGCTGACTGTGTTTCTGGCATCACAGAAATAAATCACGCTGGAGTCTAGAATACCACGGAGAAACACGATAATGACAAGCCTATCTTGTCATGTTTAAGACAGGCAAGGGCATTTCCGTTGTACATGCTTCAATACGTCTAAGTTATCGGATTTTGGAACAAATTCAGCAGGAGGAGCTGCAAAAAGAACAGAAGCATTGCTAATGTGACCAGACATGCTAGACGAACATATCGCATCCGCCGTATTCGCCGTATATACCCACATCACCGTATTTCCCGTATCTACACTCTGGACAAACGCCGACAAGCAAAGAGAAAGAACAACCGACAAAAGACTAGCAGAAACGAGAGAACAAGAGCTCCCAGTACCAATCATGCTCATGTATCGGAGACCAAGAAGGTGATCGTGCATGTCACGATGTACAGCCCGATCTTCCAACAGTAGAATCAAAGCAATAGTGTATGCGCACAGCGACCTCGCATTGCGGTCTGTCGCAGACATCCCAGGCTTCTTTCTATTACAATATGGAGCGCCATCGAGAGGCAGAAAGTAGTACCATTCTGGTCGCAGAGGGCCATGCGGCGAAAGCCATTCAGGACCTGACACGACTTTCCAATTTACATGTGTAGCAAGTTTCGTACACGAGACCTACAAGAAAAAAGGGTTCTGTATACAAACTATGTGCTAATCTAACCTCTTCTGCGAGTGCTAGGGCTCTTGCCCTTGGGTTCAGCACTGGTGGTCATAGCAATAGCCTCTTTTCTTCCCGACTCGTTCAACTTGTGCGAAGGTGCGCTGGCCTTGCTGGGAGCGCTGTTCCAGTAGTAGATCATCTGGAGAGCGAGAACGGCGTTGAGGATGAAGCCAGAGACGAAACCGTAGAGGATGAGTTTGTCGTCGACTTCTTGGAGGGTTGTGAAGATGCGCGAGAGGGAGCCGAAGAGGTAGTTAAAGACCTGGAAGCAGCGAGGTTAGTATACACCGAGCAGAAGGTGGTGAGATATGACTTACGGCGAAAGCGCTCAGTTGACCGGTGCCACCCTGTTGCCAGACAGTCATGATCTGGGGCAGCTTGCTGGCAACACCAAGGGCACCAGCGCCAGCTTGGAGGAGACCCATGGTCTTCATATCGATGATGCTGGGGTTGAAGAGCGAGTATCCAGCAGCAGCCAGACCGGCGACGAAAGCAGCGGCAGCAGCACCCTTGCCGCTGTACTGCAGAATCAAGGCTGCAATGGCAATGTTTTGGACAGCAATGAAAGCAGTCTCACCATAGGTGCTGAAGGGGAAGCCCATACGAGCATTGTAGGCGAGCGAGATAAGGTACGAGCTGGTCTCGAGAGCGTAGGCCAGGAAGCTGAGTCCAGCAGCCGACTGCGAGTTGAGGAGCTTGAGCAGCTGAGGAATCTTGACAACAGCAGATGCGCCGATAATGCCTATACCGAGACCCTTGGAGATGGCCAGCTTGAAGCATGGAGCGTTGCTGAGTTGGACATCGTGGATCAGAGTCTTGTAGCACTCGGTTCCAAGCAACGAGATGCCAATGTCGCGGATTGGTCCAGGAAGATTCTGGGTGATGGGCTGTAGCACCGGGCGCAGGGCGGATTCGAGATGCTCCATGGTTGGCTTTCAATCAAGTTCTGGAAGGGTGTCCCAAATTTCTGGAAGTCGCAAACAAAAAAGCTTCTCCTGTTTCGTGTTGATGCCAGCTGTCGATCGAGGGGCGGCGCGTGTTTGGCGTCATTGTGGGGTTGGCTTCCCCTTTCGGTCCAACACTTCGATAAACGTGGCACCTTCGTTCTGGACACACAAGAGACCTTCTACTAACTTACAGTCCATGGTTTGAACCTCACCTGCGGCATTAACACACGGTTTGCCAGTCTCAGTCGTGCACTCAAAGCAAGCTTGAAGCACACGAGCCGACAAATCACATCTTTCTAGCCGAGCTGCTGCTCACCAGTCGTCAATCGAGGTAACGCATGGAGACAAGCTTGCCCCACTACTATCACCATGCCGAACATCACTCGGTCGTCCTTGCTCTTCCTGTACCCGGCCTCATACTCCGCATGTCTCTAACCAAGCTGCTTGCGACCTGGCTTCCTTTTTCTTGCCCAATGTGCTAGAGTCCGGCCGCCTCTGACCCTTTTAACACTTACAACAAGTCTTCGTGTTGAATCTTGTGCCCGAAACCGTTTGTCTCGGGTCTCTGACCATGATGACGCCCTTCTCGCCTCCAAGCTTCTCCTTTTCGCCTTGCCTGTCTGTCAAGTACTGGATACCGTGTCGAGATCCCGGAGCTCAAACTCGACCTTGGTAACCATCGTATAGCGATCCAGTGACTTCTTCACGGACCCTTGGTCCTCTATTGACTTCGTCCTCTTCCTAGAACATGGATATACACAATCGTCTTGGGATGGTAGGTTGTGGTGTGAGAGACGGCACTGATACGTTGAGAGATGCGTATACAATCTCCAGTGCATGGAGAGTTTACGCTGCCCTGGTGTGCATCAATTGTCGTGTGGATCAACCTGAGATGCAAGTATTATGAGACAGTATTGATCTTTCATGCTAAATATGTTACAGCGTTCCAGGTTCTGGTCTTTCCATGGACTCTCCTCAGTCCGAGACTCAGACTTCCAGCCCATCTCCTGGCTTTAACAAGCACACACACACACACACACAGATATCTGGACAATATGGATCTTACTGCCTCACAGCATAGCGAGACTTCATCCACTGCGGAGACCATCGGACTCCTGTCTCTCCAGATCAAATACTATACAATGCTTAACAATCTGGGGATCTCATGGTAGCTGCGGTATTGGCGCACTTCAACTCTCCTTGGCCCAAAAGGTACCTAGTTGACGAGCCGAATTACTCATTGGAAGGGTTCAGCTCTTGAAGCACAATCCAGAGTCCGACAGCTATGTCCAGTCCTTCAATGGCCATAATCTCTGACAGCGGGACTGTCATCCGGCATCTTGGTTCCCGCTGAGTCCATATCGCTCAACGTATTGTCACTCAGTACGCCTTGGCCATCTACATGGTTGTCGGTCACGCTTGGCTATTTGCTTTGCGACCACCGTCCATCGCTGTCGCTCATCGTCCATGAGATGGCAGCAAGTTCACTGCGAAAGTCCTGGAAGCATAACCCTATCACACGCGCTACTGGTTGAGCTATCCCAGCAAGTCTCGTGGTCAAGCTGTACGACACGACGCAGATGCATGTTCATATACCGTTTGGGTAGCACACAGAACATGTCAGCAGCCAGTTGTGTCACACAACTTGATCATCAGACCTGCCGGGGTAGCTCAATCGGTAGAGCGTGTGGCTCTTATCGCTACGATATATCACAACCTCAAGGTCGCGGGTTCGAGCCCCGCCTTCGGCTATTCCTATACATTCGCTGTCATTCTTTTTGACGATCTGATCTGATGCCAGAAAACTCATTTTTGCGGCATTTGAAATTCTCATGAAATTTTCTATCAGCCTGCCAAGATTTTCACGGATCATCGCTCGCGCACGGACGTCGTGCCAAGCCCGACTCAAATTTTTCTCCATGTCGTGTTTTGGAACCTTTGCCGACTGTTTCTTTTGCCGTGTGCATGCCTCGAGTTGGCCATCGAATGGGTTCATGTTACGCTTCAAGACGCGTTCCGCTCAGGTGTTGACGTGATTCGATCCAGAGGCACACTGTTGCCTCTACCGGAATGTGATTGAGGAAATTCTGTCATCCGATGCTCTGCAGTCTTCTTGTGAAGATGGAGATGTACTAGAACTGTCAGTCTTGCAGCAGAACACGACACAAACACCTCGGACATGTTTGACACGTTGTTCACCTCTCTCGGCTCGATCTTCAAAATGAGAAGATTGCATCTTATCTTTTCTACAAAACCTATACGTTCTTCTGTTCCAACTAACCTAGCAGATTGCACCTCACCATTGCAGTCTATTCTGCACACAGTATTGTATGTATGCCTCTTTCGTCAGTTCTCACCTCTTTCCGCTCACGCTCACCCCTCAAAATGATGATTAATATATTTCACTGATGGCAACCGGAGATTGAATCCCTCCATGCCTGAACGATGTTTTTTATTATTAGCTCTATCTGATCTTTTTTCCACTTGCTACCACTGTCAATTCACATTTGTCTTTATCTAAAGCATCATGCTAATTCGAATGTACAGGTACGAAGGACTTTGGCTGAAGGTCAACGATGTTGTCATAGGGGGGTATGTAGTATGTAGTAGATTAATGCATCTTTCTTGCAATGCACTTTTTGTCCAACGTCCTGCTGTCATCGATTCATCTGCGTTCTCATCTTCTAAACAGCCATCGACAAATCACATCAAGCCCAACATGAGAACTTCGCGTCAACGTTTACTGTCCATCTCTCACGTAGAGTCATCCAACAAAACGATTGTTGTCATGATGATCCGACATCGAGAACGGGTGATTCTGAACACACGTCTCACACGACATTCATCTCGCAGTACTTTGTATGCTGGCGGAAGCCTCGAGCCTCTTTCCTCCTTCTGCTCTGCAACGCTTATTCGATCTACCTCGAGACGAATATCACCATACCAGTCTTTTCTGTTCCCTCCCATCTTCTCACTCATCAAAAAGCGCATACGGCTGACAGACGGCAATGCCCGTACGTGCAGGGATGGTAATACTAATCGGAAAGTCGCCATAATCGGGATTCTCACTGGGCATGATAGCGAACTTGCCACTCTGGGTCTCGTCTCCATTCAACAGACGAACCGTCCTCAGTGCTCCAGTCTTGACATCCTCGACTTCCACTTCTTCAAATCTAAGGATACCGTTGAAGTGGGCTTCGGGGCTCTTGTGCTTGAAAGTGACTTGGAAGCCCCATCCGATGAGCAAGAAGTTGTCGTCTCCGGTCCAAATCACCATTCCTGAGCCAGCTGATGGTCGGCCGAAGACGAATGATCGTTCAATCATCAAGTTCCAATTTCCAAATGTGGCAGTGACTTTTTGCGAGGGATCTGAGCCATCCGTAGCCATTTCATCGAAGAAGAAACCCACACTGGCGTCTCCTTTGGCTTGAGCAGTGAGAATGTAATGTTGCACCTTGGCCAACAAGCCGTAGTGTTTTCGGAAAGGGCTCTGCGTAGGATCCACAGTTTCGCAGCCGAAAGGCGACGTCCCCAGACATGCGTGCGAGCCAAATGCATTCCAGATACGCAATGCACCGTACTCGTCTCGTCGCTGCTCTGGAATGAACAAAGGTTGGTTGTTGTGCCGATACTTTCTGCACGACGTTGCATAGTCGTTGAGATAGATATCCGGGGCGATGAACTCGAGCGAGGGTGTGAATGATTGCCAGACGTCTAGCACATCTATCACACCTCCACCGGATGGGTAGTCTCCTGGGTCTGAGCCACCTCCGACGATGGGTGGGAGGTTAGTGTCTGCATCACTGTCGATAATGTTCTGCCAGACATTTGTGTATAGCGGCAGGGGATAGACTGATCTTCCGGCAGCAGCAATTCCGTCCACGTATCGAGCGTAGGCAAATGCCATAAACAGCTCGTCGATCCGCTTGGAGTTCCCAGGTAAGTTCTTCCACGTCATGCCTTTGTGAACCGTAAATTGGCGAAGCTGCCCGAGATTACGCTTAAATGTATCATTGAAGCCAGACCAGTCCCTCGAAAGGAAGTCACAGAATTCCTCGGGCAGTGGTGCTGAGAAGCGTGCTTCGGCAAGCTCACTGCGATCTCTCGAGTCACCCAAACAGCCGACTTCGTTCTCCACCTGTACCATGATGACGGTAGAATGCTCTTCGTCCAGATCTTTCAGGTGCTGCATGAGTGTTTTGAAAGCTTTGGCATCAGCCTTTTGTGCCTCTGTACCAAAGATTGTCAGCACGTCGCCTGTAGTCAGCTTCCCATTTGCACCACGCATCTTCATCCTCGGGAATCGCTTGGGATTCTGCTTGACCCAATGTGGTGTGTAAGTAGAGAGACCTAAACTTTGGTTATAGTCAGAAGTTCCACAGGGTTCGGGACGGCAGACTCACCATTCTTGAAGCTGCCAAACCACAAGAGCACAACATGTAAACCATGGGCCCGAGCATCCAGCAGAACCTGGTCCAGAGACTTGAAGTCGAAGTTTCCTTCTGTAGGCTCGATCTGCTCCCAAGATACAGAACCGAGTACCGTGTTCATGTTCATAGTAGTCAGCTTGTCCCAGACATCTCTCATGTATTCTGGTGAGCTGAACGACGAGTTCTGAAGTTCCCCGGCCAGCATCAGAAAGGGCTCACCCTTGACGACCAACTGCTTCGAGTCGACCGTTTGACGTAGGTAGGGTATATGTGAAAATGCCATTATTTCTGAGTAGACCAGGGTATCCTTGAATGGTAGACGAAAGAGGAGGTATTGAATCGAAGAAGCCACAGAGACATGCTCATCGTCACCTTTTACAACGCCAGGCATCAACGCCGGCTGAATACATGACTCGGCCGGTAGCTCTACCAGGAAACATGCTGTCGCTATTTTGGCAAAGATGGCTGGGTAATATAAAAGTAGAGCGGCATGCGGAGCACCCAGCTTGCCCCTCCTTCGGCAAGCTTCCGACCAATCGTCCCTTTCCGATGAGGCTAAAGTTTGTCACTCGGAGCTGATGGATAACAAACACTTACACATAATGTGGAACGGTTATTCACAAGATGGTGTTTTTTCTCAGAGCGAGCTTCTCACACACTTGTCCGCCAGACGACCGCTGACTACCTTGTCCTTGTGGACTACTGGTGTGGCGACTGATCTCTAGCCTCCTTGAATGCAGCTTCCACATCATGTTCGTGAATCCACTCAGCGTATGGTCTTGTCCTCAACTTCTCTCTGAGCTGCTCATCGGTTTCCTGCTCTTCTCCACGACCCCATAGTCGTTCGTTGTTTGCATCATACATGGCGTGCACCATTCTCAAAACCTTCTCGCAATGTGGCTTTCGTGCACCAACGTACAGGCTCAAGATCTGCTGTAGCTCAGCCGCTCCAAGGTCCAGTCTGCCAGCAGGAGACACCTTCTCGAGGAACGATAGGTAAAGGCAGTAAGCATCGTCAATGCCGAGCGAGGCATTCGCAGCCAATGCTCCGCCGTGAGAATGCGCTGCATCGCCTACAAGCACAACTCGACCGCCAAATTGATACGTGTCAAGGAAGCCGCCGTAGAAGTTCGGATAGGTGCGTACGTTGGGTGCGGCTCCAACGATATCCCTCACGACTGGGTGGAAATCTTTATACATCTCTCGGAGTGTGGCGGTGTCTGTTGTCTCGTCCCAATGGGTCTTTTCGAGCAGGTGTTCGTTCTTGGAAGGATCGACGCCGTGGAAGGCTACGATGCCGTATTTGCCTCTGCCCATTCTTGTTCCTAGGATACCGTCTCGAGAGGACCACTAAATAATGAAGTCAGATGTGAGAGGTCTGCTGCATGAGGGCGCAACATACCCATTGTGTTGTATCCTCCGGTACGTCTTTGACACCATCAAGCAGTTTGACGTCAAAAGCAGAACGATAGGCAATCAAACCCGACCACTTCAGCTCAAACTCCGGAACAAAGAACCCACGAACGGCTGAATGGATACCATCTGCACCAATGAGCAGGTCTGCGTGTATAATCGTAGCATCCGCAAACTCGACATCCACACCTTCGCTCTGGATTTTGACGTCGACGACACGCTTTTTGAGGTGTATGATTTCTCTGGGCAGATACTGTAGTATCGCCTCTTGTAGATAGGGACGATAGTACCTGGCCATCTTATGCTTTTCTTCGACATGTGCTGTGTGTTGTTCTCTTCCCACCGCCTCGTTCGTCTTCCAGTGTCTGTCACCATTAGCATTATCCTATTGCGGGAGGGACTACGAACATACCTCAGTGTCTGTGGTATGCCACTGGGACACTTGTAACCTATCTCATCGGATAGTAGTTTATACAAGCCCAGCTTTTCAAGCGTGCGCAGGCCATTGGGGTTCAGTGCGATGACCTGTCCCAGCTCTCGAAGCTCGGTCGCACGTTCATAGATTTGTACATCAACATTAGGGAGTTTGCGGAGAGCGATGGCTGTTGTGAGACCGGTGATTCCTGGTAAGGGGGTAAGCGAGATAAGATTGTGCGCGACTGATTATGGCATACCGGCGCCGATGATGGCGATTCTCAAAGTCGGCGTATCGGTCATTTGTACGTGCGCGTGTATGAGGAGTTTGACTTTGAGCACGAACTTCTACATGTCCCCAGAGAAGGATCGCTTAATCAGTTGGGGCTGCTCGTATAGTAGGTGGGGTTGTGCAGAGATCATCTCGCCGTTTCACCATCATTTCGAGACAAGTCATGGGTGGTTTATCAGATGCTTCAATATTCGTGGGGTATCAACCTCTACGTGAACCTCCCATCCCAATTCCGGTTCTACGCGTCATGAAAACCAGACGGACGTCGTTAGAACAGAGGGCCACTTGCTCAACCTCCTAGACCGCCCGCCCCTGCATGCTTCCCCTTTGGTATATATGTGTGAGTCCAACAAGAAGAGACAAAGAGAAAAAGTCGTGCCCCATAAATGTCATGCTGTGTAAAAGTGGGACCAAGGCCTTTGTGGTCTCGAAGAAAGGTAAAAACGCCGTGTACGCCTTTTTGTAGGATTGGTCAACCCCAGAGTCCGCTGGAAATGCAAGTTCAACAAGGAGACTGAAAGACTTTTGCGCTTAGACCGAGTACTTGGCCTTAGCACGGGTGGAACCGGCGTTGGCAGAGTCGGAGTGACCCATGAACTCGACGGGCTCCTTGTCTGTGACCTGGAGGACCTCCTTGAAGCGGTTGCCGATCTTCATGAGGATAGCCTGCGACTCCTGAGGGGTGCGCTGGGGCTGGCCCTGCTTGGTGGGGTTGGCCTTTGTGCCGGCGCTGCGAGTCCAGAGGCCGATACGGTAGAAGGCCTTGCGGATGTTGATGACGACACCCATGACCTCGTTGTCGTTGTCATCCTCGAGCTGCTCACCAATGGCAGCGAGCAGGACGTGGAGCCAGATGTCGTCGTTGGCCTGGCGCTGCTTGAAGGTGTAGGACCAGCGGCCACCGTGCTTGTTCTGAGGATCTTCCCACTCAGGGCGGACGCCTTGCTTGAAGAGGTGGTAGTCGGACTTGGGAGCGAGCTCGGACGAGGGGGTGATGTTGTTCTGAGAAGAGTATGGTTAGAAGGAGGGCTGTGGACAAAGGCCGAGACGATGGCTTACGTAGATGCCCCAAAACTCCTCAACACTGTTGAAGCTAATGACCTCCTTCAACAGCTCGTTCCAGTCTTGCTGCAGAGAGAGTCAGAATGCGCCTAGCTATTGAGTGAAGGTGGTCAAGTACCTTTCCACTTGGGGGCTTGGTGAACCAGAGGGTCCAGGTGTGAGCGAGCGGGTGCTTGACATTGAAGTTCTCGGGGTCGTGGAAGACGGTGACGACGTCGCCAGAGCTGGGCGTGGGAGCAGAGTCCGAGGCGGCATCACCACCCTCGGGCGAGACGGGGATGGTGTCGAGAGGGACGGGCGATTGTGCGACGTCGGCCATGATGAGACGAATTGAGGATGAGGCGAGTGTTGAGAGATACGGTGGTTGTGTATGCGACAGGGAGCTTGTCAAGAACGAGAAGGAGCTTTTGTGTTCTGGACTGTGAATCTTTCTGTCAAACTGGAAGGCACGATGCGCGACGCTGCACTTCTTTCTTGCCGCAAACGCGAATGCGACGGAGCTTGCCGCCTGTATTTTCCTCCTCACAGCTGCTGCAACCACTCTCCGCCCGTCACTGGATGATCGTCACTGACAAATGATTGAGAGTCGCTCGGAGTATTCACTTGAGCGGCATATGGTCCTGCACAAAGGTGGGGAATGCTATGATGATTGGGATGGGTATCTTAGGAAGTAATCATCACAGGCTAGTGGGTGAGGAGAGAAAATAAAATGCCTTGCAGTTGACCCATCATGTCCTCATAGCACCTGCTCGTTGATGTATCGCTTCATGCCATCGAACTGTGTGCGCCCAGTCGAGATGAGGTAGCGTATGTGTCCAATGTCCTGCACATCTCTATGTCTCTCGAACTCGGTGCGCGCATAGTCTCGCATCTCTCTCTTTGTCGGCGAACCTGGAATTTCTTCGACCTGTCAGTACCTGACGAATGTGATTTTGAGCGCGACAGACGTACTGATGATGGCGCGCATGATTTCGCGCCAGAGGCTCAGCGCCTTCTTCTTTTGCATGAACTTTTTCTCCCCGTCAGCCATTGCCAATCACACAGTCCAGGTCAAGCGCCTACATGTTCCAGCGTCAAGACATTCTTTCCTCGAAGAAGCGACTTTTGCGTTGCTATCCTCGCCCATAAAATTGCTGTTGGTCGCATCATATTGAAAACGAGTTCATTCTTGTTGATGTCGTCGTCTACATTTCACGGAGCATAAATCAAAAAGTCCAGCCCCCGGGGCCGTTCGGCTGACGTACCTGATGAAACACGAACAAAACACCGTCGCGTCTCCTGTCCAGCAAACTTCTTCTCACCCCAATAGCAGAACACAACAATCCTCCCTTTCAAGCATGACGAGTGCAGCGGCAGAAATGGAGATCAACAAATGGCAACTTTGGGGCATCAACAAATTCCTTGAGGTGAACGCTCCACTGTCCCTGACGCAAGAACGAGATGGCAACCCGCCGACCCTCGATCTGGTCAAATCACTATATCACGGAGACGAACAAGAGGCGAGAAAGCTCTTGAAAGAAGCCCAGTCTTCACTCAAGAGTATGGACTTACGATGGGTTGTCTATGGGGCTTGTGAGTTCCTCAGCAACTTCCCATTGCGAACATCTAAACAACATGGCCATGTGCTTCTCAATGACAGCGATGTCTTTCGCACCTTTGGCAGGAAGGTGTCTCAAGGTACAAAACTTTACATTGAAGCAGGTGAGGCTTACTCGCGTTTCCGTAAAATTAGAGACCTCAATCGCCTGTCAACGCTCCAATTCATCAAGGACTATGTGCCAGCCGATATGATGGAGTACAAACGCCATGCACAGAGGACCGAGCAAGTGTCGGAGTCAGCACCAATATTCAAGATTGAGTTGTTGGCAAGTTCCAAACTTTTCGAGCAGGTCAACGCAGAAGTCACGGAAGCGCCCAGGACTCCACAGACCCTATTCGAATTGATCAAGCATACAAGCTATGAAGACTACAATGCAAGTAGCCAGGGCTGGGACGATGAAAACAAGCTGGGGGAGATGAAGGATGAAGACATGCGCTACCTGATAGTAAGACTTAAGGATAGCCACCAACCCAACTTGGAAAAGCAATGGAGCAAGGACCAAAAGCTGGATTCATTAATCACTGGCTTTTTGTCGTTCATGATTACTCAGGAAGAAGAAGAGAACGTCGTCTACATCTACGAAATCCACATCTCCGAGCACTTTCGGGACTGTGGTCTGGGACGCCATCTTTTCAGCATGGTTGAGCACATCGGCGATGTGACTGAAATGGACAAAGCAATGCTTACCGTCTTCAAACGCAATACTTACGCACGACGGTGGTACGACTCTCGCGGTTACAGTGTGGACGAAATCAGTCCCAGACCTAGGAAACTAAGAGGAGGAAGATCCATCGAGCCTGACTATGAGATCCTAAGCAAGCGCCTACAGGAACAAACAAACAAGAAGCTCAAGTCTGGTTGACGTTGTTAGTTTGCTGCAGTCTGTCGGCTAGCTTGTCTCATGCCACGACCGAGGGACTGCACGCACGCTCCGACAGTAGAGGACACCACTCTGCCTACAGTTCACCCGCGATTCGTCCATAGCATTTGATCCACACATCAACGGGCAAGCCATTTTCGGTGAGCAGATATGAGCTACGAGCTGCGGTCTGCCAGAATAGTATATGCATCGCTGAATCCTTCGGCCCACTGCGTAGCTGCATCGGCTCTTCCAATGACCTACGTGGGAAAATTATGACAGCCTCCCTCGTAACGAGGATGAGTATGATCACGCAGGATCAAGTCCTTGAGCATATGGGTTCTGGCATATGTCGAACCCAGGTCCACACGGCCCTAATCTCCGCCTCAGCCATAGTCCACAGCGGCGTTGTTCCCCGTGTCCGTATACACACGACCTCGAAAGCTCTTACCATGCGCTTTTGTTTTCCGACACGAAATTCAACACACCCATGACCATATGTGGCGATCGACGAGCGATCCTACGCAACACATAGCGGCTCGACTCTTGACTGGTGCATCAGCCAGCAGCTGGAGATGCTATAATCACCTTATAGAATACCATGCTACGGGCCATGGTCCGATGCCTAAAGCCATGTTGCTCCTTGTTACTTCTCTTGACGCAAAAGAGTCAAAAAGTGTATCGACCGATCTGTTCAGCTGAAGGGTTGTATGCAATGTACCTTTGCATTACGGACTCGCCTCTGGGATGTTTTGGCGGACCGGACGCCGTGACTTTCTTCAAGCTCAGAGTTTATTTAGGAAGGATCTGGATAACCTGTACAGCAAAAGTAGATCTCGCGCGCTTGCCACCGAAATGTCCCATGCAGCTCAAGATGTGCATCTCCCGAACATGACGTCTTCAGCACAAAATGATAATATGCGCAAGAAAAACTTCATGCCTGGAGGGGTTTGATTCCTGTCTACGGTCTGTTCCGTATAAATTCAAGGGCCCAGGTAATATCAAAGAGTGATCAGGCCAAGAGATCTCGTGTGTAAATCTCCACACGGAGGCGGACTTCAAGACTGGGTAGATCAAGATTGTGGAGCAAACCATGATGCTCAAACCTGCAACCATAGCCCCGGTCCTAACATCTGGCGTGATACGCGCTCCCTCTTTGACGACTGCTCACTTTGTCATGTGCTAAGAGATGTCACGCGGACAGCTATGTTCAGTGGGCAGATATGAAGCATCCACCGAGAGTCGTGATGTATCGGCTTCTTATGGACTTTGCTGCCACTTAAAAAGGACTGTGTATTTTGATGGCTTTGGCTTCACCTAATCGTCGATGCTCACATGCGCAGGCAGCTGTCAGGATTCCTCCTGTTTGGCTAGCTCTGAGAACATGGTTCGTTCTAAGACGAGAGCTGCATGAAGAACCTGGACGCTCGGGACTTCGAGTCATAAATCCCATGATACGGCATATGGGTGCACGCCGTTTTAATAGCAGTCTCTACCATGAAAGTCTTCTCTTGAGATATTGTTGCACGCCGCCGTCCGGCAGGAACGAACCTACTGCCTGCCTAAGCGCCAACAAGATCAACACGTCTTGTGCACCGGTACCTGAGCTATATAGGGCTTTGTAGGGGTGAGAGCGAGCTGTTCTGAGCGGAGCTGGGTCCACCATGGAGACGTATAGGCGGCTTCAATTTCGGACTCGTCTATCAACGTCGTTTGAGGGTCTTGATAGAAGCAGGTCGCCATACCAGGTTACATCAAAGCTAGTGCTTCTTTTTCTCCTGACTGTGCGTACAGACCCTGGGCTATAGTGCTGTGTTAGTTACGTTGAGATCAGACCCCATGTTCTTGCTCGTGTACATATGGGACCGTCAACCGACCTAGAGTCTTGACGCGAGGTGAATCTGCTTACAGCTTTGGAGCATGGATCGCTGTAGACGTAGGTACGTACTGTATCCATACCTGTACCCAAGCGAGAAACAGTGGCTTCCGCCTCTACCGAAACCATATTTTCGGTGGAAAAGTGCTTCGGACGCAGGCCCCGATTGGTGCTGAGGGCTCCTTGGCACACCAGCTGTCCACTAGCAGCCGCCTAAGCGCGCCTGAAATGAAGCTATTCTACCATTCTTCGCGACAATGGGGCCCGAAAGGGGAGTGGCTGAGTTCGTCTGACCAGCTAGCATTGCGAGCAGTATGGTACGCCGGCCCCGTGACATTCAGGGTCTCGGAGCTACAGAATGGCATAACATTCTCCAGGATGGTGTAGTTTCGACAAACAAATATCAGCTGTTCACGGTCAGAGTTCCAAAACGGCAAGCAGTCAGATACTTAAACCTTATCTCGAGCCAATCCAGTCCTCTATATCACAATTAGAGAGAATCCCACATTGAAGTTGTGACGAAACAAAAAAAAAATGACGTGAAACTTGACCGCCGCTAACACCGCTTTGCCGATTGCCCCGATTCGCCGACATCGTCAGCCAGGGTGCCTTGATCGCCGTTGAATAGCGCGTGCCTCCGTCAGTTACGTATCCGAGGATTGCAGCAAATCGCGACTATTTACCAAGCACGGCATATGCATCTGGCAAGCCACCAAACACCTGAAGATCGGACCCGCCGACACGCCCTGTAGTATGGAACCTTCTCGCAACGCTACTACTCTGGTGTACAAGCTAGACAGGGTGGGCTCGAGCGGGTTTCTGACAGGACTGACTTCCTGGTAGCTCGCCAACAGGATGCAGTCGACCCTCCTATATCCCTGCTTGCGGGGCACAAGGTGTTTACATGCTAAACGCTTTTTGTAAAGAACTCCACTCTTGTCTGATATGCTATCGAGATTGAGATGGTGTTATAAGAAGGCTCAGCTCATGAAGCCTCTTTCCGTTTGTATTAATTTTGTAAGATGCAAACCTCGTGGCGAAACAGGAGTCAACCCCGAGACAGGCACGGAATCATGAGAATTGGCCCATGCAGCTCAGACCTTCCTTATAGGGTTTTGATTGGCAACTGCACCCTCGAGCGGCGCTATAAAACTTTCTCTGCTAATCTTCCTCCTGTACCATCCCATACATGCTCCAAACAATCCAGGATGAAGCCTCGTAAGACGCACCTCAAGTCACGCACAGGATGTGCTACTTGCCGAGCGAGGCGCATCAAATGCGATGAATCTAAACCGCAATGGTATGTGTCAGCAAACAGCAACCACAACCTCCTCGTAAATGCTAAACCGCATCCATAGCATCAACTGTACTCGACGACAGGTCCGTTGTGACTTTTTGGGAGCCGCGTCTTCGTCGCAGACTTCCCCAGGAGATTCTTCACCGCAGGTGGCTCGCATCTTGCACGCTCTTTCAGATAGCGATGCAGATGGCTCTGTCGAACAGGAGCCCGATTCTCTTCTGAGACTGTTTCCGACAGATTGCCCGGACTTTTCGAAACAGGAACGCTTCCTGATCGCACATCTCTGTAGAATCAGCGATGGCCTCGTCGCGGTCGGCATGGACACGCTTGATTTTGGTTTCTCTGTGGTGCCAGAGTCTGTAACCCCCCAATCGCGTAATTAGACTGTTTTCTGACCGTGGCAATAGGGCTCTCCGCATAGCGGTCGACTGTTCATTTGTTCGACACAGCGCCTGTGGCCTCGCAAGTACTCATCTAGCACTTCTCACTCAATCCTCCAGTATCGTACACCTCGCCTACTACTACAAGTGTTTGGCACTTCGGGGACTTCGTGAGTCGTTGCGAGTACTCAACCAGGATAATGTTGACGCCATGATGGCTGCATCGTATCTGTTGAGCTGGCAAGCCTCCCAAAGGTTAGTGAATCTCTCGGTATCTCAGATCGCACTATTCCGGTGATGGTGACCGCTGATACTTCCACTCATTGCAGCCAGGAGTTTATGCAAATCATGAAAGGCGTTGATCTGGTATGGCAATTTCTCCCTATCTCGGTAACATACTGACGATTGCCAAGGCCCTAAACGAAATGGAAAACTTCGATCACAAGTCAAAGCTCCGTAGTCTCATTCGAAACCCAAGTAAGCCTAGGGAGCTCGAGACAGGCAATGCAGGAATTGCGCCCAATCCCTCCGAGAGCTCGGTGGAACTGGTTTGTTCAACGCTGAGGGAATTGCAAAAACAAGTCAGCGACGAACCTGAGCTTGTTCGTGGCACCAAGGAGTTGATCAACTTCATGCAGAACTTGCGAATATCACCACCAGGACCGACAGCTGATGAGCACCTCCAAGCATTGCATCCTATTCGTCATTGGGTACATTGGCTTCCAAGATCGTTGACCAGTCTTTCCGACTGCGAACCGCTTCCTCTGGTCTTTCTGGCACATTACCATATGGTAGTTTTAGCAGTTGAAGCGATTATCCCGGCCGCGCCCAACTTTCTCCTTGCGTCCAAGCGTGTGGAGTACATCGAACGACTCGAAGCAAAAATCGGCCAAGTGTATAGTCCGCCAGAAAAATTGCCCAAACAACCCGGCACTCGCAGACGAAGACAAAGTCTCGAGGACCTGCTGTCTGGCCCAGCGGCTTTTGCTCGGCAGTACAGGTTGACGAATCTGCTGTCCTCGGAGCGTCCTCCATTGCGGGGAGCGGATTCCTCATTCTCGGATTCGGGCACAGAGCCGCAGTGGCAGGACCCTGGTCCTGCCAACTTCACTCTGTACCAATAACCCTGGTTTTGATTGTTGCCTATCCTTCTTTCGAGTCCTATTGTGGTCGTTTGTTCACATCAAACGTACCAATCCTTTCCTTGCTGAAAACCCTATACCCATGACTCTTTGAGTTGCATCAGCTAATTTCACGCATTCGCATTCCCCTGCACGCAGAAACAATAAATTCAAGTTCGATGAATTTACACACCCAGGAAACATAGTCACTGTCCCATTGGCTTATACAGAACATAGCTAGAGCAAAAGCACTACCTTCCTATGCCACCAACCGCCGCCACTTACCTTCCTATACCGCTTGGAGCTTCATCATCTTTGCTCTTCTTACCCTGTCCTCGTTCTCGTTCCCGCCTCGCATTGCGCTTCGAAACTCGCCAAGTACTCGGATTTGCTCGGCCACGTGCTCAATTTTGGGCAAGCTGCAGCTCCCATTCCTGCGCCCTGTGGATAATATGCTGAGGCGAATCCGCGGCAATTCCTCGGATCTTTTTATATAACCGTAGATTTGCATCTCTGAAATCCGTTTTCCGGGTTTTGATCACAGCCGCCAGAGTGGGTCACAGACGCACTGAGATCTACGGTCACCTCCAACTTTATCTGGCTGACTGATATCCTGGATCCTCATCATCTGATTGTACTCAGCCATGCGACGTTTATATGTGTGTCAAACAGCTCCATTCCACATCAACAGGCGAGATGGCCGAGCGGTCTAAGGCGCCAGCTTAAGGTTCTTCCAACACGCTGGTCCGAAAGGGCGTGGGTTCAAATCCCACTCTCGTCACTATCCCTTTTGCCTTTTTGCTGCATATCCCTGCTGGCGACAGAAGACCCGGCACTGCGTCGAAATTTGCTTTTACCAGAATCTGGACTTGGTATTTGTTGAAGCCTTTTTCTTTTGGTTGCGTGGGAAGCTTTGGGCCCTCCGAATTCTGGCTTGGCGGCATAAAACCCTTTCGCATAAAGTTGTGAAAGCATATTTCTATGGACTCTTGCTCACTAGGTCCTCTCTTCCCAGGTGCTCCCCTACCGAGAGACAGACAGCGAATTTCAACTATGGAGATACACAGTTGTTTGGAGGATAGAGATGCACCAGAAACATTCGGCGTGAGCCTGCTTTCCCTTGGAAATCGTTCATTCCTCGAGACCGCTGTGCATCTCTACAGCTACACGCGTCACGAACCTTTGCACACGAGATGGACGGAATCAAGAAAAGGTCCGCGATGTAAAACACAACTCTCTATTACAATGTATATACAGTCTATTTCATATACGCTTACAGAAATGAAACTCAATCAAGACCTAATACCCGACCCCAAGATTCTCTCATAAGCATCTTCAACCTCCTTTGCAACTTCCAGCAAAGTCACAATAACGACCTGATGCGTCACATTAGGCAGCCTCTCTCGATGCAAACCAATCCACTCAAGCGGCGGAGTAGCCTCGCCCATATCTCTCAGCTGTGGTGTTTCAATGATCGGGGCTTCCAGTGCGGTGTACTCATATCTCGACTGTGGGACATTGACAACAGCTGTGATTTTGCCTTGCTCGGCATGTCCGTCAATCTTGACTGCTGCATTCTCCGGCGTTGAAGTTGACAACTCGGGTCTCTGCGGTTTATCGGCGGTGATCTTGACGGCGGACTCAGGTAGAGGCTTGCCGAGTCTGGAGGCCAAGGAGCGCGAATGTGTTTCCCACATGCCGCGGATGAAGCTGATGCGCGAGTAGTTCCAACCAACGTCGACTTTGCCCTCGAACAGACTTTTGAAAATGTAGTCGATGTTGTTGTCGTTGGGTTGTTGCCATGTCTGCATCGAAGCGATGACCTTGGGTACGCGGAGGATGATGCCGCCTTTGGCGCCGGTGGCACTGCTGACTACCTCTTCGATCGAGATGTCGCCGAGTGTCTTTGGTACGCTAATTCTCTTCACCTGAGCGAGTGCTACTTGAAGTTGTCCCAACGTCATGCTGAGATTGCTGTGCACACGTTCGTCCTCCAATCCTACGGCAAAGCGTGCTTGGATCTCCGATGCTTCCATCTTTAGGATCTGGTTGTCGAAGAACGTGCTAGGGAATGCGCCAAAGCAGACGGATTTCAACATGACCATGACATCGGTATCAAGTATGATTGGGAACTTGCTTTTGCTTCTTTCGGTTGTGTGTTTTCGTATGGGCGCCGGTGGTGGTGACGGCCCCGACTTGGACTGTACCTTGCTCACGGAACGTCTTCTCAGTTGCTTGTCCAGGTCAACCATTGATTGACTGTAAGCTGTCTGCTTCTCTTGGATGAGTCGATCGAAAGCCTGATACAAGCCTACAGCTTGAGCTGGACTGGTCGCGGTGCAGAAAACGTACACCTTTTCGCCTTCGAGAATGGCTTTCAGACGATCTGGAGCATGTGGACCGTCTCTCACGTTGTACATGAGGAAATTGAAAGCCTCAATATCTGCGAACGCGAACGGTTGGTAATCAAGGGCGGTCTTTGCAGAGATCCCGCCGAAGCCAATCGCAGCTTGGATGAGAGGCGCCTTGTGCTCTTGTCGATCTGCACTTGGCCACTCGATTGACGTACGTACAGACACGTTGCTCAATTCAACAAATCCGCTCATACGACCAGTACTGTTGACGCTGACCTCGTCTACGCCCACGCAAAGATCTTGTTTCCATGTAGAAGATTTCTTGGACGATGCCCAAAGATTCTTGATGCTCAACGATGACTTGCCGATGCTTTGGCCCAGATCGAGGTCAACGGCAAGTTCGGCAACAGTAACAGTAGCGTTCCAGGGGAATGCAGCGGCAGCACTGACCTGCTGGTATCTTTGCACCACCAGCTTGTCAGACTCTTGAGATGAAGGCTCCGGAGACATTGCGGTAGTATCCCGCAACTCAGGAGGGAACCAGATCTCGCGGAATATGAGAAGATCCTGAATCTGGCGCACATTCAACGCAGTCCTGGTAGGGGATACTTTGAGCACCATAGAAACGCCACTGGAGCCGCCAGTCAGATGTCTGCTGTTCATGAGCGACATTGAAATCGACTCCATGTCGAAGCTGAATGTTGATTCTCGGGAGTAGACGTGTTGGACGGAAGCACCAAGCTTGGTTACCGTGGCTGATAGTGCAAAGAAATGGCCGAATTGATGAGAGTTGATGGTGCTCATGGTAATATAGATGTCTTCGATCTGTGACTTTGCATTGACGCGGGCCAACGGTTGACAACTCAGACCAAACTCTTGCTTGCAGATGCGGAGTCCCAGATTGAGTTTCATCTGCCCCAAGAATTGACTCGGATCCGAGGTAAGCAAGGAATCATCCTCGCCTCGAAGTCTCTGAAGTTTCAGAGCTTGTTCTTGTGCGATCTTGGGAGTGGAAGGGGTCTTGCGCTCCTCCTCGCCGTGTCTTACGACCTCTTTCACACCGTGGGTGATCTGAAGAACAATAGGCACTAGCTCGGGATAGACCGTGTTGCTGGACGCATCCACCTTGATCTCGCCGTTGAGTATCTGCTCTTTGTCGGGAAGATTGGAATACTCGACTTTGATGGCAATACCTGGTGCTCGTAATGATGTAGCGATAGTATCATGTGAAGCGTGACTAGCGGCTCGGTTACGTTTATATGGTAAATCGACATGTGCAGGTCGAAGAGGAGTGCCAGGCTGATTGGGTGCATCTCCCTGAATGTAGAACAGGGCACCTTTGAAGTTGACATCGGCCTGAAGAGACGCCAGACGTTTGTCACCAAAGGGACTGGCCCGCGGTGTCGATTTGGTGTCGTCTGGAGTCGCATCAGCTTGCCAGTTCAGCTTAGCAGCCCGATATTGTTCGATAGCTGCTGAGATGGAATTTTGTAGCATGCTGACAGGCACGACAAATCCCGAGTCTAAGCGGATATCAAGAGCTTGACCAGCAGCTTGACATGCAATTCGAATACCATCTTTGCCACTCTCGTAACGAACAGTAAAGACAACTTCCGGCAGCAATGCCGAGTTGTCGGATCGCTCGAAAGCTTTGTGTTTCTTAGGTGCGACCTGTACTTGCAGATCTTGAATGGACAGACGGGCTTCATTCTGCTTCTGAATGGCAAGGTGCACGCGCGAGAAGGACACTTCCAGATCTTGGGGCTCTTGATCACCGGTAATCGATCGATTCTTGATGACTACCCAGACAACGCGAATCTTGCGTAGATCCAGCGAGAAGTCGAGAAGTGCAGGTCGCGTGGTTGGCGCGTCGGTCATAGCATTTTCTTCTTCCTCCTTGATCGAGTCTGGTGCGGGTGGTGGTATGGACTTTCTTCGTTTGGCTCGAGAATGTCTCAGTCTTCTGAGATACTCAACCTCTTTCGAGAGGTCAAGATCCATGATCTTGCGATGTACATGTGTGACAATATCCACAACAGTCGACGCTGTGTCAGCGTATGCGAATATATCGAAAGATTCACTGCGTGCTTTGATGTCCCTCGTCATGGGTCCTGTTGGAGGTTCCTGAGTGCAACAATCCACTGCGACGCTGACAGAGATATGGCCGCAGGGACGGCGCTTTCCATCTTCGATCAGGGTCAAGACAGCCCCAATGTCTTGAATTTTGCCGCGTATGTCAGGGAAAGAGTCGCTTGCTTTGCGAGACTTGTTCGTCACCACTGCGTGTACGGCACCAAGACCGAGAGTCAACTCTGCGCGCGCCGTGCCTGCCGTCAGCACAGGAGCAATCGCAATGACCTTGAAGCCAGCCAGAGCTGTATTGATATCGTAGACGACCAATCGAGACTCTTCATGCACAACCTTCGGCTTGACATCCTTTTCGTCTGTTTTCAGTGTCTGGTCCACTCTCTTGCGTAAGTCCGACACTTGATCTCTGATGGTTTCGAGAACACTCTGCACTTCGGGTCTGTTCAGGATCGACAAGACACTCTGAACAGCAGATGCTTCTAACAACACTTCTTCCATGATGCCTGTGAAGTTGATGTTGACCTGTTTCTCAGTCAACTCGAGGTTGAGAGTGCTGCTGGCAGGTGGAGTATGGAAGACCGCCCTCTGTCTTTTAGACCCATCTTCTTTCCGCACTAACGCGTGTTCCATAGATCCAAGGTGGAGCTCAACGGACCACGCGGGGCTGGACCCGGACGTGGGCCGTACACGAAGGTTCGCCGTATCGCCCTTCACTGAGAGGCTGAGTGCCTTGAGTAACGCGACGTTCAAGGAGAATGTGCCGGCCAGGAAAGCCACATTGAGCTTCAATTCGCGCTCCGGCTTGGGCCCACCTCGAGTTTCGACGCTCTTCTTCTGCTCCTTTTGTATGTGTTGTTGGAAGCGCTGGATATAGGCTACTTCGTCGACTAACAAATGATCAACAATCTCGAGAAGTCCCAATGCCTCTTGTTCAAGCGAGATGTGTAGCTGGCCGTACGAGCCTCCGACGTTGATCGCGGTTGTGTGTTCTCGAATTGTCTGTTTCACATCGATATAGATACTCGGTGACACCAAGTCTGTACGCCAAATTCTTTGCTCTGGACTATGCAATTCCGTAAAAGCCTTTCTTGCTGATATCAGCAGACTGATGCATTCGCCATAATCTTGAGAAGCTTTATCAGATCCTATCAACGAAAGCTTGAGATTGTTACACGTAGAAACATGCCTCAGGTTGATTGTGTTCAACTCTATACTGCCTTCATCGGTAGACAAAACGACGTGGAAGTCTTGTCTGAATGAGAGATCTTCCAACACTTGCTTCTCTGGCGGGTCTGGCAGATCATCGAGCGTATGACTGACTTGCTCGAAGTAGATGTCAATGAACGCATCCGCTTGCTCCAAGATATCCCAATTGAGTCTGAGCACAGACGCTGCTGTGTGAGCTTGGAACACAGTCTTGGATCTCAGGTTCTCCTCCACCAGCATAAGTCCAGAAGGCAAGCTTGGAGGGATGACAGTAACGCCGATCGTAAGACTACCAAGCGAGACCTCGCTGGAAGCCTTTCCTGATTCGACAGCGATACGTACAACTCCAGCGCGCAGTGTAAGGTCAAGCGGCTCGATGTCCTCCTCTGGAATCTTGGCTTCAGTATCGCCCAACAAGAGCTTGAAGACTTGGGTCTGCTCTACGTTGGGAATATCCCAGCTGCACCATGCTGCCCATGTTTCGAGAATGGATGATGTCTTTTTCAGTGTATCGATACCGTCGGCAAGCTGTTGTTCAAGATCAACATGGCCTTCATCCGACAGACACTCGTATATGTGCCGGAATCGAGCAACAATCTTCCAGGATTCTTGGTTGCGGAAATGATCTGGGAAGGCGCGAAGAACATAAGTCATACGCGAAAGGTATGGTGGATCGGTAGAGACATCAGCATGCTCAGTCAGATAATCTGTCAGGTTCCTCAACCGCGCTTTGGAACCAATTTCGACTGCGTCAGCTTGTTTCTGGATCCTGGCGCCTATGGCTGCATAGCGAGAGAACACAGATGCCAGATAGTCTGCTTGATTACCTGAGACCACACCCAGTAGATCTTGGAACGAGACGTGTACTGACTTTGATCTGGACAGAACCATCCAGATCAAGACATCATCAAATCCGAGGCGAATTGCGTAGTCAGATATTTTACTCTTCTCCAAGGGATTTGAGAACTTGGCGAGTGCTGATTCCAATGTCAAATGCATAGTCAATGCAGTCCCGGTCTCAGTCTCAGGAATGGGCTTGAATCGGAGCGTCAAGGCTAAATGACTCAGGCCCACATCCAACTGATCTTGCACTGGCATGGCTGTGGTGCGGCTCATGTCAAGCTTCTGGTCGTTGAATAATCTAGCGTCGATGCTAGGTACGATCAAATTCAACTCGACGATACTGCGGCGACTCTTCTTTTGGTCTTGGACCTGTTGGACTTTGCCCATGACATCCATCTGGAAGGCATCGATTACATCTTCGGAGCGCTTTGGTTGCAGAGCAGTAACGATGTTAACGATTGTCTCACTTATACGAGGTTCAACGTAAATGCGTATACCAGGGATCATACGAATCATGAAGGTTTGTTGATCCAAATCTCCATCCTGGTCCAGATTAATACTCAAATCGCTCTGCGAAGAGGTTTCGGATATATCATCAGCTTCTTCGACGACCGTCGAGAATTGAGGAACTTTACTCAGGTCGGCAGCGACGTCAAGTTGTTGTGGATCCGGAACAGAGAATGGACTCCACAAGCCCATAGTCCCTAAGGGCTGGGAAGTTGCGGAGTTGGAATAGTACATTGCAGGTCGAGAACGCGCCACATCATCGAGGTCTCCTTTAGGCAGGGCCTTACGAGTCGAAGTTGGACCAATGGAGGAGTTTGAGAGTAATGATGACTTGACCGAGCCGTCGGCTGCAAGACCCATTTTCAAGGGCCCTTTCTGAAGAGGTTCAGGAAGCCTGGGGAGCGCCATGGAAGGCGGATCTGGTAACCTTGCATCATCATCGTTATCTGCTTGATCCTGACTAGCCCCTGACCCCCTCCGCGCTATGAGAAACTTCGCTCTGCCGGTTCTCGCGTCTTGTTGACGCATGTGGGTCTGTTGCTTCTCACGCTCCATGTTGAAATGTGCCTTCCGTTGCACCATTGACATGTCAAGGCTCGTTTGAATGAACGCAATGCACTTTGCCGGTTGCACGTCATCACGACTCCCACGATGGGCCATTGAATCCGAGTCAACGCACGTTGCGGTAATATTCGGAATCTGGAGATGCATGCGAGAGGAGAACAATCCATCGGCGCGATCGTTCTGGTTCAGAGTGATGGGTTCTGAGTACAGACGGATGGCGGACTTGCCCTCATTGAGCCAAAGGCATACAGAACCTGTCTTGAGTCGTAAGAAGACTGCTTCTGGTATTTCTGCAGTTTGTGCCAACGGCAGAGCATTCTCAAAATCGTCGAGCGCAAATGCTATCGCCCGTCCGGCTTTAGCTAAATGCTGTATGAAATCGAGTGAGCATTCTCCTGACACGCTTCCGAGAGTAACATCCCAGTTTGAAACGTATGCAGGTTCGGTCGGTGGCAGACCGAACAGGCGATGGCCAGCGACACTTGCGTTTTCCAGCACGACCTGTGGCAAAGAATCATCAAATCCATTGTCGTCATTAGGGATTCCTGACCAAGACATAGATACTGGACTAACGTCAACCGCAAGGTCGAGATAGTAATTGGCAACACGAAGATCCATCGAGGCTACAGGTAGTTCGAGTTTGATATAAGTCTCTGCAGAGTAGAGATTCGCTGGTAGCATGATAATAGGATGCTCAGCTGTGATGCAAAGAACAACATCTAGATCGTTGGCAGGTCTGAAAGCGAATCTGCCGACCATGTTGGTCTCAGCGTTCGCAGCATCCGATCCAGCATTTTGGTATTCCTCAAGTGTCTTGAAATGTAGGAATTCTCCGAAGTAGTTCTCTTTCACATTGATAAACATGCGTACCAGGTAGCCATAAGCTTGGAGTTCTAGGTCGGTGCCGCATATGTCCATCTGTAGCATGTCTGTCAAGCCCGGCGCTTGTTCAACGAAGAGGGTATGGCTGCCACCTAACGTCAGCTTCTTCAAAGTTGCAAGTCTTTTCTGCCTTAAGAGACTATGCAATGTGATACGAGGAGGATTGCTGATATCCAGAGACAAATCCTTGGCGAGTACGTCGAACTTGATACTATTCTGGGCCGGCCTGTATTGATCGATCGGTATTTCTAGCGCAGCGTGTAGTTCTTCGCCGTTCAGAATGAGAAAGTTGTTATCTTCAAGGTCAGAGGGATCGTTGACAATGTTGGCATCATTAGCATTGAGATACAACTTGAATTTCTTGAAGTTGATGTCCAGGGAATACACGAACGGTACGAATGTGTAGAAGTCGGGTGGCGGCCCCATGCCCCAATCAGCAATCAGGTCAGTAAGCAGAAACAAGTGATCGCGCAGGATGTATAGGTCGAGTCCATCACAATGAACCTTGAACAACCATTTTCGCAAAGCGTTCCATCGCAAAGGATTTGAAAGGTCTCCTTCAAGAAATAGGTTGCCTGCTTTCCACAACATAGCGTGGTTGACACTGGAAGATATCTCCGTGCCTTTGACATCAAGGCTCAAAGTGTTGTGGAATCCGTCATGGCGCGCATACATGTCCATCGCATAATTGATGGTAGTATCAGCAGCAACTTTTACGTCCAGCCAGCCAAAAGGACGTATATCAGCTCCAGTGGACTGTTGCTCTTTCTTGAACCACTTTTTCGTTCCTTTGCCACGTCGCTTGCGGACCCCGACGTCGGGAGTCTTATGTGCTTGGTGTCCTTCAGCTCGACCCTGCCATTTCCAGTCCTTTGATGCCTCGCGAGTTGGAATTCGGAGTATGATGTCGCTCTCCAGGCAGAAAAAGAGCTTGAATACGGTCGCGATCCTATTCTGGTCAACAGCAAGGCGCTGTGCAGGTACAGCATCATGATACGGAGCAGGAAAGAAAACATTTTGCAGCGTTATTCGTTGTCTGTCAGCCCAGGGACCGTAGTTGATCACGGCACCATCAACTGACAGGTTCAAGCCATATTCTGGCGCTGATGGGCCATTGAGTTCGTCCAAAAAGCTAGACTGACCGGCGAAGTGAGATTTCGAGACAACCCCTGGAACGTCCCAGTAGAAACTCATACTCGCCTTCTTCACATCTGCAATGTTGGAGAATCTAGCGTATTCGACACTGTCCCATTCGTTATGTTCGTTACCTGTTTCGTCCAAGTATCGGGCTAGGCCTTGCCATTGTGCTTCGCCAGGCAGTCTCCCAGACTCTTCATCAAGAACCTCGTCTTCACTGAGAAGTGATGCAGTCCTGATGGAGCCTTTGGAATTGCGATGCCAGGTGAAAAGCCACATGATCGCATGCATTATACTGCGAAGGATTTTGCCAGTTCGGCGGATTGGATGAAGGCCAAATAGACTGCGCCCCTTTCTCGGTTTAGATTCTTCGCCCTTTTCCAAGCGTGCAGCCGCCTGCATCTGAGACATGCGGTAGTCTGTGTTTGGCTTGAGGGCGACATTAATATCGTGAAAATCGAAGTTGAACATGAGCTTGTACAAATCCAGAGAACCAGCCTCATCAGCATCGATTCTTCCCAACGCATTCTCCAGCTTGGCAGTAACTATGCTCTGAGTGAAGTCGTTGCCGACAGCAGCTGCAGCTTTCTTGCACTCGATTTCTACGGGGAACATTCTCAAGAAGGCCGGAATGGCGCTCTCGTGAGTCACGGTTCTTGTTGTGGTTCTACTGGCGGTCTCGGCCAGGACGGACTCATCAACAGTACTTGCGGTCTCTTGGCGATTCAAGTCATCTGGCGATGTCGTCTCCTTTGATGGGTCTCGTGTGGGCATGTCGGCGCTTGGAATGTTGGGATCTTTCTTGCGAGCCTCATTTTGGAGACCGGCGATTATGTTGTCGTAGACAGGACTCTGGTTGTACAAGAAAGCCTCGACACCCTTGACCTTGACGAATATGCGACAGGGAAGGTTCCGTTGGCGGTTTCCATCGGCAGCTTCGGCCTTTCCCACGCTCTTACTCCTGGGCCTGGTCTTTTCTTGCGAAGTATCGGAGGTGGTGTGGTCGGAATCGGAGTCGCCGTGACGTCGAGAGACTTTCTGCATTATCAGAGGCTCTTGCACCTGGCGCAGCCAGTATCGCCAGGTGATGTTGCCATCATGGACAAAGACAGTTTGATTGTGGCCATGGTAGCGGATGGACTTGAAGAAGAGGCGGCCTCCTAGAAGCGAGAGCTGGAATGAAGTAATGTCGATGTAGGCGCGATATTTGTGCCATGTCCAGGCGCGAATGGCATACGAGACGATTGTTGAAACGGTGCGATTGAAGTAGAAGATGAAGAAAAGAGCCAGGATGCCACAGACGATCAAGTCGACGAGAAAGAGCCAGTTGAAGCCTCCTTGTTGACCCAAGGGGGTTGCGGTAAGGCCGTTGCTTGCCATATTCCCTCGACGAGATATCGGACGATCATGTTGTGCCTGTGAGAGACATTCGGCCAAGGGGAGTCGCGTCGCGGTTTACTGGACGGAAATGAATATTGGGGAAGGAGCCCGCGACCAAGATGCCGCGGGCGTCATGATCGGCAGTTGCGTTGGCATCAGTTGGCATCGAGGACCTCCATCGCTACCGTGTGTACCTCCGCGCTGTGCATGAGCCTCGTTGGCATCATGATAGCAACGGTCAGCAGCCCTGGGAGATTGGCAAGCACGCGCACCGATTCCCCAAGTTTCAACGTTTGCATGACGGTCGGTCTGTCCAGGCACGCATATTCCACGCCTGCAGCTGCCTAACTATCTCGCCCACCAGCTCGCAGCAATGTCCTGCGTGACCGCATAGAATCGACGAACATGGAGCACAGTATACGTGCAGCCGAGTCCTCTCCCGTCTACACCATGTCAGGCAGTACTGGAGGCACGGGTGGTCGTTTCGCCCGCGCCGTCACCATTGTTGCTGGTGTTGCTGCCCTGGTCGCTACCATCCTGACCTTCCTGTATGTAATCTCGCCATGTACCCCGGTCATGCCAGCTCTTCTGCTTAGTCCATTCGCTGACCTTATATCTTCAGATCAACGTGGCTCCAAAGGTATGCCTTATCGCCATCGACCCTCACCGCAACCAAGTCCTGACTCGTCTAGCAAAAACTATCGCAAGCCGCTTCTACAGCGCTATGTTATTCGCATCCTGATCATGTTCGTCTTCTTTCCATCCTGACCTTGTCACTCTGTTGCTCACCTTCGCCAGGGTGCCCATCTACTCGGCCTCGTCATGGGCGAGTCTCGTCTCCCTCAAAGCCGCCTTCTGGATTGGTCCCTTCCGTGATGTTTACGAAGCCTTTACCCTCTACGCCTTTTTCCAACTCCTGATCAACTTCCTCGGCGGTGAAAGATCCCTTATCATCATGATGCATGGCCGAGCACCCGTCTCGCATCTCTGGCCCATGAACCATTGTCTTCCCAAAGTTGACATTTCCGACCCTCACACCTTCCTTACCATCAAGCGTGGCATCTTGCAGTACGCTTGGATCAAGCCTTTACTCGCCACTGCGACCATCATCATGAAGGCCACCAACACCTATCAAGAAGGCTACATTGGCGTCACCTCCGGCTACTTGTGGAGTGGTATAATTTATAACGTCAGCATCACTCTGAGTCTGTATGCTCTTGCTTTGTTTTGGGTATGCATGTCGCAGGATCTCAAGCCATTCCGCCCCATGCCCAAGTTCCTGTGCATCAAGGGCATCATCTTTGCCTCTTACTGGCAGGGTTTCTTCCTCTCCATTCTCGTCTGGTTGGGAGCCATCCCCGATGTCAGCTCAGAGTACTCGGCAGATAACGTTGCCGCAGCCATTCAGGATGCCGCCATCTGCTTCGAGATGCCCATCTTTGCCATAGCGCACTGGTATGCCTTTTCCTGGCACGATTATGCCGATCGAACCATTTCGGATGCCCGCATGCCTGTCAAGTTCGCTTTGAGAGATGCATTTGGTCCCCGCGATCTTATTGAAGATGCCAAAGAGACCTTTTACGGCACCAAGTACGAATATCGATACTTTGATGCCGAAGACAATGTCATTGCCCATGAAGATTCCGCATCACGTGTCGCTCGTATGAGAGAAGGTATGCGGTATGGTAGGGGAGGCAAGGGAAAATACTGGCTGCCTGAGAGAGGTCATGCCGATGCAAAGACTCCTTTGTTGGGTGGTAACAGCCGCGCACGAACAATGAGTCCTGGTGGTGGTGCCAAGTCTCCTTCACCTCATGGATCCTTCAGATACGGCGCGCAATCACTGGCAGAAGAGCCTGAACTGGACTCCGAAGAAGAGCAACTCTACAGCAGCGCGAGAGCACTGGAGTTTGGGGATTGGAACTATCCCGTCATCAACACACACTACGCCAACAGTGAAGACAGAATGCGCGCCGAGCCAGACATCATTACTGCTTCGACCAACCGTCAGCTTTTGCAACCAGGTAACAAGAACTATCGCGAGAGACGGAAAAGCAAGATTCACGGCATCCAAGAGAATGCCCGCCAGGGTAAGAAACACCGTGACAGTGGCAGCAGCAGCCGCTCCAAGGCCAAGTCGTCGATACCTGTCATTGGCAGTCTGTTGCGACACGAATCATCAGAGTCGGCCGCGACGGTAAATTCACACAACAGCCAGCTGGTCGACCTGATTGTGGAAGATCACGAAGCAGAAGAGGTCGAACGCGTCAGAGCTCGCAAAGAAGGTGGACCAGGATGGAATGAGATTGAGCAAAAGCATTTCGTGTAAGTCACATGCCGGCCGAGTATGGTTTGATCGAAGCTCACAAAGACTGCAGTAAGACGTACCCTGAAGATGAGGGTGCTGCGGAGGAGGTCAGAGAAGGATACAATCCGGATCGTGTTGATCACGTCGACGAAGACGAGTCACACAACTTGAACCAACCTTTCACCGTTGGTGATTACGAAGACGAGGAGCAGGAACCGCAGGATGAGCTCGACCACGATCAACCATGGGACTCTCGCAATCATGAGAGCAATGTCACGTCCCCGCAGCCCGAATACGGCAGCTTTAACGACGAGAGGAGTGCATGGGGAGGACGATAGTGTACGATATTAAGGATGTTTCTGTTATAGAGCAAGCGTTTTTTCTTTTTGAATACATGTGTTCTACTTTGAACGATTCTCATGAACAACAATCGTCTCGCTACTCTAGAACGTGTACACATTCACAATCCTCAAGTCGCCAGATTTTCACATTCACATTTCAGGCTTATTAACGATAGATGGGTTTGTAGAAGTGTTTTGATATTCTTGCTTCTAACGAGAAGACAAATGTCAGCGAGAAAACCCAATCAAGGGCACGCTAAAACACCCGAATGTTCCCAGTTATCCATTTCTTTGGTCTTTTTTCTTGTTTGCATTCATTCTTTCCTAAAAGCTCTGACAGATGTAGACTGCGCTTAGATCATGAGTCTCTCGACCTTGTCCTTGAGAGCGCGGATCTGGCCCATGAGGTCGGAGGCCTCGTTGGTGGTGATGGAGGCGGCAATGACGGCGCGGGAAACACCGCAAGCGCGACCGAGGGCCATCTTGGAGGGAACGTAGCTGTGCGCGAATGTCAGTCTGAGTTACTCTCTCGCTTTGTGGCGCAAGAAGGGAAAGCAGAAAACTTACATGTAGGCAACGTTCTTGTCCTCGCAGAGCAGGGGAATGTGCAAAAGAATGGCCAGGGGAGCAGTGTCGGCAGCGAGGATGACAACCTCGGCGACACCGCGGTTGAGGGTCTTGGTGGCCTCGTTGGCACCCTTCTTCAACTGGCGGTAGTGGGAGGCTTGCTGGACCAGGTCGAGGATGTTCTGGGTCAGGGCGGCGTCGGCGACGGGCCAGGCGGCGGAGTCGTTCTGCGACATTTTGTTGTAGAGAGTTGGTGTGAGGGTGAGAGTTGTGTATATGGCTCGCCCGAAGGTTCCTTGCGGTTTGCTCGCCCGGGGTTCACGGCCGAAGAGTTGATGGGAGAATGGGGTGCGAGAGCGTTGTCGGAAGAGGAAGAAGAGAAAGATTCGAGAAGAATTTTGATGCAAGTCAGTGGCTGCGCTTTGCAGTCTGCCCTGGATAGCTTGGCGGTGACGGGCGGTAGGGCTGGGCCGAGAGGGTTCGGGCCACCTTCACATGTTTAGATGCATTTGACAGCTTGCCGTTCGTCTCTCGTTCAAACACAACCATGGTGAGTGTCGAGTGAGGGAACGCCACAAGAAGGCGTGGACTGACTTGGACCCGCACAGAATTCGCTCTTCAACTCAGCGTTACGGCAGTCCAACGCCATCCGCAAAGACCTCGATGCCTACGCCGAGTCGGCCACCAGCTCGCCGCCGCTCCAGGGCCAGCTCACAACCTCCCTCACATCCTTCAGCCGCACATTAGACGACTACTCGCGAAGTGCCCAACAAGAGCTCGTTCCGGAAAAGGCCCAGAAAGCCCAAGACCGTCTGACAAACTTCCGTTCCGAACTGCTCGACTACCGCAGTCGCTTTGCTCTACTCAAAGCTGAACACGAAGAAAAGCTACATCAGAACAATCGCAATGACCTGCTAGGCCATCGTCGCCCGCACGGCGCAAATGCCACGCCAGAGAACCCATACGCCGACTCTGCGCTCGCCATCTCATCGCGCGACGGCGGCGCAAACCCACTATTCCGCACACGCGACGGCTTCGTGACCACACCCACTGGAGCAGCGGGCTCGAATCCTTACTCATCATACCAATCACCCTATGCACTCAGCACGGATTCTGGCGACCAAGCACGCGAGAAGCACGCGCTGCGGGAGCAAAACTTCTTCACGTCGACAAATGCGACACTAGACGAGTATCTGGAGCGAGGTCGCGCTGTGTTGGGCGATTTGGGCGAGCAGCGCGATATACTCAAAAACACGCAGAGGAAGTTGTACAGTGTTGCGAATACATTGGGTGTTTCGGGAGACACGATACGGATGGTGGAGCGGAGGGCCAAGCAGGACAAGTGGATTTTCTGGACGGGCGTGGTGGTGTTTGTGATTTTTGTCTACTTTGTGCTCAAGTGGCTGCGATAGATTGACGGATCAGCGTGTTTGGGGCTTTCCCCCGGTCGTTCGTTATTGACTGGGGTTTTCAGATTAGCGAGGCGCATTGGTCAGGATGCTCGTTCTGTGCCTGGATGAGGCTCTGCAGATACACAAATAGAAGCAATCTCCCGGGTCGTCGTGTCATGTCTCTGTACGTGTCTGACGTCCTTTCACGACCTCAGAGTCGAGCATCCCTCTTCTGCCATGATGATGACGAGGTGAAACGATAGTCGAGGAACAAGCATGGCACGACGCCGCTTCGACGATGCCAACGGCTTCTTGGCCGAGAATCGACATGGTCGCCGCCGAACGTCCATTAGCCTGACTCCGTCCACTTCGGTGCTGATCTTGCATCACACTCGTACCTGGTCGATGATTTTCTGATCCACGGCGCCTACAATGTCAGTGCTGGGAAATGAGGGCTCGCCCCAAGCACACATCGACCAGATAGCCCGAATAGACAGCATCATCGACTTGACCAGCTACGACGACCGCCCGACATTGCTTCTCGACACGACCACGCGTCGCATCCGCTTTTGCAACTTCGCTTTCGACTCGCTGCTGCAAGACACTGCTGCGTCTCCCGACCTTCAGCCATGGCTTGACAGCATATGCGCCCTCACCACCCACCATGCTGCCCACGAACCTATCAATCTTGGATCCTTTGCCCAACAGCAATGGCTGGGAAAGAGCTTGGGATCTTCAATACTCACCGTCTTTTGCCGCTGGACTCCTGCATCCGTAGCTGTTGAAGGGGACGCTGTCATGATAGACGATGCTCATCAACCAACTCGCGACGACGACACACCCTCCGACACCCGAAACATCACCGACATGTACATGGGCTGGCTGGAACCAAAAGACGATCCATGGATGTCCTATGTGAGGAGCTACCCTTTCCACGAGACATCTCTGGGCCCTATATCCGACTGGCACCCTCAATTGCGCCGAGCCGTCCAGAGAATGATGGTTTGTCCCGAGACACGCATTCTCTATTGGGGAGACCGACACGCAATGCTGTACAATGAAGCCGCTGTCCCAATCCTTGGCAAAGTACATCCGTGTTTGGGAATGCCTCTGCTCGAAACTTGGGGCCAAGTCATGAACGATCAGATCGATGCTACCATCAGAGCTGTCGTTGTTTCTGGAAAGGCTCAACAGATGAGGAACATCATGTTTGAGATGCAAAGAGACGATTTCCTCGAGCAAACTTGGCACCACTTCTACCAATTACCCATCATCGGCCCTGACGGACGTTATCTCGGATGTGTTTGCGAGTTTGCTGAAAACACCACTGCCGTTGTACAAGAAAACAGGAATGCTATTCTTGATACGTCCATCAGAAGCGCTGCAACCGCTCCCACTCTGAAAAAACTTTGGGCCACCTCGCTGCACTCCTTCAGCAAAACCTCGATCGACGTCGTCGCTGGTTGCGTCTTCTCTGTCTCCAACATTGCCGACGGTTCAGAGCCATCTCAGTCATCCCTGGATCCACAAGACTATCTTCTGGAGGCCTCCTTTGGTCTCACCAACACAAAGTCAACCATTCCCAGATCTCTGCTGAAGACACTTAGCACCTCGTTCGAAGGCGAAAAGCTAGTCGTCTTGAAACAAGCCGATGGCTCGCTCCCCTCTGACCTCCAGTGGGCTACTCCCGACCGGGCTGCCTTGAACACTCTTTGCATCCTACCCATTACAGACATCAACGACCGCAGACTTGCTGTATGCGTCTTCGGCATGAACCCAGGCAGACCCTTTGACCAAGGCAGCCGGGACTTCATTTCAAGATTCGGCGACGTACTCCGTAAGAGTGCAGTATTCATCACTCTGCCCGAAGAACAGAAACGGACCGAAGCCATCACTTCAGCATTGTCCGACAAACTAGCAATCGCTCTGCTATCTGCAGAGATGCAAGAAGAGTCGTACGCTCGCATGGCAAGGACGGCCCCGATCGGAATGTACATGTTGCGACCAGATGGATACCCTATCTTTGTCAACGACGCCTTTCTGAAGCTTCATGGTGTTACACGAGCGCAATTCTACAGACATGCAGACGAAGGCCTTGGCTGGGATCCGACTATTTATCAAGACGATAAGGAACACGTCAACCAAATGTGAGTCCGATCAACATGGAAGACACGATGACCGGCAGGCTGTATTGCGCGGGTCTAGACAGACACTGTCAACGCTGCATCTCGCAGAGACCATTACGCTTGCCATGTCGATTCGCGTTCTTTCGCTACTTGCCGTTGTGGAGATAATGCTAACGATCATCTTGCTGTAGGTGGCTGGACACGATCAACGGCACAAAGCCTGTGCAAGACGAAATACGCATTGCTGCTCCTCCGAACAAGTTCCCTGATGGGATTCGCTGGGTTGAATCCATGTCCTATGCCATACGTGACGGGGCGGGCGAGGTAACCTCGGTCCAAGGTTGGCTTCTTGACGTCAGTCCGCGAAAGATGAATGAACGCCTGGTGAATGAGAAACTTGAGGATGCGCTCGAGACCAAGCGTGCCACCGAGACGTTTTTGGATATGCTCTCGCATGAGATGAGAAATCCTTTGTCGTCGATCCTCCAGCTAGCAGATGGCATTTTATCATTGTTGGAAGACTTGCTGAAGCCTGATACCATTGAGCCTTTGAAGGATTCTGCTCAGACCATCACATTGTGTGCTAGGCATATGAAGACCATCATAGGTACTGGCTGAAAATAAGATCAAGAGTCGATCAAGTGCTAACAAGCAGTAGACGAGGTTCTCACCTTCTCAAAGTTGGACTCGAATCTTTTGGTTCTCAGTCTGGAAAGAGCTCGAGTCCCTACGATCATGGAGACTGCTCTGAAAATGTTCGAGAAGGAGATTGAACACGCCAAGATCGTGGCCAACATGGAAATCGATCAGAGCTATATGGACCTCGCTTTGAATTATGTGCTTGTAGACCCCAGCCGTCTGCTTCAAGTGGTCAGTCCATCAACCCATATTCGATGTGGGCGCCGGATACTGACTTTGCGCTACAGATCATAAATTTCCTATCCAACTCGATCAAATTCACAAAGTTTGAGCAAGAAAGGAGGATTACCATGAAGCTCGCTGCTTCCCTCACAAAGCCGACGGAACAAGACTTTGGTATTGCGTTCTTGGCACCTCGCAAGGATTTGGCTACGAACACGTCTATGCCCGCGACGCCCGACACGCCTGCGCCCGAGTACGCCCTCGGCGATGAGGTGTACATCTACATTGGTGTCGAGGATACTGGACGAGGTCTTACGGAAGACGAATGCAAAGTGTTGTTCCAAAGATTTGCTCAAGGTAAGGTTTTGCACGTGGTATGCACTGAATCTTGAAGCTAACGCAAGAACAGCATCCCCCAAGACTTACAAGACCTATGGAGGAAGTGGTCTCGGATTGTTCATCAGTCGAGGTCTGTCCGAACTACAAGGAGGGCAGATCGGAGTCAAGAGTATCGCAGGGGTTGGATCCACTTTTGCCTTCTTCATCAAGACCAGAAGGGCAGAACCGCCTCGAGCTGCTTCTCACACTGGCTCGGTGGTGTCCACAGAAGCATTGACTGACGTGCACAACTTGCCTCATGAGAAGGGTAGGCAAGATGTGCAAATCTTGACCATGTCGACGGTCGCAGAAGAGAGTGTTGTTTCGGTCAAGGACTTGCACGTACTACTTTGTGAAGACAACGCTATAAATCAAAAGGTGATTGCTGACGACACATTGTTTGCAAAAGAGGAAAGCTAAGACTGGCCCTACAGGTCATCGCACAACAACTCCGCCGCCTAGGCGTCCACACAGTCCACACGGCCGACGACGGCCTCGCAGCTCTAAACTTCCTCGCCACCACCACTTTTGCTTCTTCCTCCGTCCCTTCATCCACTCCACCCACTCCTCTCTCCATCATCCTCATGGACGTCGAAATGCCAGTCATGGACGGCCTAGGCGCTGTGAGAAGGATCCGCCAAGCAGAGGCCAAAGGCGACATCAACTCGCACATCCCCGTGATTGCGATTACGGCGAACGCGAGACAGGAACAGATTGCTGTTGCCATGGAAGCAGGCATGGATGAGGTAGTCACGAAGCCGTTTTTGGTCAGGGAGTTGGTGCCTAGGATGGTTGCGTTGGTGCAGAGGTTTGCGAGCGGCGGTGGCGGTGGTTGAAAAGAGCAAGGGAAGATTCTCGATCTTGAGCAGTTCAAAACGAGGAACATGGCCAAGAGTCTTGCACTCTTCGCTTTTACCGAAACGCGCCTCGCTGGCTACGATACAGGCAACCGCGACACAACTCCCGAAGTCAAGGTTAGGAAACCACGATGTGCAACACCTGCATACGAACCTCATAGCTGCCCGACACACGCGCAGCAAGCAAAAAGGGACGCAGCAGACTACCTGACGTCCCAAAGGGAGGAAGTCTATGGGAACATTCCGACCTCAACTGCTCCAGAGGCTCTCTCTTCGACCCACGTTTCTATCATTCTGATAAGCCCCTCGGCCTCATCAGCCATCGAGAATCTTTAGCATTTCTTCCACCGAGTGGCACTTTTCCCTCTCCTTGCCCTTGGCTTGACCTCTCTTCTTCTCTTCCGCATCGATTTTCAGCCAGTCTTGCCAATCGATGCTTCTGATGCCACGTTTTTCTGCTTCTTTCTTGACTTCGTTCCATCCTGCTCTTGGCGATGAGTGGTGGGCACCGATGAACGTTACGCCATCCGCCCAATCTTTTGCGATTATGTCGGCACTGGTAAAGGCATCTTGCATTGTGCTGGCTATAACGCCCGTGGGACCTCGCTTCACCCAGCCAGCGGCGTACATGCCGGGAACGTGGCCGGCGCCGAGAGCACCTGGTCCGCGATTCGGACTCAGCACTCTGCCGTAGAGGTCGTTGGGGATTATGCCCATTTTGCGATCGAAGGGGATGCCGAGTTCCTCGAAGCCTTCGAGGGGTTCTGATTGGTAGCCTACGGAGCGGAAGGCGAGGTTTGTAGTGAGGGTTTGTTGGTTGTTGGGCTCTTTTGTTCTGACGCGCATGCTGCGTAGAGCGTCCAAATCACTTAGAGGAACGGAGGAAGGGTCTTGGGTGAATTCTGTTTGATCGAATAGAACGCTGCCGAGAGTGTCTGGGTTTGAAGAATCCTGCTGGAAAGCGACTGGACTACGCATGTAATGTAGTTCCCACTGGCGCGTGGCTTCGGCGATCGAAGTAGCAGAGCCCTTTTCAATGACCTGTGCAATGCGCATAAGAGGACGGGGCAGTTTCTTTGTTTCTTTGGGCAAGAGCTTAGAATCGGGTGTGCTGAAGGAGACGCCGGGGAGTTGCATCAACTCGCGGACTTCTTTGATGGTGTATGGGGCTTGGAGAGGCCCTCTTCTTCCCACAACCCGTACCCTGCGCACCCTGCTCTTGGACAGCGTGTCCAAAGCAGCTTCGGTCATGTCTGTGTGTCTGAGCCTGTCGAGAGGCGATAACAGAACTCTTGCTACATCCAGTGCAACGTTTCCCTGACCAATGACAACAGCTTCGTCGCTGCTGTCAAGTGCAGGATTGAGGTTGGCATACTCGGGCAGTCCGTTGTACCAGCCAACAAAGGCACGAGCCGAGACGACGCCTTTCAAGTCCTCTCCAGGGATTTCTAGTTTGCGATCTTGCGAAGCACCGTACGAGAAGAGCATGGCATTGTAGTGCGGGGCGATTGACGACAGAGGCAGACATGAGGGAGCAGAGCCAATGGTAGTGTTGCCGATAAAGGTGAAGGAAGGATGGGATGCGACTTCGACAAACTTATCTATACAGTTCTAGCTGACAGTCAGTTTGAGTCAGGAGCGGGCGGGTGGTTTGACACTTGATACCTTTACTTCGGGATGGTCTGGAGCGACGCCGAAGCGCACCAGACCGTAGGGAGACGGCAGGGCCTCATACATGTCTACGTGAGCATCAGGCATCTTCTGCAGCATGCGGTAGGCAGCGTAGAAGCCTGCCGGGCCTGATCCTATCACAGCGCATCTGAATGGGCGGGAGCTGTCGGCGGTCGAATACAGCCGTCCTCTGGGCGGCACACTGATAAGCACATTGCACCTTCCTCTGCAAGGGACTCTCGGCCGCAACTGCCTGGTGCAGTGTCGTGGCAGCAGACTTGACATGATTGTGTGGCAGAGTTGCGGCTGTCTCCCAGCCACTCGACCTGAGGCTGGTGTGGGCTTCAATTCTGCGGCTCCCCACAGCGTCACGCAGCGGAACGTCGATCCGGAGGCTGGCGCCAGTCGCTATCTGCTTATCGCCCCGTCCCTGCAGCAACCGCCAAACACAACACTGGAGAATATATGCCCATATCGCCGCCGTTTCATTCCTCGTTCCTCCCCTTGTACGCTGGAGTTTCGAAATTGTCACAGCCATCAGGCCTGCCGCTCATTTCATCATGGTTGGCATTACTCCGCCATACTCCTTTACCGCTGTCAGCCAGAAGGACAGGGATCCGACCTACGACTTTGACCCCAAGGCCGTTACCCGTGCCAGCTACTATTCCATCGCCTCTTCAGCGTCAACTCCTGCCCCCAAGCAGCATGGCCCACTGATCGACTTCAACAGGCACCCTGATAGCTACATCATCGTGCCCTCTGCCCGTTCCAATCTCCCGCCTATGCACCCAAACACAAAGCAAAGGATCAACACGGCCCGATGGCTCCAGTTTTCTCTCCGCTTGCTCCAGCTTTTGGGTGCTCTGGGTGCTCTTGTCTGTGTGATTATCATCAGAGGCGTCAATGATGTCCAAGGTTGGATTTTGAGGATTCCTGTAAGCATGTCTCCAAGCCTCTGCGTCCTTCTTATCACTAACACCAATCACAGCCTGCCGTAGATGCTGTAGTCTGTGCATATGCTCTGTACAATCTTCAGCGTTCGCCCAAGAGACGTCCAGCAACCTCTTCGGCTAGCTACAATGCCTTCTCCTTCTTCGTTGACATTGCTCTCATGCCTTTCTATGTCTTCATCGCCTTCTTCTCGGCAAGCAATTGGCAAATGGCTCCCGGCCTTGAAGGTCGTTGGTCTACGTTCTTCCACTCGGCCTCTCAGGACGCTAAAGTGCTGGAGTCTGCCTTCTTGATTGGTAGTGTTGTGGGCGCTTTGCATCTCTTCAGCATTCCTATCGACATTTTCCTCTTCTCGCGCTTCAAGAAGATTGCCGAATATCCACCGGATATGAACCCCCTGGAGGACAATCTCACCAGCAGGATCAACCGCAAACACACTTACAAGAGCAGCGACGCATCAGCCTCCATGTCTGAGCAAAGACTGGCCATGTTGAGCGGCAGCTCTCTTAGTCTTAGCAGCCCTACTCGTGTCTCCAACAGAGACTCACTCATTCCGGAGGCCAATGTCCGACCCATGTCTTTCTACAACTCACGCACCAATCTGGATGCCACCTATCCCGGACATACCAAGGATTCTGCTCGTCAATCCAGATTTGAGTACCAACAACCAGCATCAGCCTATGTATCGCAGGCCAGCATGCATCGTACTTCGCAGGCTCATGAGCGCGAACGTTCCCGCTCTCGCTCTTCACGTCCCCAGTCATACCAACGCTACGCAAATCAGAGACCCACCACTCGTGATTCTGTTCACGACCCAATGCCAACTCGCCCTCTCTCCTTCATCACTGCTTCTGAGAACATGAGCCGCACTGGGACTCCTCAATCAGGCCGTTCTTCCGAAAAGGACCAACCCGCAAAGGCTTTGACCAACGATAACTGGTTCGTCCTTGCAGACGATGATGCCGACTTGTCTTCTCCTCGCCGTACCCCTGTTCCTGAACTCGTTTCGGATCGCGACTCTAGTCCCGAGCTCCGTGAGCCTAACGTCACTCAGCTCCGCTTTGCCAGCGAAGAGCACAAGGAACTCCTGCCCCAGCCTCTTCGCACCAACCCTCCCACCCCTCCGAAGCATTCCTTCGATGCTGGTGATTTCTACTTCGATGAAATGCCCAATGGTACCCTTGAACTGGACGACTATTCCCTACGCCAGGCCCCATCAAACACAAGCATCGGTCGTGCTTTGAGCCCTCCCGCCCCTGAGGCTTCTGCCTTGTCCGCCAAGTCATCCATCTACTCTCAACACCCAGACGACACAAGCCGCTCGAGCACTCCCAGAACCAAGCGCTACGGCAATCTGACCCCTGCCATCACCAAACTTCAGGAACAGACTGTGCCCAGAGGCCAAGGTCGCGTCGTCAGCAGGTCTGGCGTCGACATTGCTGATGCGAGCGTAATGTATCTCTCATCTGACGATCCCTATGGCGCTCGCGCTCGCAACGTGAGCGGCAAGATGGCCGAAGAGGGTCTCGGTGGTACTTGGGCTAGAAAAAGACACGTCAGCGGAAAAACTTGATGTCTTGCTCTGGAAGCAAGAAAGTCGACTGGTCGATATAAGCAGGGGTTTGGATTAATATAGATAGAGCACAGACAGGCGTTACATTGAGTATGATTAGACGGGTATTTTTGTTATACGATGGAATGGGTTGAGATGATGATGGAACGAGGAACGATTTTTCGGTCTACAGAAAGTGTTCATAACACAGAGATACGTTGGACTATGTAGCCTGACGAAACAATAATTATAGTCCAAGTAACAAATTCTCCACGAGGAAGATATTGATTGCACTTTGATCATGATCATATCTATCATTTTCGGAAGCCGCACGGCGAAGCGTCGGCGTGTGGGGCGTGGCTGCCAAAGCCGACCACCTCTGTTGTCTTTGCAACGGCGATACCAAAACCTTGCCGGGTTCCAAACAAGAAAAGCCCAGGTAGGTCATGCTGCATATCTCATAAGCCTCAGCATCGCTGAAACAATCCATAGATCTAAAATCTGCAACGTAACAACACCTTCTCCAATCGCAGAGGCAAATATCCACGAGTTGTGATATTTGCAGAAGACAGACCCCCCGTCCACTCAGCTGCCAGAGTTATCAGAACTTTCCTGGAAGAGGGAATGCCAAAGATCACATACGCAAGCATGGCACTACTTCATGCCCGCCGAGTAGCACTCCAAACCATCAAAAATCTGCCAACCCGACAGCCATGTAGAAACTTCAGCAGCACAGCACGCGCACAAGCAGACTTCACACACGCAGTAATCGGCGGAGGAGCCGTAGGCCTGGCCATCGCTCGCCGCCTCCAACAACAACACAATGGCGGCACCACCACATCCTCAGCCACATCCACAGTCTTGATCGAGCAACACAAAGCCGTGGGCACAGAAACCAGCAGCCGCAACAGCGAAGTCATTCACGCGGGAATCTACTACGGCCATGGCTCGCTAAAGACAAAATTGTGCGTCCAAGGCAAGGAAATGCTATATCAACTTTGCGATAAACATTCCATACCCTACAACAATTGTGGGAAGTGGGTGGTTGCGCAGGACGAGACGCAAGCCGAGGCTGTGGCAAAAGTGCACGAGTTTGCAAAGAGCATCGGTGTGCCTACTAGATTCTTGAGTAGAGAAGAGGCACAGAGCAGGGAACCCGATGTCAGAGCCGAAACCGCCGTGCTCGAGTCGCCCACGACGGGAATTCTGGACAGCCATGCATACATGCAATTCCTGCACGGCAGCTTCCAAGACGCCGGTGGCGATACAGCGCTGAATGCAAAGGTGACTCGCATAGAAGCACCTTCCCCTTCCTCCCCAGACTGGAAAATCTACACTGCATCGCAAGAAGGAGAAACCGAACCCATCACCGCAGAAATCCTAATCAACTCTGCAGGTCTCTACGCCTGCGACATTTCAAACATGATTTTACCTGCCTCGAGACACACACGGCCCTTTTACGCAAAGGGGAATTACTTTTCCTACGCATCCAGCAACCCCAAACCTTCTGTTTTGGTCTACCCAGCTCCTGTGCCCGGTCAAGGCGGTCTGGGCACACATTTGACTCTGGATCTAGGCGGCCGCGTCCGCTTTGGCCCCGATGTCGAGTGGGTGGACTCTCCACACGACTACACACCCACTTCCGACCCTACACGCTTTGCAGCCGCCATAGCCGATATCAAAAAATATCTTCCTGGTATTGATGAGTCGGCTTTGGCGTTGGATTACGCGGGCATAAGGCCAAAATTGGGCAGAATGGGTGCGGTGGGCTCGGGCAAAGGGTTCCAGGATTTTCACATCAAGAGGGAGGAAGGGTATGATGGGTTTGTGAATTTGTTGGGGATCGAGAGTCCAGGGTTGACCAGTAGTTTGGCTATTGCGGAGGAGGTTTGGAGGTTGTTGTATCGATAGGGAAGGAAAAAAGCTTGAAAGGTGTGGTGGGCAAGTTGTGAAGATTTGTGTCTAGAGTTTGGGATGTAATCTTGTAGATGATTAGGATGATGGGCCGGCGGTCAGGCGTTTATAGAGGACCTTGCTTGATGTGATTATGGTAATTGTGGATCGATGCTTGTAGATTCAAGATGGTAATTACAATAAGTAAATATTTCACAAGTAAATTTACCCGATGCCCGAACGCCAAAAACCGTCATTCGAAATGATACAATCAATCAAACAAACCATTACAAAGGCACACCTTCATAGTCCCAACCTCCCTCGCCACGTTTGCGTCTGCGTCTCGTGTTCTGTCTGTTCGCAGCACACTTGACCATGATTGTCAAGATGGCCAACAGGAAAACAATGACACCAGCCACGGTAGGTATGACCACCGTGGGCTTATTCGTATCTCTATCGTCAGATCTGTACGGACAAATCTCATCCACACCGCTGACCCAACAATCCTTGGTATCGATGTCGTTGATGCTCAGCCAAAACACGGGCGCATTGTCATAGTCGGTCTGTCGGGATAAGAAATCCCACATGGCAGCAACCGCATATCGATTCTCGAGTGCGGTGCGAGGGACAGCGAAAGTATAGCCTTGGTCGCAAGCTTCGTAGCCTTGGTAGTAGCGATTTTTGGCGTCGCTGATGCTGAAGGTGTAGGGTGAGTCGTCGCGACGGCAGAGGAAGCGGTTTTCGTTGGTGCAGTCTACGACTTCCCAAAGACCGTTGTTGGCGAGGTTGGAGACTGCGCAGTGGCGGTTGGTCGTTGCTGTCGATAGACTGTCGCTGGGCTCGTCCGTGTCCCAGCCCCAGAGTGAATTGCGAATGAATGCACGATAGGTGGTCGCGTTGTTTGTTGCTGAGTTGCCTAGCAACGGCATGTCTAGTATGGGTGATATACCACATGACGACAAATCTAGAGCTGCACTAGATGTCGTGTTGATGATTGTATTGTTGGGTAGATTGCTGGAGATGGCCCATGAAGAATTTGCGATTGGGACTGTGATGTTGCTAGATTGATACAGGCAGCCAGCGATGACAGTACCATTGGAAGACAATGTTGTGTCAATATCGTTTGAGATAAAGCCAGGTGAAAAGACGGTTTCAGCATCTGCCTCAAAGTCATATTGCTGCATCTGAGGGTCCACTGTTCCGATGCTTGCTATGACACGCAGAGCACGCAGAAACATGATGATGCTCTCACTGGGCCAGCCGTTCTGTGTGTACACTCCAGATGCATTATCCAGAGGCAATATCGTCATATACTCCGCCGCTGGCGGATTGTCGATATTGCCTGCAAACCATGATTGATTCAGATTGGCTCTCTCGGACCGAAGGGCTGCTGGCGTGTATAGATATCGGGAGAGAGTCGAGTTGATAAGATCGCTGATGTAGTTACCTGAAGCGGGCAGCCTTTCAGGATCGGCTGAACTCGTGGTATCGGTGGGGTCATTGAGCGGAGCAGCCAAGCGCACGTTGAACTCGAGGTATTTGAAAGTCGCATTCAGGTCATTTTCGGTCACTTCAAAATACGCCGCCAGTACGTCGGTCAAGGTGGATATGCCAATGGTGTCTGTACATGAGTAGCCATCAATTTGAAGCCCGCTCTGCGACGGCTGTACAGCGGACGACGATTGAGATGCTGCAGCCGTGCTGTCTCCGTTGGTCGTGCTGCTTGGAGCGGCCGCAAGTGTAGCGCTCGTCAAAGCTGCACTGGTGCCAGATGCGGCTATAGATTCGGAGGCAACTTCGGAAGTTTGTCGGACTTGGAGTCCCCCCGAATGGTGCACGCCTTCATTGGCAGAAATCAAGGAACTGTGCAGAACATCCCGTACTATAGGTGCGGCCGTGTCTTCAGAAACCCTGGCCCTAGTCAGAGTAGCCGACGGACTTGTGGAAGAAGAGGAGGTCGAGAGGCTGCTAGGAAAGGCTCCAGTCCTGATAGGTGAGGTCGCATTTCCTTGATTGTCGAGTTCAACTGGACACAGACTCCATGTCTGTCGGCTCTGGTCCCAGTACAAGTCGACGATTATCCTATGAAATCCAACAGCAAGAAGATTCGAGAGGCATTGCTGTGCAGCAGCATCCTCGTAGCGATGATCCGAGAAACACACAGGGGTCAGATCAACACCCGGTGCGGTGACATGGTTGATTGGGATTCTGCTGGCTAGATCCCTTTGTGACTATAGTGAAGTCCCTAGTAAGCGATGCATACGCTATGTCGTATCGCTCGAACTTGTTCTTACTAGTAGCGCGGTATAGAGAGTGCCGGATTCGTCGGTCGAGGGGTCCGGGCTATAGCTTGAATCCATGGCGCGCAGCACTCCGGCCGGCGGGTGGCATATCACAGTTCTGCCTGCGACGATGTGCACCAAATCTCTCGAAAGAGATATCACCTCATTCAGCAGTCTCGGATCTTCACTGTGCAGAGGCTGGTTGACAGGACACGCGGTGGCTGTGGAGCCGTCAGTCGTCTGCAAACGAGGCTGTGCCAAGCGCCGATCGTCATGATCGATGCCGCAAAGGAACGCCGTGGCTTGGCTCGGACCGTGAACGTGCAAGCACCAGCAGATCGTCCGTCCTCTTTTGGCCGACAGACCCGCATTGGCCTACGAGGCTGGAGCTGTCCACTTCTTGCGGAATGCCAGTTGACAAACTGTGATATAGTAGTGGTCGAAGTCCGCATGTCACGCGTTCCTCGTCGCGTTACCTTCTTGCTAAGGACGACCAACCCTACGCAGTATCGATAGCGCACTGCCGGATGCTCTCTTCCCCAAGCCCCCGTGAGCCACAATTGCGGTATCGCATTCGGCCGTGCGATCAGGAGATACTTGCACTGGCGCGCAAAGCAGTTCAAGTCGCGTAGTCCAAAAGAGAGGCGCTACATGGTCCTCCTCGGGACGGAGAAGCATACCGTGAGTTGCCTAAACTAGCAAGGACGGTGTGGAGCAGAAGCCACACTTTCCTAACGCGAGCAGAGGACAGACCTTCGCACGGATGACACAGCCAAAAAATCGTGTCCCCTATTCGTTTGCGCAAGCAGACAAGCGCCAGCCGTCTCTTCTGTGTAGGGTGCTGCCGAGGTGCATCAGTTGGGATGTTCGATAATGCCGGCCATGCTGGAGAAGGGTTGAGGACGGGAGCAGCTCCTTGCAAGCCTCGAACGCGACATACACCACGGCTCCACAGCATGTTCCCCCCTATCAACATGCCAGTACCTAGGTATGCGAGCCTTCTCGCTAACGTGTCAGATTTGGACACACGCCAATGTGGTTCTGACTGCGTCTGTGGCACTGCAAGAACAATCAGATTTGTCAATTATTAAGCCAGCTGCATTCACTACCAAGGAACATTTGAGATGCCATACCCCAGTGTCTCTCATCTAAACCTCGTGGCTTACACGTGGAGAATGTTTCTGATGCCATCAACCAGAGTGACCAGGGGGCTTTCACCGTCTGCTACAAAAATATCAGCCTTCTGTGGGACTCTTCGTCGCGTCCAACGGCGAACAGAGTAAAAGTGTATCGCAGTTTCCTGAAAGCTATACCATTACTTTTGATGTTTCAGAGTCGGAGCTAAGAGTTGTGTAGTCTGGCGCTGCACAGTGCACAACACCCTTTGATGGCTTGGTGCTTCTTTGTGGTAGCCTCTCTGCGCTGTTCAACTCTGTCTCCTCTCGAACTCTTGGTAGGAAACTTTAGCCTTTTCGCGTCCTGAGCGGAAGCCAAACGGTCGGCCCGCGGCGAGAAACACGAACAGATCGAAAAAGAGTTGTTGCCAAACAGAAATCATGAAAGGTTTCGATCACTCATCTTGGTTCGCGACAGCTCTTCTCGCGTCGAATGCTGGGACGATCAATTCTCCCAGAGTTTCGCAGCACCCAGGTTTTTGGACGAATCACGGGAATGCGATCAGGTGAATACATTTTGATCATCTGACGCGATAAGACCTCGTAAAGGGTTCGATCGCCTACCTTCTCGTGACAACAGATAAGTGACAGGTGCTGCCGCTTACGCGCACAGGACGGAGAAGCAGGTCACGACTTGCAATCGGGCATAAGTAGCGTTCCAGACCAGAGATGCATAAGGGACCTGGGACAAGTCGGCAGGAAGGATCTTGGTCAACAGCATAGCGTGTAGTGTGGATACCCGTGCATACATAGTTTGTTCTTCTACACGGACACGGAGACGTAACTCTCCCCCCTGTGGCACTCTTGTGGTGGGGAGGGAAGGGAAGCACGGCTGAAGATCGAAACTCGTGAATACGTACGAGGCCAGCGACGGGATCAGCAGCAGCATCATCATGGTTGCGTGCTAGAGCGTTGACCTCCCGATGGTTAATCTTGCAAGGTGCAAAACGTCGGAGGGGGGATTCAGCTCCCCTGTTGCGAAAGTCGTTGCAACGCTTCCGTCCCCGGTGAGATGCGTTGTGACTGTTACGGCTGTTTGTGCTGTTATTTCGTTTCTGATGAGACTGGCAAACGTCTCTGGCAGTTGTGCTCTTCCTACAACGACCAAACGTGTTCGTACATAACGGTGAGATTGAGGTGAATAAGATTAATGTAATCAGAGCATGAACGGTGCAGTTAAACAAACAAAGGACCTGCAGCTCGGTGTAAACACAGACACAAGGACGAACGTAGCAGAACCTCAAGAGATAGTTGCATGTCTTCCAACAATGAGAATTCAGAACCACGTAAAGTAGGCTGTTATTGGGTATCTCGATGCAAGTGCAATCGTGATAGATTTTTGCGGTTTCATGTCTAAGAATAAAGTGCACTGTCTGCGTTTTCAGCATCAGTGGGAGGATGTTTGACAGGGAACAGCAACGATGAAGAAGATATACCGCTCGCTGAACGGTGTGCAGCTGTTGGATCTTGGGGTTGAGGCTGCAAGACACTCCAAGTGTTATAGATGATGGCAAAGGAGTTGAAAGATGTGTTCGATGATAGCGAATGATCATTAGAATCGAAAGCGATGCTAAAGCAAAACAAGTTGGGTATACACAATTCTCCATCCCTCAAACCCAGCACCATGCATAGATTACAAACGCCATGAAATGTAGTAAACCAGAAAGCCCAAGACGCCTCATCCCTCATTATTTACATGCAATCCCGATTCTGTCGTTGATAAAGGGTTTAGTTGGCAACAATGGCCGACAATCTCATCTTCTCCTTGGGGCTCTCCTTGCCGTCGCCGCCATCTTGAGCAAGCTCGGGATCAAGCGAGTGGTGCTGGTGAGCGGCGGCAGCCATGTGAGGAGGCATGTGTGAGAAGTGGTGCTGAGGAGCCATTTGCTGGTAGACGTGGGGAAGAGGTGCTTGGTGAGGATATTGCATCTGAGGGTACTCCTGAGCTTGGCGGTACATCATGGCAGCTTGGGGGTTGAAGGCCTCCTGAAGCATCTGGGGACGCTTAGTGCCATCCTCGGAGCGAGACATTTGCATGGGAATCTGGTAGCCCTCTTGGCCGGGAACAACCAGGCGCTGTTGCTGCATGTAGGAGCTGGAAGGGCGGCGGTCGACGTATCGCTGGTCTTGTTGGCTGAGAGGAGGAAGCTCGACGGGGGATGTGCCGTGAGGGGAGCGTTGCGAGTATGAAGAAGCGTCTGAAACTAGGGAAGGTGCGCCGTCTGCCGAAATTTGAGAGTAAGCACCAGGTGAAGGCAAAGGACTGTCGAAAGGAGACGCACGAAGAGTGCGACCGAACTGAGGAACACCCAGGGTCTGAGGATAATGAGCTTGCTGCGTGGCAATGTGTGCCTGCTGCTGGTAGATGGCAGGCAGCTGGTTCTGGTCGAAATACTGGGGTCTTTGCATGGCAGAGTTGAAGTACATGGCCTGCTCAGGCATGTGTTGCTGAACAACTTGGCCAGGCTGGCCAATCATCTGGTGTTGAACATGCTGCTGCTGTTGACGGGTTTCCATCTCGGCACGGCGTTGAGCGTTGCGTCTGCGGCGGTTCATGCCGCCATTCCACCAGTTCTTGACAGCGTTGTCGCTGCGGCCGCGAAGGCGACGAGCGATCTCGGCCCAGCGCTTGCCCATCTCGGCGACCATTTGCTCAATCAACTCACCCTCCTCGGGAGTGATGGGATCATGGTTGAGGTTGGGCTTGAGGTTCTGGTGGTATCTCTCACGGCACTGCTTGGGAGAGCGAGTGCCCATCATGCTCGAGATGCGGACCCAGTTGTGGGCGCCCTGAGAGTGGACAAGGCTCATGAGGATGTGATCCTCCTGCTGGGACCAAGGACCTCTCTTGTGTGCAGGCATTTTGAAGGATCAAAAGACTTGAAGGAATGTAGAAGTTGGAACTGGAAAGGCTGTTAGATATGGTTCATGGTCGCGAGGTGGTATGAGGTTGTAAGGGAATACACGTTGCGACAACGTGGATAGCAGGCATTGATGATGGTATGATGCTTACCTAAAGTCAAGCTTGAAGCTATGAAAGGAATGTGGTAGAGGACAGTGTGTCTGAGGCGATGAGGATGGAGGAGAAGTAAGACAACGGGGAGGGATAACGAGGTCGTTATAAAGTCGATGCAAGACCAGTTGGGATGTTGGATGGCTGTTGATGTTGCGACGAGGTCGTTGTATTTGTATCGAGCACAGTGTTTAACGGTATCAGGAGGAATTCCGAATCCGTCACAACGATGGGCCTAAACGGACAGCGGGGCAGGTGCGTCAACTCCTGTTGAAGTTCCAAGAGGGGCAGGCTTTGGGTCTGGGTGATGTCGATAGTTCTCACGGAGGTAGGTTGGCGGCCGTTGTCGAAAAGCAGGAGACGGACGGTTATAACGGTTGGAGGCCAGGTCCTGATGAGGAGGGAGCATGTCAAAAGAAGGGGATCTAGGGCTCAATTGTACTTGGCCCTTCCCGCTAACGTCAGAGTCGAACTTTATCCAGATCGCTGGGTGATGGGCGATGTGCAGCAGGGATGGTGAGCATGGCCATGCCAGAGGCTTGCACCAGTCCCGACGGCGCCGGCGCGGTCCCCCTTGCCTCGTCGCTCGCTCGCTCCATCAACCAAGAAAACCCACTTTGAGTCCTTGGCTTTGTTGCTCGACGCCTACTGCAGGTCATCGGACGCCGTTGCAGGATCTTCGCGGTTTGACTCTGGCCCGCCCCCCTTGTGCGCGTATAACGACCCAAGACTTTTGAGCGTTGGCCTTCCCAAGCTGGGCCGTACCGAGCTTGGGAAGGCGTCATCCACGCCCGCCGTTCGATGCAGAAAGCCGTTTGGAATCATTCGAAACAGTCAACAGCCAGTAGTCAAAGATGAGGATCAATAACAATGAAATCGGTGTTCACCTTGACCTCTCTGTTCGTCGAACTATCGTCTGCTGTGTGCTCAAACATCCACACACTATGCAAATTTTGTGCGCCATTCGCTTCTTTGGCTTTTGGAATACTCGCGCACTTGCCGCATCGCCGAGCAAGGCCCTTGAGCCTTTTGGCCGCACTTGCAGTCATAGACCACGCCCCGGGTCCATCTAACACGCACTCGGAATCCTCTCTGACCGCGCCATGCCCTGTTTGGACGGTTGGCCATCGCCAAAGTTAACCCTTCGCGCGGCCCGTTAACAGCAACTGCTTTTCCCCCTTCTACCTCTCTCCCCTTGCGCAAGCGCACTGCTTCTGCATGGCCTTGTTGTGCCCGTTGGACCTGTCTGCCAACTGTCACAACTTCTCCTTGTAATTTTACTGTCCACGTTTGCAAGCTGCCTGTCACAACTTCTTGTTGATGTGTTTTGTTTAATTTTATAAAGCGAACCAACCCCCTGCACCCTTATGCAACTTTCACTCACGCCGGTGGGGATCGTGCAGATCTTCGCGCGTTAGCACTTTGTCAGTGCCTTCCAGCTGGAGCAACACCAAGCGGCTCCCTGCATGCATCTCTCAAAGCGCCAAAACTTGACTCCTTCTGAGAGCTTCTTCGGCAATTTTCATGCTGCTGCCGTCGCCAGCCGCGGTTAGACACGCTGTCTTGTTCAACTTCAATCATCATCATCATCATCATCATCATCATCGTCAATATTATAGTAGCCGCTCATCAGAGAATGTCGTCTAGGAATCCTTCGACTCGGTCACTCCGGACGACACATTCCAAGACGTCTCGTCCATGTAGATTCCTACCATGAAAGACATGTTTCAAAAAGAAAATCCTGACATGATGGGATTTCTCGGACGTGTGAAGCTCGCCGAATCGACAAGGTTCATATTTGAAATATCCTCTTGGCTAGCGCGTCTCCTTGTCTACCAGTCCGCATTCGCCCTCTTCTCCAGACTATCTTGCCAGCCTAACCGTGACTGTCTGCACACTAAGCCTCTTTCGCGGCTGATCTTTCGCGATTTGAAGCCCCAAGTAGGAAAGCTTGATCCCTACGGATCCCATTTTCAGCCGTACTTTGTTCACGAGGCTCTCAATGTTGGTACACTCCCTAGATCTTGCCCGGATTTTCGCCTGGCTACAGCAACATATGGTCTTGTACCTACTACCGAGATGTCAACAGTCTTAGGCCCTGAGACCTCTTGTGACAGCTTTTCCGAAGATTCAGGTCTGCATACCACATCAAGGAAAAGAGTCATGAGCACACCACACCATATCATACCTCAATGCAAATGTCTTGGACCACATCCAACTTGCTGGGATTCGAGACATTCATCTAATAATGCAGACAAGAATAGCTACACTACGTTGAGTCGCAGGCTGCGCTGCACTGCACAGTTGCTTGAGCGTCCATGGCATCTTCGTCGAGCATACCCGGAGAGGTGTACGTGCCCAGATTCTCAACCAAGGCGTTCTTACAAGATGCCGGGGTCCTTTAGTTTCAGTGCTGCTGCAGTTTAGCCAGCATGATCAGACTGGAGCCAAATATGCAGGATGCTGCATATCTGGAATCCACGAGCCATTCCTGATTCAATACAGCCTTATGCATGGCTTCTCAAATCGATCTGCAGTACACGAAACACAGGCGACTCCGAAATACATGGTTGCTGTTGCTGCGTGTCGGTCTCGCCGTGCCTGGCGCACATTGTTATGGCCGTGTGATAGATAGGCAACGTCTATCGCGGGTTGCGCAATAACATTGTCCGGCGTTGAGCGAGGTCTGGCTCAGACGTTGTCGGGCCGCTTCCAAGCCTTTGTGGCAAGAGATCAATATCAATTGAGCGCGGTCGCTCTGGTCAATCTCGTATGACATCGCGTTTAAGCCGTTACTGTTGCGGTGATCATTCGTTCATCTGTCTGACAGTTGGCAGATATGAAGTCTTGATTGGGCCCAGTCGAGGGCATTTACGCCCGTAAGGAAGGGTCTTGTCGCCACGCTCGTATATCAATGAGCAGCAGCCAATATTTGACTGCGAAGATCTACGTACGTGCAAACCCATATGTCTCTGGATTAGACAGCATCGCAATCAGAAGCACATGGCGATGTGCCACAACGTGATGTCGACATCTCACAACGGGTGGCTACCATGGTCTTGGAGCTGAGTTACGCACGTCAGTCATGCGCGTCTACTTCGATTCCGACACTTACTGCTTTGGGACACACCTCTACGAGTAGGTCTGCTTCCTTTTCCTAAATTCGATAACCAAATAGGACGCGGCACGCAGTGGGTCGCATCCATCGTCACGCCGTATCCCACAATTGTTCGTTTTTAATATAACATGCCGACCCACAGTCTTGGACATGGAAACACACTCTCCCTACGGGCGTAATTGCAGCAGCAGCTAGCAGGTGAGTATGGAACATTCTATTATTTCCAAGACGCGCGAGCATGGGTCGTGCAGCGTCATGGGGGCCTGCATGTCTCTTGAGCTGCAGCCACAAGCAGAAGGATTCAGAAGTCCATGCTACAACACGTCGTTGATCACCCGAACCTTGGATTTGTCTGCGGAGGAGCACACCAGTGTGGTTAGTCGCGCTGTCGGGGCGACAAATCGGACATTCGAGTACACGTCTCTTTCAATCGTTTCTAAACGCAGGATGTGTGATTTGCTGATTGGCAAGATGGGCGGCATTTTTGCCTTGTGCATTTACAGCACTGCGAGCATGCTGCGCAGAGTCTAAACGGTGATGTGCCTTGCGTCTTCTTGTCAGCCTCATCTCGTGCCACAGAAGGGTCGTGGGGGTATGTCCATTATAGTACAAACGGCCTACCACTTCATAGATAAGGTGCCCGTTCCTCCCGCCCGACGACAACGGTACGGAGATATCTTGACGACATCCAGATTACATGCTACTCATGCCATTTCAACTTCACTACACCTCTCGAAGTAATTGCACAAGGATATGACGGCCTGTCTTGCAGGGTTGTTTCCTTCGCAGGTTCTGCTGCGCGCCGAGGTTTCCCAGCTATCTTAGTCGCATGCAGGAAACACAAATCATCTGCGCAGTGGGGGCCGTGCTGGCTTTTGCAGCAAATGCTGCCGATCACTTCTTCCTCACTCTCATATCCACCTCTCCACTTCTGAGCAAGCAATTGTGCTGTTCCTCACTGACTCTTGCATTGATGCAGCCCTATCATTCCACACGACTGGGCAATGTTCCCGCTTTCGAATATATTTTGCTTTCCGCCTTGCAGCGAACGATGCTCGCTCAGATGGCATCGGTTGGTCAATGTGCACTGAGATCACTCTAGGTTCTGTGATGCCTGTGACGAGCTCGACCATTGAAGCGCCCAACGCGCGATGCAAGAACAAGCAATGCTTCATCGCGAGTACATTGCCAGAAAGCCACCGCTGTGACTTGAGTAAGCAAATACACGTACCGATGACGAATCCGGAAAGACTCGTCCGGAGATGAGAGCTGGTTTCATCACACATTCACGATTGATTGGGATATCGTCTATGGAACAGAAAGATTGTGAGAAACAACGCATCTTTGACGGACAACTTAGACGATGCTTGCCTTACCTGGTTCCGGATGATGATGGCGGATCTGCACTACTTGTCGCCGTGATGACCCTGCTCACATTTTGACAAGCCCTCTTCGACCAGTCACCCACCATCTGATCTCTCTCTGGTCAAGTACGAGGTACAAAGATTCTGTACAGTACGAAACCTTCCTTGTTACTTCCTTACATCAGATTATGTATCCCATTGACAAACACTTGGAAACGCGATTGCACTATCTAATGCACCTTCCAAACACGCTACTGCACAGCATGGAGTTCAGCTGGACTGGCGTTCGAGTAGCCACAAACCTCAATTTAGTATCTTGGATCGAGCTTCAGTAGTGATGAAGAGATGCCGGAGTGAATTGAATATAGGTCCTTTTTGTGGCCGATGCTCTACTTGACCGACTTTCAGGATGCCGTCAGGCATGAAGCTCGACGGAGTATATCGAAGCTCGACCGCACGGCAGCTCTCTGAGCTTGGGAAAAACGACCTTGCAGATACCGAATCTGACCGAGCAGCTTGCACTACGTCTCCTCCAGTCTCCACACCTATGACACTGGGCCGGCTCAGCTCGTGTATGTCTACAGTGTACCCGGGTACGTCCCGTGAGTAATAACAATCGAGAGCTCAAGAGATGGTGGTAGATGCTACATGTAAGATCCAGGCAAAACTTGCCTCTCGATCCGATGAGATCGAAGGTACAAAGATACATATCTGCTTCATGTAATACCGAAACACATGTCCGAGCAAACGACAGCTGAACGTCACTTCATCACCACCAGTTGTCACATTCCCTCGAGAACTACATTCGCACTTCTCATCATGCCTATTATCCAGAATCATCTTCAGATCTACGACAAACGAAGAGCAGTGTCACTAGTCTCTGGACATCACAATAAACACACGTTAATCAGTCCCGATATACGCGTCAATGTCTTCACTGTTATTCGTAAGCAAAAGTTCTGCGATATTTCTGCTGGTGGCAATTTTCATCAACTTAACAGACTTTTCAAAGTATGCGATGAGACACGAGACCCACGCAAAGTCTATGAAAGACGCTGCTCATCACAACACCGTACCTCGTATACCGTAGGTCCTTGGCCGTTACCTATCAAGTTCCAGAGATCAACAGTTTATCAGAAAAGATTCCGGACTAGCAGATGATCACCAAAATACACGAGGAAGAGCGGATGCCGTGATTGAGCGCGAAGCTGTCCACCGATAGTAGGTCAATGGCAAGATCGCCGTTCCATCATATCAATCACTTCCACCTTCGACTCTCAATTGTCATGAATCGACCACTCAAGTCGAAGGGAACGTTAAGCTGTACCGATCACCCGTACCCCTGCTGCCCGTGCAGAAAACAAGAGTTTCGGAACTCTAGCTTTTTTCAAATTTTTGATATCATTTATAGTCTTTCGATTTCGATATAAGCAGTGAAAGACATGCGACCGGAGTTCCGCTGGGCCTTGTATGACAGTTGACCCTTTAAGATCTACAAAGATTGATTAAGCTTAATCGATGTTTCAGATCTCACTCTCTCTTTGCTGCGCGTGACGTTAATGTATCTTGGTTATGTTGAGACACCTTTGATGAGAAGCATACTGTTCCAAAGGCTTATATAAAGCAGAGGGCGAAAAGAGGCGAAAGTAACGCGTAAAGTGTCATATCGCAAAGATAGCGAGCCACCATAAAGCATAGGAAACGGGCAGAACCGGGCGAGCATGGAGGATCTATCGCTGTTAACAAATTTCGCATTTTCTAACGACATCGCACGCGAAGTAAGATGGTGTAAGAAGACGAGTAGCTCTATATCGTTCATAGGAAACAATGCAATTGTAAAGATAGTCTAAAAGCCCGATCTCCTAAATAGTCTTATATGTACATTCTAAAGAAAGCTTGAAATTATACAGAATTGCTCTTCTGCTGTTACGGCCGTGCTCTCTTTCCGTTTCCAAATACTAGATAGCCCTGATCGCTCTTTTACAAATACGAGCATCCATTCCTCGATCTTCGCCTAAATGCATAACAATCTTTCTATTGTCGACAGTAAGAAACAGCCCCTGCAAAACTCAATTGCCTAAACTCTCCACACAAAACGTGTATATTCTAAGACACATTAGTAGAAATCGCATTCTTGGCGACAAAGAAAAGAGTGTAAAGTTATTCCAAAATTCAAGCATCACTTGCAGATATAAGACACACTTGTAACAGTTCCAAGTCCATGAATTCATCATCACCCAAGATATACTATGCTGAATCTAAAGTGCATGACTCCCGGAGTGGACTCCCTTGGTTTGAAGATATGTGATTATACTTCCCTCTCGTCCGCCCGCGTCCCTGAGACCGCGAGGTATTCAGTCGATCTTTTGACATTCTGCAAAGATTGGACACCAGCGAAAACAGGCAGTAGAAGATAGAGTTTCGTGACTCAGCGTGTAGGTATCAAATATCGTATGACGCGATAGATCTTTTTTGTGCGCCCACAGAGCAAGACGACAGAGATCAATCACCATGCCTTTCCCCGTGTACAAAAGGCATGTAACGCATGTAATCATCAAAATGCCCAGTGTTGTCAAGGACTGGATCGTATTCCATCGAGATGCAAGTGTTTCCTAGGGCCTAGGCTCTCTTTGGATCCATCTTTGATCTGAGAGAGATCACTGTGCCTTGCTATAGTGAGCATTGTGTTCTACACCTCTCATAGGAGAGAGGAGCTTAGAGGACAAGCAGCTACGAAGTCTAGCACACGAGGGAGGCGAAAGCAATGTGCTGATGTCGATGTGCCTAACTTTGAAAGAAAACCATAGCTATGCAACGCCAGCGCTCCGGAACCAGATAAAGAGATGCAAAAGCAGTTGTGAAGGAGGAAAGAAGCACCCGTTCACACTTCCTGCACCCGATGACCACCACGTGGCACATCCTTCAACCAGATATCGCCCCCTTCGCCCTTGACCCATCGTCTCCAAGCCTCCTCATACGCATCCTCAAGATCTCTTGTCCATCTAGCCGTATTGAACAAAGCAGACGTCCACCTCGATTCCGTCAAAATCTTGCGAAGATCGACCAATCTACCTTGACCTCTGCCAACTTCAGCTCCTGACTTTGGATATGTAAGTCCTTTGCCCAGGCGCACAGCCATCTCTTCATACTCGGTGTCTGAGGATGCGATCAGATCTTTCTCGGCATTCTCACGGACTTCGATTGGTGTTTTGGGCAGTGCGCCTTTGAGTATCGAGGCAGCCATGCGACTGCACATTTTGTACTCGTAGCGCGGTAGCGTGAGCAAAGGCGTGCCGCTCCACAAGCAATCGGCCGCCGTGGTATGCGCATTGCATTCAGGAGTGTCCAAAAAAAGGTCGCAGACTCTAGCGCGGCTGATGTGTAGATGCTTTGGAGCAACATCTGTGAAGATAATACGAGCGGCTACTGCAGCGCCCGCCCATGCCTCTGCAGTGCGTTTGAGATACATCTCGCCCACATCAGGGAATCTTAATAGCCAGAGAATGCTGTTTGGAACCTGAGAAAGGATGCGAAGCCAGGTGCGGAAAGTAGTTGGCTCAATTTTGTAGAGCTGGTTGAAATTGCCAAAGATTACAACATCGTCGGCAAGGGAAGGGAAAATCTCCTTTCTCATCTCCCAGCGTCGAAATTGTTCTTCATCCCAGGTTAGCCTACGTTCTTCCGAGTCTGCCGCACTTTGACGATGGTCGCAGCAGAAGAAGGTATCTCGGCAGTATACAAGGTTCTCAGCGTACACCCAATCGCCCTCCTCACTCTCGCCTTCGCGAAGCAGTTGGTCTTCGACGTCGAGATTTCGGCGCCACGGACGGAGTGCAGAAGGTGGCACAGCGGTATCGTCGGCGAGAAGATAGTCGCACCATTCAGCTCCCAGAGTACCTGCAAATCCCATAAACGACATCTGTATGGGAGCCGGGCGGGCAGCAAAGACCTCGTTGCGAGCACCCCGAGTGTATCCGTTGAGATTGACGAGGATATGGATACCATCCGACACTATTTGATTGACAAGGCGTTCTGTCGTCCAATTGCTAACGTTGTAGAAGTTGGGAGATTCTTCTTCAATCTTGCGACGGTAAGGTGAATCGTCCGAGGCGGTAGTTGCGTAGCAAAACGCTTCGACCCTTCGCTGATCGTGCAAGCCAAAGACAGACTGCATCAAGTGCGCCAATGGATGGTTGTTGAAATCTGATGAAATGTAGCCAACTTTCAATGTTGGAGACGGAGGTGCTGGCGGAGGATACACATCAACAGGCAACCAAGGCATACGAAGCGTCATAGTCGAAATGCGTTGTCCATTGCGTTCCGAGATAAGGCGGACCTGCTTAGCCGAGACTGGACAGGTGAAGGTGTGGAAAGGCAATACCGTAGGCGCATTCGGGACATTAAGGTTAGCAGGAAGTTGGGGCCTGCGATAACTGGACCTGTGCGTCTTCCGCACGTGCTTGTCTTGGTACCAGTGCCAGCCAATGCGTCTCGTCAGACGTTCGACAAGTTTGATGAGACGCGCACCTTCCCACTTCTGACCAGACCAACCCGCGATGATCTTGCGGAGATGTTGTCCAACCGTTGTATCAGCATCGAAAACTGTGATCTGCTGCACGATTGAATCGATGAAACCCGGCGTGAGGATGCCACGACCCCAACTTTCGCCTTCCTTGAGCTGCTTCTCAACAATGTCGACGACACGATTGATCCAGCCCAAAGTGGATGACTTTGACAGTGCTGCGCTAAGCAGCATGCCATCCTGATCTACGTGCCAGCGGTCGCGCTTTCCATCGTCGGCAGCGACTCCTCCCCTTCCCTGCCACGAACAGACAGAATTGAGCGCGTTAGCAAGGCCACATACAGCCTCGGCAAAGTCAGGGTTGACATCGACGGCTCGCTTGTAGTATTCGATAGCCTCCGCAATTCTCCCCTTATCCTTGACAGCATTCGCAAGATTTGCTAATGCTATATCGAATTTGCCGTCGCACTGAATGGCTCTTCTGTACATCTCGACGGCAGCATCGAGCTGGCCGATATCTTTGAGAAGACTTCCCAAGTTCGTGTAGAGATGCGCATGTCTAGAATCGAGCATTAAACCATGATTGTAGTACGCTAGAGCAAGTGCAATGCCGCTCCCTGGATGCACGCCAGGGATATCCTGTTTGAAAACGTGAGAGCCTTGGAAGGTCATTGCTGGCTGGACCGACTGCTGGACACTAGCCAGAAGGATGCCAACATTGTTGGTAGTGGATGGGCTAGGCTGCAACGACAGGGATAGGTAGTAGAGCGCAAGAATCTCCCTTACACCCGACACCATGGGCTTTCCACCAGCGCCTTGGATGTTTCTGCCCATGCCATCCTGGAAGATCTTCGCAAGCGAGAGGAGAGAGTTACTCGCTATTGCAACTGCGGCGCCTTTAGCGGGACTAGAAGGCGAGGCAGGCACATCACGTAAGCCCGACAGTTCTCCCTGATTTGGAAAGCAAAGACGAGCTGTATTCGCAGCTTGCTCAGGATAGAGAAGCACCGGATCGGTGGGCCCAATGTGCTCAGGATGCGAGGCAGTGATGACGGATAGGATGTGTTTTACAAGCTGTGAGATGCTCGAGAACACACGGCCAGTGGCAATGAGCACAGCGTCTTCGAAGGCCTTTGCTGCACCGTTGTTGTCGCCCAGGGTGTAAAGCATGTTGCCCTTCGCGTGCACCAATGCGAGCATACGGCCATTATCAGCGCCTGGAATAGCGTATCCACTTGACCCAAAACCAGGTTCCCTCGGGCTCGAAGGCTCGCGCGAGAACTCACCGTCCAATTCGAAGTCATAAACTGCTGGGTCGGAAATTTCAGAAGTGCAGGGCGAGCGACTTGCGTTGGACGACTTCTCACTCTGGTGATCAGAAGTTTTGTGCGGCTCGTAAACTTTCAAAGACCGTAATGATCGTTCGACGAACTCGATGACCTTGATAGCTTCCTTCCCGCGAGACGTGCTGCAAAGCAAGCCGACCAGATGTTCGACTGCTTCGAAATAGTTGGGCGCGAACTTGACGACCTTCATCCAGTACTCCTCAGCCTCTTTCTTTCGCTCGAGAGCCACTAACGTTGCAGCTAGATTCGACATGGCCTCGACATGTCGGGGTTCGAGACTTAGAACTTTCTGGTAAAGGTGCTCGGCCTTTTGATAACAATCAAGTCCGTACGCGATACAGCCAGCAAGGTGTATGCCATCAGTCCATTGCCATGATGCTTCATCGCAGTATCTTGTGAGTAAAGCCAAAGCGCTCGCCGCTCGGGCTGGTGGTGACGCATCATGCATTGGCGAGACGACAGCACCAGGAGAAGGTAGGGGCGTTGAAGAGGAGATCGAAGTCGGCCCGTAAGGGTAAGCGTTGCCATAAAGTGCTGACGAGACGTTGCTGTGAGCAGAATGAGAACTTATCAAACCAGCCGAGTTTCTTGACGAGAGGGATCCAGAGAATTTCGGGGGCTTCGGATAGAATCTGGGACCAGGAGACGAAGCCTGGTAAGGTGATTTGTACTGTCGATTCGTCTTACGAACTTGTTGAATGTACACGAGAAGCTCCCGATAAGTCTGGAGGGCCCAATTGAATGCTTGCTCACGTTGTTGCGCATTCGCAGGAGAATGGCCGAAATTATGAGCGTAATCAAGCGTACATGGTATGCTGTGAGCACCCGCGAACGAAGGGTAAATTGGAGGTCCACCGTTATCGTAACCAGGCCATGTGTGAGTGGAGGCTGGGTACACAAGACCAGGGTCGCCAGCAATCCAGGAGTTTGCGGATCCGGGCACTGAGTACTGCCCGTCATGGTGTGAGTAAAATCGAGGATCTCTAATAGCGGCAGGACGGTATGGAATGTAGGTTCCATCGTTCCAGTAAGGACCATAAAGACCATGACCATCTACACCAGACGCAGTAGGACCGAGGTATTGAAAAGACGGTTGCATGACACTCGGAACAGATTGACCGTAGTAATGATACAACGGTGGATTCATGTAACGTGGTGGTGGAAGGGCTTGCTGGTTCATAACAGAATCCATGTGAGCCATGTGAGGCGGCTGACCGTAATGTTGTGTACTGTCACGGCGATGAAGCAGCATGTGCTTGGTAGGTTGCGATCCATGACTGTTACTTTCGTATGCGCCGTTGAGGGTCCCATTTGGGGTTTTTCTCCGCAAGGTGTTTTCAGATAATACCGGCCGCGGTGTCGAGCCACCGTAAGGGCTGTTGAGAGGCTGCGCGAATTGAGCATTCTGGGAGCGATAAGAGAAGTAATCGTCGCGATATTGGTGTCGGTTATAGTCATAGGGCGAGGGATTTGGAGGCCGAGGCCGTGGTGACAAGGCGACATCCATGATCACGTTGGTAGAAGGTTGTTGTTTCTGACAGCACAGCGTGCCTCTAGGGCTTTCACCGGAGTGCACCTGTGCCTATGCCTGTGCGAAATAAATTCGAATTAAGGCACGACATTGCCATTCATGTACACCAGTCGAGAGTGGCTTCTGACCAACGTTCCGATAATATCTCTTGCAGCAAGCCTAACAATCACTCAAAAGCGACGTACGGCATGCAGGTGTCAAAACAGAATATCCCAAAAAACTGGCGGACGGGAGAAGACGTTGCTTAAGCTGTGGATGCAAGGGTTGAACGGTTGGTAATCGAGACAGCGACTCGGGGCTGACAGAGCGGATTCAAAGGATCCAAGACAGAGAAGGGAAAGGGAAATGATCCCCAGATGAGGACAACTGCAGATTATGTAGGCGGGCAACCGACGGGACCATGTAACGGAGACGTGTGACTGGATCCGGGAATAGTGCAGATATGTCACGCAAGATAAAGATGGAACGGGAGTGGTTCGGAAGCGAAGGACGAGGAATGACTGCTGCCCGCCGCCTGTCGATGCAGCCAGATAATCTGCGACGCTTGCTTGCTGTTCGGATTAACAGCGAAAAAGGAGAGGAGCGGGAAGAGGTGCTTTTGAATGGGCCAGCAATCATCTTTCAAAAACATCCGAAGGAAGCAGCGTGATGGGGCGTGCTCGGCAGGGAGCGGGCATGTGCAATTCCTGGATACGACTGCAGTGGAGTCCTTGTATGGAGAGAGACACGAATCAGAGCCCCCAGCCAGGGCTTAAGATCGGCGCGTGGGATGCGCCAACCAACATAAACGGCCCGTGTGGCACTCGCGCTCATTCAATGCTCCGAGGACTGTAAACCATGGCCCGTCGCAAATCTCGTTGCTGCTGGACACGTCGAACATCCTATCGTCCGAGTTGCATTTCATCCTACCACTCGGTGACAAGCTGGCTCGTTTCAGAGCCGAAGTTGGTCGTCCTGTCAGCGTCGGGGAAGGAGTGCATTGGCCCGCATGGCGTGGGCTGCTTTGTTAAACTGAGGTTGATGAACGAGACTAGAGCCTTTGTGGCTTGCATCGACACGCATGATTCCTTGGACTGGGAAACTCGCGTCGTGCAGGCGGGTCATACCAACAGAAAGTAACCACGTCTTCCAGGGACAGCATATTAATACTCGGTGTCCAAGCGGCTGACAGCCCAACGACTGCCCCTTGAGCAGCACTATCACCGTTGGGAGATACAGGGAAATTATGGGGACACAGAGAGAGTTGGAGCCTCTTCGCACGTAGCCGCGCAGTGGCGAGTACATGAGGCGCAGGGTACAGGTTGCGGCATTGTTGCGCACTGCAGATCACTGCATGGTGATGAGGGTAGCATGACTGCATATGATTGATTGTGCTACGCTAGGATGTGTGTACAAGCGAAGAGATATTGACCTTAAACATGGACCAGTATGCCCACGCTCCGAAGAGTAGGCATCCCGGTGAGTAGTAGGACAAGATACATCTTGTTTGCACCAAAATAGGGCTAAACCACGGCAAATATGGGTAGAGTCCAGAGTGTTGGCAAACTGAGTGATGGAGAAGGTAGAAAGGAAATGCAGAGGCACGAGGCACCATGGTGGGAAAGGTAGAAAAATCGTTGGGTATCATCACTGAAGAAAAAGCGCAAAAACTTTTGAGCGCGTAGGTGTTCCGTTAGAGTGCTACATAGTAGACGTTTACTCCTCAGGGACTGGAAAGGAAATTAGCAGAGGTTCAAAGGAGGACGGTTGCAGGTCCGAAACTCACTCTCGATCTCGCCGGACTCGATGTCGTCGGAGACGTCCTTGGGGCTGCGGCCATCGACCTGGCAGCCGGTGGAGAAGGCAGTTCCGAGGATCTCCTTGACGGTACCCTTGAGGTCCTTGGCCATGGACTTGAAGCGCATGGTGCGGGCAATGTTGATGATCTCGTCGAGAGGAACAGACTTGGTGTGCTTGATGTTCTTCTCCTTCTTGCGGTCACGTGGGGGCTCCTTGAGGGCCTTGATGACGAGCGAAGAAGCCGAGGGGACGACCGAGACGGCGGCTTGACGGTTTTGGATGGTGAGCTTCACGGTGACGCGAAGACCCTTCCAGTCGCCGGTGGCCTTGGCGATATCTTCACCGACCTTCTTGGGCGAGAGACCGAGGGGACCAATCTTGGGAGCGAGAGCAGATGAGGCACCAACTTCACCACCAGTGGCGCGAAGGTGGATCACCTTGATCTCGTTGGGGTCCATCTTGGGAGCTACAAGTTCATTTACATCAGCCTGGCGCTCGCATAGCTGCCATTTCAAAAGGACGATACTTACGCATGGCTAGTACGTAAGGTGGTCGGTCTCTTTTGAAAAATTGAAAGGGGGCCCTGAGGGTATGTTGTCGTCGTTGTTAATCGTCGCGGAGGAAGAAAGAGAAGATTGAATGCGCAGCTCGAAAAGAAAATGCAAAGCGTGCGGCGCCAAGCGAGGACAGCTACGGCTGTAACCGAAGGGGAGGGTTGGACGCACAGACGCGCGGGAGACGGAGCTTGCGGCGGCTTGGAGCGTCTCAGGTTTGGTGGCAGTTGCTTGATGACACGGAGTCGACTTTCCACTTCTGTTCACTTCTACTCGACACTGTCCACCTTTGCGATTTCTGTTCTACCTACCCTTCACTCTACACTCTTCACCCCCGACCGAGCGAACAGCGTACTGCGACCCTACTCCACCTCCTCACACCTTTGACTGCCTTCAAAATGTCGGCACCACCTCAGCAACCGCCGCAACAGCAGCAAATGCCGCCGCAAGAGGGCCAGCCCCAGCAGGGCCAACCACAGATCAACTTGATGCCCGCAGGACTCCAACCCGGCCAGCAGCCCACTCCCGAGCAGATCCAAGCCATGCAGCGTCAACTGGCCATCGAGGCGCAAAAGAACGGCATGACTGTCCCGCAATACGTCGAGCAACTCAAGGCCCAAGCCATGCGTCAACACATGCAACAGCAGCAGATGCGCCAGCAACAGATGCAACAACAGCAAATGCAGCAACAGCAACAGCAGCAGCAGCCTATCACCCCCGGTCCTCCCAAGCCCGAGGCCATCGCCGTTGCAACCTTTCTCCAGAGCCAGGATCTCAAGATTCGCACATGTGTTTTCCAGGAGAAGCGCAAGGATATGTTCAAAGGTGACTTGACTCCACCTCGGCACGATCCAAGCATTTTCTAACACCAACCTCTAGTCAAGCGTGCGATCCGTGCTCTTGAATCACCCGCCTACGAAAAAGCTCGCGCAAAGAACCCCCTCCTGCCTCCCGTTACCGATCGCGCCAGTGCCGAGAACACATTCAAACTTCTCCCCATGTCTCTCCTCGCCCTCCGCGTTTCCAAGATCGAACCTACAGCCGAGCAGCAAAAGAAGAAGCGCGTCAAGGGTCTATGGAACGTCAAAGTCGAGCAACAGCAAGAAGCCCGCGACGAGTTCCACTACGTCTGGCTCTACGAAGGCCCTCAATGGAAGACCAAGCTCTACGCTGTCGGTGCCCTCGCCCTGATTCTCGCTGTTGTCTTCTTCCCCGTCTGGCCCTACAAGCTGCGCATCGGAGTCTGGTATCTGTCCATGGCATGTCTGGGCCTCCTGGGTCTCTTCTTCGCAATGGCAATCTTCAGACTCATTCTCTTCCTCGTCACAATGTTCACCGTACCCCCCGGCCTTTGGCTCTACCCTAACCTCTTCGAAGACGTGGGTTTCTTCGACTCGTTCCGTCCAGTGTGGGGCTGGCAAGAAACTGCAGACGACAAGAAGGCAAAGAAGGAGCAGAAAAAGGCAAAGAGAGAAACCAAGCGTCTGGCGAAACTCGGTAGTGAAAAACTCGCAAATGTGGGCAACAGAGTGCAGGAGATTTTGGATGATGGACATGGTCATCATGGACACAGTCACGACGGACACGTGCACAAGGAGGACATCTCAGCTCCTATCATGCAGCCTGCTGCCGAGGGCACGACGGGGGCACAGGTCGGTGGAGGTCAGGCCAAGCAGCGTATCATGGCTGCCAGTGTCGAGGAGGCCGACGACGAGTAGAATATGTGCACATCTCCGAGATGCATCCGCATCTGTGCAAGGCTTCCACACGAGAAAACGCAGTTTGTATTGGAGTCTAGCATAAATCAGAGCTCGCTTTTGACATTCCATGTGCTTTTGAGTTATCGTCAGGCAACAATAGATGGTAGTGTTTTATGAAGCCAGGGTCATGACGGCAAAACCATCGTTATGCACATTTGAACGTATCAAGCAATGGAGCGGATTACTCTATAGTGAATAAATGAAAAAAAAAGAAGATATCACCAAAAACTGTGTTACACCAACCACAAACCAATCTAGACAAACACAGGAAAGGGGAGAAAGAGGTGTTGGGAGGGGTATCTTTCAAAATCTCAATTTCTACAACCAACACTTCCCAAATGCCAATCTTAGTAGTCGAATCGCTCGGGAAGCACAACAGGCGCCACAAGCGTCCAACCAAACATGCCGTAGCACACCCACGAGCTGACAATCTTGACCCACGAAGCCCAGTACGTGCGACCCACGGGCACAAAATCGCCCTTCTCGATCAATGAATCGCCGCCGACGTTTTGGGTCAGCAGTGTTGCAACCCATGCGGTGGACAGTAAAAAGATGATGTGGAACAGAGAGTAGTTGTACTGGGTGGCGTTCTTTTCATCGTCGCGGGGGTGAGCACCGGGGTACTCGTCGTCATCGCTGTCCGAGTCTGAGTCGTCCAAGGCTGAAGCGGGCAGGGAGCCGGATTCTACGGCTGCGCGGAGGGCTTCGGCGCGCAACTCGCGACGAGACGAAGGTTGGGTAGCGACAAGGCCATGCTCGTGATCACCCTCGCCGACTTGGTGGTAGCCGCCTGGCTTGCCGGTGCCCAGAGCCAGACCGTATGTTGCAGCGCGGGTAGTGGTGTAGGCTACTGTCAGGAAGGTGAGGATGGCACCCATGATGACGGTTGTTCTGCGAGCGCCACGAGCGCGAACCAGGGGGTTGCATTGATGGTCATCGGGCTCCATGGCGACAGCAGACAAAGTCAAATAGGTGCAGTAGACACAGACCAGGGCAGCTTGGGCCAGACCGGCACGAGGGTTAGAGTCCTGGATCATGGGGTGGACGCTAATGACCGAGATGATCAACAGGAGAATCAGGTTGACGGTGATGGCAGCCTGGTTCATGGAGCATCCGGAGCCGGCAAAGAAGATGTACATGATGATTGTCATGACAATGGATCCAAGGTACATGGTCAGGGTAGAACCGATCAAGAGAGACTTCCAGAACTGAGAGTCTGTGCTCTCGACCTTCTCCAGACAGTACTCGGCCCAACTATGAGCCAGGTCGACCAGGAGAATGAGGCCGAGAAGCAGGAACAGCACAGCGCCGACCAGAGCGACATAGTTGCCCCAGACAATGAAGAAGCCATCAGGAATCAAGAAGGAGATGATAATCAGAGCGATCCAGGCAATTATCTTGGGACCCCAAAAGCCGTTCTGGACGGCCGATCTCTTGTCGCGTGTGTTCTTGACGCCAATGAGCAACAGGGCCATGATGGCGTGGAAAAAGCCGAGAGCAAAGTTGATGCGGTGGACAGCAGTGAAGCCATAGCAGGCCTTGCCGTTGCAGGAGATGGTGGCGAAGTCGAGCAGGACATGTTGGAGTTTCTTGACGGCCCAATCGGTGAGCATGATCCAGGACAGGAGCGAGTTGAGGAGCAGGATGACGGCGTAGGCGATACGAGTGGCCATGCTGTTGTTGCACTTGCCGGCAGCGCTGCAGACGGCGGAGCATGTGGCGGCTCCGCAGCAGCTGGCAGCGAAAGTCATGAGCTGTATACCATGTCAGCCTTGAGAGTGGCGCAAGATTGGGCGATCGGGGAGAGCCTTACCGAACCCACCGAGGGAACGGCCAAGAGTGGCAGCGACAAGAGGGCTCCCATGGCGACTCTTTCAGGATTGGAGATGTGATTGCAGCCCAGTCGTAGCCTTGTACGAATAGATGGGCCGGAGTGTAGGTGGTTTGGAGGAAAGTGGGTCCGCCTTGGTCGTGTTTCGCGACGGCGGTCCGGGGGAAAGTGCAACGGCTGGCTGCTAAATGACGCGGCGATGGCTCTTTCCTCTTTGGGTGCCCGCGATAGGCCACGCTCTTGTTACATCCCTGATCCTGCTGTTATCGCGCTCGCCCTCGACTCTGTCGTCTTGCATCTTTCCTGTCTCTTCAATCCCGACCCTCGTTATTCCGCCCATCGATTTGTCCATTCTGTCATCAACTCGACCACAAACGGAACCCCGGGCTTATCTCCCCCTCAGCCCTCGGTATACGATCCAATAGCACGAGTATCCAATTGGCCTTCTGCTGTTCCTCTCCACCTTCTACGCCATGCAAGATCGCGACGAGAATGCCCATCACAAGTCGCGCATTATCTCCGTCGTTGCTGCCACCGGTATAGCCCTCGCTTGGTATGTTTGCTTCAATCACATCACAATGAGTACTGTTAACTGACCTTTGACAGTGGAACAAATGTTAGTGTCCCGCCTCGAAGCCTGCCTTCTTATCCTGACCCATCGATCAGTACGCATATTCAGCATGGGCTCCCCAATACGCCGAGCGCATGAAACTATCCGCTACTCAAAGCAACCTCATCGTGAGCAACCAACCCGAAATCATAGCAAGAGCTGCAATTGAGCCATAACAGGGTAGCGCTGGAAACATTGGCATGTACGCTTCGGGTGTACCCTTTGGTGTCTTGATCGACACAAAAGGTCCTAGGTGGGCCATTCTCATCGGTGCTTTCTCCTTGGCCTGTGGCTATTTCCCCCTATACTCGGCCTACCAGAAAGGTGCTGGATCCATGAGCTTCCTAGCTCTCTGTTTCTTTGGCTTCCTGACTGGTATGGGAAGTTGTTGTGCCTTTGCTGGTTCCATCAAGGTTTCGGCAACAAATTGGCCCCATCACAGGGGAACTGCCACCGCATTCCCCCTGAGTGGCTTCGGACTGAGCGCATTCGTCTTTACGCTTATCGGGAGTTTCGCCTTTCCCAATGACACTGGGGACTATTTGCTGATGCTGGCCATCGGTACCTTTGTCATGGTCTTCGTCGGAAGCTTCTTCATGAGATTGATGCCTCCATCTTCTCCATACCAAGCTGTTCCCACTGAAGATGAGACTAGACCTCCGCGTATCAGAAAGAACTCGCACGACCTCCAATCAGCACGCCACAGTAGAGACGGAAGCAGATCGAGTCTCTCTGGTGAGCCCAGTAAGTTTCAATCTTTCTCATCTCCCAGCCCTCTTCCACCTTTGCTTCACATTTGCGCAACGACTGCGAGATGGCATCCAGCTCATCTCTCCAGGCACTCAAAATGCCCCATCAGATGAGACTTCACCTCTTGTCTCCCGCGATGGAGAACCCTCCGTGGATGAGTCCCAGATATCCCAGACCCAAGGCTCACACAAGAAAGACATTACAGGCTGGGCGCTCGCAAAGAGTCCCTCGTTTTGGAATCTTTTCATTCTGCTTGGCTTGCTATGTGGAGTTGGTCTAATGACTATCAAGTAAGTATCTTGCTTTCTCGATCTTGAATGCTGTAGCTGACTCTTTTGAAGCAATATTGGAAACAACGTAAGACCATCTTTGAGACTCGAATTTCTCGAAGACAGACTGACACGATAGCTAGGCCAAAACACTTTGGCATCATTACGATGAGAACGCGAGTCACGACTTCATCCAATCCCGTCAACTGATGCATGTAGGCATCCTTTCGATTGGTTCCTTCATTGGCAGGCTGTCTTCTGGCATTGGCTCAGATTTTGTGGTCAAGCGCCTGCACTCGTCTCGTTACTGGTCACTTGTCGCCTCGTCATTGATTTTCACCATTGCCCAAGTCTTTGGACTTACGATCGAAAACCCCACTCATCTCTACCTACTATCGAGCGTCACCGGGCTTGGATACGGCGCACTGTTTGGAGTGTACCCTGCTCTTGTCGCAGACGCCTTTGGCGCCGCAGGACTCGGTATTAATTGGGGTGCTATGACGATGTCGCCAGTCATTTCAGGCAATATCTTCAACATAGCGTATGGTGCCATTTTGGACAGGCATTCTGGTTCGGCGGATGGACACCATCGTATCTGCAACGATGGAAAGTCATGCTACTCGCAGGCTTATGTCATCACGCTTGTTGCAAGTTTCATGGGCATCGCGTGGAGTCTGTGGTGTGTACGATGCGATACACAAGAGAAGAAGGCACAAAGGAAGCTCTACGAGGATCACTCGCCCTAGTCGAGCCTCAAATCAGCTTCTTTGAGCCTGTGGTAATTTCATAACATTTTTACTGCCATGTTCAGATATGTAGCGCGAGTTACAATAGATGTCTTTGACTCGAACAGACTCGAATGGACGAATTGCACAGCCACATGACCGTCACATGCAACGAAGGGAGTACCTAATTTGAGTTCGCCTCCCCGCGAAGGTGTGGCGCGCAGCTCGACTCAGTATGTAGCTGCCTAGGTATTTGCCATAGACTTCGTCCTCTCATTCTATTTTTCTCGACATTCTAATAGTCGACCTGTGATTTTGTGTCTCCATTTGACCCAGGTGCTCGGATTCGTGGAGTTCGCAATTTTTTGAGCAGGACTCGAGCCAGTCGCAGCTCGCCACCTTGGCCACACATCGGCCTTCAGCCATCAGCCATCAGCCATCATGCCCGCACCGCTAGCCAAGGGTATGTCATCGCTACCATTCTTTTCATCGTGTTCTGTCTCGTGTACTGTTTCCTACTGCAAAACTGTTGTCTCCATCTGCGCATCTCGTTTGAAGATGATTACTCGATGAAGCAGTCTCATGCTTCCGTCAGCCAACGCGACACATCTGACATGAAGCATAGGAATCTTGATTTCCCTCTCCATACTCGCTGCCGTTGGAATAGCAGTATACGAGAACCCTCAAGTCAAGGAATGGGTAGAAGAACAGCGACGCAAGATTATCGAGTTTCTCGGCACCTTTGGAGACCAACTCGACCCGCAATCACGACGACAGGCAGAAGCATTCGCATACGAAGGGCGTTTGCCCACTCCAAGTCGTGACGAAGCTGCTGGAATGGCAAATGCTGTTGCAAGAGCTACTGGAAGAGAGACGACGGACGACTCGATCACCAGACGCAACACGACAAGCCAGACACCTCAAAGTCCCGATGAGGCCGAGGAGAGAAGGCGGTTGGGCAGAGAGTATCTGGCCAAGAGGAACCAAGAGATGCTGGACTTGAGGGAGAAGCAGAAGATGAGGAGGAGCACGTCGGAACTGTCTGAGAAGACACCCCCTTCACCGACCTTCGACCAAATGGTGAATGTCGACGGCTCTTTGAAATCAGACAAGAAGGACACACTAGAAGAAAGCGGATACTTTAACGAGAAGACGCTTGAGCTTCCGTCAGTACCGACGGACGAGCCCAAGTCCCTTGCAAGCACTCGTATCCAAGAACCTCCCCTCTTGGTCGCAGCCTTCAACAACGGATCTCGCTACGCGAGTCCCTTCGGCGACGAGTTTGAACTATCAGGTACACTCGACTCTCGCTCACCAACGCCAAAGCCTCCGGTTCCACCCAAGATTGCCATCGACGACACAAACACGATCTGCGGACTATCCATCACTCCAAAAGAGTCCTCGGCCAGACAGATCCCTATCTCGGGTCATGACGACTCAATACCTGCCAATCTCAGCTACGAAGAACAGCTCGTTCGTGCCATGTCAATCAGTCTGGCCGAAAGCGAAGAAGCCGCCCGTCGCACCCGTCTCTTGGAGCAAGAACAGCGCGACAAAGACTTTGCCGCCGCCGTCGCCGCCAGTCTAGCCGATGTGGAGACAACGAGGCAAAAGGAGCAGCAGCAGCAGCAGCAGCAGCATAGCGAACAACTCATCAACTTGACACCCGACCCTCCCGTCTCTGTTCCTGTCACCTCCGAACTGAGCGACGATGAGCTCTACACCGTATCGCCTCGCCCCCAACCCCGTCGTGTCATTCCAGTTGCGCTTGGATCCATGGTCATGCCCGCAGCCTACGATCCCGTCCATGAAGCCGCCGCCGCCACCCTGCACCCACAAACACCACTTCCGCTCCACACGCCCACAACCGCTACATTCTCATCTCCAGAGTTCGAACGCGACGCCATCTCTCTTTCCTCTGCTTCTTCTTCCACCACAACCGATGACTTTGCTTCTGCACCAGCTAGTGTGGCAGCTAGCGAAATGAGTCTGATTGACTTTGGAGAAGTGGAGAGTGTGGACAGTGGTGATGAGAGCGAACCCGATGGTGTTTTGACGCCGGGCAGTTGGACGGATGTGGGTAGTGATGTTGGCAGTGAGGATCAGGAGCACCACCGACTTGGTTAGGGGTGCCATGTTTTTGCGTTTCTTATGGGATTTTTCGTGGTGGGGTGGAACCTCGACTTTTCTTGTCTCTTGTGCTTTTTTGATTCGTCTTCTTCTTTGATAAGTTTATTGCTCGGTTGGTTTTGTTTTGGTTCGGTCTGGTCTGGTCAGGTCAGGACATTGGGGGTTGGTATCTACTGTTTTTCTTGTTCTTGGGCCTTTTTAGGTTGGAGTGTGCTGTTCTAGGGTCTTTGTGTTCCTGTCTTCTCTCTTTGTTCCAGTCACCGTATGATCAAGCCTAAGAGTGGGTGGGACTTTACACCAAAATGCAGAATGTGCTTTATCCCTTGTCCCTCCTTTTTCTGCTTCCTGTATCCCCTTGTCTCCCTTCCGTTCTCTTGTCTTGTTCGTCGCAATTCAGGCGTAGCAGTACTTTCACGATTGTTCTGTTTCGTGAAGATGGCTGTCAACCTGTTCAATCGAGCAAAAAAAAGAGCAATCTTTTCGTCATTCGTATTGAGTTCCGCATACAGCTGGTGGTGGTTAGCTAAGCTAAAGGTAGGTACAGCGCATCGTCTCGTATGCTCGTCATCATTCATGCCTAATTCCTCGCAATGCCCGAATCTCAAGGTCTCTTACGGACTCCTTCATCCTCGTTGTTGATCGCTTTGCACGCGCCTCCCTTGCGCTTCCTACCAGCTGAAGGACCTCTCTTCATCTGCAACTCATCTGCTATCTCGTTGGCAGGAGTAGGAACCAGTACTGGCGTGGCCATAGTAAGGATAGCGTGGACCCGCTTATCGGCGGCAGCAGCAGCTTTTGCTTTGGCGGCGGCAGCCTTCTCTTCGGCCGCAATGATAGCAGCCTGTTTGGCAGCTTCTTCTTTTGCCTGCTTTGCAGCGAGTCTCTTGGCTGCTTCTTCATCAATGACTTTCTGTTTCGCTCCAGCCCAGATAGCCAGTTCTTCAGGGTGCGAGGTCATGTAGATAACAGCTTCTCTGGCTGCAAACGAGTCCTCGAGACATGAGTGGGCTGGCATTCTCTGCACACCTAAGCCCATCAAGCTTTCACACAATTTCTTGAGACCGATGCCACTGCTCTGACCTCTGTTGATGGCAACCTTAGCCAAGATCTCCGAATCAACACAGCGGTCGTGAGCGATTTTCAAGATGTTAAGATCGTGGTGCAGAGCATGGCCGACGAGGACAGTTTCTCTGTTCATGAAAGAAAACAGGAGGTCGCGAGCGTGGAAAACATTTCTCAGAGCAGTGCCATTGCGAACGGCCTGCAAGATCATGCCGTGACTTACACCATGAATGTTGGTGCGCCACTGTCGAATCTCCAAGGTGGGGATGACAAGAGCCGAGATCAAGACTTCACCAGTAATGTAGTCAATGGCAGTCAGCTGGATCAATTGATCAATGAGACTGCCACCCATTCTGCCACCAGCCATCTCACAGTCCAGAGCGATGGCGCGGCGTTTGGTAGTGAGTGAAGAGGGACAAACCGCAGGTGGATACTCAAAATCCTCGTAGCGTGAAGTAAGATGAGCGATGCCACCGAAGATGTGCATGCCGTCTTTAGCGACCGGACATCCCTTTATGCCTTCTTCGGCGATCAAACGGTCCAGTCTTTGTCGAGAGCTGCGGCAGAATCTACACTTAGCCTTGGCTTTGAGATCAGCAAGGGGTGGCATGATGGGTATCTTGATATTGAAACCGGCCGTAACCAAGTCATCAGCACCGTGGCGGTGATCCTTCAGGATTTGAAACGTCTCGTCGTAGTCATCAGCACGGAACGACGACCAGGCTCTGCGTTCTGGAACGAGGTCAGATGAGAAGAGGGAAGGCCAAGTCTGGTCGATGCAGTAGTATTGAGGAACAGAACTCGAGGGCGGAGAAGGAGTCGAAACGGAAGATGTAGAGTTCTGAACAGCAGAGTCGTGGTTGCTTGTGGTATCATCAGAGAGCTTTGGAGCGACGGGGTTGATGCCAGTAGGTAGCGATGCAGAGGGCAGGTCGTCTGATGGTCCGTCGTGTTGAGGTGGAAACTGCTTACGTCGGCCACGATTACGACGTGGAGACTTTTCTGAGGAGCTCGGTGTGGGTTGTTGAGTTGCTGGGAAGATGCCACCAGGGATGAAGGCAGGCGGGAACGGATAGGCGAGCTTGTGGTTGGCAGGAGCAGAGTTGGTTGGAGCAATCGAGTTGAACTGTCTGTAGTTGGCAGGAGGCGGTGGGTGCATGGGCAGAGTCTGGTAATGCTGTTGGTAGGTGATGGGAGGGTTCTGATATGGGCTGTAGAAGAGAGCTGGTGCTGAAGGATTGGATGGAGGAGGCGTGAATCGGGTATAGACAGGAGGGTTACTGCGTCGGGGTGCGCTGCTGGGAGCCATGCTGGTGATACGCGAGCGTGGTTTACTTTCTGTGGTCTGATTTGCAGAAGCTTGGTTAGAGCGCTGCAACGAGACGATCACTCTCTGATTGAGAAAGCGCTGGTTGTGGAGTTCCTTGACAGCACGGTTGGCTTCGGCGGCCGTCGTCACAGTGATGAAAGTGAAGTTGTCAAAGTGTGGACAATGGGTCCGCATAGAAGTAGTCTCGCTGCGTGGTGTGGTCAGTACTGGTTTGTCGATCAAGGGGGAAGGGGAAAATGAACTCACACAACAAAGTCATGGAACAATATGTTAACAATGTCTTGCTCTCTGACGTTGGTGGGAAGTCGGCCAACGTAGACAACTCGACCAGTGGGTTGGGAGAGCTCCGGGTTATGGAGGAAGGAGTTTTGGACGTGCAGCTCAAGCTCTTTGACACTAGGGAAGTCGCGTTCGCAGCCGATGCAAACGATCAATGCCGGTGCTTTGGTCTTGGGACAGATGCGGCGTCCCGTTGATGATGTTTCCAAGTGCTCGTCCAACAACTCGATCGTGTCATGGCGTTGTTTGCAGCTGGAACATTGCACTGCGTTCTGAGGTCTTTTCAGTATCTTGACTTGCGCCATGTCGAATGGGCCAGCTTGCAGAGTGCAGATCGAGTCTGGTCTACCTGAAAGTCACGTCGGGTCAACTAAGGATAAAAGAAGGAGAGAATTGTTGCAGAAGATGATGATCGCAAGTCTTGGATGGAGTAGACAGTGTTGCGCGTGATTGAGACGAACTTTCGTCTAGAGAGATATGAACAAGGCACCTTCCAGAATCATGCAGCAAGCCGAAAAGTCTTGTGTCAGGAGGTCCGTCGTGCACCTTCCAAATCCGCTGACTTTGTGTTCTGCTCGACAACTCGAGGTGGAAGGGGCCGATGTTCTTCCTCTAACACTCTTTTCCATTGTTCTTGATATATGATCAGGTTCCCAAAGAACTGTTTCTTTATAATCGAAGGCACTTGCTGCCCAAAGATAGCAGAACAATTCAAGACATTGCATGAACGACGTGATGACCTGCATACTCTGACATGTCAGCCTCAGATATCACAAAGAGCACAATGCAAAAAGAAAGAATGCTCACCTCCCTGAATCGAACCCTGCATCTCCCAGGTGGTGTACTTATTCACTTCAATTGCCCCTTTCCCTGTAATCGGCTGAGTGGTGTAGCGGTCTAGACACACTCACGCTCGTATTACAAAAGTTGGTAATAAAACCACCGTTCGAATCCCGCCGTGTACGCCTTAAAGATGTTACAGCCAGATGACCGCTAGTCTGGTGGCTCAGATCAAGTGAAAGAGAACGAGAGTTTTCCCGAAGAGCTTCGGCTCCGGTTTTTTGATGTTCTGATAGGAAGATAAGAAATGTTTGTTGTTTTGCGTAGATAGCTCAGGGGTTGGTCGATATGCGCGCGACAATACACTTCTACCACCGCCCTGGGATGGAACAACAACAATGAAAGTGTACCTACAAGCGTTGACAGAAAACTTGCTTTCTATGATCTTACATAATTGTACATTTGGTGGCAAGGCTGATTGGCTCACGGCAATGTTTGGTCCCTCGCCGCCAGAATCTCTTCCCAGCCTGGGGCACTGAGACCCTTCTGCTCATACTCGACATCGCTGATGACTTCAATGAGCTTGACGTTCCACTTGCCTGTTCGAAGGACAAGCACGTTGCTCTTCTCAATCATCTCTGCGACTGCTGAAGCCGTGACGCCCTTCAACGAACGGAACTCGAGTTCACCCTCAGACTTGTTCGTCTCAGACTGACCGCCGATGTAGGCGCCACCAGAGTTGACCATGCGAGTGCCGTCACTGTTGCTCTTGGCCAGGCCAGCATGATACAAGATACGTGCTGGTAGCTTGTTGTGTACCAAACTATGGGGTAGATAGACACGGTCGAGACCTTCTTTACCGCCCTCTGCCTTGGCTTGCAAAGATTGCAGATTCGGTCGGCGAGAGAGCTTGTGTTGACTCTGTGTGTTTTCAGCTTCCTCTGAACCATGAACAAGGTCGACGACTTCGCGTGCTAGAAGGTGCTGAGCTTTGCGTTGACCTGGATCTGCCTCATGCTCAGCCATGACAGCCGAGATCTGGTCCAAAGGGAGGAAGGTGAAGAGCTTCAGATAGCGCTCGACATCAGCGTCAGCAGAGCCGACGAGGAAACCGTACAACTCAAAGGGGCTAGTCATGGTCTTGTTGAGCCAAATGGCGTTTCCAGCACTCTTGCCGAATTTGGCACCGGCTGCTGTAGTCAACAGAGGTACTGTGAGACCAAAAGGACCTGACAGCTGCTTGGTTTCTGGCGACGTAGACGATCTAGGGGTCAAGTGTTTGATGAGATCGCTGCCAGCGACAATGTTGCCGTACTGATCGGAGCCACCAATCTGAACCTGGACACCAGATTGATACAGATGCCACCAATCGTAGGCCTGCAGGAGGGGGTAGGTGAATTCAGCATAAGACATACCATCACCTTGAGCCATCTTGTTCTTGACACTGCCGAAGTCAGCATGCTGTCAGAACAACAGATGGAAACGACTAGGACTCACGTATCTCTACCCAGCATGGCACCCATTCTAGCGACAGTACCAGCATCAGACAAGAAGTCGATGATGCTCAGCTTGCTCAACCAGACCGAGTTGTTTTGTATACTCTTGGACCAAGTTTGGTCCTTTTTATAGCCGTGTCTCTCAGCATATACGTCAACGCTTTTCCACATGGCTCGCACACAACTATGTAACGAGACCAGGTTTGAAGTTCTTGTGTTTCTGTCCATCTCTTGTCGACTAGTCAAACGTCCAGTGGGGTCGCCAACCTTGGCAGTAGCACCTCCGATGATGGAAACGGCCTTGTGGCCATGAATATACATCCAGAACAGCACCATCATGGGCAGCAGATGTCCCAGATGGAGCGATGGCGCAGTGGGGTCGATGCCAGAATAGGCACCGATTTGTTTGTCGGTGAGCAGTTTGTTGAGAGCATTACGATCACCAGCCAGGTCCTTGACATAACCACGCTCCTCCAGTATGGTCAACAAGCTCTTCTTGTGGCCGGCACGTATGCTCGCGGCGTGTTCATGCCATGATGTAGAAGAAGGGCTGTTTCTCGCGGCAGCAGTTTGCGAGATGTGACGGTGTGTCGACCACGAGACAGACTCTCTGCAGGCATATGATTTCGATAGCTGCAGTGGCCTGGCACGGCAGAGAGCAGCCTGCCGCATGATTGAGTGACTCGGTGGACGAGAATTGACGCGACAGAAATCAAGTGCTCCGGTTGCGCGTCGTCCATCTGCTGCAGCCGAGCTCGACATTTATCTCCGCCAACTCCAACTAAGCAATTCTCGACGACCACAACAACTCAATATATTATACCAAACTTATATGCATACATAATGACTGCAATCGGCAAGTCTGGACGTCTTACGACTCGTCTTGTCATGCTGATTGTCTGGCAGACGGCCGCCATGAGCGCCACATGATGCGCCAGAGAGGAGCTGGGTATGCTGAATCTCCTTCCAGTGTCACCTCTTCCAATCGCTTACATGACTGCTTAGTGCTCGATCTATTCCTACAAACTTTGGCTTCGTTTTCCACGCCGGCCCTATCCAAGTTGCCGACACCTCCACCACCGAGCCACCAGTTCCCGCAAACACAACAACAATTGCCATTGCTCAAACAGAGCCCCACCACGTGCCTGCGCCCTCGTTTCCTGCGCATGCGCCAGCGACCAAGAGAAAGAGACTTGTCAAGGAAGAAGAGGACGACCGAGCCTGGTTTCAGAAACGAAAAAGGAAGTCGGCCAAACATGAAGACTCAGAGCACGACCTTCCCGCTGCGACAACTAAAGTTGCCGTCGACGAATCGCATCAAGAGCCTCCAGTTGAGCTGAAGCCGGCCAAGCGGAAAGTACGAAAGCGTGTTCTGGTTCCAAGACCACGCAAGAAGGCTCCCATTGAACCACAGCCTGAGCCTCTACGAAAGGAGCCAACACCCTTGTCAGAAGTCGCGCCAGAAATACACCCACCGGCCAAGAAGAAGACGAAATCTAAAGCCCCTGTGGCCAAGCGAGAGCCGAAAGTACCGCACACGCCCGATGCACCTCTATCAGCACATGAACAGGCACAGGAACATGAACCGAGCAATCCCTCTCCACATACTATAACAGAGCTCGCTCCTCTCAAGAAAGCGAAATCCACCCATCGTCCCGACGACGAGGACAAAAAAGACAACAGGCCTGCCGAAAACACCTTGGAGCGAGAGTCTCACCGCAATACTGTTGCGACTCTCGTCCAAGAACAGCCAGGCCAGCCACCAAAGAAGAAAAAGATGGTCAGGAGAGTCCGAGTCCCCAAGGTCTCTACCAGACGAGCCGTACCCACAACCGACGATTCATCCGTGAAGACGACCGACATGCAAGATGCCAAACCGTCAACATCATCCGACGATGCCCAACTGAGCTTGTTCGAGGCAGTAGCCCCGGCACTGACGACTAAGAAAGCATCCAAAGCTCCTAAAAAGATCTTCTTCAATGACGATTCAGACATTGACCTCGACCAGATGTTGAGTGGCATTGCTGCAATGGCCGAGACTAAAACGACAACCAAAGTAGCCACCTCGAAGTCCAGACGTGTCACAAGAAAGAAAATTGCATCTTAACAATACCAACATCCGAACCAAGTATATGACATTCATGAACTCGGTTCTTTGGTGCACCATATTTGTCCAATCCTTCCGCTATTGCGTGTGTCTTCTCTGTCGATACATCCATACCATATGACCCACAGCAACAGTACTGATGATCATGGATGCAAGACTAACAGATCGCTGCTTGCGAGCCTCGTCCAAGAGCGCGTAGGCATGAGCATAGCAACCCATAGCCAGAGCGATACGGTGCTGTAAACGGACAGTTGTGGGCTCGCGCGTAAGAAGATAGAAAAGAGTGTTCCAGAACCCAGTCCAGTACAAGATTCTCTGCCAATGAGAGGCGTGTGATGTGTCCATAGCTGCGGCCAGTTCGCGCATGTACCTATACTGGAGGCTGGTAAGTGGAGGTGAAGAGGGAAGGTTCATACACCGACAATGTGTTTGATGCCTTGGCGAACACATCTGGGTGCTCAAGGCGGTCAATGCTCTGCCCAAGCGATCAAGCTTCCATGTTTTTGTTGCTTCAGGCTTGCCTTTCTCGATCACGGCCTTCTGGAATGACCTCGAATTGAGCATGAATGTGTGCACTATGAACAGAGATATGATGGAAAAGACATTTTAGCAATACCGATGGCTATGTAATAAGAAAGTTATCTTGATATGACCTCTGGGAGAAGCGACCGCTCTCGACACCATGAGGGCATCCAGAGTTCGTGTTCAGCATTGACGCCTGCCTCCCGGCGCCAATCTGGTGGTTGCTATAGACATGGCGAGTAAATGTGGTTTCTCAGTCCAAAGCGTACCATAGAAAAAGAGGCGTACCACATCTCTCGGCTTGTCGTTCACAATGTGCGTTTCTTCTCATCCTTTCCACCACTCTCCAACAGACAGACATGTCATCAGTATCACGTTCAGCAAAGCATGGCCGAATCAACAGCTTCGGTGACAGTTTTGATACATCAGATCTTTCCTTTGCACCAACACCTCCGCCGCACAAACATGCCCGTCAACGGTCATCAATCAGCTCTATTGGCTCGCGCTCGACGTCTCAATCGAAATTCGGAGGCAGTGTGATATGGAACAAGTCAGACTCACTGCCCCGACTGTATGACCCAGGCCAGACCTCAATGACATTCGCATCTTCCGAGTTCAACAGCAGCCATATCTCTAGCGAGCCGCCAGGTCTGACTGAGTCTTCTGGTACTTCATGGTCGACAGCAAGCTCGAGTTTCCAGACAAGCTCTGGCATCACTCTGGAAGACGATGCGGTGCCACAGACACCTCCATGCTCTATACTACCAAGCTCAAGTAGAGCGAGCTTTCGCAGGCCGTTGCCAGATATTCCGCAGGCATCTTTTATCGCTGCCAATACGGCTATGCAAACGACCACAACACTTCCAGCAATTCCTGGATATGGACCTATCAGACTTACAGTGACCATGGACCTGCCAGCACCACCTCGTCATTACCAAAACGGATTGTACTCATCTTTGAGGGTAGACACACCCACGAGCGAAGTCCCTCCAGTAATCCACTCCGATGCTTCTCTGGATGCTGCTCTCGAGTCCTTCTCAGCAGCGGAGTTACGCCAGCTCCTCCGCCTGGCTATACAGAAACATCCTTCTCTTGCCTCTGATGTGACGTTAGAACACGCACAGCAATCGTCTTTCAAAGCAAGCAAATCAGTGAGCTTCGTCCACTACAGCAACAGTGTCTGGCACACTCTGAACGCCAAGCAATACTCTGACCCAGACAAAGAGCACCAACACGCCGACAGAGCAGTGCAAAAAGTAGCAAATGATATAAGCACTGTGGCTTCCCAAGTCCACAGGCAAAGCTCTCTCGCCACTAAGAAGAACGCCCTGGAAGCCCTGCGCAAGATTGGCAGAAGCGTCTGTCTAGCCACTGGTGTAGTGGGAGACAGAGTGAAAGAAGTCTTGGGTTGTAACAAGATATTCGTAGCTGCAATTGTCAAGGTAGCGAATAGTTTCACAGAGGATGATCGGAGGACGCTGTGGGCTGGTGGTAGTGGAACAGAGATTCTGAAGAGGCTTGACCAGCTTGATGAGTTGAGGAAGTGTTATCGTGTCTTCGAAGGGTTTGAGGTTGTGTTGGAGCTGATGAAGAGAGAGGATGGCTTGGATGGGAGTTTGTATTGTTGACCTCGAGCATGTTTCATGACGATCTAGATGTCTAATGTTTAATGCATGTTACCATTGACCGTAACCTAGGCTTGTCGCTTTATTGAGAAGCAGAAGTTATCACGAGGAATCACGGTATACAGAGCTTTGCAACCGAAGCGACTGTCAAGTCTACATGCCACCTCCCCGTGTGCTAAACTTCGTAACTCTAATCCCCTACGCTCCTCTCTCTTATGAAAGTGTAGAACACAATGCTCGCTATAAAGAGGCACAATGATTTCTAGATCAAAAAATGGATCCAAAGAGAGCTCTAAAGAACACCGTATCTCGATGGGTTCGATCCAAATCTTAAGAACATTGTGCATTTTGATAGGTAGCCGCGTTACAAACCTTTGCACAACCCAGATTAAGAATCGGTTACCAGCTTGATCATGATGCAAGCACTGGCAGTATCTGGTAACTTGAACTATCGCCTAACAGACTCTCTGATTGCTACGATAGCTTGAGAGCTCAAGATGCCCAGGTATGAATGAAATATCGCAAGCATAAAAACATATAGTTATCTGTTACCACAGCAAAATGAAGGAGTGGCGAACAGCGGCTGGCCTCACAACGGGGCCCAGCCGATCTTCCGTTGGGCAGCAAAGCTCGGCAAGCTCACAAGGCTGGACTCGATCCAACTCACAAGACGGAGAACGTCGTAATAGATAGAGAGAAAGGGTGATTCGATCGAGACAGCGAGCAAGAAGCTAGGATTTGCCACACGAACTAGATGCGGTGTCCTGGAAGAAGCTCGGTGAGCTCGGCAGAAGTAGACTTTGGATGTTGCTTGTAGCTGGAGGTGCCTTTTGCAGACAGAAGGAGCTATCGAGGCAAGAGCTTCTAGCTTTTTCGAGCTATCAGTACCACCGGTGTTCCTACACGTTGCATGAGATGGAGTTGGATAGTACAGAGTTCCAGATAGTCGTCTCTATGTAGGCACCGCAATGGTCATGGCCACCATCAGGCAAGATAGTCGAGCAAAAGGGCCGGGTCTGTGCTCTGGACGGACACAAATTCTCATCGCACTAGCTGCTTTTGAAGCGACCCCACCGTCGAAAAAAGAGCGACTCCTCACGCTTCACAAAGCCAGCTCCTTCCCTCTCTCTTTCCCCTCCCCCATCGAGTTCCCTCGTCTCAGGTCAGCCCCATCACCCTCGCCGTCGCTTTGCCTGAACCTGTCGCTCACATCTTTTCTCCCAGCAGGCTCTCTTTCAATTCTCATATCTACAGTGCTTGACGCACTACACTGAGAGCGGGGCCCTCCAAGTAAAACTTTTCAACAGAGATACCCATACAATACCGCCATCATGGTTAAGTTCACCGTCGAGGAGATCCGTGGTCTCATGGACACGTAAGCGCATTCTTTGTGATGAGAGGTGCGATGGAACAGTCTACTGACCCGCGCGCGCAGTCCCAAGAACATCCGTAACATGTCCGTTATTGCTCACGGTAAGCTCCTCGGCCACACACAAGACGCATCCGAACAGCACACTGACAAGGTCTGCAGTCGATCACGGCAAGTCTACCCTGACCGACTCTCTCGTTCAGCGTGCCGGTATCATCTCATCGGCCAAGGCTGGTGAGCAGCGTTTCACCGACACTCGTCCCGACGAGCAGGAGCGTGGTGTCACCATCAAGTCCACCGCCATCTCTCTCTTCGCCCAGCTCGAGGACCCTGAGGATCTCAAGGACATCCCCATCCCCACCGAGAAGAACGAGTTCTTGATCAACTTGATCGACTCGCCCGGTCACGTTGATTTCTCATCTGAGGTTACCGCTGCTCTCCGTGTCACCGACGGTGCTCTCGTCGTCGTCGACACCATCGAAGGTGTCTGTGTCCAGACCGAGACCGTCCTTCGTCAGGCTCTTGGTGAGCGTATCAAGCCCGTTGTCATCATCAACAAGGTCGATCGCGCTCTTCTCGAGCTCCAGCTCTCCAAGGAGGATCTGTACCAGAACTTCTCCCGTGTCATCGAGTCCGTCAACGTCGTCATCTCGACCTACTTCGACAAAGTCCTCGGTGATGTCCAGGTCTACCCCGAGAAGGGTACCGTTGCCTTCGGTTCCGGTCTCCACGGTTGGGCCTTCACCATCCGTCAGTTCGCCGGTCGTTACGCCAAGAAGTTCGGTGTCGACAAGAACAAGATGATGGACCGTCTGTGGGGCGACAACTTCTTCAACGCAAAGACCAAGAAGTGGACCAAGGTTGCCGGTGACGACTCCGAGCGTGCCTTCAACCAGTTCGTCCTTGACCCCATCTTCCGCATCTTCTCTTCCGTCATGAACGCCAAGAACGAGGAGGTCTTCAAGCTTTGCGAGAAGCTCGACATCAAGCTCACCGGTGAGGAGAAGGAGCTCCAGCAGAAGCAGCTCCTCAAGACCGTCATGCGCAAGTTCCTTCCTGCCGCCGACGCTCTTCTTGAGATGATGGTTCTCCACCTTCCCTCGCCCGCCACCGCCCAGAAGTACCGTATGGAGACTCTCTACGAGGGTCCCCCTGATGATGAGGCCGCTATTGCCATCCGCGACTGTGACCCCAAGGGTGTTCTGATGCTTTACGTCTCCAAGATGGTCCCCACCTCCGACAAGGGTCGTTTCTACGCCTTCGGTCGTGTCTTCGCTGGTACCGTCCGCTCCGGTCTCAAGGTCCGCATCCAGGGCCCCAACTACACCCCTGGCAAGAAGGAGGACCTGTTCGTCAAGTCCGTCCAGCGTACCATTCTCATGATGGGTCGTTACACCGAGCCCATCGATGATGTTCCCGCCGGTAACATCCTTGGTCTTGTCGGTATCGATCAGTTCTTGCTCAAGTCTGGTACCCTCACCACCTCCGAGACTGCCCACAACATGAAGGTCATGAAGTTCTCCGTCTCCCCCGTCGTTCAGCGCTCCGTCGAGGTCAAGAACGCCAACGATCTGCCCAAGCTTGTCGAGGGTCTTAAGCGTCTGTCCAAGTCCGACCCTTGTGTCCTGACCTACATCACTCCCTCCGGTGAGCACGTCGTTGCTGGTGCTGGTGAGCTCCATCTCGAGATCTGTCTTAAGGATCTCGAGGAGGACCACGCTGGTGTTCCTCTCCGTATCTCGGACCCCGTCGTCCAGTACCGTGAGACCGTTGCCGGTGACTCTTCCATGACTGCTCTGTCCAAGTCGCCCAACAAGCACAACCGTATCTACATGACTGCCCAGCCCCTGTCCGAGGAGGTCTCGCAGGCCATTGAGGCCGGCAAGATCGCCCCCCGTGACGACTTCAAGGCTCGTGCCCGTATCCTCGCCGACGACCACGGTTGGGATGTCACTGATGCCCGTAAGATTTGGTGCTTCGGTCCCGACACCAACGGTGCCAACTTGTTGGTTGACCAGACCAAGGCCGTCCAGTACCTTAACGAAATCAAGGATTCCGTTGTTTCCGGTTTCCAGTGGGCCACCAAGGAAGGTCCCGTTGCCGAGGAGCCCATGCGCTCCGTCCGCTTCAACATCCAGGATGTTACCCTCCACGCCGATGCCATCCACAGAGGTGGTGGTCAGGTCATCCCTACCGCTCGTCGTGTCCTGTACGCCTCGGTCCTTCTTTCCGAGCCCGCTCTTCTCGAGCCCGTCTTCTTGGTCGAGATCCAGGTCCCCGAGCAGGCCATGGGTGGTATCTACTCCGTCCTTACCCGCCGTCGTGGTCACGTCTTCGAGGAGGCCCAGCGTCCCGGAACTCCCCTGTTCAACATCAAGGCCTACCTTCCCGTCAAGGAGTCCTTCGGTTTCAACGCCGATCTCCGTGCCGCCACCTCCGGTCAGGCCTTCCCCCAGTTGGTCTTCGACCATTGGCAGGTCCTCCCCGGTGGTTCTCCTCTCGACAAGGCCACCATGCCCGGTCAAGTCACCGAGGAGATGCGCAAGCGCAAGGGTCTCAAGCCCGAGGTTCCCGGCTACGAGAACTACTACGACAAGCTCTAAGCGGTTTCCATCAACGAGTGATGGGAAGCCTTTCCGATACCCGCATGAGCATCTCAAGAGTATGTTCGAGCATGCCCTTTCACGATTTAGGACGCGGCTGGGTAGACTTGATCTAGGATGAAGTTTTCAGGGGAAAGGAGCAGACAAACAAGCGCTCCCGGCGTTCGATCATGCTAATCGCATGGAGGATGTTCCGGGTTATGACCAAAACAAGCATTCACTTTTCTACCTTGTTGTCTGCGAGCTATAGCTTTCGTTGCATTTGGTGCTTATTCCTGTGCTGGAGCTTAGAAATGAAAATGTTACTTTTTACGTTCAACTAATTACTCTTCTTCCCTGCCTGACCTTGTGAATGTTGTAAATCATCATAATTGTTTACAGTGTTAGAGTTTGTAGACGGATCTCAATATCTGGTGCCAATCACGTGACCAACATCTGAGCATCGGATAGGTTTTGCGAATCCGACAGACCAGATGCTACCAACGATACACCTTGTACATCTAGCATCGATATCTGTTTCATGTGTTCAGTTATTGTCATTCCAATTCATTGTATCCTAATCCAAAAAGCTGTCTCTGATCTCTGCTGTATCTTCCAAAAAGCTCTATTCCTCTGCGATGCTCAGAGAGCAGCTTGGTTCTGCGACTGCTTGATCCCCTCGACACCACCAAACCACGCAACCCTATCCTTGCACCAAACCTCCACTCTGGGCTTGAGTTTTGTATTGTGCAAGCTCAAATCATCCACCGTGCCCACTCTGGGAAGCGACAAACCAGGGAAGCCCGAGCTGCGTCTATACATCAGAGTACCACAAACCTTGCAGAAAAAGTTTGTCATTGTGTTGCCCGAGGCGATGGTAGCAGAAGTCGCGTATTGGGTTAGTTTGTCCTCGCCGCGGACGTGGGTCATGGCCGAGTCTTTGACTACGAAGGCGGTGGTCATGACCGAGGCGGTTAGTTTGCGGCAGTCCTTGCAGTTGCAGACGAAGACTTGGGTTAGGTCGTCGCCTTCGACCGGCTGTTGGGTGTGTTGTTAGTGTTGAATTAGAGGAGGGAGGGGTGGGTAGTGGTGACGACGAACCAGCTCGAGTTGGACGGCGCCGCAGAAGCAGGTTGCGGTTGCTCTTTGGGCCATGGTTGAAGCTTTTGATCTAGTAATGTCTCGCTTTGTAAAGGTGTGATGGAAAAGACGTGTTCACGGTGTCGCAGGAAGCAAAGAGAAGAGGAGTGGATGGCAGCTACCCTGTCTTCTGATATAGAAGCTCCCGAGATGAGGTAAGCTGACAGCATGTTGTGAGTTGTAACATCATGGTTCCGGACCGTTCGGAAAGAGGGGGTCACGGTTATCATTCGACCGAAACTCCCACTTGACCGAGGAAGTCCTGAGGCGTCTGTCTGCGTACTCTCAGAGACCGAGTCTATACCATGAAGCATGATCGAAGCTTCAGGCATGGAAGCTTGTAGATGGACGTGCAGATGATGGGAAGTAGCTGATAATGTGGCTGAAGAGTCGCTGTGGCGGTGCTAAGTGTCACCCTGCTCGAGGCTCGAGTAGTCACTCCTGGAGGCTGTGAACCCATGCGTTCCACTGGCTTGGAAAGCTATCATCCACAAGGCCAACTGTATGAATCTTGAGGAACATAGTAATCTCCACAATCCCAGTCATCAGCATTGCTAAGATCACGAGAGGACAAGATCTTCGAAGGAACAACCTAACTGCACGAGCCACGAGACTACTCCACGACTCGAGGTGCAGAGCGAACGCTGCTTCCGTGCTGGCGGCTGTCGGCACTTTGGCACTTACAAAGCGCAAACTGCTATCGTGCTGAGCAACGTTGACAGCTTTTTGCTTCGTCAAGACGATTCGTTTAGAATTCGATGATGATTGTCTCGACCGCGATGCGACGTGCGAGGTCCTATGCCGCCGGGAAGCGCACAGAGCTGTGACCCAGTCCTTCAAGCATTGGTATTCCCGGAGGATTTTGCAAGACGCAGGACATGATTCAAAAACTAGGGCAGAAGACAGGGTATCTGTTCGAGAATTGCACAAGGCCTCTCGAGTCTTTCAAGGCCCGGGATATTGTTTTCCTCAGCTGCATCAACGCGGCTGAACAAGAGAAGCCACGCAAGGTCCGATTGGTGTACACGTAAGTAACCTGCAGACGCCTTCAACTTCGTTCTGCATCACCGCTTCCTCGAGCACACACGACAAGAAGTTCCTCACCGGCTCGCTCTGGTTTTTGAGTCCCTACGCTCAAGTGCCTACCCAACTCGGCCGAGTCGTGTGCCTGTCAAATGAGGGGACACCGCCATCAGGATATGCGGGCTGGCTGTGCCGTACGAGTATCTTTCGAAACACGCCTCTTCACACCATGTTTGATGATTGTCATCGCTACTCATGACCTGCAGATCTGCACTCCCAGTCGCCTCTTGTCCGATATTTCGGGCAAAAGACCACGGCTACGTGCGTACGCATACAATAGTGAACTGCACGATTCATTGCAGCTTTTGTTATATTCACGTCGCGCAGAAAATGCTATAATCTTCTGTTTGGTGAAGAGAGTTTCAAGCTCTAGATGCCCAAGACTGGAGGTGTATAACAAGCCTTTGCCGAATATTGGCTCGCCGTCCCGACCCCTCTTCTACCCCATGTGTTTCCCCTCCCAAGCGAGCTCCATGCTCAATCTATACAGCAATATAGCACAGACTCTAGCCGCGTGAACAGTCGCAGTTCACAGCTCAAGCCACGCCACAAAAGTCTACTAACTCTCGAAGCTCCGCATGACCGAACGACTTCTAGCCAGGGGTTGGTGTCAAAGCTAAACCTTCAATTGGGGGGGGGGCGGGCTTGTCTGTGGTTGATGAAATTTTCTGATAGCCGGACAAAGGCATGCAGGTCGCGAACGTGGTCGTTGCTTCGGCAAGGTACCAACCTTAAGCCTCACGAATGCATGTTCGGCTCGAGCGATTCTTTTGCTAAGTCGACGGGTTCGCAGATCAAGGTTAATCCGTTCAAGGGCGATGTTCCAGGTGTGTGCACACGACCAATACCCTGTGAGCTAGATCCTTCGTCCCTGGTGATGACCTACGCCAGCGGCAGATAAAGTAGAAAGTATATGCATCAGAGGTCCACCCCATCCCTCTTACCGGCCAGATTTTTCGTCCTACTGTTTGGAAATGCGCATGGATTGCTCTCCTGGTTGAGATATCTCAAAAGTGCCAGACATCTGACGTACTCGCCGCATATTCTACACACCTGGTCCTGGTTGTGAGTGGATTCGCTGATCGATTGGCCTGTTGGCCTCCCGCTTTCCATCCCTCCTCCAGAGCCACTTCAAAGGCACTATACAGCCATCAAGACAACATATCAGCCATGGTTAGGGAAATAGTTGTCGACCCCGCGACAGGGCACTACCCTGCCCCGTATAGTCTATCGCCTCTCGGACCCGTACTCAAGAAGGGTCTTCTGGCACCTGGACTATTAGGATTGCTATCAGTCGTCACTACGCTTGGTCTTCTAAGCTTTCTCATCTATCGATTCACGACCTGGCGGCAGCATTACAGGACATATGTCGGCTACAATCAATATGTCGTACTATGTATGAATCTGTGAGTTGACTGAAAGACTCGAAATGCAAGATTGGAAGCCTCAGCTAATCGAACCTTCCTCCGCTTGCAGGTTGATCGCCGACTTCATCCAAGCAGCATCGTTTCTCTTCTCTTTCCACTGGGTCAAGAGGGATGGAATCTTTGCGCCTTCCTCAGCTTGCTTCGCCCAAGGCTTCTTACTCAACATTGGCGACTTGACGTCTGGTTTCTTCGTCATGGCCATCGCCTTCCATACTTTCTACACCGCAGTCAAGGGCCGTCGCATCGGTCACATTGGCTTCATCGCATCAGTAATCTCTGTCTGGACATTCGCCCTGATCCTCAGCATCATCGGTCCCATCGAATACAAGGACAAATACTTTGTTCGCGCTGGAGCATGGTGCTGGGCCGGCGAGCAATACCAAACCGATCGTCTTGCTCTGCACTATTTGTGGGTGTTTATCGTACAATTCGGAACTGTCATCATCTACCTCTTTGTGCTCATTCGACTACGGGCAGCTGTGGCCGCTGTGGTACCTTCTGTTCGGGTCCAATCGACCAGCTACGCCAAAGTCGACCGCGCGGCAAAGATGATGGTGCTCTACCCTCTGGCTTATATCGTCCTCACCCTACCGCTTTCCGCAGGGCGAATGTGGTCAATGGCCCACCACGAGAAGAATCTGCCGGATGCCTACCAATGCATGGCTGGCGCTTTACTCGCTAGTTGCGGCTGGGTAGACACACTCCTCTACACACTCACTCGCAAAGCCCTCATCAACGGCGGAGACTCGAATCGGCGCAACCGCTCCAATCCAAAGTCTAGCAGCAAAGACAATCCCTCCAGCGTCTCCGCTCAAAACAACTCCATCCTTCAAACACGCACTGTGACCATCAGTGCGAATCAAGTTTACGCCCTCGACACAATCGATGAAGATCAACGGGGCAGACATCAGACCAACCATCACTACAAGAAAAGCTTTGGAGGAGAAAGGAACGGGCATTCGCCTACAGGAAGCTTGGATCCGATTTTCAGTGGCAGGCATCTGGGTGTGGGAGGTGAGAAGGTTGGATCGGAGGTGCTCGTGACGTCTGCTGCTGTTGATACTTGCAGCGACGATAGCACATCGCGGGTGTCGAGTTTCGATGATGGGAAGATACCGCATGCACGATAGTCTTGGGTCTTCTTTCCTTTCGTTACCATCTACGTTTATTTTCTTTTGTACCATATTTTTTTGACCTTGTGTCTTTGGCTTTGGACACACGATTGCCCTCGAGAGATGACCAATTTTCCCTTCTTCGTATATATGATAATCAGAACATACCCCTCGATATCGACATCGGCGTTAGATGCCTTCCCTCCTTTGGCTCTAAGCTTTGCGTTGGTATTCATAGACCGTCCTTTCGCCATGGCGTCCATCACTCACGGCTACTATCAGCTTTTACCCTTCACGACCATCCACGCTACTCTGCAGGAGCGACCGAAGATGGAGAGGAAGGAAGCGGGGAAAGGCGTGGAAGAGAAGACGAAGGACAGAAAGTCGTTTGACGACAGGTAGAGAGTTTCTTTGATCATGATTTGGAAATTTTGATAAGTAGTCAGGCAATAACCACGCCTCGATTGCTGTTTCCTCGCCCTCTTGCTGTCGAACCATTACCGGTTGTCTTGCAACCTCATCTCGCTCTCGTCTTTGCATTAACGAACGTGTTTTCCAATCTTCTTCTGCTTCGCTGCTCTGCTCTTGGCTCGCATCCTCTTTTTTTCTTTTTGGTGTTTCTTCAGACTTTGCTGCGTTTCTTTTTTTTTGTGCTTTTCCAAGAAAGTCCAAAGTCGCATGTCGACGACCAAAAAAGAAAAGAAGTGACAAAGGGGAAAGAAAGAAAAAAAAAATGAAATCATGAACTGCCTCCTCTGGCATTCTCGTAATGTTGCGACTTGCTTCTGCAATTTGTTTCCTCCTCTGCTCCTTCGTCTCAGGCGTTTCTTCGTTTCAATTGCCTGTTGATTATCCCATCTTGAGCGGTCTTGGTGGTTTGTTGATGCAAAAGCGGCTGGATGTTGTTTTCCAGACGGATGCCTCTTTTTCAAAGACAAAGAATGCAAAATGCTGGAACGCCCTTTTTTTATTTCGTTGATCGTGTTCTTCTTGGCCGTTGGTGGGTCGTAAGTCGGTGTTCGGCGGAATGTTGGATAATAATGTGATGTTCGGATAGTATTGTGATGTTTGGATGGTGTTGCGATCTTTTGAATGGCGATGTCCTTCATTCAGTCGTCTTGCTCTTCATCTTCCAAGTCCTTGGGGAAATCCAGATCGGTCCAGTAGTCGTACGAGCAAGTATCGTGGCAGTTGCAGAGGAACGGAAAGAGATACTCGTAATGGTCATCTGATTCGTCATCGTCGTGAAGCAAACAGCAGGACATGGCACAGTCGCAGCAGTTGGCATCCTTGTCATAGTCGTTGCCGTCAGCTTTGCCTTCGTATCTGTCGATATCTTCCTGAGTCACACGGACACCGCCGTCTTCGGTGTCAGCGTGAATCTCCTCATACTCCTTGTGAGCACGAGCGGCCTTTCTCTCCCAGAGCTTCTTTTGCCATCTCTTCACCTCGCCGCTAACAGTGAGAGGATGGCCGTAGATTGTAGGCCACATGACTTCGAGGATCATGGTGGCTATGTGCGTCTGGCAGTAGCTCTTGAGCTTGTTGTCGAACTGCTCGCGGGGTGGAATGACGATTTCGAATTTCTTAATCAAGGGCAAGTGCTCGCGGTCCAAACAGGAGATTGTCTCTTCCTTCGGTTCGAAGATGAATTCTTCATCGGCAATGAGGTTTCTGCCGCTCAGACCGAAGAGTTTGACAAAATCTCGGGCAGTGGGTAAAGCGAGTGTGAGCTGAGTGAGATGCTCGCAGAGGAACAAGATGTTGCTGGGGAAAGTCTCCTCTAGCAGTATGCGGTGGTTGAAGAGTACGGGGAAATTGCCGAATAGGTAATCGCTCATCTCTTGATGAACAAGTTTGTTGACTCTCAGCAGACCCCTGGCCCAGTTGTAGTTGCCTTCTCTGACACGTGGGATGCCATTCCTGCGATAGCTGTCGCGCAGATCGTGAGAAGGATATGGCTCGATCGCATCTTGTGGAGCAGCGAAGCGGTAAATTTCACGTCTCAGCTCAGCAGGCAACTCGAGGAAGGGGAATCCCTTGATCTTTGCGTTGCGCCTTGAGTTCCACCATTCGTTCTGCTTCTGAATGCCCGTGACCTGGCAGAACGAAGTAGACTGGTTGGGGTTCAAGATGTTGTTCCTGCTCACTCGCTCGAGGTAATCGATCAAGGGTGTCCATTTGTCAGTCAAGACTTGAGCTTGTCCTTCGTGAAAGCGGCCGAACAGAGTAACGTTGTGCTCACGGTTCGGATAGAAGTCGAAGTCGAAAGCCTTGAGATCGGATTTACCAGTGTTCTCGTCGCTAACATTGATATAGACTTCCAAGGTATGGGCGTCGAATGAGCTGATCGAAAACTCGTCCGCCGTTTCAAGCAATTGCTGGTGGAGTAGGTTTTTGGACTGGAGTTGGTCGCTTAGAGGAATCCAAGAGTCATTGCTGGCCCCATAGTATCGAGTTCGCAAGGTAGGTTCGGCCATTGTGAATAGCTGTGACTGTATGCGTAGATGATATTGGAGGTGAGAGACTTGAACGAGAATGTTGGGCAAGAAGATTAGGGGAGTAGGTCGAAGGAGAAGGTCGATTAAGTAGGGGTCGCAACCAGGAAAATTCGCACTCGGCGGGCAGCAGCCGTCGTTGTCGTCAAGACAATGGGACGTCCGAGACGATGCGTCGCTCAGCCACAAGCTACGTCGAAAGTCTACAAGCGACACTGAATAATAAAATTACCGATGTGAGTCAGGAATCAGAGGTAGGTAGAGATGGGCCCTGATACAAAGCTCCAGGTAATGAAGAGAACGACCATGGAAGGGTGGCGCCGTGTTTGAGATACTTATACTGAGGCAGCCGGTGTGAAGCGCTATTGTGAAGCTGCTATTGTGAAGCTGCTATTGTGAGTCTGCTATTGTCGTTGAGACGTCGCTAGGCGGCCACTGTCGACCAATCAGTATCTGAGCGACCGACAGGATGGCGATGTACAAGTGAACCGCTGTGAGTGACTATCAGTACGAATTACATCATTGCCGTACGGTATGGTCAATACTCGGCATCATCATGCTATGACCTCCCTGTTTGTGATCATGAATTTATACCAAGTTACTGATCTCCATGAGGACAAGTAGCACCATGAGCCGAGTCATAGACCTATACTGGGAGAAGGTCTGAGAAAGAGACCCTGTGTCATATAGTATATAAAGTTGATGACAAACGTTCTGTATTGGTGATCAGCTCGGTCGATACTGTACCAACCTACTCAAGCCTAACTTAGGACTTCTCTGGACTCGAGAATCGGAAAATCACTTCTCAGAATCATCATCCTTGTCTTTACCGCCAAAGGGAGACAGCCAGATGCCCAGCAAGACAAGAAGCCCACAGCCAAAGCCAGCAGCAAAGGCAATCTTGTCACTGACTTGTACATCTTCCTTGACCATCTCGATGCGGCTGATAGTGTGTTGCATGTTCTCGGTTATCTCTAGCAAAGCGTGGTAGTTGCTGTGCTGACTCTGCAGTATCTCAGCCTGAGTTCTGGAGATGGCGTGTTGTTGTTGTAAGATCTTCATGACGAGACCTTTGATGGTGTCTTCGGACTCGGCTTGTTTGCGCAAACCGCTCGACCGGCGTCTAGGCAAGCCAGCAGGGTAAGACTGCTGTTCAGACACATCAGCAACAACATCGAGTTGATCAAGATTGACACTGACAGATCTGGCGGCTTGGTGATGATAGCAGGAGATGGTCGGCCAGATAAGATGGCGAATGCAATGGCTTTGGCTCCTGTGTGGCAGATCGAGGCTTGCATATCGAAGACGCACAGCTGCGCTCGGAAGAACTCGGTGCGCGATGGACATGGTGACCATTTTCAATTCCTGATGGGTAGAAATGCTCAGAGTTGTCCTTGTTGAAGGATGCTGATTTGCAGATGAACAAAAGAACCCCGAGGGCAAGGACTCGGCTTGCGAGGGGAGTCGCACCTTCTTGGAAAAGGACATGTTGATGTTCTAGCAATCTAGGTCAATGATGTGAGTTCGCAGCATGTACACTCACAACTCTACTTTCAAGATTCCACCGAGACGTACGAACGAGGCAAGGTTCTCAGGTTATAAAGTCAAGGGTATCAGTCGAAGAACGATATTACAAACTAGATGCAGAGGAAAATAAAGATGAAACGAGACCCCAAGCCCAGATATGCACCAAACGCCCTCTCATATTCATGTCGAGGAAAAGAGGCAGTATCCACCGTGACCTGTCTTGCTGTATGTGTGTACATGGCACACTTCGCATCCGTAACGTCTTCGCTAGGAGAATCTGAGAGACAAAAACTGAAAACATGCGCTGTAAAAAGGTCAAAGTCGGGAGGAGGTCGTCTAACATTGGCAACCCTGTCCAGCCTGTGTGCCGGAAGCTTCGGGTCGGAGATCGACGCCAGGTCTAGGGGCACCGCGCATGCCTCTCTGGGTAGCCTGCTCGATGGGGAGCTTCTTTGCGATGGCGGTGAAGAGTTCCTTGACATTCTCGGCCGTCTTTGCCGAGGTCTCGAAGAAGAGCAGACCGGCTTCTTGGGCGTATTGTTCGGCATCGGCGGTCGAGACAGCGCGCTTGTCGGGTTCATCGGTGACGAGATCGAGCTTGTTTCCGGCGAGAGCAATGATGATGTTCTCGTTGGCTTGACGTTGCAGCTCCTTGACCCATGCCTTTGCCTTGTCGAGGGAAGCCTGTGCGGGTTGTGTTAGTAAGGGGGGGGGGGGGGTCTCGGGCGGATGGTCGGGACTGGGCATACTGCTTGGGTGATGTCGTAAACTACGACAGCGCAGTTTGCGTTGCGGTAGTACATGGGAGCCAGGGACTTGTAGCGCTCTTGACCTGCGGTATCCCAGATCTCGAACTTGACAGTGGTTGTGTCATCGAGGGCGATTGTTTGGGTAAGGAAAGCGGCGCCGATGGTGGATTCCCGGTAGTCGTCGAACTGGTCCTTGACGAAACGGAGGACGAGCGAACTCTGCTATGGGTTAGACGTCTTGTTCGGGGAGAATGTTGATAAGTGGTTGCGCACCTTTCCGACGGCGGATTCGCCTGTGATAACATGGTCAGCGTACAGATTCGAGGGGCGTGGGAGAGGGAATCAGGCGTACCCAAGAGGACGAGCTTGAACTGAGCAAAGCGAGCGCCGCCTGGTCGGCCCATTTGCTGCTGGCGGGCGGACATGTTGGGCGGTAGGTCTGTGTGTAGAAAGTGAGGCTGGCGTGGGTGACTGCGGTAGAAGTGGGCGAGAGTGGATGGCGCGGGAGGTGTGACAGGCGGTATGGAAGTTGTGGATTCGAAGCCGAAACACGACAAGCGTCTGGACTGGCGAGGTGCTGGCTGTTGGCTGTTGGCAGATGACGACGGCTGTGGCTCGGTGAGAGAGCAGCTGCCTGGCCGATGCCCGTCCAGTGCCAATCTTGCTCGCTGCTCAAACCTTGGGCCGTGCCAAGCCTTTCATCACAAGCAGTTCCCAAAGGGGACCTGGCCTCTCGCGCTTTCTCCAATTCAACGTCATGCTCATTTGGCCTGCCACACAACTCTTTGGCTAGTTCCTGTCTTGTTATCGCATTTCAACATCTGTCAGCCAACATGAGTGCTCTTCTTCCTTTTCGCGACATCAACGTCCACGCTTCTTCCAACCACTATGCTTTCTCGTCTCCTTCCTCGCCATCCGCCCCTACCCTGGTCGTAGAGCGCCCGTCTGGTGATATTCGTCTCCACGATGGCAAGCTTCTTGGGGGTCAAAGAGTCACAAGCATCCAGGGAATCCTCGGAATCATCAGTCTTCGCCTCGGTTTGTTCTTTTTTTCCCCTCCAACACCCAAATCACTCATGTGGCCCTAGACAAGTACATCGTTGTAATCACAAAGGCCCAGCCTATGGGCAGGATAAAGGGTCACCAGATTTATAGAGTTGTCGCTACTGAATTGCTGCCTCTCCGCGAGAGACAGGTCCGCGATCCTGATGAGGATATTTACCTTGGTCTGGTCAACACTCTGCTCAAGACTAGCCCTTTGTTCTTCTCTTACACTTTCGATCTCACAAACTCTTTCCAAAGACAGGCCGAAATCGACCAGTCCTCTCCCCTCTGGGCAAGGGCCGATGACCGCTTCTTCTGGAACAAGTTCATCCAAACTGATCTCATCAACTTCCGTCAAGGCCAAGGAGCTCGTCGTCAAAATGTCGGTCCCCAGCCTGCCATGGATCCCTATATCCTGCCCGTCATGTACGGCATGCTCAGAATCACAAACACCTCTGTCAAGAGTGCGCCTATGACTTTCATTCTCATTACCCGCCGTTCAAGACACCGCGCTGGTACTCGCTACTTCTCTCGTGGACTGGACGAGCAAGGACATGCTTCCAACTTCAACGAGACTGAACAGATTGTCATCTTGAACGATGATGCCTCTAGTGGAATGACAACCTTCGCTGGCGACGGTGGTTTCTCCAACAACAAGCTCCCTGGCGGAGAGACACAGGTTTTGTCCTATGTTCAAACCAGAGGCAGTGTTCCCGTCTATTGGGCTGAAGTCAACACCCTGAAATACACTCCCAAGCTCCAGATCAGAGGTGTTCAATCTGCCGTACATGCAGCAAAGCTCCATTTTGACGAACAGATCAAGCTTTACGGAGAGAACTATCTGGTCAACCTCGTCAACCAAAAGGGTCGCGAGCAAAAAGTCAAGGAGGCCTACGAAGACATGGTCAAGCTGCTTGTCTCAAACCCTGCAGAGGACACCGAGGCTGATCGCACAACGAGAGAGAAGTTCCACATTCTTGAACCTCAAGGCGGCCGTCATGAGTTTGACAAGCTGCATTACGTTTACTTCGACTTCCACAACGAGACCAAGGGACTGAAGTGGCACCGTGCCCAGCTTCTTCTCGACCAACTCAAGGATGGTTTGGTCAAGGGAGAATATTTCCGTGGTGTCGACAAGCCAAGCGGTGGTGTACAGGTCTTGAGCCGACAGTCCGCCGTAGTTCGTACCAACTGTATGGACTGCTTGGATCGCACGAACGTTGTTCAATCTATGCTTGGTCGTTTCACCCTTTCTCGTATGTTGACAGACGTCGGTATCTTGAAAGCTGGAGAAAACGCCCAGGAAGACGCTGCATTTGAACATTTGTTCCGCAACGTTTGGGCTGATAACGCAGATGTTGTCAGCAAGTCTTATTCGGGCACCGGTGCTCTCAAGACAGACTTCACCCGTACTGGAGAAAGAACGCGTGCAGGTGCGTTGCAGGATCTGAACAACTCGATCACTCGTTATGTTTGCAACAATTTCCTCGATGGACCCAGACAGGATGCCTTTGATCTGTTCCTCGGTACTTACGCACCGGACCCTTCAGGCTTGGGATCGGCACATCAGTTTGCAGACAATAGACCGGTGCTCATCCAGTCTCTGCCTTATATCTTGGCCGCCTGCGTATTTTTCATTTTCATTTCGCTCTTCACACGCCGTCTGCCGGATGCCACTGTGTGGCCATTGAGAATCTTTGTTCTCATCTGTGTTGTCGGTGCTGCATGGTCTGCCAGATTCATCACCTCGCACGGAGGTCTTTACGTAAGCTATCGCGCTTTTCCACAACAGTTGTGACGAGAAATGCTGACCAGTTAATAGGTCAATTGGCCGAAGCTCAACACACCAGCACATGCTCTTGAGAGTTATCAAGAGACTCTGGAGCGTGTGAGCAGAGATCCTCTGCTTGGATCCATGGTTTCCAAGCACGGTCGTGGTAAAAGTGATGCTAGACTTGGATACATGGAGGAGGGCAAGAAGCGTAGAGAGTAGATCAAAAGCGACAGGTAACTACAGCGTCGCGCTCGGCTCGGAAAATGATGGTACACGGTAATACTAGAAGGCTTTGAATGGTAATCGAATGATATTTTGCTTGTCATCTAATTCGTCACATGTGTCGAGAGGGAAGCAATACTATGCTACGCCTGCATAGCACAGTCCAAACACAATCTCGTGTCAGCAGTGATAGCGCAAGTATTACAGACATGTTTTCCACAAGCCGTACACATAGTATCCGCATCCAAAGTATCCATGCCGTACGGATACTCAGGTATCAGCCTCCCATCACACCCTTCGCATGCAAGCACTTCCTGCTGCGATATGCTTGTATCCGTGTGTTGTTGCGGTATGTGTGATGGTTGTGGTAGATGCCAAAAAGAATGTAACGTCGATCGTTGCGGTGGTGCGTCTTGCGGCGGAAATTGTAGTGGGTATTGTGCTTGGAGTTGTGGTTGTGGTTGCTGTGAGGGTTGCGGTGAGGCGTGTGGGTGGGCTTTTTGTGCATGGAAGAGTTTCTCTACTGTTGATGCTGTTTGTGTGGTGTTAGGATATTTTCAAGGTATAGCGTAAGGGAAAGGGCGCATCCATACCGTGGATTTGCGATTCTTCTGGTCGGGCATCACGGTAGCGTTTCCGTGTCCGGCTGTTCAGGGTATGTGATGTGTTTTCCTCAAGTTGTGAAGACTCATGGTGGTATGACTTTGGCGTGAAGGGAGAGGATTGTGGATCGTGGGTTTTGCTCTGGACGAAGAAGTTTGGTAGGCGGATTGGCGAGCTGGCAAAGGGTGTTGGCGAGGAGGCTTCGAGGGTGGCAGTTTGGAAGAGTGAGCCGGTTGAGCGTTTGCGTTTCATCGACATGGCTGCGATTCTATGGGCTTGAGGCGTCTTGCTGGCGACTGACAGGCTGAGTAGATGTTCTTGTCGATGCAATTGCCAGATTCGTCTTCGTCGTCGAGTGGTCGCGTCAGAGAAAGTCGACGCGTCGGGGAAGGAGCACGCGAGTCGTGACTGCCGCATTGCGTCAGCACTTTCACATGCCAATCGACTCGGAGCTTCTCCTCACCTTGATGCACGTTTGATCTCGTCTTGACAACTTGGTATACAAAGTCAAAAGAACTCTTTGCTTGAATACGAAGTCCATCGTTGAGCTGACTGTACAATGTCAACCCGCGAACCTAGTCATGCCGGAAGCTGGTATAGCTCGTCCAAATCACAACTCTCGACTCAACTCGATGGTTGGTTGGACAAGGTCAACACTCCCGTACAGCCTATCGGCCAAATCTCGTCTCAAGAGTCTCTGAGCTCCTTGCCTGTGTCCGGCGCCAGAGTCATCATTGCTCCGTAATATACTCCACATCGCATACATACTTATACTGTTGACTGACTTGACTATCTATCAGACACGCCGGATACTCATACTCTGGACCTGCAGCTGCCTGGGCCTATCGCTCATGGGATGTCTCAAAAGCAAAGCGTGTCTTCCTTCTCGGTCCTTCACACCACTTCTATCTATCCAAATGTGCTCTGAGTCAATGCGACAAGTACGCCACTCCACTAGGCAACCTGACAGTCGACAGAGAAACAACAAAACAACTCTACGAGACCGCAAAGTTTCAATGGATGAGCAAGGGTGTGGATGAAGACGAGCACAGTCTGGAGATGCACCTACCCTACATCTACAAGATCCTATCCAGATCCTTTTCCTCCGAGTCATCATTCCCAAAACTTGTTCCTATCATGGTGGGCAACACGAATCCAGCCACCGAAAAGCAATTCGGTCAGCTTCTCGCACCATACCTGCAAGATTCTTCCAATGTCTTTGTCATCAGTTCGGACTTTGCACACTGGGGCTTGCGTTTCCGCTACACTTACTACCAACCTTCTTCTGGCGATGCCAAAGATCTGTCCGCGCGCTCAAAAGCACCCAGAGATCCTCCCATCCACGAAAGCATCAAGAAGGTTGATTTTGAATGCATGGATGCTTGCGAGACGGGTAGTCATGATGCTTGGTTGGGTGCTTTGGCTGAGACTGGCAACACGGTTTGTGGAAGGCATCCGATTGGTATCGTCATGGCTGCCATGGAGGTGGTGGACAGTTCTGCCAGATTCAAGTTTGTTCGCTATGAACGCAGTAGTGAGTGTGCCTCGGTCGAGGACAGTAGTGTCAGCTATGCTAGCGCTTTTGCTGTCATTTAACCAATGCGGTTTGCGACACTCTTATGATAACGAGAATACATTACTCTTCCTTTTCGTCTTTCCATCTTTTGTTTGCTTGGTTCTCCGTTTGCAGTGATACGACGGCTGTGCTGCACAAATTCACAACATTTCACGGGAACAGAGCAACGTCCAACGAGAATCACCGAACATCAAGCTCTCTGGACATAGGCTTTTGTCGGAACACAACTGTGCATATGCATGGCTACATGTTATCACTCACCTTTGCACCCAAGGAACATTCCGTCGCTTGTCAATCTCAGGCAGCGAAACCATACAAAAACTCGCCAAGCCCTCATGTCCCAACACATTTGCAAACCCTCACCCTACTCTGCCTAGAAGATCCCGAGTCTCCCTGTGCTTCTCATGATAGGCCACAATCAAAAAAGAAAGCTCTCCCGGACAGGCTTGAACTGTCAACCTCTCGATAGCTGATCTGCCAGCAAAGGCAAATCTAACAGTCGAACGCGCTAGCCAATTGCGCCACGGAAGATGTGAAAGCTATGCTTTCTGTGGCCTGAACTGGATGACAGGTGGAACCAGTTTATGGGATATGTACCCTCCCACGACCGAGCAAGAGAGACCAGAAGATGAAATGCTATGGAATTGAGGCCGTCAATGATGCCAGGTCGTATTGTTCGTATTGTCGAACGGCTTTTTTTTTGTCTTTGTGAGCCAAGTCTGTGGGGCTCGAGTGTTTTTTACTCAATGGTTTCTTATGCCGAGGATGCCTGGATCTCGCTTGTGTGGGAGTGCCAGTTGTTTCGGTGTTGCGCTGCTTTGCTTTCCCTTGCGAAAGCGGCATATCGGATATATCGGTCGATTGTATTGTTGTTCGAGAGTATGTATGGACAAACAATTTTCGTATGGCATTGATGGTGGTGCGTTTGTGGTTCTGGGCAAGAAGATGCTGTGTCTTCTTCCACGTTTGGTGTACGCTCTCCCGAACCGATGATGTTCAAATGAAAAGAGCAGTGCAATTCTGTCGAGACTCGGTCATTTGGTCTTAAACCCGTATGGCATAGTCTTGAGACTAGTAAGAGTGCTCAAGTAGAGCGATATAGCCACCAGTAATGTCATTGGCCATGATATCGTGCAATCATTTCAAATCGTGCTGGTCGAGGGTTGCACCCTGTCTTCTTGGCAAGAAAGAAGTCATCAGAAGACATGTCGAGTTCGCATCGGTCGAATCGCAACTTGCTTATTGCTGTTCGAATGTGTGTATGACTTGCAGATCATGATGAGAGTGTTAGATGAGATGCTGACCGACAGAATCAATGATTGAATGTCCTTCGCTAGAGTGTCGAGCAGAAACGGAGGCAAGAAGCAGAGCAGCAGAGCCGCAAAGCCTCGGCTTAACCTTGATGGGCGACAGCATGGCAGACGAGCATAGAGCTATCCAACACAAACAAATACAACGTACACAAAGCACACAAAGGACATCGGAACAACAAAGATGCCGTTCAGCCACATCACGACAGCCTCAGCTCAGATCCAAAATCCCCAATCATAAACCCATATGTCGTCAAGACTTTCCGGTGTAATAATGTCGTCATCGTCCTTCCATAGCTCCAAACAGCTGTTTATAAACCTCTCGACCTGCAGGAAAGCTCACCTTCTTCCACATCTCACTCTACATCTTCACATACACCAATCCCAAACCAAATCCACATCAAACAAAACCGCAAACATGCTCCGCACATTCACCCGCAACGCCGTCTCCAAGACCTTCAAGCCTTCAATGGCCACCCCCCTCCGCACTCGCGGTTACGCCAACAAGAGGGTCGAGGATGTCACCCAGGCTGCCGGCGAAGCAAAGGACACCAACCCCAAGAACCCTTCAGTCATCTCATCTGCCGGTGCCGTCGGCAAGCAGTTCAACCCTGATGGAAACATCGGCCAGGTTGGCGAGGCTGTAAGCAATATCCTAACTACCTTCTGCCATGTCTACTCGGAAACTAACACGCAACCCATAGGTCGGTGGACCTTTCTCCAAGGATGGCGCCATTGGCTCCCAGTTCGACGCAGCCAAGGATGGTATTGCCGGTCAGGTTGAGAAGGCCGTCGATGGCCCCAGCAGACCCGCTACCGAGAAGAAGTAAAAAGCTTCTCTCTCGCCTCGACACTTGTACAACCACATTTACCTTTCACGACGATGATGGATATTTTATTTTTTCACGACAACGAAACAACCCCCAGACGATATGAAGAGTTCGCTGTACTGCATGGGAAAGCATGAGAAGCATTGCTCCGATAGTTGCCTTTCGATCACTAGATGATCGGGCATTCGAATACAAAACATTCAAAAACCACTTTGCTCTTCGTATTCGTTTATCTGTGACTTGGTCTACTGCATGCTGCTGTAACCTTTGGATGTCTTGATGACTCTGTAAACCTCTCGTTTCTTTTCGAAAGGTAAGAACAATTTACAGATCATTGGCGAGCCTTGAGGCTTGAGCGAGCTGTTATTTGTCCCAAGCAGTCCCATTGTCCAAAGCCTGTCTAGGTTGCTTGTAGCCCTGTTGTGTGGTGTACGGCGATACCTCCGACAGATTCTCAATCCTTCCAAGCAAAAACTCAAGATGTCTGTACGCAGCAGACGGTGCGCCCTGCGGCAAGAAATGTCCCGCCAACTCTGTCAGCACGAACGTAAGTCCACGCTCAGAAGTCCAGGACCCAAAGACGCCTGCCCCTGCCATGCTATCCATATGATGATCATGGTAAGGCACGTAAAAAGGCTGCGATGGATATTCGCTGAACCCTTGCACACCATTCCAGGTCAGGTTCTGCAGGGTAGCAAGTGTGCCGTTGGCGAAGAGGACAAAATCAAGAGTGCCGTGGCCGATCACGACGTTGTTGGTATGTTCGATAACGCGTTGCAGGGGTCCGCCGTCCAAACCCGAAGGAGGCGAGGTATCCGACTCTCCACCGACGAAAGGGTTCTCCAAACCAGGAAGACAGAATTGCCAGTTCACGTCCAGAGGTGCATGAATGGCCTTTTTAACATCTGTACGGTTGAAGTAGGGTTGAGTGTAACCATCAGGAAGATAGAACTGATCGTAAGAGTATGGGAATCCAAGACTGTCCCACAGCAGAGGGCACTGTTGGCCAAGTTGATAGATGTCGAAGCAAGGGTTGAGCTCGAATATGGCAGTAAAGATGGTGTTGTAGATGTCGCAATTGTCGTAATCGTAGACTTCGTCGTATGTCGATGGAGGCGGCGGAAGAGGTCCTGTCGGAGGAAAAGTCAAGGCGCTATCCATGAAAGTGTCGAGTCCGCAAGATTGTGAGATGTTCTTGATCTGAGCATTCACAGTGTCGTTTAGAGGGAAGAAATTGCGATTCTGGTCAACAAAGGAGAGTGTGGGGGCTTGTGAGATGACTCCATCGTACCCAATAGATGGATCGTACACCATGAGGCCACTGACGTTATAATACTCGGTATCCTGTTTCTGAATCATTGCAGAGGCGATGTACGGCGCGTACATGCCAGCGTAAGATTCGCCAGTGATGTAGACCTTACGTCCTTTGAGCTCGAAGGTGTCCACAAAATTACGCCAGAATCCCATAAATTGCGAGGCTACAGTATCCTCCTTAGTGGCCGTAGCATTCCCTGCACTGAAGCCGGTCGAGATGGGCTGATCAATCCAAACAATGTTGCTCAAGTTCGACCACGAGTAGGTGTTTCTGACAGGACGATATGTACCAGAAGCCCAGTTGACAGGACCGTTTTCGTGGAAGAGTCCGTCCAAACTCGAACAACCGGGGCCTCCGTTCAACCAGATCACAATCTCATCAACAGCAGATGGATTGTTAGTTGGTACGAACCAGAAGAACAAACTGTCGGTCGTGCTGTTGCCTATTGGCATGGACCCAGCATAACTCTCTCCGATGTCAAAATCAATCTCGGGCAACGAAGAGCCGTTGACAGCAAATGGTGTGGTAGCGTTGGTCAAGTATACATGATCCGAACGTTTTTGGAGGTGCTGATGCTGCTGTTGCTCTTGCTGAGCAGCAAACATCTTATTGCGATGCTCATTCTGTATCTGGCCATATTTGAGAGCTTGCGAAGAACGAGCTGACACAAGACACGGCAGTAGTGAGACCAGAGGGATGGTCGCACGGGCTGCGGCAAAGACGTGCATCTTCCGAGATTCCAGAAGAGGTAGATTGATTCGACAAGATCAAGAATCAATTTTATCTGATAAGGAAAGAGGCCGCTGACTTATGAGAAAGATCTCGGAGCACATCATTGCGGTTCCAGTGCCTGATGAAGACAGCCCGTGACGTGGTACTTGTCCCGATCGATTACCCCCCATGGTTGCCGAATAATCTGTGGATAGATCCGGAGATCTTCATCTCAACGACAAGCGGGTGTCTCAACTGTGCGGTGCCGAAGACTGGGGCCGGTCGTGCTCTTCTGCTCGAGGCTGCAGCTTAAGCAAGTCCACATGATGTACTCATGCTCATACAACGTACGACGAGGGACTCTGATGGCTGTCAGTCGTGATGAATACTTGAGCTGTCGCTGCCGCTCCTCGTCGCGTGCGAAAGAGCAGTCAAAGCCTCGGCTAAAATCTCCTTGCGGGCCAAAGCTTCCCACTCTGGCAACCAACTTTTATCAGATCCAATAAATCGTGGAGCCCTAGCCAAACCATCTACGCGTCTGACAAGTTGCGCATTCGTCATACGACAACGTGGCATCAATCATCAGTGTCCTGCGAGCATCAAGCTGTTGGATCGCTCGGTTAGCTTATATGCACTGTGACTCTACCTTCGATGTCCAGATACGTTGTTAGAGTGAAACAGTTAGTATGCAACAACGCGTGCTCAAGAGAGTCTGAAGTTCACCCCAGAGTAAGTCATGGAATACACAAACACTGTAGGTCGTGAGCAGGAAAACTGCGTGAGGGAGGGGACTGCGCCATGTTTTCGTGACTTGCTTAGTTGAGGCTTGTTAGAAGGAAGGCACGACTGCCTTCGTTGAGCGCGTGCATCATCTGTATTCTCCATCTTTCTTCTTGTCCCTGTCCTTGCCTTCTTCGCTTACAGCCACAGCTGCGAGCATGTCTCAGCTCCATGTCGAGATGCGTCTCCAAGACGCTGATGATGGCGAGTACATCGCACGTACCGAAGTAAGTCTCTTTCGATGCTGGCTGTTATATATGCTCACTTTATCCAGATCGAGGATGCCTTCCATGACTTCTTGACCAAGGAATACATCCGCCCAGTTCACAACGGCGAAGAGCTTCAATTCGGTACGCTCTCCAAATTGTCCTTATTTCCAGAACAGGTACTGACATAAGCCTCTAGACAGATTTCAGTACAAGAATCATGTCGCTTATGTTCAGGTCACTGGTGTTGACGATCAGTCCAAAATCAATGAAATCTTCCAGTTTTCCGATGTCCAACTCAAGATACATGCCTATAGGCTTCACGAACAAACCGCGGCTGCTTCTACCGTCACGTTCAACGCCTCGAAGGAGTCTCAAGCGAGAGTTCTCAACATACCTCATGAATGCCTGGCCGGTGTCTGGGAAAGGTGCGCTGCGTCTGTCTGGTACTGACTCCTCTCTGCTTACATCAAATTGGTAGTTTGAAGTATGATGAAAGCCAGAAAATCAACACCGAGGAAATCCTGAATCTGGCTGTGCGCACAGGTATACAATCCCCTTTCCAGGAACGGACTTAGACTGACATGCATCGAGTCACATGGTTGCATCAGGCGAACAATCTCCCACACGCGATGAACATCAATCGGCTGATTCTCTTCCATGGACCCCCTGGATGTGGCAAATCAACACTTTGGTGTCACGCCGCTTGTCCTCATTGTGTCTAGACAGGCTGCTGACTCTTTTATAGCCGAGCACTTGCTCAAAAGTTGGTCATTAGGCTCGGTCGCACCTTCAGAGGCGGTAAACTGTTCGAAATCAACACACAAGATCTCTTGAGCAAATTCTACAGCGAGAGCGGCAAGCTCGTATCAGAGATGTTCGACAAAATCCTCAGGATGGCACGAGACGACAAGGAGCTTGTTTGTGTGCTGATCGACGAGATCGAGAGTATTGCCACATGCCGTCAAGCCTCTACCAAGAATGGCGAGTGTACAGATACTGTCCGCGCGACCAACCAGCTCCTCACCGCGCTTGATCGCATCAGGAACAAGCCAAACATCATTGTCTTTTGTACGAGCAACTTGCATGATTCCATTGTAAGATTCAGCTCTTCACATACAAGGAAGAATGTTACTAAATCTGTTCAAGGATACCGCCTTCCTCGATCGCGTATACAACACCGTTCCAGTACCTCAGCCATGCGCAAGCGCAATATACACAATCCTCAGCAACAAATTCAACGACCTCATCGATGCTGGGATGATCATGTACCAACCTCTCAATCAGACGCTACCTACTGACAAGGATGACGCGGACGGTTTCAATTTCCTGAGCCTCGGTGACTACCTCGACAAGTCACACCTGCCAAGCTACGAACGACTACTGGTCTGGGAGGTTGCGTTTCCCAACTCTCCAGGGCCCCTGCTCAAAAGAGTGGCCAAAGATTGTGCAGGATTCAGTGGAAGAAAGTTAGCAAAGTTACCGTTCTTCGCCATCAACAAGTACACTTGGCAAGAGGAATGTACCGTTTTCGATGCGATAAAGGCCCTTCAGAAGGCCGTGGATGAAGACAAAGCTATGGATTGAGTGTTGGACGGTGTTGTAATGATGACAGATGTTGCTTAATATTGGAGGATGAAGGGTCGCGAACACTATGATTCTGTTCGGCCATAGCTCTGCCTGATCCCGAAGAAGATTCACAATGAAAAATCACATATCAACATACTCCTTACAGTGGCCATGAACAATGGTTCCATTGGGGTTGAGAGATGTGAGATCGATGTCAACGTGACGATCGCAACACGTTGGCTACGGCGGCCATCGATTTGCCCCTCAGCGTTCGGCAAAAACTGCCTTGGAGATTGCGCGCTACATCATCGTCAGCTTTGCCCTTGAAACATGGCTAATGTCAGCCTTGCGAGTTCACCTTTCTTCTCATCATGCTTGATCTTCAATCATTACAGGATGACCTGCCATCCGTCGAGTCTTCGCTGCAATCATCCTCGGCTCTTGACCAGATCACGCAAACCTCACGTGCGCTCTCGGATAGCCTCTACTCCAACTGGCATGAGTTGAGACACATCATCAGCAACCACGACGGAACGATTCAGAAACGATGGCGCAACAAAACACGAGATCAGAAAACGTCTGTCTTGTTGGAAGCTTGGGGGCACGCCATGAGCGAGTGCCATCGACCTGACTTGACTCTCTTCATCAACACTGCCACAGATGAACCACCACACTCACTCGATGCTTACAAATGGCCGTATATCAACCTGGAAGACCTTTTGAGACCGAGAGTGTTGCCGACTTTCCTTAGCTCGCGCGGCAACTATCATCCCTATGTTTTCTGTCATACCGACCTCAGTGCTTGTGCACTCGGTATCGCAACAGGCAACATTGGAAAGAGTGAAGTGAAGGGGTACGCCATGCTGTTCCGCGATAGCGAAACTCCGCAGTGCTACGCTAAAGTTTTCCTCGAGAGCGAGAAAAATGACTCGGCTAGCAACGACACGAGCGGTTGCTGGTTCAACACCGGTCAAGGTCTGCTCATCTTGGAAGTACAGCAACACATTTGGCAATTCTTGCTAGTGTGTGTAAAAGCTATCCTTCACGACCTTGTTGATTCTGCTCAGGAATCAAACGCCGATACCGAAGCCCAGTCCTCAGCCTTGCCCACCAACGAACCTGCTTTTTACACATTGGCGACTTCTACCATCGACGCTCCATATCGGCCACCAGCACAAATGGACCTGTCCCGGCTCAAGTCTCTCGTTTATGCTAAGCGCTCTGCAATCGCTGATCACATCTGGCTATTGAGAGAAGACCCGAGTTATTTTGCAGATTGTGTCAACGAGTGGAAAGAGCATCAGCCAGAGATGCTTCTGGATGCACAAGGCAAGAAGCACCCGATACACAAGGCCGGTCTGACCAAGGCGTTTTGGAACCGTGTCCTGAGGAAGATGATTACCGACTCGTACCTTTCACTGTCTCTTTGGGAGGCTACCTGCCAAGAAGTGCGCAAGTTCGATGAGCTATCGCGAAAGCACCCGAACCCATCACCATCTCAGCCTCTACCCGAGGAGCTCGCATCTGCCGTGAAGAAGATACGTCATCTGTTGGAGCTCTCGTCAGCAAGTTCAACAGCCTTGCTCAAGTCTCATGTTCCTCCGTCGCCTCCAATGCTCAATTACTGGCATCGAGAAGGCACGTCTACAGCAGATCACCACTCTACCAAGTTTCGCATGATGCAGAATCCACGCACCGACCAGGATCCTGCGCTGGATCGTCTCTTCTGGTTATATACCACTCTATGGGATGACAAGCAGTGCTCCTTGGTAGGCCTGCGAACTCTTGTAGACGAGCTTGACCGCTTGACATACGCCGACACCAAAGCAAAGGATCTTCAATCCGGGTTGGTCGTTGATAACATCAGTGATCTCGGTGTGATATCCGAATGCTTGCATCAATTGTCTCTGTACTGCCCGTGGTCCAAGACCATAGAGCAAGAGATGGCGCGCAACAGACAGCAAATCGTGGAGGAATTTTACACACAATCTGCCGAGTGGGACAATTTCAGAAAGTTGTCATGGCAGGGTGTCGATCTAGCGGATTTGGGATCACCGGGAGACGGGCGGTTTTCGTACCCCATCAGCAACCGCCGAACAAAGACCAATGCTTCTGCATTGTACAAAGCCGAGTTTCACCTTGATCAATTCTGGTCTGAAGTCGACAAGCATTTTGCCTCACAGTCCTCCACTCTTCCGGACAAGATGATGAGATTGCTACTTTCCGGAAACCGATCTTTGCAACGAACGTCCGAGTGGGAGGAGCCTACAGATGACAAACCAAAGGGCAAGATCAATGGTAGAAGCAATGGGAAATTGCGTGGCAAGACTAATGGCAAATCCAACCAGAATGCGGAAGACAAGCCGAACGGCAAGTCTGCATCTACACATCAACATCTTGAAGCCTCTGACACACCATTATCATCAACCTATCTCCAGCTTCGTGGCTCTCACAAGAGACAAAGTTCCGTCCAAGAAGCAACGTCAACCACGAGAGAGTCAAAGGATTCGAATGACCCCACGGTAACCGGACTCCATGATGCAAGAACAGATTCTACAGCTACTACCACTTTAGAAAAGTCTACTTTCACCGTCGATAAATGCGCGAAGAAGACCTTCTGTGTTCTTTTCTACACACCATCTCTGCACGACACGCCAGGCGACACTACTTGGACCGACTTTGTGCACGCCATGCTATCGGCTGGCTTCGTGGTTGAGAAGCTATATGCTTCAATATGGCACTTCACTCCTCCCAGGTCTGTTCCTGGTGAAAGCGTTCAGTTCCATGCGCCGCATGCTGGAGATAAGATTCGCTATCATGTCGCACGGTTGTTTGGACGGCGGTTGCACAGGGCGTATGGATGGAGCGAGAACATGTTTGTTGTGCAGCAGTAGTGAGGAGGAACGCGGCCTTGTGAGCTGAGACATAGTTACCAGAACAACTTCTTCGAAACCGTGGGACTGCTGCGCCCTTTCTTCTCCTCGGGCCTCTGCCAATTGTGAAATCACTTTTCATCCGCTTGTTGGCTCCTTCTCTGGCTTCACGGCGGCGCCTTCCACTGTGCACGTCCAAAGCACCACGAGGATATTTGGCTTCAACGGTTCTAACGGCTGGCTGCTCGGTAAGCTCTACCAGCCAAACCATACCCGAACGGGATGAGAGTGCGCTTCCGGATGCCACTGCAACCTGCAGGGTCTTCAGGTTTTTCCTTCCTGACGACAATGTTGAGAGCGTAGTCGGCAAACCAGGACGCGCACCTACGGGATTTAACACCTTAATTTTGACTTTGGTTGGACAGGTGTCCCACAGCGGCTCCATGCTTCAGCCTTCTGGAAATAAAGGCCTCCAACACATTTTCAGCCAAATCCTTTGATGTCTGATTCGAATCTCCTAATGCTGTCCGTCGTGGGTCCCAGGTTTGTCACAATCGGTCGATGATGGGCTTGAGCTGTCGAAGGGCTTGTTGGTCGCCGTTCACCGCCGATCATTGCCGATGTCTAAAGCCCGATGACAAGTGACCGGGGACATTTGTCGATCCTGGTCCTTCTCCTCTTCCATGGCAATCGAGACACAACAGTAAACTTTGGCGAGAATGAAGATGTGCAGAGACCCTTTGCCTTACATGACATTGATTGGACAAGGAACGCCCTCCGAACTAGAGGATGAATTGGCTCGAGCAAATGTCGACGACGATTCTTGTCAAGGTCCACTCGGAATCCTTCAGATCCGCTTAGGTGTCTGGGCAAACACGAGGATAATATCATGACATGACCAGGGGTTGAGCCCGCCGACCAATTTGGCCAATTTCTACCGGGAGGCGGCTCCGAGCACAAGACTAAAAGGTATATGTTACCACTCGTCTAGGTTGAGTGGTTGCCCGGGTCTCACTCAGCCTCGCTTCGACTTGACAAAGTTTCGACTTGGAGACCGCAGTTGACCATAGAAAAGGGAAGGAGGTGAAGCCCCCAACATCTGCATATCCGCAGCGGCGTTGTCGGGCGTTATACTTCTTCTCTCTTCTCACATACTGCCTGGCAATGTGAAATTGATGCATCGATTTTCCAACCAAAAGTCTACTGGAAGCATCCTTGTGCTCTGTGGAGCCTTATCATGAGACCGAACGAGCACGACTCACCTCCAACAAGCGATGGAGCTTTCTACTCGGCTACAGACAGTACGACTATATACTGGTATCATTACTGGTCGTCCCAGGTCGGCTGTTTCCAAACGACTGGTTCCAGTTCAGATCACTGCAATGATTATCTCGACCACTCTCAATATGGAAACTATCTCGACCCAGGACCATCATCACACCCATTAACGACATGGAATTCTCTCAGTCAAGAACAAGTAAATTATCATGATGTCGGAGGCAACACTGGTCAATCCTCACTACACATCTCACCGGATTCAGTACTGCAGAATCCTATCGACCAAGGGTACCACCATCATGAGCCATCTTATAGCTCTTGGGCTCCAGAGGTTACTACCTTCTCGCAAACCGGAGTGCAAAGTCGGCGTCCGAGTTACTACAGCGACCCAGGACTCTCGACAAATTTCTCAGACAACGCTACCCACCAAGCCCTCACAGACCATCGGCCCAACACAAGGCCTAGTGTATTTACCACTTCAAGTGCCGATGGACATGGCGCTGACCGAACGAACGCTCCCTCAGCCAACCCCTCTCACTTTACCGACGCTTTCACATTTGCCGAACCTTCGTGCTCCACCAGCACCAGCCCTGTGGACGAGCTTGCGGATAGGCCTGTAATCAGGTGCTACGATCATGGATGCGACGGCCGAACATTCTCCTCTATCAGCAACTTCAGACGACACCAGCGAGAACGTGCAGGCCAAGGTCCCGTATGCTTCTGCCCACGATGTGGAGCCAGTTTCTACAGACGTTGGACGAGGGACCATCATGTGGAGCGAGGGAGTTGCTTGAGGTTGCCTCGTTGGCACTGATCAGCCGGCTCAGGTTGCAACAAAAAGACCTTGCGAGAATCGCGACCAAGTCACAGAAGAGGTTTCGTGCGTAAACACGTCAAAGAGGGATTTTCTAGGGCGGTATACAGGTGATCCCGACTGATCATTTCTGTATACACACTTGGCCCATCCGTTGGTACGAGTCCAGACTTGATATGCAGGAGGCTTTGATTCGTCCTGTGACTCTTGTCTCCAACATTCAGCTGCAGCCGAGCCGACGATCCCTGGAGCTGTTCAGCTTTGGACATGCAGATCGTCAATATCACGTAGCTCGGCAAAGCACTTGGCCAAACTCTGTTACTCAGCATTCTTTTGATAGTGGCAGCACGTGGTAGATGCACTAAAAAATCGAGCTCGCATAATCATACGATATATCTCGTAGATAACAAGAACGATGCACGTTTCCGCATAGACATAGATTGCTAGTTGCCAATATCGCACGTGGAATGAAGTTTGGGACAATACGTTGTTGATACGTTTTTGAACATTTCCCTTGATCGCGGTCCCGGAAATCCCAAGGTCTCGTTATCTCATGAAGTTCGATTAGGGAGCATCTCGGGCAATGGCTTCTCAAAACCCTCGCGGGATACAAGAGAGGTTGAGTCTCACCGTTCAAAGGATGCATGACGGCTAGCGGTTCGTACCATACTTGGCTGTGGGTCTGACGTCCCGTAAGGCGCAATATGCGTGTTTGTCTCCGGGACTCGAGAAGCGAACAGAGTTTTGACCCTCTGACTCGGACCCTTGTACAACTGCCATCTGCTAGCAACTAGAGTCTGCCGGTAATGCTCTTGCTTCCACTCCCCTCTGATAGCACAGAATAGTACAGCACAAGCAAATACAGCGGCTTCGAAGGACGCGTAAGCATTACGAGAGTATGGCTATATCACAATCGGAGATTTGCCTAAGAAGCACCAATAAGATGTCACCCCTTCTGTGAAGACCACTTTGCTTTTCTATAACCGTTGTGCGTGCGACGAAAAGCCACTACAGCTTAAGTTCAAATACCAGCCGAGTAAATCAGTGAGATTCTGGCCTGGAACGAGGCCTACAATAATGATTCTCTTGACGAGCCGTTCAAACACGAAGTGACGGCGGGTCATTCACGACTGACCTCAAGAACACCCTTGAAATAGCCAAACGATTCCCATCGCAAAAACCGAGTGCCGGTAGCGTTACGCTTATCACCAACGTCTAATCAAGTCCGGCTGCATGTCGCGAGAAGGTTTGAACCTGGAAGAGCATGGCCGCTTTCTACCACGTCGCGCCGTTGCGACCCTCGTCGTCCGGATATGTTTCAGTGTTTGATCAGGATCGTTATTCCTCTACCGAAACCTCCCGGAGACGGCGCTTCTTCCGCAGCGCATTGATCCGCGGCTTTTGCATCGCCGCGGCTTCAACGTCCTTTCTTCTGCAGACTCTCGATCACATGCAACTATGAGACTCAACCATGAGAGGTTGACACCGCGATGCCCGAGTCTCGCGCGCAGAGTATCCGATGGTCGTTCTTGTCCATGTCTCTTAAGCGGCGACATGCTTTCTTGCGCATGCGTAGATAAACCCAGTATCAACCTCGGGTCACGAATAAAGCTTCGAGGATTCCAACGGATGCGTAAACGCGTCATCGCTCACAGCATATACAAAGTTCCGTCAACATGAGGTAGTTGAATTGTTGGTCATTGCATTACCTCAACTGGACATCTCTCTTCTACTCTAGCCTCTCCTCTGAGTCCAAGACACAAGTTCCTTTCAAAACATGCTGGAGCTCTCAGTCGAGGCCATTCAAGGTCGCCCCGTTGCCGTACTCGGTGGAGGTGTATTGGGTCGCCGCATTGCATGCACCTGGGCCGCCGCCGGCTACACCGTTCATATCCGAGATCCATCACTCGAGCAGCGCAACTCTGCCATCCATTACGTCGAGCAAAACGTGACTTCGTACGCAAAAGCCATCTCAAACTCGACTCCTGGCAAAGCTGTAGCTTTCGAAGATCTGGAACCTGCGGTCAAGGATGCATGGACAGTCATTGAAGCAGTACCCGAAAAGCTGCAGCTCAAAATCGACACTTTTGCGCAACTTGCACGGTCAACGACGAAAGATTGTCTGTTGGCGAGTAATTCGAGCAGTTACAAGAGTGGAGAGATGCTGGAAAAGGTCGACGAGGACACCAAACGACGAATTCTCAACACTCATTACATGATGCCGCCAGACAACAGGATCGTGGAATTGATGACCGATGGCTTCACCGATGAGGCAGTGATACCTTTCTACGTCGAAAGATTAAAGGAGTGTGGCATGAGCCCTATTGTTGCCAGAAAGGAGAGCACAGGCTTTGTGTTTAACCGTATCTGGGCAGCCATCAAGCGCGAGTGCCTCACCGTGCTTAGTGAGGGAGTCAGTACTACTGAAGAGCTGGACCGCGTATGGGTGGAGATGTTCTCTGGTGGCAAAGCAGGCCCCTGTTTCATGATGGATGCTGTAGGTCTCGACACAGTTGCCTTTATCGAGCAGCATTACGTCAAGGAGCGTGGTCTTCCAACGAAAGACACTGTTGATTTCCTGCAGTCCAACTACATTGACAAGGGCGCACTTGGCGGCAAGAGTGGAAAAGGTGGCCTATATCCTGCCGGACACACGACGAAATCAAGTGGAGAAGAGTCAAGCCATCATGACAATCTACACTCGCCAACTCTGTACTACCTCGACCTCGGGATGAACTCCAAAGAAGAAGTCATGCACGCAGGCAAGATCGTGGCACAATCAGCATCCGGAACAGAACCCAAGACACTGGTCTCCAACTTGACCTTGCCGGATGGCCTCGACATCTCAATCAAGGACAACCGTATCTACTGGACCAACATGGGCATCCCCTCCGAAAACGACGGCAGCATTCAGTCCTGCAAACTCGACGGTACGGATATCAAAGACATCGTAAGGAGAGGAGACGTACACACACCCAAACAATTGATCGTCGATCAAGAAAACAACAAGCTCTACTTCTGCGACCGCGAGGGCCTGCGAGTAATGAGATGCAACCTTGATGGGAGCTCGCAGGAAACACTAGTCCAAACAGGCGATTGGAAGATCAAAGAAGAAACACAAGACAGCTTACGCTGGTGCGTCGGCATCTGCGTCGACAACAAACGAGGCCACTTCTACTGGACCCAAAAGGGAGCATCCAAAGCCGGAAAAGGCAAAATCTACAGAGCATCCCTCAGGATGCCTGCAGGACAAGACGCCACCTCAAGAACAGATATCGAGACCGTCCTCACCGGTCTCCCCGAACCCATCGATCTCGAACTCGACGAGGAAGCAGGGAAACTATATTGGACCGACCGCGGAGATCCGCCAATGGGAAATACTATCAACAGCCTGGACTTGAACGATATCACGCACGTGGAAGACGCGAGCGACAACCCGACATATAACGTTCTGGCTCGCAACATGCACGAAGCAATTGGCATCAAACTGGACAAGAAAAACCAGCATATATACGCCACAGACATGGGTGGTTTCGTGTATAGATTCGACATGGATGGACAGAACAAGAAGAGAATCGTTGATGCTGAGGAGAGAGCATTCTCTGGCATTACTTTGGCTTATGTTTGAGGAGAGTATAGAGGCTAGTCAGAATCCTTGTTTATTATAGATGTGCGTAATGATAATGTATAGACTGTTTGATCCCCGCACCTTCCAATCGTTGGTTAAGTTGAGATGAGTATTGAGTTCCTTCCAGAATTTCTGCCCCTTGTCTACATGACACCAGACCAAGCCATGCCCATCTCCTGCCCACCACCCACACCCCTGTACCCAGCTGGCTGCGCACCACCCTGCCTGATAGCTTCCTCCTTACTCTGCAACCTCTGTCTCAATTTCTCCCTACAAGCAAACACCAACACGTCAGCTTATCGGTGTGATACAGTTGACTACCCATTTGAGTGCTCCTACGCCATGCTTTCCGTATTCCAAATGTTTAACGTACATGATTATTCTGTCTTCTTCGGTTTGCTCGTGGGGTTTGAATGGATTCTCGAACCGACTCTTCTTTTTCTTTTCTGGACTTGTTGATTCAAGGAGGGTTTCCTCTTGTTGTGAGGACTTCTTGCGATGCAGGAAGTTGAAGCGAGATGAGGATGAGGAAGAAGAGGCGTTTTGGGTGTCTTGGGGCGGCGCCATGGTGGATTGAGTGAATACACTCGAGACTTCTGGGTCCAAGTCTGGCTTTCTGGTTGATGCGTAAGGGTCTTGAGGAGGTTGTGTTGAGGTAGAGGAGGAAGAAGCGTTCGTGCGGGGCGAGTCTTGGTTGTTGCCTTCGTTCGTGTCGAAGATGGACTTGTAGGCTGTACTCTTCACTAGGGTAGGCATGTTGATTTTGACGGTGTTGCTTGTGTTTGAGCTTTGGATTCGTATGTTGAGTGTAGTTGGAGTGTAAAGTGATAGATCTTCAGTGATTGGATTGATGATGTTTTTATAAAAACAGGCAAGTCTATCTATCAGATGTCGTTCGTGAGGCAGGGCAAGGTCAGCTGCCTCGGCCGGCGCCTGGAAATAACGAAGGATCACCCCCGCTGCGCCACCGATGAAGCTTCTCCGCGAAATGCTTCGCCCATGACAAGCATTGTCTACGGCCGAAGAAGGCTGATCGAACGACGAAGGAACAAAGGTGCTGATAAAACGATGCGAAGTCGTCATGATTCTCATTAAAGCCCAATCCTACCCAATCCATAAGCCAGAAGCTCCCCTTGTACACAGCCCGCTTGATCCGAAACTCCTTGTGCTAAGCCCCATATCGCTACAAAACATGAACAATAATGCATGACACGGCAAGCACTTCAACGTGTCTTACGTCCGGTCGCGACGAGTCTCATCTTCAATTCCCTGACAGTCGCGTCCCAGCCCTCAGATCCTTGACCTCTGACCCTCTTGCCTACGAACTCGGACATGTTTTTCTCGTTGTAGGGTTCGCCGTACACGACCTGAGCCTCGACATCAATATCATGTTTGATGTCCAAGTCTTCTGCCTCGGGATCTGAGAGCGTAGCTGTCAGTCGGATTCCAATCTTGACCTTGGTCTCAACCTTGGGCAATAAGATGCAGACGTCGATGGCGAGACTCTCATCGCTAAGGATGCTAACATTGACAAGCTGCTCCAGTGTCAAACAGCGCACTTGCTCGGCGACAAGCGATGCTGCATCCCAACCTCGTTGAACAAAGTCGAGCAATTGTTTCACAGAGATGGTGTTCTGGTCCAGGCACTGCAGCTGTGCGCGCATGAGTTGTAGGAAGAAACGTTTCTCGGTGCTCAGACTGGCAGGGGTAATGTGAGTAAGTGAAATTGGCGAGTTTGCTGGGTTTTGCGCTTGGGCGGAAGAAGTGATCTTGAAGGAGGTTGTGTTAAAATAGAGCTGCAGGGTGTTTTTGTAGGTCATCGTGAGATTGGACCCAGAGGCGGTGGCAATAGCCCAGCCAGTTTGCCTTTCAAGCTGTGCTACTGAAGCTGCGATCGTATTAGCGAAGGCCGAATGTTGTATACTCATCAACAAAACATACCTTTGAGCGACTGGACCTCGTCAATGGTGAACCCACGACATGACTCCTTGACTCGCTCGGCCTCCTGTATGGCAGCCAAACTTTCCATTTTGCCTTCCTCATAAGCTTCGGCAAGATTGTCCTGCTCGTCGACATCACGCTGGAGGCCGGCCAGCATGCGCTTGCGCTCCTCAATTTGTTCATCGACCTCGACCAGGCGAGCACGGGAAGCACGCAGCTCCTCTTTCTCTTCCTCCGAAGTCGCAGCTGCAGCTTGCTCTAACTGTTCCGCCTCGTTTAGCAGATCTTCGTAGTGCTGGAGCATGTCGGGAAGTACAGAATCGAGTGACTGTTGCTTCTGACCAAGAACTTCAGCATCTGCGTCAAGACCTGTTCGGGTGCGATCAAGACCATCGGAAAGGCCGTCCAGAAGTTGGCTGCGCCAGCCATACCAAATCTCCTTACTTCTCATTCTTGCGTTTGTCTTGGCATCTCTCATGTTTACATCCAATTGAGATTTGTGCTCAGGCGTAGCATCCATGTAAGCCTGAAAAAATGGTGGTGGTTCATCATAGACCTCGACTTCCATGTTCTTGAGAAAAGATTTGCCCTCAGATATGTATTTCTTGAGTTCACGACAAGCATGCTGAAACAAGTCGAGCATGGGCATAGTGCAAGCACCCGCAACAACCGCTCCTTCAAGATCAATATTCTGGTCTTCACCATCGACTCCATATGTCTCGCTAGGCGTAGGCGCGACAGTATGTCTGCGTTTTGAGGCAGTCAAGTCCATGAATTTGATACCAGCGAGGTCCAAAAATTCATTGAGCTGAACTTTTCTCGCTGGTGGTCCAGTCTTGGGCACAGCAAAAATGTTCTTGGCAGCTTCGAGGTCTAGTAGACCAGGTGCGTTCTTGTTTTCAACAATGAATGGTGTAGACAGCTTAGGTGTTGCAATCTTCTTTGGCGTCATCATCTTCTTCGCGGGAGACTTTTTGGGAGTCAAAGCGCGAAGACGTTTCAAGGGACTCGTGCCAATCTCCTTGCTCGGTGTTGAAAGGTGTTTGATGGAGTCTGCAAACGTACTACGAGGCTCTTGTGCGTATTGCTTTGGCTGCTCAGGGGTTGTTGCAAACTTGACAGGCGAACTTCGCAGTTGCTTTTCAAGAGATGGTGATGTTGGATTGAGCTCTTCGAGGTCGATCTGCTTGGGTGTAGTGACAGCTGGGCTTCGTGTGGGAGATCCTACCATGGAAATGGCTATATGGTGATGCACTGGTGAAGGCGCGGACGGTGTGTCGGTAATCTGCGGCGTAGCAGTTGCCTCTAGGATTTGTGGTGTGACCGTGATGGAGTCAATGGTCTCTAGTTCGGTAACGGGTAGAGTAGGGTAGCTGACTTGAGCCATCGGTTCGTCGTGCACTTCCTGCTCAGGTTCCAGGAAATGCTTCTCGACCGGCAATCCATCTGCTGGCTGCGCTGTGACTGTTGTTATCGTCGGGGTAGACACTATCTCTTCGGTCTGCTCATCTTGATGAGGTTGAACTACCGCAAGACTGATGCGTGCACTCCGGCGGGTAGACACGGGACTCTTGCGTGACGATGCCTTCGAAACGGGGCTCTTCGTAGCAGAAGCAGGAGTGCGAGCCGCAGAAACAGGACTTTTGTGTGCAGAGGCGAGCTTCAGAGCTGAGCCATTCTGCTTAACAGAGATAGGGCTTGTTTGAGCTAGAGGAGTGTGTTGAGCGGATTCAAAGAGCTTTTGAGCAAAGTGAGGGCTCTTCGTTGCTGACACTGGTGTCTTGCGAACGGATGAAGGTATCTTCTGAGCAGACGAAGGAGTCTTTTGTGCAGAAGTAGGCGTTCTGCGGGAGGAAGGACTCTTGCGAGCAGATGCAGGACTTCGATGAGGGATGGCAAGAGCTGCTGGGCTGAGGAAAGGCAAAGTCGCGGCAGGCTGTTCAGAGACAGACTTGCGAGCAGAGCTTCTCCTCGAACCAGCAGAATCTTTGACGGCCGAGCCAGGCACTTGCTTCTCGAACAATGGTGTCAGAAGCTTCTTGGCAGCCAGATCGCGTGTCTCCTTGAAGCGGTCCTGGTCCTTGGGTGTTGTGGGTATCTCTGTTCGGGTAGGTGAAGGAGACTTGCGAGGTGTGGCGGGGCGTTCGATCGCGGTAGCTGCATGCTGCTTCAAGATGTTTCCAACAACAGCAGTGAACTCCATAGACATGTCTTCGTTCTCTTCGGCATCGTCCTCTTCGAGGATAGACTGTTCTCTTGGAGATTTTGGCTGTTGTAGCTGTTTGATGCCACCAACTGCCATAGTAAAGTCCATAGTCTGCTCTTCCATAATGGATGAAGCGCCAGAAGAGCGTCGACTGCGTGAGCTCAATCTTCTGTCCTTCTTGACTGGAGACTGCTGTCCCTGTTGAATGGCACCAACAGCCACAGTCAGGTCCATTGTGGCATCACCCAGAGACTGGCGAGACGAGGATGAACGTCTGCGCTTCGCATCGCGTGCTTGAGCGACGGTACGTCTTGTGGGCTCTTCGAAAACAGGCTTCTTGATTGAGGGAGAAGCAACATCTTCCGTAGCAAAGTTCTCAAATCGTCTTTTGAGGGCGCTACGAGGCGGCTGAGCTTGGGGGTTCCACTGGTGGATCTTTCCGACCGCCTGAGTCAAGTCCATTGTTTCGTCTCCAAACGAAACCGTTCTCTCAGGAGATTGTTGATAGAGGTTCTGGTGCGTCTGGATGATGCGACCAACGGGTCGTGTCATGTCCATAGTCATGTCGCGTGTCTCGTCTTCCTCCTGCTCTTGTGGTTGCGACTGAGGCTGGTTGGCTGTCCAGATTGTGCCTATGGGCTTGGTCATATCCATTGTCATGTCACCCTCATCCTCGGTCTCTTCTTGCTCGTCCTGGGGCTGCTGTTGGGGCAGGATGCGACCGACTGCGCGTGTCATGTCCATGCTCATGTCGTCGTCTTCCTCGTCCTCTTCATCTCCAGGTTGTGGTCCAGGGCGAAATACCGAGTCGAACGGGTTGTTGTTCTCGTCACCAACTGCAAAGTGCTGGCCTTGGGCCCAGGGCTTGAAAGCGTTTGTGACCTCGTCGCCAGCCATTTCCATAGACATGTCGCCATACTCGTCAAAGTCAATGCCACGAGTGCCGGCTTGAGCAGCAGCTTGTTGCAACGCAGCGTCCAGGCGGGCGCTCGAGCCGGTGCTGTCTCGAGACTGCTGAGAGAGCAGGGTGTTGTCTCCCTGGTCCAGGCTCATAGCTGTGCTCTCTCCGTCATCCTCAGAATCGACATTCTCTTCAACATCGCTACTAGCTTCGACATTGCTACTGCCGCTGACTGGGGAGGAAGAGTACTCGTCGAGGTCGTTGAAGTTCATGGGTGGGATGGCAGAGCTTCGTCGGCGCTTCTGCTGGTGGGCACCGCGCTGGTGTTCGGGAGACTGTGGTAGTTCGTCTTGGTCATGGTCGTCGGCTTGCTCTGGCGGAGTGGAGGGAGGATCCGAGTCGGGCTGTTGATGTGCTCTTGCACGGTCAGAGGCATTGGATGATGCAGTGGCATCGCGCATGTACTCGATGACGTCCCAGGTGTGGAGGGTTGCTTCGGGAGCAAACGAGACTCTGCGGTTTGCGAGAGACTTGCGACGGGCTTCTCGCCTCTTGGCTTCATCTTGCTTTGAGGGAAGGATAGACTTGACTGCGGATGGAGGAACAGACTGTGGAGGTAACAAGGTCAGCAATTGTGCCCAAGTGGCAGGCGACGAGTGCAGGGGACTGGGAGAGCGGTTGTTTACTGGGCGCGTCACTTACGTCTTGACCAGCAGAAGCGGAGTTCTTGGTGCGCGACCTCTTTGGTGAGGGGGACTTGTTGAAGGCCAGCCGCAGCGGCGACTGGTTCTCTTTGTCGTCCAGGTCAATCATGGTGTTGGGGTTGTCGCATTGGGAAACAGAGGAGGAAGGAACGCCAGGGTGACGCGACCTTGATGCAGAAGAATCGATAACAACAAACAAGCGCCCGCGTCGGGGAAGGTGGGCCGAGCAGTTGATTAGAAGAGCCAATCGACAACCAGAGCAGACGGCGGAGACGGAAAGAGCAGAGGCTTGGCACAAACAGCAGGAAAGAGCAGGGACTTGGCGGCAAAGGAAGCGAGGATTTGCCGGGGCGCACCGACGGCAGGCGCAGAATTCTGGCGTTTGTGGGCGGCTTCGCCAGCGCTCGCTCTGCTGAATTCTTGCGTGCGACGACAAATTTGAACGACTCCCATCCCACGGTACTCGACCTCCATACCGACAATCAATCAACATGGCCACCGAACTTGCCGTCCAGAGCGAGCGCGCTTACCAGAAGCAGCCTCACATCTTCCAGAACGCCAAGAAGGTCCGCAAGACTGCCCGCGCTGGCAAGAACGGCCGCAGATGGTACAAGGACGTCGGTCTGGGTTTCAAGACCCCCAAGACCGCCATTGACGGCACCTACATCGACAAGAAGTGCCCCTTCGTCGGCGAGGTCTCGATCCGCGGCCGTATCCTGACCGGAACCGTCATCTCGACCAAGATGCACCGCACTCTCGTCATCCGCCGCGAGTACCTCCACTTCGTCCCCAAGTACGCCCGTTACGAGCGCCGCCACAAGAACCTCGCCGCACACGTCTCGCCCGCTTTCCGTGTCGAGGAGGGTGACCAGGTCACCGTTGGCCAGTGCAGACCTCTCTCCAAGACCGTGAGCCGCCCTGATCCTGCAGAAGTGCTGCTTGCTCTAACACACCCACCAGGTCCGCTTCAACGTCCTCCGCGTCCTTCCCCGCACCGGCAAGGCCGTCAAGCAGTTCTCCAAGTTCTAAGCTGCTCGCTACGTCAACAACCATGGTCATTTTCGGGAGTCTTCTCTGGGATGGGGCAGCAACGCAGGCCGCAGGAAGAGCAAAATAGTCCCTTTTCTGCAGCCTTGAAAAAGCAACATGCCTTTGTCGCATCATCTTTTTTTTCCTTCAAATACCATCACAACCCCCAACGACGCCCGCTCGACCTCGACGCCCAAAAAAGGAAAAATATGGCTTTTTACGATACTTGCAGGAAGGGTTGTTTCTTTGTCTGCGCCAGTCGCGCTTCGGACGTTTGCTGTGTCGTAAAAAGTCAATGCCACACGTTGAAACATGATTTTCTTTTTCTCTCTGACATCTTTCTCTTTCGTCGTGTCTGTGACAGGAGCAATGCGCCAGCTGACTTTAGGTCCGACGATCATAAGATGCATACCACCGAACAGAAAGTCACTCAACTGGAACTCGACCAACATCCGCATTCCGGACAGCTCACGAGGTCTCGTTCAACATCAAGCCTCAAGCTGCACAAGCCTCTGGACCAGTCTCAACAAAGCACTTGCTCTATGCTACAAACAGTCACTTGAACTCCACGCCGACTCCCGCACGCGACACTTTCGAACGCAGCATTCTCCAGCTACGACTATCTGCATATCTACTTTAGCTCAGTCATGCAACCTGCCCTGATGTCTGTTTATTGTTTCGTGTGTCCGTGCGTGTAAAGACCCTCCTAGATGGATGTGAACCCTGAACCACATATGTACAAGCAAGCGCCTTACGAGACTACCGATGTCTTTGCTTGATACTGACCACCCGTTGCTGTCCTGTTTACAAGACATTGTCTCCATCTTGATTACGAAAGGAGAAATCCATGTTGTCAATATATTGGCGTTCGAGGTACGTGGACAAGCTCCCTTATCAGTCGTCCTTGCCGCCTCATCACTATCACGACACACAACTAGCGCTCCGTTCCTTAGCACAGCTCTTGCCTCCACAGCGATCTTGCCCTCCAACATCCCATACACTTATCATGATCGACCTCTCGAGCTCATCACACGTCTCCATATCCTGTCTCTTCAATCCAAATCCTTCTGCACTTCGTCCACTGGTCACCATCTCGTTCTCGTTGAGCGAGTGTACAACAGCATAGTACTCCTGCCTCCTTTGCTTCAGTCGACAACGGTTCTCATCCACACACTCTACGGTCGACAACGATTTGTCAGGGCTCGGAGAGTCTGCAAAGATTACTCTCGAATACGACAAGAAGAGGTCAGCTTCATGTCAGGAAGAAAGAAAGCGATCATGCAAACACTATGCCTCGTTAGAGACCAGGAGAGAATTTACACAGCACCATACACAAGTAAGGTATGTAGACAAAAGTTCTTCCAATCTAGTCGAGACATCCACCGTCCGTGACTTCATCGTCCTCTCTGTTGCCTACAGGTAACCTATCAATCGCTTTCCGTGAACTGCCGAGGTTTCTCAAAACATATCACAACACTTTGTCCCCATGACCAAATGAGAAAAAACATAACGGCAGCTGATTTCCGCTGGTTTGATCAGACTGAGTGTCGTGACGACCCGGTGTTCAGAACACCCGCATCGCCCGCTGGAGGGAGCGCTCACACTTGTCCTAGCCCAATCACGTAGTACCCATCAGCCTTCTCCCCAAGATCTCGGTCATCCGATGAGCCACAAGTAATCACCCTGGCTACAGATACAAGAAGATCTAAGAGGCCAATGTCGTTACAGAATTCTGTACTTGTGCATGTTTAGGACCGGTTATGAAGATATTGTAAAACTACGAAGCCATACACAAATTTTGTGTATTGGAACACACCTGTCTTTCAACGAGAGCTCTGGGTGCTACTGTGTCTGAATACATCCTATGCAGAATACAAGGCTGCTTTTAAAATTCGTCATCACTTGAAGACAAGGTAGAAGAGACACATGACCGTCGATACAGATTTTTCTCTTGTGAAATCAAAATTCCTGACAGTGCCCATGTTCAACCTTGTGTCCGTTGATTTTTGCATTCTAGGGGTTCATTCGCGAATATGGTGTGTGTTTAACAACATTCAGAGTCATGTTTCTTCCACAGAATGACATGAAAACAGTAGGACGGGATAAACTGCGTATGCCCATAAGAGTGCCATAGGCCAAGAAAGGTAAAGTGGTACTTTTTTTTCGTCTGATGTTTAGATAACCACTATCTTATACAAATCCCTAGAACGATGATACCATTATGGGTCTGTTACTACTACGAACACCCAGCCATACAGTCCTGTCGGGAGTGCTCTAGGTGAGATGGTCGTTCTCTCTATCGTTCATGCAACTGTATCAGATATCCGTGTACTCACAACGACCAATGATGACAACCTCGTCTTACTACACCATTACTACAGGGTTATTTAGATGTGGTCTCATGGACTTGGAACAGATTACAGTCCATGGGTTGGAGAAAATCGTCATGGGAGATCGCAAAATTTGTCTGGAGGAGTAACCCTGACATAGAAATGTCCATGCATCACGTTGAATACTGTTACCGGCCATTCTTTACGCCAGTGCTCGACAGAGCAACAAGCTCTACTCGAAGAATATCAAGTTATAGAGAGGTACATATAATGAGTGGTATGTTACGAGAAAGCCATTGGAGGGAATATTGCTCAGGTGATCCGAGAGGCCGTCCGAAATGATACCAATATGGTATTTGACAGAATGCTCAGTTGCCTGCCAAGTGTTGAGCGACGACTTGTCGGAGCCACAAGCCTACGTGAAGTGAGTGACTGCTCGTAATCAACCTTGTAATCTAGTGGGTGATTCGGTCAAACAACCAAGCATCGCTTGGTTTATCACATAATTAGTCGAACATGCGCCACTGTCTTCGTCTTGATCAGTCGATCGTTAGACCGAACAGGTATTTGCATCAGCAGGGTACTCGATCGTTTGATCATCTGGGTCTCCATAGTGGGTATCATTGCTAAAGCAGCAGAAGCATGACCGGACTGCAATAGTCGATTCCACATCTAGGACGATTACGAGCTCCGTCAGATCTTGGAGTCAGTCAAGCAACCTTCTCTTGAACCCAACGACAGTATAGTCGAGGCCTCGAAAGGGGGCCCAACCCGGCGAAGAACAGGACACCAGACCTCTTGCGCACGGAGAGCATGCAGGTCGTCCATTGAGATTCCAGCAGTGGATGTGACAGAGTCGAAGATAATGTCGGACGTGACCTGATTTGGAAGAAGCCGCTTCCTGACCGAAGATCACAGAGAGAACCTCGAACCTCGACTGATAGCTGACAGGAATCCAGGCCCTCGCACATTGGCATATTGAAAAGAGTGCACTGCCTCGAGGTTGTTTTTGACTTTCGGCGTTGCTCTGATAATAGCTGACCCGATTCAGGATCAGATGCCCATCTCGTAACATGTATACTTTCTCATGCAATTGCAACGCCTCGAGCCTATCCAGCAGTTACGATGACCTGACTTTGAACGGCTGGACCACAGCCAGTATACTCAGGGCTGTACGAGAAGCTATCGGCCGAAGAATAAGATTCCACGTGTACCCACCCCACTGTAGCCTGCATGGCATCAGAAGAAGGAGGGTGGGAAGGATTGTGCCATCTCCAAAAGCTTAACTCAATGACAAGCCGTTGCAATCTTCAAAGGGACTCGGACCGGCAGAGTCAGAATGACAGTGTCGAATATGCAGGTCAGAAGTCGGACGCAGTTATACTCCTGAGCTTGAATGTAGTGTAAAGATCACCACGCCTAGGCGGCGGTCGTATTGCGCTCGATCAAGGTTGCCAAGTGAAATGCTGTAGGGCAACGGTTTTTGGCTTGGTATACTGTGATTATTTTCGGTAGGCACGTTTCAAGGAGTTGCAGTGAGAGTTTGTACGATGTACGAATTTGGACCAGTCATGTCTTGTGTATCTCGGCTCCTCGAGCGGTGATTCGATGCACACATCTAGTATCGAGTAGTCAACTTCTTTCCCAAAGTCCAGACGTTGTCCAGCAAAGTGCAGGCCCTCCGGCCGCGGAGCCGTTGCAAAGATCGCGACGATTGCCTTGGTGAAGAGACTGTTCTTGGGTAGAAGTTAGGGCTTGATTACAAAGCGCAGGCAATGGAAGCTGCCAAGGTGATACTTGTGTTTGCGATCTCAGAGGTACCTAAATCGCGTACCCTCTGCGCGACTCGTACAGTAGGATGATGTCCATTCAAGTCTCACGCGCTGAGACTCTGCGCGGATCGCGAGGGACAAAGAGGGTTTGGACGCGTGAGATCTGCCGGGCCACAGCCTTGAGCTTGAGCATGCTGCCTGCTTACGCTTTGGTTTACGCTTTGATGTCGCAATCATCCAAGAAATCTTTTTCGCTTTGAGTGTGCGCAGTCAAACTCAACATCTCGATTGCGGCGAAGCAACCATGATGGGTTTCCAGACTTGGAAGTCGAAGCTACTTTGAGCGAGCCGCTCCTTGTCGTGAACTTTTCGGGGTTTGAAGGTCCAAAGCAAGAATATCATCTCGGGCGCGTGGAGAAGACGTGATGCGATATTTTCCTTATTTCCCGCACTCTGCTTTCGAATCGATACCGCCTCGGTCCGCAAAAAAGCAGTTTGCGTAATACATCACGTCTTCCGTCGTCACAGTTATCGCTGCTGAGTCAAGGTCAAGAGCCGAAGTCGACAGCCGTGACGACTCGCTCATCCGGAGTGTTTTGGTCCCATCTCGTCAAGCAGGATGTCGCCATGTAACCTGGTGGGGGGGCAGCACCAAGTCATGCTCTGACGCGACAAACTTGGGACTGGCTCCGTACGATAGCGATTGGCTCGGAGCATACCATTTTGTTCATGCCGAACACGCCGAGTGGTTGTTGATCACCGCTAGATTCTCGTCTAGTAACGGAGATCCAACGACTTGGTCTTCTCTACAGCAATGTTCCCCTTTCCCACTGTCTTGACCGCAACGCGCCGACATGAAGCTGCGCCTGCATCTTCCAGCCAACGTCCTCACAGATCCTTCGAACGTCTTCGCATATGCTTCCAACGTCCTTACAGCTTCGCCGGACAGTTGAAAGTACGGAGTAACTTTCAGCCTCTGATTCGTATTAACCGCTTCTTGAGTCGCTAGCCTGCGTCTCTAACAGAACGTCTTTTTTCCACTCGCTCCGGCGTCGAAACAATGCTTTCGCGCCCGTTCCAAAGTTTGGTACACTGCTGACTTTCTGACACCTCGGACTCAAAGCTTCGCTGCTCCCTGCTGATCTACTGCCCTTGTCGTCTTGTTCGATGGCTGGTGCTTCTCGACCAACGTGCAACAACTCTCAGCTTCCAAATCTTGCTACTCACTTGGCATTTCGAAGACAGCATAATGACGGTGCTGGTTTACGAGACACATTCGATGTTGATCGATTGTATTATCCCAATCGATTGCTTGTACCAAAGCACAGAGCGAGATCGAGTCCCTGTTACCTGGTCACAACTCCCGAGATTTGATCTACAGCCGTGACGAACAAAATGACGATTCTATTTCGTTTCCCAGAATAATGTCAGAGAGCATAGATGATTGCTTCCCCTTTCGTGGATGCCTGTGCCGCAAAGGACCTGCTTTGTGATGTAGCAGCGCGCTCGGGACCTCTAAATCGATAGACCGTACATCAGCAACGCACATACAAACCGCATGCCTGCATATATCGAGGCGGTGTTGTGGTTCCTTTGAGAAAACCCCTCCAAAACTCAAGTGAATATCTGACTCGTGAATGTGATCAGCTTTCGAATCTGACATCGAAAAGCTGCAAGAACGTTCGGCCAGTCGCGCCTGCTTCTTCCCTGCTTCCTCGCTCAAGCCATCACCACACACAACAAGACCGCGTTCACCGTTGTGGAGCTGCCCGCTCACCAGCTGAAAGTTTGAGAATCTCGAGAAAACAGAGTTTAGAGTTTCGCTCACCGTGCCTGACAGTCGGCCCATGTGGCCTTTCTTGCTTAAGCGTGTGTACGGCCGTATGCTACATCCGCCCTACTCCCTGCGTGTCAACAGGCAACATTCCCGAAATTCGAAAGAAAAAATTTACTGTGCAGAACCCTCAGGAAACCGTTGGATGATTTTTCTCTTTTGCTTCTTCTATTCATCTTGTTTTCGGCCAAGAAAGCAAAATCGAGGTGATCCGAAGCAGCCGCGCTAACCTGTTCCATCAGCTTGGATCGGGTCGATATAGGCCGTGCCGACAGCCGGATCTGGAAAAAACACGACCTCGGCATTATCCATGACTGGGAGAAAAATAGGCAGGACGGCATATGGAACGTGAAAGGACAAGAGGCAAATATTGGGTCAAGTGTGTGATCCTTGACTGTGTTGATACATTAATGCTAAGCGAGTGTAATAGTAGGGGTATCTAAAATCAAAAGTGAACGCCGCGACCAGTAATATGAGAACAAGATATAGAATGAATTCCAATATCGTACTCCAGGAGATGCCAAAGATCGAGTAAACAGCGCCGGATAGTACGCTGCAGTCCGCAAAAGTTTCGGGAGTTGACTCAAAGGGTATCGTCGATGATAAGGATAAAGCACCATGGACATATGATACAGAAAGGCGAGAAATCTTTGTACAGGTGTGAAGTTTTCAACGACTGTGAGGCGGCATATTGAACCGGTTGTTGGCCTCATGGCGTGCATAAGGGTTGATAGGACCGGTCATTGGCGGAGCCTGCATGATTGATGGTGGTGGGGGAGGAAGATTCGATGCAGGCATCGCGGCATGAGCCATAGAAGGTGGCGGCAAAGACGATGCGTGAGCGGAGCGAGCCGCCATCTGGTTGTGATGCGTCTGCATCTGATGTTGAAGCATCATTACATTTGCCGGAGGCGGAGGTGGAGGTGCGTGACTCTGCACTGCCGCTTGCACGTAGGTCTGTGGCATGGGCGAATCGCCACGCTTGCGCACGTTCCTGATAGGTTCAGGACTGTTCCTATGAGACTCGGCATAGTGAACTTGATTGGCATGGGTAGCTCCGTTTCCATTTCTCCTTGTCCTGGGTGACTGCGGACGAGGCAGGTGTTCGCGGCCTCCAGGGAGTTGCGATACGATAGATGCAAGGATGTCTCTGTCTTGTCTGTAGAAGTCGGCTTCTTCGGTCATCTCCTTGATTTGCTGCTCGAGTTTGGCGATAGTCTGTGAAGCCTCCATCTCCTTTCTCTTGCGACGCTCGCGGAACCTTGCACTTGCACCAGCATTGCGACGTCTCTTCTCGTCAGCAACACGAGACGCTGCCTGCACATCAACCGGGAAGCGAACATCTCCCTCGGTGGTTTTGAGAGTCATCATCTGAACAGAATTCGAGCCAGGGCCATTGAGGGTGACGTGGTATGAGTCCGAGACGTGTGGTGCTGAGGTACTAGGGGTCATGCTGTGTCCTCTGGCTCTGTGAGCGTCAGATACGGAGAGATAACCGGATGCATGTGCATCTCCAGGAGGTGAAGTTTGATCGTAGGCCGAATAATCAGGGCTAGGGCTGGCACTGTAACGCTGCGCTGAACCAGACTCGGGGCTAGCCGTCCTCGCAAGATGAGATGTCTGGATGTATCCTGGGTGTGAGTAGCTTATGGCTGGAGGCGCAGGCAAAGGAGGAGCGCCATTTGCACCGGGCTGTATGGTGTATGGTCTAGAACGAGGAGATACAGGGAAAGGATTCTGCTGAGCATCCATAACTCCATTCGGAGGATTGAGGTGAGACAGGCTGATGGCTCTTCGAAGAGGAGATTTAGGAGTTAGCAGTCTCCGTGGTGCAGTGTTCAAAGGTTCTGTTAGGAGAGGCAGCGAAGCATTGCTTCCAGGTCCAGACAAAGAGGCTGGCCTTTGGGATGTTGGACCAAGCGGAGGTAGAGTTGGAGCCCTGTCATGTAGCGAATCAATCTCGTCTGCTTTTCTTCTGCGCTGAGCAGACGCTGAAGCTTCATCAGTAAGAGGGTTGAGGACTGAAGGTAGGGTGACCGATCGAGGCACAGACGGAGACACAGGAGTCCTCACAAGAGGAGGAAGCTCCAGTCCCCTGGGAGGCAGAAGCTCGGGTCCATGTCTCTGGGCCTGGGGAGAGGTCGTACTCGATCCATGGTAGCCTGACGAGGTGTTGGAGGCATGCCGCGAGTGAGAGGTTGGTGCTATGGGACGGGCATGTCCATCGTTGTCATGTATCGATGGAGGGCCTTGAGTGGTAGACCAGTATGACATGAAATCCTTGCTTTGCGCCTGCCTACTCTCCGACGATGCTGACCATGGGCGTTGTTGGATACGATCGCTCCCTTCCACCGACAAGAAAGGTGAGTCGTAACGGAGCGGCCGAATGTCAGGGGTGGTTCTATTCACGCCAAAGTATTGGCTATGATGGCCTTGATCGTGGGAGAGAGCGTGCAAAGGACGAGGTGCAAAGTCGGGGACAGCCAGCTTGACTGATGACGTGGGACGAGAGGAACGTCCCACTGGAGTATCTAGAGGAAATATAGGACTGGGGATGTACTGCTACTCGCCGCACGAGGTAGCAACAGATGAGAAAAGAGAGACGAGTCAAGGCTGATGGAATGAGCTACGTAGCGTCAGGTGTACCTCAAGTCAGACACGCAATCGGGTGATGGAAGAGGTGCCGAGACGGAGAGATTGGTTGCTAGGTGGGTGGAAGGAGCGAGGAAGATGAGTGCGGGAAGGCGGGTTGGAGGTAGGTGGGCAGACGGCCGAGTATATGGGCTGGAAAGGTACGCGATTCACCAGACAGCCAGACCAGTGATATAAGACGGATCGGCAGGTTGCGGTGAGAGTGAAATGACATGACAGCAGACAATGCGCGGGCCAGATAGAGCCGGGGCCTGATTGGGAATGGCAACATGATTTTGCACAGGTGGGCAGCTGGCGTCGACGGAGATCGACCGAGTTAGACTTTGGTACTTGCACTGGGGTCGTCGAGCGGCAAGGCAAGAACTATGTTCGTGCATGCGAATGCTCCATGAACGTTGGTGTCACACTAACTGACTAGGCGTCGACCAGCGCTGGCGGGCCCTGTCTCGAAGCTTGGACTGTCCCGAGCGTTGTACCTTGAGAGCTGCCGGTGCAGTCCAAGACCCGAACATTCTTGCCCACCTCTGCTGCACTCTGTACCAAGACTCGCTTACAGACTTCTTCAAGGTCCAGCATCTGTCGTCGCATTTATCCGACCCTGCGAGCCATGGGATCTCATACGTGACGATCCAAAAACGTGACAAAATCTCCGTGTGGACCGGACAGGGTCAAGGCGCTTCCGAGGCCAACGTCGGTTGCTCAGATCTTAGCCAGAAGGAAATCCTGCCCATGACCCTCTCCTCCGGTAGTCGTGGAGCGAGTGTTTCCAAACAAGCAAACCGTATCACTCTGGCCGCATTCGCTCATCCATGCGAGTCGGTCACCATCTCTTTCACCCATCGGAACGCACGACCCCAGGACATGTGGCGCTGTGTCATCAGTCTGTGCCCATCGGCCTGCCCACGTCCTCTCATTTCTGCGAAAAAAGAAGGATCGTGAAGGTTTTCGGTACGCGCAACCTTAATGCCGCTTCGACCCGACGAGTCAAGCCATCCGTATGGAAGTTTGCGTTTGCTCATGACTTCTGTCCAGGGGGTCGAGGGCAAGGTATGACGACCGCAGCTGAAGCGCTTCTACCACAATCTCCAGGCCGTCGCGGGCCACACCATTGCGAATCAGCTCCCAGATCCGCTTCTTCTTTTCGTGATTCGTCACTCAACCCTCCGAGGGACACAACGACTGGCTTCATGCTGCATACTCTAGCGGCAGTTTGTGGAATTAAACAGCAGTTAGTCAAGCACCTACGTCTGGAGTCCCGTACAGGTCTCTTGTTCGGAGCCACAGATCTTGCATGTGGTTATAACCGTTGATCCGCGACAATCTCAAAGCATGTCAAAGTTTTGAACTTGAATCACCATGAAACATCTCAAACTTTGGCCCTTGCATGCTATCATCGTGTCTCCAGTAAATGGTGGGTTTAATATGGCGACATTGCTGAACCCTACTGACCACGAGGGATTTTACCACCAAAGTTTTATTGCACCAGTCTGCTCCAGTTGCTGCTGGTCACGACTGACTCGCTCTTATGCTCGGTCGAATTACAGCTTAATAGCAATTATCAGCATCTTGGACCGAGTGGTCTATATAAAGTGTGGATACAGTGCATGGTCTCGTAAAGCGTTGCTCATTTCAGATAACCAGGAGCATGGCTTGAATGAAGGCCTGCATATCATAACCCTGTGCTCGCTTCTCGAACGGAGACAGCCCAAGAGGAAGATAATATCGACCAATCCCATCCAGTGTGGCTTGGGTGATGGCACATACGACCCGCATGCGAGCATGCGTCATGTGAGGTATAGAACCGCCGACGTCTGTCGTGAGGCACATGTGGTGACAACAAAACAATGCATATTCTTCGTCTAATGAGATCATGCTAATTGGTTGGACATTTTCTGGTTGGATGTCGCCGTCCAAACGACACGTCACGGTGAACGAGTCACGAATGCACTCTCGCTCGAACGGATATACATACCATGCAGGTCGCGACATGTGCTGGTCGTTGCACACTTGACAGTACTGCGCGGTACACCTGAAATACGAATGACAGCCCTACCTGGTACATTGAAAATCCATGCAGCGTGCTATCAACTCCACTTTAAGTTCGGCAGTTTACCAGTCACGTAGATTGCAATTCGAGTCGGGATTGTCGTCTTGTGGGCGGCCGGTATCGTGTTCAAGACGCAGACTCCACAGATCCGACATGGTTGCCTCGAAATGGCTCCTGCTGGATCTGTGCTTGCGACACACTCCGACAATGACAGACTGACATCAGTCTTGCTTGCAGGGCGCAGAACTCCTCCCTAGAAGAATCCTTCGGCTTCGGTTCTGTTTTCTCACTGCATTCTAGCGGCCGTTCTTGCCGTTTCGCAGATGGTGACTCTCTCACACAGTCGCTGATAGAAGATTTCTCGAAAGAGAAGGTGGGTATGGAAGGGCGTTCAGACCATCGATCCTCGCGCGTCTTCTTGCTCTGTCAGCAGAGTGGAGGTCGACCCTTGTTTCCCGCCCTTCTGCGACTTGCGCGAAGCGATCGCTTTCGTCAAATACTCAACGGTCGTGTTTCAGAATGGCCATCCCAAAATTGTTTGTTTCTCTGCCAGATTGGGGCCGTACGTATGCGGCACGAGCTTATGACATTGGCGAGGACGGGACGTCGAGCAGGATGCACTCGTCAACTGGATCTCGAGGCTCGGTTGCCAATTGTCGTCATCTCGGTAAGCAAGACAGCGCATGTTGCATGTACCGAGCAGTCTACCAGATAGCCGGGTGTTCGCTGCACAATATCACATACATCGTCTGTGCAAATGGATGGGGCGACATCAGCTCAAATCTGGCATGGACTTCTTGCGATCACTAGAGAATCAAAGATGGTACACCAACGAGTCGGCTGGTGCCCCGCGTCCAGTTCGCTGCAAATCATCATCTCTCGCGCTTGGATGCGTGGAAGGTTTACGCTTACGCTTGCCGCAGGCCGCCGTTGGCGATTTCACGGTTGCTATTGTGGGGCCTGCGCGACTGCAAGCTCGGATAGAGCCACGAGGTAGCGGCCTGGGCGCGCGGGCTGCCTCGTGGCATCCTAGACATTTTTTAGAATGGGGTTTAGAACAGCTACGGAACGCTGTTCGACAGCCTCAAGCCACCTGCTTTTAGCCTCTTCCACTTATGCGACATCGCAGCCAGCCTGAGGCGAAGCGTCACTACGCAGTACATGTGCGATAATTGGATTTCGCCTTTGCTGTTTGGGTTCTTGTTATCTCTGTATACATGTATCTCACGCATATGAGCATGGTGCTGGCTTGCATCTCATATTCACCCCTAAATTTTGGGCGGTATGGAAGCTAGGACCTGATCAGCGTTTCCATGTACGAGGGTTTGGTGCTGTATAGCCGACGTCCATAGACATGCTGGTTGAACTTAATCCGCGCCATCTATTCCAGCTCCACCTGGCGCCGCAAATCTGCTCCATCCTGGGGATCGATGTCAATATCGACATGCGCTGCTACCGGTTATTCTTGAAACCAGAGACAGCTGAATTGACTTTCTGGGGCCAATGTACTGAAGATTACAAAGCCCTTACTCGCGCTTACCATCATTGCATTCAATCTCAAGCACGCCATGGTGGGAAGCAGCCAGCTGACGAAGAAGCGGGCGGTCTTGCGAATCGTGTATGAAACACGGTTGAGGTGTGGCCTTCCGTCCCGGACTTGCCGCGCTTCCAGAATCGGTTGAGACGAGTGATAGCCATTCATTTCTTGCTCTTTCTATTTCTAGAATGTATCGAACGTCCTCCGCATGTTCACAATCTAGATGCGTTTCGGCTCAAGCCCCCTAGCTGCCATCCACGTGGACTGATCTGTCCATCACACACCTCACGCCATTACGCCTTAGCTGCCATCTTGAATTCGTTGATCGGAGCAGCTGTAACACCGATGGGAACCTTGAAAGTAGCTCCTTGAAGTTTTGCGCTCTCAGGATACTTGTCTGGGTCCTCTTCTTCTGCGGTCGTGATGTAGAGGTCTTCTCCACAAATCGCTGGGCAGGTTACGCATCTCGTCGGAAGTGTGATTTCGACAGAGATCTCGCCTGCTGGGCTCACCCGCAGAACCTTGCTGGTTCCAAAGAAGGCAACCCAGAAATGACCTTGAGCGTCTTGACAGTGCCCATCCGGAACACCGCCCTCAAAAGGACATTCAAAGAAGGGACGTCCAGCTGAGAAGTTGATCTCGCCAGTCTCCAGTTTGTAATCGTATGCGTCAATCTTGCCGGTCGGCGAGTCAGTGATGTACATGGTCTTGTTGTCCAAGGTCCACGACATTCCGTTAGGAATAGTCACCGGCTCCTTGATTCTGTGGAGGCTGAGATCTTGATCCAGTCTGAACAATATGCCTGTGCATAGAGTTAGTACGCTGGATAAGTCTCATTTCATGTGGTCAACTCACCCTCCGGTCCAGGCTCGTCCACAACGGTAGGGTCGTTCATGGTTCCCACGTAGTATCTGCCCTGACTATCGACCGAGCCATCGTTGCTTCGCATACGGTTTGCCTTGCCACTCTTCACCTCCTCATCCGACCAGAACTTCTTGATGTATTTTGGCTCTCCGGTTTTCTTGTTCGCGATACCATATCCCTCTTTGCCGCCAAAGATGAACTCGTCATCATTGCCTTCGATGTTGGCTGTAGTACCGATGGAGAACGGAAGATCGATTGTTTTGTGCGACGATGGCCCTTCGTTGAGATTCACAACATGCAGCTGCTTCTTGATGATGTCGAGGAAGCGCAACGTATTGCTCTTCTTGTCCCAGAACGGAGCTTCACCCAGACCGCAAGAAGTCTCGAGCCAGGGCTCAGTGACCTTGATTTGCTTGATATGCGACATTTTTGAATATTTTTCTCGAACTTTGAAAATTACACAGAGGACCACACGAGTTGGGAAGACACACCTTGCAGATAGATCCGTCGACCTCATAATGATGGCATTGTTTGCATCTTGTTTGTTTCTCTCTTCTCCCCCACATCGGAAGGCTTCAAGCTCTCCACTTTGCCGGCTCCCGACTCTCGCTCAAAGTCATGAATCTTTGTCGCACTGCAAAGGACCAAATGCATCAAGAACATGTCTTTTGACTCCACGCTTCTGCACGGCTTTGCTCGCCTGGATGCGTGTCCCACTTCCCTCGAAAACGCGTACATCGAGCTCGACGGACCTCGCGGAGGCGATCGGAGGTGCCAATCTGACGGGATTCATGATGATTTCGCTGTCCGAGCCCGTGGTTCATGTCAACCTTTTTCGACCAACGCCATAATCCGACACCCGAGACACCGCATGCGAGACATCCATGGCTCGTCCGAGGGTTCCACGTGTGAATGCCATGCAGCACGCCGGCAATGCAAGTCTTTTCACCGCAAATGTGACTGATCGTATTGAGCGACAAGCTGCTAAGCGCCGTGTGCCACCGTTGCCCGGATTCGGTTTCCTCGCATCAACTGGTCGGTGTGACTCGACACATCAACCCCCATTTATTTTCCTTCGCACTGCATGTTCGGAGCTTGCTTCCTGCGTCAAGAGTTGAGCGACGGGGCAACCTTGAATGGTACAGTGAGATCCCAACCATCGCACTACATGGAGGCACGCATCGTGTACCGTCTCCTGAAGTAATCTAGCAAACAACGTAACCTTCTTGCAATCGATACATGTATGCATGCACAACAAGGTATCTGCATATGTGTTGTAGGCGGCTGTCCAGGATAGTCAACACAGCTCTGACCAGGAATGATACTCTGTCACGCGCATGAGTCGGGACTGACCGACAATCGATATCCATACCCCAGTATCGAGTCCAAGATGCAGCCCTGTTCATTGATTAGCTGTCTTGCATCACTAGCCTCAGGCCTAGTAAACGATGCAGCATCACAGAGCAGCACATGTCTGCCATCACAACGTGGGCATCATGTCGTCACACAAGAAACATATGTCTTGCGGACCTCTCACATGTGTAACACGTTGTCAAGTGATTCTGACGAGAATCCCGATCGCCACCATTGCGATGAGCTTCCTATCAGCATTCTCTTGTTCCTGCACCTTGAGGCGCGCATGTTGGTGCCATGCAAGAAGAGATCCACCACCCTATCAATAGTTCGTTCTGTTTGACCTGCAGGATGCTTGTCGTTTCTGGGATTGGCAGATGCAGGGACGGTGACAAATGAATTCGCCGTCTCGATGTGTTGGGCATCAAAGTCCCAATATATATGCACATCGCAACCCCAATTCAGCTTTTTCGTGGTTGCAATCTAGCTGCATTGTGACCGCTTGGTGATGTGGTTCTGTGTGTCGCCTGCACTGTGACATGTGACATATGACTGTTGGCGCTTGGAGTCGGCGACAACATGGAGGTGTCAAGCAGTGTTGCTGTGCTGACAAGTCAATCTCTGCGCATTGTATTATGTGGTTTGACCATACGCTGGAGACACAATAAACTATGCAAGACCTATTGCACCGTCTCTGGTAACAGAATCTTTCGCTTTCTTGCACTAGATTTCAGCAGAGTGTTGATGAAGGTTCCGGGTTGCTGACAGCCGGCCATTTTGGAAGTAAGCTAGAGTACCTCGAAGCTGCGCACCCCTAGAAGCTGCGCGTTTCGCGTCGCTCTTGTTTATTAACCACTTCGCTATAAACTACGTCAACTTAACTAATTTAACGTCCAAATGGATGCGTACGAGTAGAAACTCCAATGCGTAGTCAATTCATATAACAACAACGAGTTTCTATCCATCCGAGCCACCGCGCGCGTACGTTATCGCTAAATTAACCCTCCATACGCGTATCCATAGAACAACAAATTGACGTGTTGCCTACGCCCACGAACAGCGATTAACCTCATAACAAGGGGACTTCCTAGTTAACTAGATACTTAAACAAGGCACCTAAGGGTTCCCTCCTTCGTACGCTCGTGCTCGTAAGATAGCTAGTCGAATTCTCTAGCTTAATAGAGACTTTCGGCCACTTAGAAAGAAGTGGCTTACAAAATTCATATAAAGCCATCTACGCATTAAATTAGTTGTTAGAAGGCCTATTAAAGCAGCTCGTATTTATGGTACTTATCTAGATCTAATACGTAAGTTTTATTAGTCATTTTAAGAGGTAGTTTTAGAATATAATATCTAGCTATATAACATATAGAATATGGATGAACATAGCATTGCCCTTAGTGTGTATATTAACTTAATAGTTATTAGTAATGCCTTAAAACGTTATACGTACGTTAAATCACCTAAAGATCGTAAATAGGTATTAATTATTAAGACTATATTAAGTACTAGTGGATTTATTTAACCCCTTATAATTTTTAAAAGTGTAGCACTATAGAGCACCTAGTTTCTAGTTAACACACCTAATTATTAGTATGCTATATCTAAAAATAGCTAGATAACTAATTCTTATAGTCTATAATATCTAGAAACCATGTTTAAGCTAGAAACTCGGCCTAACACTAGTATTTAGCGTCTATTAATTTTAGATGGCTATAGTAGCTATATAGTAATTAATTTCCTCTAGTTTTATAAGCAATAATAGATATACCTCTTATTTCTACTAGCTTATGCTTCTTACGTCTTATAACCCCTAGATTTAAGTGTTTTCGCACCTTTAAAGTTAAGATATTAGTCCTAAATTATAGCTTTAGCTTTACTAGACGATGCCTTACTTATTAAAAAGCAACGCTTTTTAACCTACTATAATTTAGCTCGCCTAGAGACATTTAGACCTCGCCTATTACTTACTAGCTAGAAATTAGTAAGTCTTATACCTTATAACCCTTAAAAAGGCCTAAATTCATTATAAATACCTACCTTAAAACTACGAGCTAAAACACTACCACTATAACTAATTAATCTAGCTTTTTTTACTACCCTAAAAAGCTTACGTTAAGTATACTATAACACTTAATTTATTTAGCAAATTAATGGCTAGAGGGAGGCCTTATTCTATGCCTATAAAAAGGTAAGCTTTACGCTTAATCTTCTTAATATACGTAATGCTAATCTTAAGTATAAAACTAAGTAATAAGCTACTTAAATTAAGGCCTTAGTCGTTAAGAGACGTAAGAAGGTACTAGTTAACCTAAATACTAAGTTTATAAATATAGAAATTATTATAAAGGCTTATAAGGCCACTTAACTACTTAAGATAGTAGCAGCTATAAAAGCGACTATTCTTAATGCTAAATAGGCCTTAAATGACCTCTAGAACTAAAGCTATAAGGCATGCCTTATTGAATTCTAGATATAACTATATATCGTTAAATAAATTGATTAAAAATAATGGTATATAGCTACGTAGCTATATAGCTTCTAGGGGTGCGTAGCTTTAAGGCACTCTAGCTTAGATAGGTATTACTAAGGCTTTAGAGAGGCTACGTCTAGCTTAGAAAATGCGTTTTCTTCATTTGTTTTAATAGTTAGTTTAATATCTCGCTCTATACAATCCACTAGAGCATTAGGCTTTGCCTAAACCCTAGCTTTACTTCGAGGCTTTAACGCCTTAAAGATGTTCCTACGTAAGTAAAGCCCCTAAGAGTAAGAGAAAGAGGCAGGTTATAAACCTATATTCGAGTAAAGCTTTTACTCTGTTAAACTTTAGAGGCTATGGTTTAAAGTTAGTAAAATCTCGTCTATAAGACACGCAAATTCACATACTAATTAGGCCTAGGGTATGACGATTCCTAAGCACTAGCCTCACACAATCATGGTGTCTAAATCTTAAGTATAACAAATTTTTTAGAAGACCTACTCCTTTTGCTATATGCTTTGACCTGCCACACCGTGGATAGAAAAAGGTCCTCTAAGTGCAAAAAGCAATGGAGACAGCGGGAATTGAACCCGCGGCCTATCCCAATCAGGTAGCGTCTATCTGACCATGTTTTGCATGATTGATTAGAGCTAGTGCGAAGGGATCGTCATACCCTAGGCCTAATTAGTATGTGAATTTGTGTGTCTTATGAACGAGATGGACAAACCCTAGACCATGTCCCCCAGAATTTTGTTGCTCAATTTCGATCGTGTCAATATAAGTAGCCATCAGATTGGTCAGGTATTCATCGAGATATCGATGAATCGAGTGCTTCATTTCTTAATCTTGAGGCCTGGTCGAGTTATTAGCCCTCAAGGAAGCCAAGCTTCGAGTCTATGTTGCATGCTCACAGGCTTGCAACACGATCGCGTCGGTCAAGGCTGCTTCAAGGGCACAATCGTACACGGCCAACGCATCCCGACAATAACTTCGGAGTATGACTTTGGAGAGATTGATATCCTTGCACTCGAGCCAGGGTTGTGTAGACACGGGAATGCCCTACGAGCCCTTCTTCCTCGAGTCATCTCGAGCTCATCTCCAGCCCGTCGAGTCAGCCGTAACATAGACATATCTGTTGTACACGCGACTCGCAATACTCGGCCTCAACAGTTGTCGACATGGTAAAGGATGCCGTTTGATCTGCTCGTGCCAGCGCCATACAGCCCTCCGCGGCACTCCCTTCCTTCCGCCCACGCGAGCGACGTAGGCGATCAAACATCGAGTCACAGCATTCGCCTAAGTCGATACTCCGTACAGCATGGACATCGACCCGCTGGAGCGCACTATTGATGTCGCCAACCTCCACCCGACCGACATTATGCAAAAGTACGCCATCGATTTCATCATGCTGTTTACGCAAGCGAAATACCAGGTCTCTTGCGCAAGCGACTTCTTTGCTCCCGCGTACCAAAACTCGCGTATAAGCGAATCGGTATGCACCTCTCCATCCCGCATTTTGCTCCAACGGCAAGCAGGTCCACCCTCAAAAACCCACTGACCACGTCCAGCTAAAGCAATTAACTTGCCACAATTCTAGCCTTCCTTGCGGCCGTAAGGACAGATCCTTCGGTCATTGAAACGCCATCTAATCTCCATCAACGTCTCATGGACATGATGCATCATGTTTATGTACCCCGATCTCGAGGGTCGGCCAGAGTGGAACATCCAAAACAAAAAAGTGGTTCATCGGTTCCGGAACGAGACGAGTCAGTTCCACTACTCCATGACCCCGGCACTATCTGTCCAACGGAACAACTGACTCGACATCCATATGAACTGCTATATTAACGACGTCCTTCTTGCCTATCTGTCTACTGAACAAGCCGAAAGTAGCAATGCCAACCCGGCTCGCGGATCACATCAATATAAGTCAGATAGACTGGCAAGTTTGGAAACCTGATCTCGCGTCCAAGCCAGCATGGCAACATGTGCCGGTTCAACTGTGATTGTCGAAGGGATCAACGTCTAGGCTTGGAGAAGATCTCGGTCGAGTGGATGATGTTCTGTAAGCCACGACACCAAGAAGATGAAGGATTGCTACAGGGCGCCCATTTTCTCGAGGACACACGCATTACCGGTCCGTGGAACGTGCTTTGGGCAGTCATCTCGACTTTCTTCGGGTTGTCGTGATTGCTGTGTCGCTCGCACAGGATTCTTCCAGCACTCAACGTCAAAGCTGATCGTTGGTGTGTACCACTGTTTACTTCTCGATGGCAGGACAGCCCACCACAAGTGTCATATGTGGGCTTCCTGTGCTCATACTAATAAGCAGCACTTTACACCTAGCGTAACGACTGGCAAGACCACTCGACAGCAGTACCTTGAATGGGCCAGAGTGGATCTGGCAAGTCTCCTGACCATGACCAGACACATCCGAGAACCTCTGCTCGCTTTGGCGGCAACATCTCTGACCTTCATATCGACTGTCAAGGATATCTTCATCTGGAAGAAGAAGAATGAGCTTTTAGCGCGTCGGCAGGTTTATACTGGTAGGGTCGTGGAGTGTGGCGCTTCCTTTCACCCATCAACAACCGTGCTTGAGTGCTTTGCGCCGATAATAACTCCGAAAAGCTATAGCCTAACAAGGCCATCATATCACAGCATGAGGAAAGTCTAGCCATGCAAAGTCCCTTCCATGGACCCTTGAACCGTGAATGATCATTCTGGTGGGACTGGACGACCACGGTGTACAGGACCCGCAAATCCAGATCCCGTCGAGAGACCGAATCAAGACGACGCTTTCTGGCCTTATGGTCTATCAAAGTGTTGCAAACAGCCGGACTACTCCGCTGATCGTCTCTCCAAACCGCTTTCCACAGTAATCAAGGCATAGTAACGAGGTACGAGGGCACACCGGCATAACAACTCAATGTGACGACATAGACGGACAAACTCTTCGCGGCAAACCCCAACGACATCGAATGACAAAAGTTGATCGCAGCAACAGTCACTGGACTTTTGAGTCAGTTGTCAGCATTGTACATAAGCGCAAGCGCGGTCGAGAGTACGTTCGTGGACATAAGGACCCTCTGCGTCAACGTCTTTTCAACGATCCGCAAATCACAAGGCCGTCAGTCTAGGGCTTCTCGTCGTGGAGAAAAAATGACAAGCAGAGATCGATCTGTGGACGGAAATAAGACCAAACCTTCAACTCGACACTTCTCCGTGCCGTCCATGTTGGCCATATCACTTATAGATCTTTGCTGACACTATCGAGTATTGGATGCAACTAGGTTGACAATAACTCGACACTGTTCACCTGGCTGCGCTATAGTCTACTGCATGTTCCTGCAGGACTTAGCAAGTCTCCTTTGTCATCCCGCTGGAAATCGATATGATCCTCCTGTTTCTGCGCATGCTTTTCCCGCAAGACCTGCTAAAGCATGAAGTGATCCAGACTGAACAACACACAAGAAGACCATTCGGGGCAAGCTAAACTAGGACCAACAAAAGCGCATCGAACAAGTGCGATGCACACTCTTAGAGAGTTGTGTCCCCATCGCTATCCGCTATCTTCCCATTCCCCCTTCTGCGTTCGGGATCAGTAGAACTTAGGAGAGTCGAGATGATGACAAGCAATGTACATACGACTCCCACTCGATCTTCCATCCCTTGACCTTCATCCCTTCCAACTGTGCATTTCCTTCGATGTTCCATGGGGCAAACATTCACGGAACATGAAATGCATGTTCCCAGTTACCTCTAACTAGACAGAGAAGAAAAAAGAAAGGGAAGAGTGACCTCATGCGCAAAACAACAGTAACCTACCAATCATATAAAAAAAGCCAATGACTACTTTTCCCCCCATGCATACATTCAGATATGTAGACTGGAAGATACAGAAACTTGTTTCGCTTTTTCTTGCTATTCGAAGCTAATAAGTATTGAGGTCAGATGTTATATCACAGAACCAATCAATCATCTATGATCTTCCCACATATGCTCTTTAACCCCTGTCTTTGACATCTAATCACTACCTTTGCCAATATTACCCTGCTCTTCTTGTCAAGCAAGTAAACAACTTGCCTTACTCCGTGGAAGTTCAGGAGAACAAAGTCATACAGAGATTGAAATAGATATCGATAGATGTGTCTATCTACGTTCGATCGCTCTGAGAAAACTTGGACAAGGAAAGCGCCATGACAAAAGCACTGTAGCCACCATTTCCGATTAACCATGTCTGACGGGTTGGTCTTGCTAAACTAGTTGTAAGTGTCAAATAATCAACATCTAAAAAAATGATGTCCTGATTACCGCCGTCTGATGGCCTTTGCAAGAAAAAGGAAGACACGAATTAATTGGAAGAGGAAAGAAGGAAGTTGCGATTGTAATGGTGTATTAATGGTGCTTTTAACAGCTATGCTTTATCCATCTGTGAACAAATATAGAAAGAGCAAAAGAGGAAAGAGGCGATATAGGGGGCCAAGAAATCAAACAAATGCCTAAAACGCCAAAAGACTGTTTTTACAAAGAACTACATGTATGTGGTCAACGAGGAAGGAGCAGACCGCACATCATCAACGATACTTGGCCAAATCATCCTCCACCTCATCCTCGTCCTCCTCACCCTCTAGCATCTCATCGTCAAGACCAATCTCCTCACTGACAACATCCGTACACCTTCCACAAAGTGATTCAGGCTCATCAGAAGTGTATTGCCAGCATCTGATGCATTTCTCGCCGTTGGGAGGCAACACTACGGCTTTACCAGTAGCAGGTGCATCATCATCACCACATTCGAACTCACATTCGAATTTCCAGGCTGGTGGCTCATCAGGTTCTAGAAGCATAGCGCGAAGTTTCTCATCTGGCTCTTGCTCGGCTACCTTGCGGCGGAAGTCTGGGTCGTCGGGGACCATCGTGGCTTCGGAGACGACAAAGAGTTCGGCTAGCTCGTCGTTTGTGCCGAGATCAGAGAGGAGGGCAAGCATCACTTTGCCAGTCTTGCGAGGCATCTGAAGCTCAACGCGGCACGCCAGTCCACTGCCAAGTCTGCCTGCTCTGCGTGCACTTTCTTGAGCAGATTTAACGGCTGTTGAGACAGTATTGAAGGTCTTGATGACCATCTCCATGGCACCTTCAGCTCTGTACGAGTCGAACTCGGCGCTGAATGGGTATTCCCATAGTCTTCTGTTGATGTTCATGACATCGTATGGTGCCCAATGTTCCGGAGTGTGTTCCCACACCTCTTCGATGAGATGAGGAGTGATGGGACCCAACATATGGCAGAGCTCTTCCATGATGATGGAGAGAACTGTTTGCGTATGTCTGCGAATTTCTTCGTCTTCGGCATACAATCTGTCCTTGATGACCTCAAAGTAGAAGCCTGAGAGATCGGTGTTGATGAATTTGTTGATGACTTGCACACCCTTGTGAAACTCATAGGCGGCACAATGTTTCCATACCTCTGCTGCCGTTTTGGAGAGTTGGTGAAGGGTGACTTGATCGGCAAAGTAGAGTTGCTGCAAAAGTTCTTCCACAGGCAAGGGAGCAGGATAGTCGTTCAACACACCAAGGAGCCATTTGAACGTCGTGCGGTACTTGTGAAGTGATGAGTGTACGGCCTGGAGGACAGGCTGGCCAATGACAACATCCTTGGTGTAGTCGCTGCTTGCAACCCATAATCGCAGAGCGTCAGGACCCATGGCGTCTTTCTTGGTTTGGACGGGACGGGGGACAGTCTTTGTTCCCTTCTTCGTTTTTGCCGGCGGAATGATGGTCCCGCTGATAATCTCTTCTGGAGAGATCACATTTCCTAATGATTTGCTCATCTTACGACCGGCTTGGTCGAGAGTAAATCCATGGGTAAAGATGGCCCCAACAGGGGTGTTGGCGGTATCAGTTTGGCCAGAGAGGTGGGTCAGGAGAAGAGACTGGAACCAACCACGATGCTGGTCGGAGCCCTCGAAAATCATATCTGCATGAGTGCCATCTTCGCGCTTTTCAAGCTGAGCCCAAGATGTTCCACTGTCAAACCAGACATCCATAGTGTCCTTGCCACGAATGTATGCTTCACGATCGAGGCCTGGCACAATCCAAGCAGGGTCGTCGGAAGCATCAGCCCACCAAGCATCGATACCGCGTTTCTGGATGGTCTTGATGATGTGTTCAATACTCATAACTGTCAGAAGAGCTTCACCTGTTTGCTTGTGGAACAGAGCTGGGATAGGCACACCCCAGGATCGCTGACGCGAGATGCACCACTGACTGCGACCTTTCAAGAAGCTTTCCAGACGTGATTTACCTGTTTCCGGAACGAACATGATGTCGTGGATGGCTTTCAGGGCAGATTCTTGAACACTGCCGACATCGGCGAACCATTGATCAGTAGCTCTGGTGATTACAGGTTGCTTTGTTCTCCAATCAATAGGGTTCTTGTGTCTGAAACTATGGGTCTTGAAGATCAGGGACGAGCCGGCTTTGAGCGAGGGGACAGAGAGCTTGGTATGAGGGTTCCTGAGCAAAGCTACGACGGCCTTTGCACCATCTTTCTCAACAGGGAGACCTTGAAGGTAGGAGGGGTCCGAGGGGAAAGCCTTGGTAGTGTACTTTCCATAATCGTCGACAGGGGCGAAAGCTGGACCAATACCCAGTTTCATGCACACGTTATAGTCGTCCATGCCGTGGCCAGGAGCGATGTGGACCAGACCGGTACCTGAGGTGGCAGTGACGAAGTCGGCATGAATGATCTTGTTGTGTTCCTGGGAGATGACATTGATGTACTCTGTGTTTTCCAGATCGGAGCCCGACAAGCTATCTACAAGAATGTTGATGGAGGCACCCTCAGGCAGATGGTTCTGTAGCGATTCGACACGGTCCTTTGCAACAATGACCTGGCCTCGCAAGTCGTTGGAGAGGTCTTCACCGGTGACTTGAAGCAGTACGTACTGCATGTCGGAACGTACGGCGATGGCCTTGTTGGCAGGCAGAGTCCAGGGAGTTGTGGTCCAGATCAAGGCGCTAACCGAGTCGGCTTGGACGGCAGGATTGTCGGCCAGGACCGAGGGCAGCTTGATCAAAGGGAACTTGACAAAGGCAGCGACAACGCGATGGTCTTCATCGTATTCGAGTTCGGCCTCGGCCAGGGCTGTACCGGAAGAGGGCGACCAGTGGACGGGCTTGTTCTGGCGGTAGATCAGACCTGTCGGGGAGATGGTCAGTATGGCATGCTAGAGGCTGACAAGGCTGAACAGGGACGAACCTCACCTTTTGCGACCATGTTCTTGAAGACTTGCAGCTGCTTGATCTCAAAGTCGGGGTCCATGGTCTTGTATGGCTTGTCCCACTCGCCCATGACACCCCAGGATCGGAAAGCATCCATTTGCTCCGAGATTGTCTTTGTCGCCAGTTGCTTTGCGGCGTCGCGGATGGCCAATGGGCCGAGACCAGCACCGTGAGCAACACTGGCCTCCTGCTTAGGATCATCGACCAGACTCTTGGCTTGCTTGTCTATGGTGGATTGCTGGTGGGCTTGCAGAGCCTTGAGCTCGATGGGCAAGCCGTGGCAGTCCCATCCTGGTCTGTATGACACTCTGAGGCCTCTCTTGGCGTAAGTTCTCAGGATGATGTCCTTGTTGATCTTGTTCAAGGCGTGTCCGACGTGTACGGGACCGTTTGCGTATGGAGGGCCATCGTGGAGGGTGAATGTGTTACGCTCGCCCCTTTCGTTCTCACTGGGGAGGTTCTCTTTTTGCCAGGCATAAAAGTCGTCGGCACATCGTGTTCGGTATTTGAGCAGTTCTTCGGTGGATGGTCTGGCGGGAAAAGTTGACTTGGGCAGGTGCAGCGTTTGCGACCAGGAGCCTGCCTCTGCCGCTGCTCGGAGTCCGCGTGTTAATCGAAACATGTTCAGTCCCTCGTCATGTCGTTCCTTCTCTTGCTACGTTGGTTCCTCCTTCCTTCTCTTCAATGTGATCGCTCTTGCCTTTGCTGGAAAAAAAGTCGTCATAGCTCCCACTGCTTCAGCCGACGGCGGACGCGCTGCCTTGGCGTGACTTTGTCGTCTTCACCGCCATCCAGAATACTTATTTTTGACCCAAACATCTGACAAACATGGCTGCGCCTTTGTTGCTATACAAGGCGACGAGACCCTCGTAGATTTCTCGTTACCGAGTTACTGCTTACTACAATCTTGTTTATCCCTGCCTGAAACCAATCTCACCATCAAGGCGTCTCAATTCCCGAAGCCTCACAGCTACTCGAGTACATTTTCCACCACTCTTGATTCAACCAAGTGCTCTTTCAACAAGACGTATCTTTTGGTATACGAAATATCCTGTCTCCCACTGGTCAATTGACCAAATCTCGACACCCTCAGTGCCTCGCCAATGCATGCATGTTTGCCTCGTCCACTTCAACAAGCAACCCTCAACCATCTGTCCATTGCTTGCTCGCCACGTTCCTTCCTCATGCCTTTATTCATGTTCATCGACTTTCCTCGGTGCTGGTATCACAATGGCCTATATGAGTCTGCAAGATGCCCCGAGAAATGTCGTACCGTTCATGCCGTCGACTCTTAGCTACCTTAGACTTGCATGACCATGTCCATCCATACTTCTTTCTTCTGTGTCGGCTTGATGTTTGATGAGGTAAGTCTTTTCTTGATCACCAAGTGCCAATCTCTCTGAACATTTGTCCTCCCAGCACGGTGTATGCCAGACAGTCGCTGAGCAATGCAACGACCATACCAACCTTGTAGCTTGGCTGAAGGTTTGTCACGACTGTGTTGTTCGTGATGCATTCTGACTATCCTAGAATACCGCCATCCTCAAAAAGAAGGTTAACGGACAGCGGTCCTGGGAAGACAAACGCAGATGGACTCATCGTATCCTGTGAGATCAGTCTTTTCTCTCCCTCGGACTTCAACTTATACCTTGCAGCATTGTCATCCGCTCAACTACTCGGTCTCCAACCTCTTGTCGGTTCGTCGACAAAACTTTGACCAGACGCCCTGTCTCACTTGACACTCATAACTTGCTCTGTGAGCATATACCCCGAGAGCGCATCAATCATTTGGGCTCGCCTCTGGTCTACGGGAGGCATGATTGTGACATTTGTCAGGGTATGTTTTCATCTTCCATGTTAATCTCACACCCGCTGACGAGATGGCGTCAGTCGCTTTACTACGTGCAGAGATTCAAGAACCCGCTGATGCACCACCCATACCCTTCTTCTGGCAAACAGCAATCTGGAAGCAACACCGGTTGAGCGCTTCAGTAATCGACTGCTCCGACTTTCGCTTCGCAATCCTGAACAGTAGCCTCGAGCACCAGATTCAACACTTGTACGATTACAGAGCTCTTCCGTTCCTCATTCTGCAAATCTACATCGAAGAACTCTTGAGCAGCATTGGAAGAGCAAAGATGTCCGAATACCGCATTGAACCACCTCCGACAGTCATCGAAAAGTACAATCACCACATCAATCTCAAACGCCAATGTCTCGCTTACATCCCTTTCCTCTGCTGGCTCATCGACTTTGATGTCTTGGCTGATACAGTGTTCGCCTGCGAGGCCTGTTTAAGATCATGTCTGTTGCACGACACACCCATCATCCAAGCAACACTGATCTATGCAGACCAAGAACTCGCTCATCTCAACCAACTCCTACACTTCCAACTCTGTTGTCACCATCCACATCTACCACCTCCTTCACCGCCGGCTCCCAAACCACCAACTCCCAAACCTCCTACACCCAAGCCTGCGACCCCCAAGCCGCCACACAACCCTTGCTGCAACCACTGCACGCATCCCAACCATCCAAACCATCTTCCCCATCTCTCCCTAACCCTCGTCCTCCCTCTCATCCTCTCCCTCCTTCTCTTGATCCCTCTCCTCCTTGTCGCCCTCTACATCCGCCACAACTGGAAGCTTACATGGCTCTTCTACATCTTCTCTCTGGCATTCCTCTGCCATCTCTTCATCCGCCACTACATACACTCATCTCTAGAGCACACCCGCAACAATATCTCAGCATGGGTGACTGAAACGAGAAAAGCGATTGTTGCGGCACTGATCTTGATTACTGTGTTTTTGCAATGTTGATGTTTTGAGGGGCTTTTTTTTTCTTTCTCAAGGTTGGTGATTCTCGTTGGTGGTGGACAAGGGTTAGAAGTTGATGTAGTGTGTGTCAAGTCAGAAATCTACTTTCTTTTTACCACGGCTTGATTTGATGGATACGCGTATCGCCTTGTTTGCGTATGCCAGCGTCGTCAATACGGTCAGGTGACTTGGCCATACAGTTAGGCAGGCTGGACAGCAGAACATCCATGATCATGGAATCAAAGTTGAGGATGAGATACAACGGTATAAACCACTTCACGAATGAGAAACAAGATCAGGTAGTATAAAAGTGTTTGTTCTTCTAAACTTTTTAATCATTGATCAAGTCATGCGGTGACTATCAATTGATAAAACTATTACATGAAGTTATGCTAGGGCATAGTGTACAGACGTAGCGATTCGTGAAAAAAAGAAACTCCTTCCTCCTTATGTCAACCTGATGGTGGTGTACATTTTTCGAGTTGCAATAGTGGTGGAGAGATGAGTCGACTTGCTTAGAGGAGAGCAGCGAAGCCGAGAGCGGCACCGAGGACACCACCGACAGCGGGAACGGCGTTGTGGCCAGCAGCACCAGTGGCAGATGAGGCAGCCGAGCTGGCAGCGGAACCGGCGCGAGAAGTGGCAGACGAAACAACACCACCGGCACCAGAGGAACCAGATGAGGCGCGGGACGAGGCACCGGACTGGGCAGATGAGACGGCGGAAGAGACGCGCGACGAGGCGGAGCTCAAGGCACCTGTGCCGGAGCTAAGGGCAGACGAGGCCGAGGATCTGAGGGAGGCCTCCTCGGATGAGAGGGAGCTCTTGGCCGAGCCAGTGGCAGTGGACTGGGCAGCCGAGAGGGAGCTCAGACGGGAGCTGATGTCGGCGCTCTCGGAGACGAGGCCAGATGAGACGGAGGCGAGGGCTGAAGAGGCACTGCCAGTGAGGGTGGAGACGGCACCAGCGGCACCCGAGGTTCCAGCACTTGCAATCGACGAGGCGCCAGAGACAGCCTCGCTGCCGACAGATGAAGCACCGGAGGCGACGACGGATCCGACGGAAGAGGCACCAGAGATACCCGAGCCAACACCAGAGGTGGCAGCAGAGACGACTGAACCAGCACCGCTAGTACCAGCAGAGATGATGGAACCACCGACCGAGGTGATGTCGGAAAGGATCTGTGCAGAGGCCGAGGCGGCGAGGGCAGCGCAGACGAAAGAGTACTTCATTTTGATGGTTGTGATGTGTGTGGATTGAAGTTTGGTGTAAGGTGTGTGTAGGTGATGAGTGGTTTGATGGACAAGATGTGGATTGAGATGGAGCTCAAAGAAGGTGCGGAGGTCAGCAGGTGTTTATATACGAAAGGAAAGGCGCGACTTTCACATCGCTTGCATTGCAACATCCGAGCATCGAATGACGGGGGACGTGAAACCCGGGCCCCCAATACAAAGGCCCTATACCTATTTGCTCTAGCAGTCTATCAGACCTGCCTCTGATTGGCCGTCATCGGCCTGTCTTGCCAATTTACCTTCCTACTTTCCATGTTACGAGCAAAAGGAGGCTGATCCACGCAAACACCTACGACTTTCGGCAGGTTCTGGCCACGGATGACGCATCTGCGTACGAACGAAGCAACAAATAGACGTCACAACCTTCTTTGGAGGCAAATTAGGTCAGGCAGGCGTTACCCGTCGTTTCGGCCTTGGGGGTTCAGGGGAGAGCTACTACGTAACGTGGGGAAGTGGCTGGAATGATCTGTTCGTTCCCGACATCTTGCATGAGAATTTCTATTTGTGTATGATCATGATCATCCGGCTGGTTGATTGATTGTTTTGATTTTCCAGGTTCTGCCGGCTTGAAGACCTCATCGACACGGGCAGCAACCGTGGCAAGAACATGGACAAGAATCAGCAAAACTGTAACAAGAGCTTTTACTTTGGAGGCTCGGAACAAGTTTTCCTTTCTCAGGAACATACTTCCGCCTACGTATATTGCCTTGGCGAAGCTGTTTCTAGAAATCCTTCCGGATGCTCCGATTCTGAGACGACGACATGACCTTGTGCGTGGACATGGCAACAAAGCATCGACACCCCGGTTCATTGCTGACGGCTGACCGCACGCATTGCTCTTCGTACTGTCCCGTCGCAATCTACACAGCCGTGATTGTGATGTTGGATGGCTGCTAGCAGCTCGTCCTAAGCTCATACTACTGCTTAGCCCTGTCTTGCGCCACTGCATAAGCCTCAACGTACTTGAAGTACGCGCGTCAGCCCAGCATAAAGGCTTGGCTTCTCGTTCGGCGACTCATGCTACCTCCGGAGGTGAGATCTGATCTGATGCTTTACGAGGTGCAATCCTGCTTGCAGACGGACTGCCAGGCGTGGACAAGGAGGAAAACAGGTTTTGCTGTAGACTGGCATCTGCGACTTACGACTCGATAGTAAGCATGTTGTTTTCTCTTTTCTTCTTTTTTACCCCATTTTTCTTTGCCGACGCTATCACCCTGGTTGATATAATTCTGCATCCTCGCGTAGCCAACGCTCAGAGGAAGCACTTGTTGGATCTTACGATAGTACGCACTCCTCAGACTAGTGCTACCATGGTATTGAAATAGCCATACTTGCTGTCCTTGACCGTGGTGGAGCACTCAATGTCGAAACTCAAAATCCGACAGCGGGGCTCTCGCCGAACATGCGTATATTCACGGATAGCGAGAGTAACTTACGCCTCATCGTCCAGTCGATCCATAATCTCATGAGCTGCCTTTGCATACACCCGACATGGCATGTCGATCGCCGTATCCCATGCCAGCTCCCAAAACCGTCGCTTCCAGAACGTCCATCTCCCTGCACAATATGTCCTTCCTTCCCACTGAGACTGTACAGAATGTTTATTGTCATCGTCAGGCAACTGATCCATGAAACAAAGCTCGCGAATCTTGCTTCCAGCAATCATGATCCAGGTCGCTGCAGGCGGCAAATACATACGCCACATCTCTCGCAACTCTCGCGTATCATCATATGGCCAATCCACGCCCTCATACATGGCAATGCTCGCTGCAAACGAAACATTGGGTTTTCTGTCCGCATGGACCATCAAGTTCGCGGCGAATATTGTGATGTTTAGTAGTTCCGGAGCCTGAGCATGCCATTCTGCATCATTGCAATCTGGATCGGCGATAGCTGAACAAACTCGTTAGCGACTTACATCAAACAAGGTGATACTACCTAAACAAGAAGCTGAGATCGCAAAGCTCCTCATTCTCAGACTCACTCATGCCGTATTCCCAAAACATTTGACTGAATTTGGGTAGATCCCGCCAGTACACCCAATATCCAAATTCCACAACTCTTCCCGAGCTAGAAATGACGTCTGGTTGGTTCCGCAATGCAATAACCAATTCAGCGAGTTGTGCAGGGGCATCGCCATCGATTGACCTTGCTGCTTGACAGATGATTGCCCAAAGAATGGCAATGTCATTCCGTTGCCTGGTCCTGAGACAAGGTTCGCAGATGTCCGCAATACAGCGCGCGGCTTTTGGAATTGAAAGCCCACCGGTCAAGAAGTATTCGATGGCATCGATGGCTTGGAGGTCCTCGTTCATGACGTCGGGATTTTGTGTGTGCATTCTTCTGTTCTCCCGCGCGCAAGTAGCCCAGACTGGAGCACATGTCATTGTTGCGACAAGCAAGGTATCTCGTGAAGCGACGTGGGTTAATTGTAGAGCCTTGCTGCCAACAGGTGTAGACAAGGGTTCGATGCGACATCTCCAAGCCCAGAAGGATGAGTTTTATCATACTCGGTGCGGCCATGGATAAAATATCAGGCTCTGTGCGCTCAAAACTATGTGAAGCCTGATAAATTATCCGTGGCCGTGGGGAGTAGAGTATACGTTGGGTATCCGAGTTAGGCAGTGATTGACTTCGATATGTGGCCAACGCCAGGGCCAATGGCACCGCCTCCCCGTGTGTTACACTCTGTCACGCCTGCACACCAATTGGCGAAATGTCGATATTCTTGCTCTTGTGCTTCAACTACGCCATCTTCACGACCACAACGTATTCTCGAGGCTGCGGTTACAACGACGAGGAACGCAAAGGCAGTGGTTTCGTGCTCTATGGATTGGCAATATAGACCCGACGTATCAGCCTCCAAAAGGTCATGTACAGATGTGACAACTTTCACCATATGGAGAAGCTCGAGTTGCATTGTTCTCTATCGCTAAGACTTTGGAGACAGTGGTGACACGGAGTAACCCAGCCCAATGTCTCCTAAGCAATTACCTGCTTATCTCCCGGTGAAAGAATCCCTTAGCATTTCCGACCAACGGCTTATACGAAATGGTGTGTTTCAACCGTCTCACATCAAATGAAAGACAATGCTGCGATATCCGTGACTGCAACGGTATATCTCTACTCTCCTTGACACCCCTTAACCCAGTCTCCTCAATATCTATGATCGTCTCTACAATCTTAGCGTAAGTGATACTGTTCAGCAGACCTTCCTGTCGATTTGACATCCGAAGCAGATGGACGATCTTCCGGCGGAGGGTTGGGTCGCGGCAGTGGCGAGAGACTTCATAGAGAGGGCCTATTACGCCCATGTCTAGAGAGAAAGAAGGGGCGAGTGGTGATACTTGTAGCGCGTCGGAGTCCGACAGACCTAAATTCGTTTGTGCCAAGGACACAATGGCGCGATAAAGAGGCAGGAACGAGTCAGTTATGGCAGCCTTTTTGTCTTCGCTTAGATTGGCAGCTTCTTCGGTGAGGATATCCGTGGTTTCGAGAAGTCTCCGCATGTGTAGGACATTATGGGCGGCAGTTTCTCGTGGGATTGGTTGTGTGGTATGAGCGACCTTGGAGACTCCTAGCATGATGCAGAGTCGTTGAATTCGTTCTTCCAATGTCAATTCGCCGAAAATAGCAGCACAGTCTTTTAGCAGGGCTTGACAGGAGGCACGCCAGTCGCCTAGTGCTTTGTACTTTGAAGATCCTTCTTTTGTCTCATGTTCACTGGGATTCGATCCGAACATGTCTTGATCGATTGACTTCGTCTTTTGTAAATACACGATGAATTTGATCAAGTAGTAGAGGAATGACTTACACGACGAGCATGTATCTGCAGACGAGAGATGATATCCTCATACAGAGGCACTTGCTGACTCCCAGAACTCGGCAACATGGCCACAGAGTGCTGGAGAAGTGAGACGGCAGAGGCAAGATGACCTTGCATGATCTCAATGCATATAAACACGATCGCTGTGGTCATTGCAGAACTCGAGTTGATCCTGTCCTTTATCTTTCCAGACACTGAATTGATATGACTTCGAATTGCAGCATCATAATGTTGTAGAGCCAACTGATTATGCTGTCCCTGACGCTGTGTATTCGTAAAGTCCCGATGGAGCTGGGAAAGTGCAATCAATGCATGTCTGGTAGCAACATCCTGTTGAGCCAATTGTAAGACATGGCAGTCCCAGAACTCCGAGGATGAGTTTCCTGCAAACTGTGGGATGGATACTCGCAGTAAGAAATCAATCGCACTGGATTCCTCTGCGGTTTTGTATACGTTCAAACTCAATTCGCGAGGGCGGCTTGGAGATGGTGTTTCAGATGCAGTATAACCATCGCATTTTCTACCGGTTGACGAACACTTCTGACAGCTTGGTCGTGCTTCGTCACATTTGATACGCCTGACTGGTAATGATCAGATTTGGTCCGGTATGGATTACGAGACAACTCACTTCTACGATGACGAATTAGCAAGCAGTATCGACCCGATCGACGAAGACAGCATACCTGCAGGTCACACATCCAGTCCGCGTCCTTGGTTTATACGGGCGCTTACTCTCTACAGTCCATTTATCTGGCATGATGTGATGCTCACCATTCTAAGTGCGGTGGAATGGACTGCTATGGATCCGAAACATCTCGAGATCACCAATCGCTTCTGTGGAGTGTGCCGGAAAGAAGGGTTAATGTTGATGAGAGCGGAAAAGATGGCAGACTGGGGGCAGGACAAAAACTGGAAATCTACGGCTTCGGCATGCGGATGCTTGCGACGCGGTGCTGTGAAAGTTTCGTGGCGGTGCACATAGACTTGCGGATTGTACTATGATTCATATATGATGTTACTCAGCCATGCTTCATTAATTGGTTGCGTGGCCCAATGGCAAGGCGCTTGACTACGAATCAAGAGATTGCAGGTTCGATCCCTGCCGTGATCATTTGCCTTTTGCTCCGAGTGTTTTGAAACGGTGCAGGTGTCCAGGAGTTGTTTCTTTTTCGCTTGCTCAAAAACATGATAATCCGTTAGACTTGGCATAACTTTGCGTGCCGGTAACAATTCTCGTGCGTGCTTGCCTCGAAAATCGGGCTTCTACCCTTGTCCTCTCTCCGCCGATCAACCTGTTTGCAATACTTTTTGCAAGATTGTCATCAAGTTCCCCTCTCTTCTTTCATAGCTACCAGAAGACAGTCTTTGGCACAGCAAGAGAAAGGCGATGTGGATAGTTCAAGAAGAGGATTCTTAATATTTGTATACATGGCGCATCGAACCCAACGCACCTCACCAATCTCATACCAACATCTCCCTTATTTGCAATCCAAACATATCAGGCGTATCAAAGGTCCATCTAGAACATAGATGAAACGGATCTCTACTCTCACACCAGTGCGTCCAGTGATGGACTAATTAATTCGGTCTATCAAGAGACGAGGAAGGTAGGGCATGCGGGATTGCTGCTCATCTTCCATCACAGTATCCTGGCTCTTTCGGGCTTCCTGAAGCCCAGCTCATCACGGTTAGCGCAGTGGTGTAGCCCATGATGAAGAGCCCAAAGATGACGAGCAAAATGTCAGCAATACGTTGCCACGAGCGAGTTGCGACAGCACGGTAATGCATAAGGGGCTACAATCATGATTAGTCCGAAGAACAACAAGACGAGCGAGGTTGACTTACAGGGTAAACGAAGACGAGAGGAATGCAGGCGAAACTTCCGACAAGCGCAACAAACTTGTCGAGCTGTCCTGCACCAGCCCACGCGATGACTGCACAGAGCGCAACCATGAAGAATCTGAATACGTTCTTCTTCCACTTAATCCAAGGGTTATACTTGCCGGTACGACTAAAGAGCTGTTGAGAAGTGATCTCAATAGCAGGGTAGATCTGCAGGGGAGTGGAGAGCAAGATGGCCACAGAGTAGATGAACTGCACGCTGTTGACAAGCTTGTTGTCCTGAGGCATGTTGAGGAGGACCACAGTCTTTGTGGAGCTACCGTAGGCGGCGTACGAAAGAGCGCCCATGGAGATGAAGATGACAGTGACTGCAACCATGACTGTTCCCAAGACACGAGGGAACTTCTTGGGGTCCTTCATACCGGATTGGATAGGAATAATAAGACCAATACCCTCGAAGGTGAAGATGGCAGTACCAATGAACAGGGTCCAGTCGTCCTTGTTGAACTGGATGATATCAGCGATACCGCCGTTGTCAACCAAGGTCAGAATGTCGTAGTAGTAGAGGTAAACAAGACCAAGGACAATGAACAAATCGGCAATCAAAGCGAGCTTCTGAATGTTGTTGATGTTGCGGTACAAGCTGAGAGGCAAGAACACGACCATCTGCATCAAGATCATGTATTTGATGTCGATGAAGGTACGACACTTTGTGACGGCCAAGACAAAAGCCTGCAGGTTTTCCGAGACAAAGACGATATAGGCCGAGGAGAAACCAATCTGACTGATGACGAGAGAAGAGTTGATGAGGTTGCGGAACCATCTGCCGTAGATCTTGCCGCCCATGTCACCGAAAGAGGCGTGGACCTTCAGACGGACGTTGACGAGCAGGATAAAACACCAGAAACTCAGGAGAGCGATACCCAGGAGGACCAAGTTACTGAACATCATACCGCCGTTGAGGTAGGCACGGGGCAGAAATAAGACTCCAGTTCCCACGAATGACTTGAGTAGTAGCATGGCAGCACCGCCAGGACTACCCTTGCCAGCTTGCTCCTTTCTTCTTCGCTTGCGCTTACCAGGGGTCAGTAACGCGCTGTCTTCGCCCCATTCGCGCTCTTGGCCATCCCGATCGTCGTCATCGTCGTCTTGGTAGGTTTCGGAAGTGAAGTATTCATCCGGCCCAAGAGCCTCATCGTCGTCTTCCAGCGATTCACCAGCGAAGTGACCGTAAAGGGTGAGGAACTCGATGAAGTTGTTGGCCAGGAACTGAGGTTGTTGACGAGCAGGGGGCTCGGTCTGAGCGCGAGTGGAGCCGTAGTTGGGTCTTGAGGTGCGTGCCTCGGGGGCAGGAGAACCAGCAGTACGGCGAATGTAGTCTCTGCGCAGACCTCCAGGCATTTTAATGTTTGTAAGTTCTGGGTCGTCTTCATTTGGGCGAGGCAGATTGACACTCAGACTTCTCTTCAAACGACCAGTCTCACGAGCCTGGCGCTCTCCCTCCTCACGCTCGCGCTCTTCGGTGTAGCGGTAGATGTGTCTTGTCATGTCTCCACCCTGCAATTGAAGACTCGAGAAGTGCTCCTCGTCGATGCCAGGCCCATTCTCGACAGAATTGGCGACTTCGGGAAGGGCTGATTGACGGAAGGATGACGAGACTTGGAGGTTCTGATGCGAGGTGCGCTGGGCGGGACCGACCAAGTGCCGGCGCAAAACCTCGAGGTCTTCGTTCTTGTTCGGACTTTGCGAGTACGAGGCATCGTCGGAATAGGCTTGGGCGGCGGGAGCAGGAGATGCAAAACGAGGCGGGCTTCCAGCAGCAAAGCTTCCTCTCAGGGCTTGCGACAGCGATGAGGGGCCGGGCCCGGGGATGGAGCCTCGAGGATATGACGCTCCGGGCAGAGGCTCATTGTCGTCTGCACTGTCGCGGCGGGAGTCGTCTTGGCCGTCGAGCTGACGCGGGGTGGGAATCTGTCTGATGGGAGGAGTGCCAAAGGGAACGGGACTCGCAAGTCTGGCGGTCGAGTAGCTGCGAGAAGACGGCGAGCCTTGGCCGTACGGGGAGGGTGAACGTGGGGGTGCGGACCCAATGGGTTGCGGTGATGTGCCGCTGCGATTGCCTGACATTGCTGCTCTGTCGGCTGAGGAAGGTGGTCGTCGATTGAAGAAGGAGCGCTCAAGAACAACAAGGGCCGTCGGCGGACGTTCAGGTCAACATGTCCAGATTGCAGATTACCCTACGCGAGGTCACTGGCTCGTACAAAGACCCTGCACTGACACCCGCAGCGGGTGCCCGCCGTCTCGTGTCCGCCTGACTTGGGGCAACGCCAGCCGAAGTCATCCAAGCCAAGCCTGTCCGCCGCATGCTTGTTTGTTCACATGCACAGTTGCACCTTCCTTCCGAGTCCTTCGAGCCTCACGATTTCCTTGTGTATATCGGCAATGACCTAGCTCTGTTCTCTGCTTGATTCGACGGCTTTGAAGTCGCAAGCTGTCTATATCTATTCGTCGTCGCTATCGCTGCCTGCCACCTCCTGTGCTTCATCCTCTCCATCGTCTGCCACCTCCGCCGGGCCATCCATGACGAATGCAACCAGGCATGTGATGCGGTGCCCTGTCTCATGCGTCCCTATCGACGTGGCAACTTGACGCACCGCTCCCTTTGCTTGTTCCCGAGCGTCTCCCAGAATCTCCGAAATATTGCATCTCCACAGCCTGACTGCGCCATCGCTGCTGCCCGTTATGAAGATCAGAGGTGCCCCGGCCTTGTGTTGCAACACCTCAAAGTCCTTTATCCTACCGCTGAATCCTGCCTGGTTGCCTCCCAGCTGTCCCAATGCCGCGCACTGCGGTACTTCCTCATCCTCCTTTTCGCTTTCAACCGTCGTCTTCAGGTCGTAGAAGATGATTCTGCCGTCCTCGGTCGAGATTGCCAGAATGCTGTGGTCATCACCGGCGGGCACGATGCGCATCTGGTGAAGTTTGGTGGGTGGTGAAGGTCGGATGATGGCTTTGGGCATTGAATCCTGCCACGTCTGTTAGTTGCGAGCACTTTTCCAACCGTGTCATGCACCACTTACCATGCCGTAAACCACTGCTCCCCTCTCAAAGCCAACAACATACTCCTCACCGTCCTCGCCCCACGCCAGCTTTCTCCCTTCGCCGCTGCTGTATCTGCCTTCGCCTGCAGCCTGCAACAAACTCTTGTCAAAGTTCAAGACTCCAGCCTTCTTGCCTGTCACCAGATTCCACAACCTCATACATCTTTCTCCCTTGCCGACAGTAACCATGACCTTCATGCTAGGGTGGATGGCAAAGTCATTGACACCGGTGGGTACCTCGCCTGGTCCAGCAGTGTCACCACTGGGCCGTCCAACGGCCTTGGGAATGGGACATTTGATTGTTGATAGTACAGTCCAGTCGCGGGTTCTTGAAATGGCAACAGTGTTGTCGTCGGCTGCACTGAAGAGCTTGCCTCGGGTAGGGAACTGTAGCTTGTTCACGCTACGCGCATGGTGTAGTAGACTGCCGAGTTCTTTGTTTCGGGGATTCTCGATGATGCTGGAAGTCGACAGACTAGGAAGTTGAGGTTTATCGCTGACAAGGGGTGGGGAGGTGGAAAGATTGTAGAGATTGATGCGCTCATCGGTGCTGCCGGTAGCAAGTACTCGCTTGTGGGCCTCGGTGGGCGCTGAGAGGCCCAGACAGCGGACAGCGCTCGAGTGGGCGGCAAACAAGAAGGTATCCGAGTATGTGGGGTCCTTTTGCTCTTCCTCTGACGGCTCGGCTTTGAGAAGGTGCTCAGAGACGGTGGCAGCGAAGCCGTGAAGCACTCTCTCGTAGGATCCGGTGACAATCTGGATAGAGAGAGATTCGGACGTGGGATCCTTTGTTGCGACGGCAGATGTGGTGGTAGCTTTTGTTGGCTTTGTCGATGTCGACTTTTTTGCAGACTTGGTGGGCTTGGCTGCTTCTGCGAATCTGGCAGTTTTTCCGTTGGTGGCACGGGTGCTCAGCTGCGCATCCTCGCTCTTTCTCTTGACCATGGTGAATGATGTTGTCGAGGCGGATGTGTTGGAGTTGTCGTGGTTGTAGAAAAAAGTAGAAAGTTTCCAAAGCTTGAGATGCGGCTCGCTTGGCGTGCGCGAGGGCGTCGTTGACGCGACCACGGCCCAGCTCATCAAGGAACACGCATCCAACTGCATATTCCAACTTCAATTCCCATCGAAACATTGCCGCGCCCGTCTTGATTCATTGAGCGACTGGTGCTGTGAATGCTCGGTCTCGAAATCTATGTCCCTAGCACATTTGCGAGATGGACCGCTTTCTGAACGCAAGGCTGCCAGAGCGTAAGTTGCCATCCACTGGTTCTACGGGCGCAAGTCATATCATCCTGTTCGCAAGCGCGACGCGAATTTAGAAAATCGCTCCGTTTCCGTTTCTGTTGCGTGGTTGTCGAGTTGTGCTGACAAGTCTGTCGTAGGGCATCCTTGACCAAGCGAGCTGCCCGCCTGCGCGCTTTGAACCAAATCACCAAATCCATCACCCAGCAATGTGGTCTCCCTCCTGCTCTCAACCTCGATTTTGACTCTCTTCCTTCTCCCCCGCACACTCCTTCCGAAGATTTACTGTTGAATGCTGCCGACTTGGAAAAGTAAGTAGTTGTGCCTTTCGAATTCATCTTCTATCTCTTATTTTTTTCTTCTCTGTTGTAGAGGTTTGCATTTCCAGGACTCGTTATTGCCTTTCTCCCTGGATGCTATAGAACAAAATCCCGCCATCAAAGCTTTAGCTCGAGACGTGTCTTCTCCGACCTATTCTGGAACCGCCAATGGCCGCTCTCACGTACCGGCCCCCAGTACCGACTCAGATCTCACTACGAACTCTCACAACAACTTGCGTCCGGAGAAGATAGACCCACAGCGGCACTCCAATGATGATTCTTCAGTCACTCCGTCTGGGCGCGATGGCCAAAGACATGGTCCACGCACCGTCCATCTCCCACCCAAAGAAGTTCAGGAAGAACGATTTCGCGAGAAGCAACTGCGTCAAGAAGCACGCCGGAAATCTGCTGTCGAGTCTGAAAAAGCTCAAACTGAAGCCGCATCATCGCCGATATCGACTGCCGGTGTTCCTTCAGTGGCTACGCCGGTGCCCGCCGGTCCATCGCCTTTGACCAGCACTGATGACGACATCACCTCCGCGAACCAGACTGTGAGTGTGCCTCCTAGCTTACAGCCATCGGTTGAGGAAGTTCGCGCCAAGGAAGAACACGACAAGCTATTACAATCGCAAAAGGAGACTGCCTACCAGGAGGCCCTTGGACACGAGGATGATTCCCCTGACGTGCAGTTGCGCCTCGAGCAGGAGCAAGCGGCAAAAGCGACCAGAGACGCTACATTGGATCCCAAGCCCTCCTTATTGGATGTTGACGACAATACTAGCACGACAATAGCAGCCCGTGATAGATCTCGAGCTGTTGCGTCTGTGCAAGCCCAATCCGAATCACCTTCAGACTCCGTTTCCGACGCCTCACAAAAGAAGAGAGCTCCACGTCCTTCACTTGTCAACATTATGCCACCTAAGGATCCCACCCTTGCTAATGCTGTCGTCGAGAACACAGGCTCTGTGCGCACTCAATCAACTATGGAAGTGAATGAATCGTCAAGACCGTCTCTTCTTGCTTCAAAGCGCGCCCACACGACAGGCGAAGTTCTCAAGGTCAAGACTGAGCAGCCAATTCTCAGGCGCCCACAGCGGCCGGTCAGGGAACAGCCGCAATCGCCAGCTTCGCTACGATGCTCAGAACTCTTGAAAAAAGAGGGCTACAACACCCTGAAAGGAGTGTCTGTCGAGCTCACCAAGGACTACCTGGAGCCACTGTACCGCATACAGGTCCACGAGCCTCCCAATGGCAGACCTTTGCATGAACTCTTGCAGAGAGCCAGTAAAGTCATCACGACTACCGAACAATTTGCCGGTTACCACGAGAGACAGGATCAACGAATTCTCAGGAGGATCTATCAGCTCCAGAATGCCAACCGCTGGTCCCTCAGACAAATGCAGCCTTGTGCTGAGCCAGCTGCTCCCAAAACACATATGGACCATCTCATGGCTGAGATGAAATGGATGAGGACCGATTTCCGTCAAGAGCGCAAGATGAAAAGAGCAACAGCCAAATTCTTCGCAGAACAATGTGTAGAATGGCACCGTGCAGACAAAGAGACGCGCAGGTTGATGCAAATCAGACTCAAGTCAGTCGAGGCGTTGCGTCAGGATACAGCGGCTCCACATTCTCCTGCCGAGTCGAACTTCGAGAACAGTGATAGACACAGCCAAGGAGCCCAATCGCCACCTGGACTGGACAATGATGTTGAATCCAGCGTTGAGGACTTTGACCCACCGAGGACACCGCAGTATGCCACCGTGGTTCCGTCTTCATTCTTCACTGCCATCAACATGGATAAGGACACGTTTCATATGCAGGACAACGAGACCTTGCACAGCGCTCTCGCCGAGCTCCCCCTACTCACTCCTTTCGACGAGGATGAGACACCCGCTCATTTGATTGTCAAACGTCCAACTCCGGCAGTGTCGAAGTTCTGTGCTGCCAAGATGATGATTGATGCCAGTGGCCCACTGAAGAAGAGAAGCCGATACGACTACAGTGATGAGGATGATACGATGGACGACGCTTCGAAGCCAGCCTCAAAGAAGCCACGTGCGAGCGAGGACGATTCAGGCTTGCGACCAGAACAGACAGACGTTGCTCTGTTCGAACCCGATAACAAGCTTTTGCGAAGTAGACTGCACCAAAACACCGCATTCCGGCCTCCGTCAGAGTTCCAGATGCCATCTTCACAATTCTACGAATTCAGAGTGGCATCGCAATGGACGGAAGAAGATCAACAAGCTCTGCGTCGTCTTGCCAAAGAATACTCGTTCAACTGGTCGCTCATTGCAGACAGTCTGTCATTATCCTCCACATTTACCAGCGCATCTGATAGACGTACACCATGGGAGTGCTTTGAGCGTTGGGTGGAGCTGGAGAGTCTTCCCAACGAGATGCGCAAAACTCTTTACTTCAAGACATGGAACCAGCGACTGGAGGGAGCGAATAGGAACAATGAAGCCAAGTACCAACAACAGGTCGCACAGCTTGCACAGACTCCAGGACAACCTCCTACAGTGATGCGGAAGAAGACAACACCATTCAAAGTCGACAAACGCAGACAGAATCGGTACTTGCACATGGTGGACGCGATGCGCAAACTGGCTAGAAAGCGGGAGCAACAAGCTCATAAGCAAGCCGAAGGTGAGGTTGCGCAGCGATACTTGGTACAACTTGAACTGACACAACCAACAGCCCAAAAAGCTGCGCACATGCGCAAGCAACATGAAAATGCAGCACCGAAGAACGGAATACCGACTCCTCAAGAATTCAGCAAGATGCGCCAGGAGCGAGACGTTCAGGTACATGCACGACAGGAACGCTACAGAGAGCAGATGCTCGTGCAACAACGTGTATGTTATGCAATATCATCGCTGTGTTTGTCAAATGCTTACGATCCTACAGCAGGCTCAAATGCAACGGAATGGTCAGATGCCGAACCAGCAAGCGCATTCTAATGCTAGTGCTCCAAACCGTCCTGGCGCCAACATGCCTCATCCTCCGGGCTCTCAAGCACAACCTGGTGGGCCTCAACAGGTTAACCATCAGGGTCTGCCAAACGGACAACACCCTAATACTGCTGCTCAAGCAGGTGCTCACCTCAACACGCCACAAACGGGAATGCGTGGTGGTATACCGCAAGCTCAGATGCAACCAAACATGCGTCCCGTGACCAACGGTCAAGTTCATGGAACGCCAGACGGTATGCAGCAGAGAGTACTCGAGGCGCAAAGGGCCAATCAAACAAAGATGAATGGGCAGCAGTACCAAATGGCACCACCAAATCGAGCAAGCCCTGGAGGTATGCATGTCCCCAATGGGGTGGGAAATCAGCCCGCAATGAACGGCATGCAGAACGTCCGCACTCCTGGTCCACAAGCACAAAACCATCAGTCGGCTACGAACGGCAGTGCTGCTTCACCGCACATGCCACCACCACCAACTCCCACAGGTCAACCGCAACAGTCGGTGTCACACTCTAGTGGCGTTGTCCCGAACATCACGTCAATCACTCACCAGCTACAAGCGCAATACCCGCAAGCGTCAGCAGAGAAGATCCAGGAGATGGCAACCGAACGCCTGCGACACATCCACCTGCAAGGACAGCACCAGCAATCTCATCAGCAGGCTCGTCAAAGCGCACTAAGTGCTGCTGCTGGAACACATGCAACTAATGTCATGCCAAACGGATCGCCAGCTTATCATCAGAATCAGACAGCCTTCCACCAGAACAACGGCAACGGACAGCATACAGCTTTCAACGCGAACAACGGCAACGCGACAGGCAACGCAAGCAATGCAAGTGCACAACAGTACGCTGCTGGTATGCGACAACGGGTTCTAGCTCAACAAAGCCAAATGCAACACCAGAACCAAAATCCCTCTGTGCCTAACAGCGGCAGCCCTCGAGTGGCACAGGCCAGTCCAGTACCTGGCATGGCGGCCCCGAGTCCAAACATGGCCTCTGCTCACCCATCGCCGAACGCACCTCTTGGTGGCAACAATCGTACGCCTACCCCTCAGATGAGAAGGATGGGCAGCGGTCAAGGGGCTTCGGCTTCTGGAACACCTCAGCCAGTACCTCAGCTGCAGCAGACGCCGTCTGCTATGCAGCGCCAAAGCCCTGTTGTTCAGCAAGCCAGTCCAAGACCTGTTTCTGCTGGTGTTGTGAGACAATAGTGTGGCTGCTCAGGAACGGTGCTGACTTGGTGGTCTGTGTGATGAAGAGCCGGAGGGTGTGGGCGGATGTATGACTAGTTAGTCGATGTAGAGGAAAGCGCAATCAGTTGTCGGCGTTCTTGCGAAAGGCCAAAGGAGCAGGCAGATAAGCATGGGGCTCATGGGCGGAGAAGGACTTGATATTCTGAAAATCATTGCGTTTTGAGCATTCGCATTCCCCACAATCGTTTGCATATTTCCCGTGTCTCCCTATTCTATGGAGGATGCGTGTACAGAGATTCCAACACTTTGACCTCTGCTTAACATTTTCGGCTGGCTTTCTTGTCTCAGTCCGAAGTGGCACAGTGTGTGTATAGAATTCGACGTGATATCGATTCTCGACAGAGACCATTATTGCATGCGAGTACCATACATTCTTGTAGCTAGACGCGCTGTAAGTCTTTGCCAACGGGGATGCGCAAGAGATCGGTCGATCTGAGATTGAGTGCGGGTTTTGGGTTGGCGGGCTTGATCGGCTACGCGGGAATCTGCTCGATGCCTGTCTGCGGCGCAACATGGACAAGCAAAGTGCGATGAGGGCGGAGGCAGATCCAAGAGGCTGAGGAGGCGGACTTGGTGCCGCTATACGGGCTTTTGCATGAGACTCGTGCGTGGTCGTCCCCTTGTAATTCGCTTTGAGAAGAAGGTGGAAGAGAAGCTACCTGGTGGAGTGACTGGAGTGTGAGTCGGCTAAGCCGCTCCGTACCAGAGTGCGAGGCTCGAGCCGATTGACCTAGAGTCGAGAGGTCCGTGCTGGGACAAGTGGGAAATGTGGACGTGACAGAAGGCAGAAGTGTGGCAGAAAGAGATCGGGCATGCATCCGCTGATCGAAGCGGGCGCATCGAGTCTTTGACCAGCGGTTGGCGCACGCGAGTAAGTGACGTAAATGGCATGGCGCCGCAGCTTATACTATACATGGCTTCGTTTCCTTTTCCTCTGCCCTTTCCTGCGTCTTGTTGCTGATTCCTCTCCTTCGGACAAGCACGTATATCTCGATACCACACCCACACACATCTCGACATTGACAACAGGCACAATGAACATTGCCGCTATGCTGGAGCCGACTTCGGTTGCGCCATACCCATACATGGCATCTGCATCATCATCACCACCACTAGAGCCGCCTTTGCAGCAGCGTCTGCCTTCCATCACCCATGTCACTTCGTCACTACCCCCGCAGCACCCACTACAACCTCTCTCGGCACACAACATGCAACAGCACATGCACATGATGCCACAACCTCAATCACAACCTCAATCACAACCTCAATCACAACCACAACCACTGTCCTCGGTACCACCACCACCACGACACGCTCTGCCACCCCGCCTTGACTCGCTGTCCTCGGTCAACTCATCCACCCAGGGCTCTGTTGAATACACTCCACAGCCTAATGCACCACCGCCATCATCACACCGACCCCGGAAGACCAGCACCGCACGCAGAGACTCTTCGGCCTCTTCATCACATACGAATCACCACCAACGCCGTCGCCCCGGTGGCCAGACAAAAGCTGCCTGTCTACCCTGTCGCAAGCGCAAATCAAAGGTATGCCCCGTCTTCCTTCTCCACTCTCCTTTTCATACCCTTTCCATCTACCCTATCATTCTTCCACTCCACGAGTCCTTGCATCGCCTCATATGCCTGTCTGAGTCAAGTCAGAGTCTTCTGCTTACCACTTTTCTTCCAAACAGTGCGATGGCGACCGACCTTCATGCAAGTGCTGCATGGCAAAAGCCACAATGTGCAATTACAGCGTTACCACTCCAGGCGTGACACAGCAACAAGCCATCAAGAATGAACTGGATGCCTACAAACGTGTCTTGACTCTGATTCGGGACAGCAGCTCAAGCGATGTAGAGTCCCTCGTCAGAATAATCAAGGCACGGAATAGTTTGAATGATGCCGTTCAGGATATCCACACAATGACGATGCCGCTGAATTCTGATGGTGGTGTTTGAACCATCAAAGCGAACACCAATCGCGAACCAGAAAAACGAGCATCTACAGAACGAGCCCGCTTCCAAAACAGATCCATGACGACGAGAGTATTGGCGTCTGGGCAGAGAATCAAGGGCTCGGAGATTAATCCCGACAGGCACCGCGGACTTCAGCTTAGGTATAGCCTCCCATGGTCACCGAGAAATTTGTGACCCTTGCGGCGTCGCGTGTGTTATCAGACAACCGACTGCATAGAGACCAGCAAGGCAAACAGACTTAGCTGCGCTAATTCACAAGAACTCATTTTCCGCTCATTTCGAATCATCTTCCCCTTGATCGAAAGCAACACGGCAATTACTCCGCACCCATGAAAAAGGTTGTCTTTCCAACTCGCTTCCAGAGGCTCGATTCGCTCAGCTCACGTGAAACACACGACGCTCAGAGAGCCGACTTCACAGAGCGAATGATTGGGCAAAGAAGCACCGGAGTGCAGTACGAAAGAAGGGGGGTGGGCGTGATTGAGTCGACCAGTATTGGAACAAAGGACTATCTGGCGATCGACGCTTGTCCGGAGCTGCACTCCTTTGCGAAGCCCATTGAAGGAACAAACTCCGTTGGGGGAAATGGATAAAGAAGGGCGGGCGCTTTGTTGGCTTTAGCGTGTCACTCGGTTTCGGGGACAAACAAGCCGACGGGTGCAAAAACATCACATGTATACCTTGAATTTTTGAGGGATGCATCTCTATGTGGCTTTAGCGACGTGTGCTCTCGTCTCCCTAGATCTTTCTTTGAGAGACACCAACCAAGACGTATGCTACAGTACGCGTCGTTCGCTGCCCTAAACCATTTGCTTTTTTCTTTTTTTTCGTTTGCGAATCTTTGGCGCGAGTCGAAAAGTCTAAAAAAGTAGTTGGCGGTAGGACAGACACACTTCCGTGTTCGGGCATTCGATGGGAAATGATAGGCATCTGTTGCGATCATGATAGCTACATTGAAGCCAACAAACCCAGCCACGCCACGCCAAGCCACTTGACTTCCATCGTCTTCTCATCCAGGCACATCTTCCGAGAATCCGTACTCACACGCCTTTTCCTACTTGTTTTTCCGGTACTCGCATAATTACAAGACCATTCTCTCTCTCCAACTCCGGCCACCTTTTGTTTCCCCCCCAAAAGCCCACAAATTCCGAGCTTCACGATTCCGAGCTCACGATTTTCCCAAGGGCTAGTGAAATCACCATAGTGCTAGGTAGGGACCCTCCGATACAGAAGGACGAGGAAAGTTGGGAGATTAAGGTCTGCTATCCGTAGAGGCAGAGAGTCTCTTCGTCTCCCTGTCTCCTCGTCTCCTTGTCTCCTCGAAAATGGAAAGAAACAAAAGATGCAATTTTATTCTATTCGGAGGTATATCCGTTTTTTGATAGTTCACCTATTTCAGGAGTTTGATATGGGTCTTTTCGCTTATCCGGAGTTGCGCCCGTGATCTGTTCTAATATGCTATTGCGGGAAGAAAACTCTAAAGAAAGAAAGGAGATAAAAGCAGGGACAAGACAAGCGGCGGACCTGGGTCCTCCCTCCCCCCCCCCTTCCTCGAGGGTAGAAAGGGTTTCTGTCAGGTCTTGGGCTTGGCTTCGATCCTCTTTTACATTGACCCCTCCGCCGTCTATAGTGAATGCAACAGATTGGATTTTTGTTCTGTTCTTCTAATGATGAGGCCATGAGGTGATTGTGGGGATTGTAGTGGTTAGAGGTGAGCGAGACATGCATTCACGGGCTCGGGACTTCTCAACATCCATATACGTTTTTTTTTTTTGGTTCGGAGATCGATCCGGTTTTTGGTTTTCATCTTTATCCCCCTTCCTTCGATTCGAAGCACATCCCGTTTTCAAGGGAACACAAGTTCTCGAAATCGAAAATCGGAAAATGCAAAAAGTTGGAAGTGGAGATGAGTTTCTCCAAGAAGAAAACAGGGCATGGAGGGGAGTCTTTTGGCATCTGGAATCCTTCTTCTTTGTGTTTCTTCGCATGAAACAACACTAGTTGTGGATACAACACGCTACAGACTCCGGAGCAGTGGGTCCTTGGGGAACTGACCACTTGACTGTTATTTCTGAAGATCGAGGTTGCAGGGCACCGGAGGAAGTCATGGAGCTGTAGAACAGACGGAACCAAGGTATCCGCAAATCTTAGGAGTCAGAGCAGTAAAGAGCAAGATCTCCAGAGATACTCCGAGTAAGGCAATCGCAACCATCGATTATTCCTTTCCGAACCGCCTCACGAGTCCCTGTTTGACAAATGTCCTTTGTCTCCTCACATTACTTCCACGAGTAACAAATATCGACAAAGTTGAATGCCATCAAACATGACTATAATGCTTCTTGGACGGGAGCAAAAGAGAGAAAGAAGCCCACAACGTCACGATTCATCGTGAGATGCCGTTTCTGACGGCTATGCGTGACATGGAGTTCTGAGCATGCGAAAGAGAATGCGGCAAATCTTTAGTATCGATCATCATGGGGCGCTAGCGCAACCAACTCCGAACTGTTCTACCGGTGGGTTCAAAGATCCGAAAGGGCAACGGGACGCTTTAGTGTGCGGGCGGGCACCCTTTGCCACCTTTCCTGTTCCTGGTTTCCATGCCAAGATATACCCTCGTTAGTTGCATGCATTCCTGCAATCAGAACTCGGAGCCTGGTCCGTGTTGATCGAGAAGTTCTTTTGGAGTATTGATGGCGGAGCTGGAGCCGCTCTGCTTTGACGACGGAGCTGGAGCCGCATGCTTTGTTGTGTATCAAGCACTTACTGAGCGGGAATGGCGCCGATCCGGTTATGGATACCTACTTTGTTATGCACTTCTAGCGACTGTCACGGATGGTCGGACTGATGGGCTTATGCTGGCTAGCAGGGGGTGCTTTGCATATCTTCTGTGGAGCAACAAGGGTGGAGTAAGAAGGAAAGGAAGGGCCTGAATGCTTTACTGATGCGACTAGGGTAGGAGAAGACGGTACGAGGTCCGAGACGAGAAGACAAGGAGGAAAGATGACCAAAGGGGGGGTTGAGTGGGCCTGAAAAGAGGCACAGCTGCAGGACTTACAATCTATATGCTTGTCAAGCATATACTGCAATCTGCTTACCCGGTAATATCTCTTGCTTTTTTCCATTCATATTGTAGAGCCAGTCGATGAGTTAGTCTTGCACAGAACGACGCTTGACGTTGAGTGGAGAGGTATGTGACTGGTTGACATCAAGTCTCGAGCAAGTCAGGTATACAACCCTGTCTTTCCTTGGATGGTGGCGCATTCGAAGCTCTACGCTGTCCTTTGTTATTCAGAACAGGACAAAGTCAAGAATGGCATTGGATCTGTGACAGAAGAATGTATGGTTATACATCATTGTAGCTAATACTTCCTAAACTCTGTCAGAAAGTTTATCCATGGTTGACTTGACACACTCTCTTCGGCTCTCAGTCGAGTGCTACCACATTAAGACGCAAAGTCACGTAGGAAAGACGTGCATTCTGCTCAGAAGATTAACGGGGCTACGAGCGTAGCTCATACTGACGACACATATCGTTGTTTAGTCCAGAGTATGCAGGCAGATTTTAGGCTCCAGAAGCGGGCGTACCCAGGACTTTCCTGGAAGTCGAATCTCATATCATTGCCTATACTATGGCATATCTAGCGTCTCAATAAGCAGAGTCTTGAAACAGAGTTTTAGTGAAGGTGTCAACGCACACAAGTGCTTAAGGAAGAATGAAATGGGATTTGCTGAAGAGATATCCTACCATAGGCGGAGTGTAACATTGCCAAAGTGCTACACTACGCCTTTCTTCATCCCTTGCTTTCCATCTTCTCCGTCACTCAACACTAAAAATCAGTCACGTTCAGAAAACGCGTTGCCCTTCTTAGTCACGTTCCCCAAGGCACGATATTTCGCCAAGAAGTCGCGGTATTCTGGCGGCTCAGAACTTGCGTCGAGATCCTATGGTTGAGATTAGCTAACAGGTACGAAATCATGTGGTAGACTACCTCAGAATGACAAATTCAATACCTCATCAGTCAAGAGATGGTCTGGAGAATAGAGCTTACCCTTCGGTGCTCTCGGAGGAGGATTGCGCGGCGGTGAACGAGATCTTGAAAGACGCGGTTCTGCTCTGAATGGAAGAGACCTTCGCGGTGGTCTTCTCTCCCTCTCACCAGGAGAGCTGTGAGATTCATCAGGCATGCCACCACGAGTACTCTTCTTGACGGAAGTCAAGGTTGAAACACCCTTGATCTTAAACTCAGGTGAACCATCATCCGCAGGTGGTGGTCGTGATGAGAGTTTGTGGCGGAGTCCTGTGGAGTAGAACGTCTTGTTGCCGTCAGCGTCGATCTCAACGACGGTCTGACCAGGATAGGTGTTTTGAACGTGCTTGACAAACAGTTTACCCGCCATCACTGGGACTGCAGAACGGGCAAACTCGTCCTTGTACATACCATAGAGCTCTTGCTGGATCACTCTTCCATTTGGATCCTTTATAAAGTTGTGGCGTAACCACTTAGACGACCGCAGAGGCTCTGCCAAATCAAGCAACGGACTAGGGCCTGTGGGGACAACCTTCTGTGGTGTACTGGTGGCACTTGAGGCGTTGCGCTCGACAACAGATCGCCTCAGATCCTCGGCTACCGCTCTGGGAGCAAGAGGAGCGGCTGGAGGTGGCGTTCGATGCGGCGTTGGTGGGACTGGTTGTCTCACACCGGGACCTGTTTGTGGGCATACAGGTGCACTGGAGCCGGCAGGAGGCCTTTCAACGACAGGTGTCTTGTTGAAGATGGCTGCCAGCCTGGCACGAGTCAAAACAGGAATCCGGCCAGGTTTTATAGTGTTCTGAAGGTGTTCACGCCAGTATGTGTCATAGTCGAGGACCTTACCGCCATTAGCGATAGTCCGACTGGCCCATGGTAGGAATTCTGCTGGCTGCAAAACCACATAATCGTCCCAATGTGAAGGGGGAATATCTGAAGACATGTGCAGATTCTTGCATAAGGTTTCGAAGGCTGTTCGATTACCCTTGAAATTGCGCTTGACAACCAATTGACGAAGCAGATCGTCAATCGTCAGCGACAGCGTAGCGTTTTGAGAGGGTCTCAAAGTCGGTACAATGGGATGGCCGGATCCCAGAGGAGCGGGCCGGGGCGGAGCAAATCCGCGAGGACTTGCAAATTTACACACAACGCTTCTTTCGCCGAGAGGAGTGCGATGCTTTGCTTCGAGGGCACTACATGCTGTCTCGATATCGGCGAAATTGACGAAGCCTGACATATTCTTAGCAAACGCAGAAACAGGACTGAACTCTGCAAACATCTGCTCAAGTTGGGTATCGTCGATGAAAGCAGGAAGCGATCCAACCCAAAGAGCTCTTGTCGGCTCGCCAAATTTGCCTTTCTCTATCTCTTGTCTAAGTCGGGACTTCGAATCACGCATGCGCACGTCTGCACGATACGAGGGTCTAGGTGGCAATGAACTGACGGATTCTGTGTCAGGACCTGCCCTGTCTGCGGAGAGCGGTTTAGGTGGCAATGATTCTTTGATGCGTGCAGCATCGGGAATAGGCAATTCCGGAGCAGTGGACTTAGCTCCAGTAGGTGCAGCAACCTCAGGCTCAGGGACAGTAGGTCCTGGAGGTTCAGTTCCCGGCGCAGTCACCTCAGGTTGTGGAATAGCAGATTCGAGAGGCCCAGTCTGGGGTGCACTCGCTGGACGATAATCTATCCGATCACTCTGTGAGCGCCATTGGTCAATGATAGCGGCCCTACTAAGGACGTTAGGGTCAGGTGGCTTCGCCGACTCGATCGGCGCTTCGTCGATCTCCATTGAATCAGGCTGCGGCTCCGTGTTCGCAACAGGCGACTCTGGATTCCCCTCCATCTCATCATCGTGTTGTAATATCGTTTGTGGCGTCAGCGATTTGCTCGCAGCTGTATCATGATCGGGGACCTTCTTTCGTTCCGGGTCTGCAAAGAATTCGCGCTTCCAACGAGCTTGTCTCAACAGGATTGTTTCAGCTGACTGTTTTAGTCCCCAGTCGGATAATCGAAGTTTTAGTGGCTGAGGTGCTGGAAGGTCTGTGACAGTGGTTCGTGGTTGCTCATCAACGATCCGGTCGTTCTTGACTCGGGATTGATCGTCTATGACAACATCATCATCAGTTTGATACTGAGCATTCGTTACTGGTGCATCCTTGAGTTCGCCGAAATCCCGTTGGATCAATAGTCCGTCAAATTCACCAGCCGGAGGATCCACCGAGAGTTCTTCAACAGTCTCACGAATTTGCGGACTTGCGGCATCTTGGAGTACGGGAGATGAGGCTGAGTCAACTATCTTAGATAGAGGCCCATCATGAGATGATTCCCCTAAGATGAGTGATCGCGACTCGGTAGCCCCGCGCTGTGCCTCGGGATCTGGTCTTGGGGATGTCTCTTCAGGTTCAGGTGAGCTCAACGAATACTCGGGAAGTTGTCGCACGTTCGACTCTGGTGGAAGATCATCGTCAGAGTCAGAACCATAGCTCTCGTTAGATAAATAATCTGGAGGTAGGCTGGAAGGTATTCGAACAACTTGTCTACCTGCTTCAAGATCGTCGAGCTGCATGAGATCAGCGCTACTGTCTGGTGGAAACTCGCCAGGAAGCAACCTAGTTGGCGGTCGCCTGTCTGGCTGTGAGTTGTCTGGTAGCTCCGATTCCACAATATTGATCGAACGCCGAAGGGTATCATTGCGATATCGCGGCACAGCATGATGTTCGGGTGATGAACTCCACGACAGAACACTGTTCTGGGTTCCCTGAGTCACGGGAGGAGTGTTCGATAGCCTCACTCGCCGCTCTTGTACACCGCCTTCCTCAATCTGCTTCGAACGTTCGCTCCCCACTATCTTCGCTGCTCGTTGTTCTGCAGCTTTTTCGATCTTGTTGAGGTCTTCGACCGGGATATTGGGATGAGGGAATTTGGTTCCAGGTCGGTGTGGCCACCATGAGAAAGGCTTATCTAGCAGCTTCCGTTGGTTGCTTGGAATTGATCTTCGCGCGTACTTGATGAAAAGAGTTGAGGGAGCTCTATACAGTGGTTTTGGAATGCTGGAAGAAGCCTCATCCAACAGGTGCGAGCTTGAAGTGGCCAACGAGGCTGGCAGGGCCTCCGATTGTGATGGCAAAGGTACTCTTTGGGAGGAAACTCTTGGTAAAGAAGACTGTGTGACTTCCAGAGACTCTGGCTGAGCTGAGGTCGGCGTGTTACTTGGTATACTAATCTTGGGTAGCGTCATCTCTTTAGGCGCAAAGTGCACAGCGGCATTGCCTTTCGGAAAAACGCCGCTTTCTGCTGGTCCGGAAGCAGGCATCTCGGCGAGGGGAATCTGTGACTGGAAGTCTTGTGACAAGGATTGCGAATCAACTTGCGATGGCGCTTGTGCTTGAAGATCGCCAATTCTAGTAGCTGGTTTCGGAGGTGGAGCCATCTGAGCTGACACGCCGCTAATCAGTCGTAAGGCCTGCTCACGATCAGCAGAAGTCGAAGCTCTCAGACTCTGGCCCCTGCTCGATAGCAGGCTTAGTAGTCTCTCGTGTTCACGAGAAGCACTTGGCTGAAGCTGTACAGGCTGATGCAAATTTAAGCCTGTCTGAACAATGATATCTTCATCATCGCTGTGCAGACGACGCCTGACCAATCGATGAGAACTCGACTGCTTGGAAGAGGATGGCGAATGGGGACGCTTGAAGGGGGTGTTTCTCTCGACGACTTCAACACGATCATGGGGAGGTTCGGTCACTTCCACATGCGTATTGTCATTCAGAGTGGACGGCGGAATTGTCTCATGGACAAACGCTGGCGGGTTTGCTGGCTGATTGAGTTGTTGTAGCTGTTCCAAGAATGTCCTTATTTGGCTGACTTCATGGATAGGAGTGATTTGGCTGAGATTATTGCAGGAAGCATTGGAAATGGCCAAGCTGGAAAGTAGCAGCTGGACACGGCGGGCATTATCAATTAGATGTGTGTAAGTAATGCCAGATATAGTGGAGGTGATTGATCTAGTCTCGACAGAGGACAGCAGAGAGGAGTATTGTTTCTGGAAATCATCTCTAGCCTTGGCAGTTACTCTAGCTCGCATAGACACTAGGCCGTCAGTAACTGTGAGGTCTAAATTCTGGACCTGGGCTTGTCAGTATGTCAAAGGTCGCCAAGATTGATCGACAACAGTGTCGACAGACACAAGCAGAAGGGTTGAGGAACGACTGACCTTGAGCACACGCAACTCTACAGCGGGCATGTCGAGCTTGAGTTTGAGATTACTGCCATTCTCCGAGACTTGAAGTAGCAAGTCAGGCTCAGGCTTGATAGCATGATGTTTTGCAGTCTTGTAAGTCAGAGCATCGGCGAGCTTCTCAGTGACGAGTGGCTCGAGCCAAGGGGACATTATTGATATGTGGCAGGTGATCAGAAGTCATTTGGTGGGATGGAATGGGATGGAGTTGGCAGATGGAGCAAGAGCGCCAAAGTGACGCGGCGTGATTGCCGGAAGACGCGCAGCAAGCAGAAAGTTTGACCAAGTGCGGAGAGATGCAGCAGCCCAGTCGGGCAGTTGCGGCAGGCATCATGGCACAATTAGCCTAGGTGGGTAGGTAGCTAATTACTCTAGCAATCGGCAATCGAGACACTTTCTGCGCCAACTGCTTTTCGCGCTTGCGACTCGACTTGTCCGACATCTTTACACGGCTACTGGAAAAGCCGCGCTGGTCTCTGCTCATCGACTCCAAGCTACTGTAGCATTCTAGTCATCACCTGACGCCCACCTATTAGCCCCGACCGCCAACTTGGACTGCACCCCTCGAAGCACTACCGAGTAAACATTCCACCTCAGTCACCGCACACTCGAGACGGCCAACCTCGATCCAGCGAGCCATGCCCCCACAACTCGATTCCTCCCGCTGAGTCCACTGCCATGCCGACTGCAGCTCGCATGCCCTCGTCCCCACCCTCGAGGCGCGCCTCGCTGTCGTCCGTCAACTCGCCTACAGTAGACAACGACGCTTTGCAGAAAGAGCTGGACCATATTCATACCACTGCCTCGCGCTCAGTCACCCTGACTTCCTTCAGCGACTTTGAGCCCAGCCGCTCCAACAGTCCTCGTGTCACCGGTCCCAAAGACTTGGTCAGTGGCCGCATCAGCGGTCTGTACTCGCGCTTGAGGCAGAGTGTTGGTGCCTCATCGCCCGCCTCGGATACCCATGTCCGTCCTGATAGCAGAGGGAGCCTGGCTGTTACAGACGCCTCGTCCCTGAGGAGTCTTTCTAAACAGGATTCTCCTACCCTGCTGCGTTCCAACCACGCTTCGCGACCCAGTGATGCCAGTGCTATCATAGCAGAGACAGACTTTGCTACCGCTCCCTCGATCCCTTCGTCTGCTGTCCACTCACGTCCTGGCTCTCGTGACTTGACTCGCTCCGTTTTGCATACCGCTGCCTCATCCCCTTCGGCCACACGCGCTTCTCCGTCCCGGCAGGTCCGCCACGCAGACAGCATCCAGGTAGAGAGCAAGAGGTTGTCGCAGAATCTGGACTCAAGACGTTCGTCACAAATTCCAGAGGGGAACCCGTCTTCAATCACCTTGGACAACAGTCGACCATCACAGAACAATGATGGAAAGCGTCTGTCGCAGTTGGATGCACCCTTCATGGGTGCTCGGCCCGACCGTTCCCTTGTCGACCTCCAGCCCGAACGAACCGAAAGTCCGTTCAAACCCTCAGCGTCCCCTAAGCGACGTGACAGTGATGCCTCCTCGAAAACTCAGAACCACCCGAAGCCCGAGCGTCCTCTTCTTCGCGTGTCTGCTTCTCATTTGCCCAACTTACGTATATCACAGTCGTCCATAGTTGATGGTATTCTTGATACCTCGTCTATATACAGCACCAAGCTCACCACACCCGTGCTTGACACACAGCCCAACTTCAACGCTGGTATGCAAGGTCGTCGCGCGCTGCATAGAGAAGGACAGCCACTGGATGCGTCTGATCGGAAATCCACTACCATCCCTGCCCATATCAAACGACGCGTCATCAGCAAGGAATTTTGGATGAAGGATGAAAATGCCCGTGACTGCTTCTACTGTGGTGATCCCTTTTCGACCTTCCGCAGAAAGCACCATTGCAGGACATGCGGTCAAATCTTTGATGCAAAGTGTACTGTGACTGTCCAAGGTAAGCCCTTTGGTCAGTCAGGCACGCTCAGATTATGCAAGCCATGCGACGCCATGATCTATGGCAGTGACGATGACTCGACGGTCTTTACTGACGAGGACGAACCCGTAAAGTCTCCCATCTCCGGTTCCCATATGCGGGACCAAGATGTCTTCAAGCCAGAAGAACCGGGGCTCGCAACACCTTCAATAGGTATTCCAGTGTCGAGGAGGAATAGGGAAGCCAAGAGGCGCTCTGCTGTCATTGAATTCGATATGCAGCCTACGTTAGCACGGCCAAGCTCATCTCGCTCACTAAAGTCCATGACTGGAAGACCGCATTCTTCAAGTCACAAGCGTCACCACTCTCGACATCAGTCCGTACGGCCACTCAAAACTCCTGCGGAAGAACGAGGGCCGTTCTACCAGAATTTCGCCGAAACACAGCGAAGACCGTTCACTGCCTTCCACAATGACAACATCATTGATCCCGACTTGGCTCCATTTTTATCTGATGACGGCTCTGACGCCGACGACCAGCCTAGCATTTACACCGCAATTAGTGATGTTCCTGGCCCTTCTTCGCTGGACAACGAACGGGCTGGTTTCACAAGTTTACTAGCTTCAGCAGTCAAGAAAGGTCGCTCACGAAGGGGCGATAGAAGTGCTGGTGGTCACAGCTTACGTGCCTCCCGTGACTTGGAGCACTTCATGTTTGCTTCTAAGCACCTGCCAAAGCTGCGAAAACAGCGCAATCCAAGCATCGGTAGCGTCGGTGTATCACGTCCATCTCCTCGAAGAAGCCGTAGTCAAAACATGATGAAGACTTTCGAAGCTGGAGCGAACGACCAATCGGTATTTGATATCTTTAACCCTGTTCTTGCCGACCAGGCTCAGGTCAAACGAAGCTCTGGCATGCATGGTCAGAATGCTCCTGCGGTCGAGCTGAACAGGGCCAGTATGCAACATGTTGAGCGTCTTCTGACCCAGCTACTCAAAGAATCTGAAATCCCTCGACGGCGACACTGGCAAAAAGCTCTAATGCCTATTCTTCTGCAGTGTCCCAATGACGTGGACCCAGATGTCCAGAACGGCGACGACATGGACATCAGAAACTATATCAAGATCAAGAAAGTACCAGGAGGCAAACCTGGAGATACGTCATACGTTTCAGGAGTCGTCTTCAGTAAAAACATTGCACTCAAGGGTATGCGTCGAAGCTTTGTTCGTCCCCGCATCGTGATCATATCGTTTGCTATCGAGTACGCGCGACATAATCATCACTTCATGAGCTTGGAGCCTGTTATTGCTCAAGAGCGAGAGTACTTGCGTAACCTTGTAGGTCGCATCGTCACGTTGAAACCACAGATTCTGTTGGTTCAGCGAAACGTATCAGGACTAGCTCTCAACATGCTGCAAGAAGCTGGAATTACCGTGGTCTACAACATCAAAGAATCTGTCCTTGCTGCTGTTGCTCGAATGACACAGACTGTCTTGATCAAGTCAATAGACAAGCTTTCGATCGAGCCTTCTGGCCTGGGACAGTGTTCCAACTTTGATGTCAAGACTTACGTCCACGGTAAAGTCAGAAAGACCTTTATTTGGATATCTGGCTGCCAGCCGGATCTCGGCTGCACCATCGTTCTGCGTGGAGCAGAGATGGAGACCCTTCGCCAAATCAAGCGGATCACAGAATTCATGTGCTATGTTGTCTACAACCTCAAGTTGGAGACCTGTCTCATGCGAGATGAGTTCGTGTTGATTCCTTCCTCGATCAGCACGACTAAATCAACCCCACCAAACATCAACGTCGCTGCCTCCAAAACAGCAGATGTCATGAGAGCCCCAGTCACGCCCACTATCCAAACACAAACTGAAACCGAGACCACCATCCCAGAATTATTAGTCCATATTGAAGACGGAAACCTTGACAGCAAACCAAACGCATTGAATCACCTTGTCGATGCAGCTCGACATGTTGCGCCCGAACCTTCTACCACAACACAGGACGATCAAGACGACGAGTCAATGCCATCGCAGTATAGAGAATTAATCGAGACAGCCAGGACTCGTCTGATCTCATCGTCGCCATTTGTCAAGTTCCCTGAACCCGTACTTCTCGCCAAGGTCCAAGACCAAGAGCGACGAGTTGAACAAACAAAAAGATTAAGAGACAGGTATGATGCATTCGAGGCCGGGCCAGACCATAATGAAAAGAGCGACGAGACTGGAGAGAAAAGTGTTGCCCCCACGAGCAAATTCGAGTTGGTCATACCAGAGATGATCTCGAAGCCTGTTCCTGCTGAACAAAGCAAATCTACTCGGAAATTTCTCCGGGACATTCATGACGCTCAATACGAAATGGCTCTCCACGAATACGGCATCAAGAAAAGACAATGGGAGTCATTCTTCTCGATCAGTAACAATAATCCGTTCAACCCCTTCAATCATCAGAACATCTTTGTCCTACATTCTCTCGTCAGCAATGCGTTGTCTGCACCTTGTGCCGGTCCTGAAGTTCTAGGTCTTTCATTCTATGCCGGCTGGGGAAATGCCGAACTAGGATTGGAGGAAGATCTTACTCTTGGACAATTCATAGAGGAGACTTGCGCCACTGCATCCACTGCTTGCAAACAATGTAGTCACCGCATGTTTGATCACCATCGTCAATACGTCCACGGCGCCGGCCAAATCAGTGTCTCTGTCAAACGCTTCCCTTCCAAATTCCAGAATCTTCACAATACCATTCTCATGTGGTCAACCTGTAAGATATGCCAACAGGAAACTACGTGGATACCAATGTCAGACAACACCTGGAAATATTCTTTTGGCAAATACCTGGAGCTCAGTTTCTGGAGCACACCACTGAAGCCACGAGCAGGCGTATGCCCGCACGACATACACAAAGACTTTGTGAGATGTTTCGCCTTCCAAGGTCTTGCTGTCCGCATTCAATGGGATAATGTCGACTTGTACGATGTCTTGGTGCCCACACCTACCATCAATTGGGAGGTCAATGCTGGGCTCGAGCTCAAGAATCAGCTCTATCTGCACTTCCAAGCGCGTTTGTCAGCTTTCATTGCCTCAATAAGAGTTCGTCTGAACTCTATCAACCTCTCTACTGTCGCGCCAGAGAAGCAGTCCGATGCTTCAGCGACTCTCGAAAAGCTGGCACAGAGGGTAGACAGCGATCATGAGGCCTTGTTGCAGAAACTTCAAGACAAGTACATGGCTTCCAAATTCTATGAAGTCATCCCTCTCAATCGCGCTGTTCGCATGATGGACGAGAAGGCACTCGCATGGGATGAAGACTTTAATGACTTTGAGACGAAGTTCTTTCCTTCAGAACATGATATAAGAAGATTGGCTACTCTCCAGTTGAAAAAGTTGTTCCTCGATCGAGGCGAAGCAGCTGGAATTTCTCATTACGATCTGAATGATGCCGATGAAGGCATGGAAATGAAAGAGAGACCGACTTCGGGCATGGGCCTCACTGATGAAGATCTCCAATCAGAAAAGGCTCAGCACATGCTCACTGCTGTTGTCGAAGAACATGGTCACTCACATCCAGAGGCAAGTAACAACATGAACACTCTCGAACCCGGAGTTCAGAGTACCGAAGGTTCAGACAACCCCATTCTGTCCAAACAACTGTCTCCTAGCGAGATTGAGCAGGCTGTCGAGAGAGACGATGTCAAACATCTCGATCTTGCCGTTCCTTCAGCCTTCTCAGAACCTCCCGGAGATCAAGAGACCCCGAGAGCCGAGAACGGCCTACAAGAAAGAGATACGGTCGAGTCCAAATCTCCCGAGTCATTCGTAACCGATCCCAAACCGTTGAACTCCAGTATTCTCGAACGTATCGAACAGATGCGTTCCGCTGCCGCTGCTGCAACAAGCCCGGAGTCAGGTATGCCTGAATCAAGAATACCACGTCTTGTCCGCAGTCGAGGTCCCATATCTCCACCACTTGGTCGAACGCAATCACAGCCTGATGGCATACCGAAGAGAAGTATAGATTCCACCTCGGAGATGCCAACAATCCATGCAGTTGGCAGTGGTGAGAGCTCGGGTACTACTACACCTACTCCTGGAAAACATCAGAACAGAGACCTAGCCAAGTCCATCGAACTTCGATTGAGTGACCGGCTGGGTGGCGGCTTCATCAAGACTGGAAGAACACAACAATCTTTAATTCCGAGATCTGTGCCGAGCAAGGCCTTTGATAACAACACCCGAGTTTCGGCTCTTGCCAAACACTTTGAACAACTATCTCGTGAGTTCGAGAGAGAAAGAGCGCGTGAGCGTAGGCAGCGAGCGGCTCGACGAAGACAAGTCCGTGCCAATCCTCTGGCTAGCAGCAAACCTGTCGTTGAGGTCTATCGAGATGCTCGCGAAGCGGTTGGTGAGAGAACTGAGCCCGAGGCCGACGAGCCTGCCACGAGCGACGCGAACAATACATCAGATCTGCCGATGGAAGATGCACCCGAATCAAACTCAGACAACGTTCGGGACCATCACGAAAACGATGACGCCACCGAGGATGAGACTGCGGAGTCGACCACTGGCCATACTGATACGGACGTTGAAGGTGATACGACAGACAACGACATTCATCTGCCCTACAAACCTGGTCATTCAGATGTCGGATCAATCTCGGGCAATGGTTCGACTGCATCACCTCATGATGCAGACTCGCACTTGGACATGACATTGCCGAGACACGAGAAGCACTCGTTGATGAAGATGCTTACAAGCTTCTGGTCCGAACGTTCATCATCCGGCTGGATATCGCTCGACTACCCATTGCACTCCAACGAGCACGTCTTTGATGATAGCGACATCATCGTACGAGAAGACGAGCCCGCATCAGTCATTGCACTCGCCCTCTCCTCTGCAGATTATACCGCCAAACTTCGAGAGTTCCGCGGCAATCCCAACGGCGGCTTCCACGGGCACCGAGGCCACACTGAATCGCAATCCAGCTTCAACTTTGCCGCAGACATCAGTAGCAATGATGCCAGCCAGCAATCTGCCATCGAAGCCAGTCTGATCAGTGAAACGGGCACGCACATGAAATACAGCTTCAGCCACAACAACGTGCGCGCCACTTGCAAAATTTTCTACGCCGAGTCCTTTGATGCACTCAGACGCAAATGCGGCGTCAGCGAACGATTCGTCGAATCGCTTTCCCGATGCGCGAAGTGGGATTCCAAAGGTGGCAAGACCAAGTCGCTCTTTCTCAAGACCTTGGACGATCGCTTCGTCATCAAGTCCTTGCAGGAAGTCGAGCTGAAGGCGTTTACCAAGTTCGCTCCTGACTATTTTGCCTTTTGCGCTCAGAGTCTGTTCCATGGCGTTCCCTCTGTGATTGCCAAAATGTTTGGTCTTTTCCAAGTCGAGCTGCGCAACCCTTCCAATGGTGTCGAATTTTCTTCCTATCTTCTCGTCATGGAGAATCTCTTCTACTCTCGCAATCCCACCCGCAAGTTTGACTTGAAGGGCAGCATGCGCAACCGCAAGATTGAGAGTACGGGATTACCTGATGAAGTGTTGCTTGATGAGAATTTGGTCGAGACTATTTTCGAAAAGCCGCTGTTTGTTAGAGAACACGCGAGAAAGCTGCTCAAAGCTAGCGTGTGGAATGATACCATGTGGTTGTGCAGGCAAAATGTTATGGATTACTCGTTGATGGCTGGCTTCGATGACGAAAAGAAGGAATTGGTTGTTGGTATTATTGGTGAGTTGTTTCCCCCTTCTTTGCTCTCTCTCTGTTTTTCCCCCTTTCCACTTTTCTTCTTTGACGAATGCTAATGTCGTTGCTCTCAGATTGTATCAGAACCTACACTTGGGACAAAAAACTCGAATCCTGGATCAAAGACCGCGGCAAGAACAAACCCACCATCACATCCCCCAAGGACTACCGCAACCGTTTCCGCGTCAGCATGATGCAATATGTGTTGCAAGCACCCACAGTCTGGCACTCTTTCCTCGCACCCGGTTTGCCAGTCACCGGCGTAACATTCAATGCGGCTGGCACGGTTGAGGTTAGCAGAAATGGCAATGGGCTGGGTGCTGCAGTGATGGGAGGGGGAGGAGGAAATGCAGAGGGAAGGAGTGTAGCGGGCAGTTGGGAGGAGAGAAGTACGGCTGATGAGGATAGGAGGATTGCGCTGCAGGCCGAGGGACAGGTGTTGGACGATGCTACTATCAGGGAGATGTCGACCATGTCGTTTGTCTAGATGGTGTCACATTCGGAAGATTCAAGAGATGAGGATATTCTCGTTTACAATACCAATTACGCCCTGAACCTTGTGCGAGATTCTGTCTACCTACGTAGAGCCTCGTGAACTCTTCCTGCTCAATCTCTGTGATGGATCTAAACTCTGACAATTCTATCGCTTGCAGTCTCAACAGAGGCCGTTTCCGCTCCACTGACATCAAGTACCTCGACCCAGCAAATCACCCACATCCCTGAGTTCCACAGCCGATGCACTTGCCTGCGAATTGTCTCCAGAAGCCAGACTCTCGTTCGACCCAACACCGACCCACCTCCTGAGCAAACTGACCACCCTTCCCCTCTGCGCAGTCCCAGGAACCAGGAAGGCCTGTTGAATATCCTCCAAACTCAATCCTCGTGTTTCAGGCATGCTAAGCATCAACACCAACACACTGATTGCACAAATGCCTCCGAACAGAAAGTATGCTCCGTAGCTCGACTTTGCTAACAGCACAGGCGTGACAATCGCAACGATCCAATTTGTAAAGAAACCCAATCCCTGCGCTACAGCTGATGCCGCAGATCTCGTGGCTGCAGGTTGGATTTCCGACGCGTAGATTTTGCCGACTATACCCCAGGTAGCTGAGTATGCGAGCCCGAAAACGAAAACGAGGATGATGACCAGCCAGCGAGCGGGGTTCTGTGGTGTTACGGAGTTGGATGCGTACAAGGTGCCGATGGTGAACATGCAGAAAGTGAGGAGGCAACCACCGACGATTATGCTGCTGCGACGGGAAACTTTGTCTGCGAGAAGTAAAGCGGGGATGCTGATGCAGAGGATTAGGATGGCGGAGAGACCTGAGGCGAGAAAGGAAGAGGTTTTTGCAGAGATGCCGGCTTGGGCGAAGAGGGTGGGTGCGTAGTATCTGTTCCAGTCCATCAATATTATACTACTTGCAAGAGATGCTGCAGGGCTGAGGAAAGGGCAACTCACAAAACGCCATCGATACCGCTGAGTTGAATCACTCCTAGCACGTAGAGGGCCAGTAAGGCTGGTTTACGGTAGGGTTTGCGGAAGAGCATTGTTAGGCCTTCTACGGGACCTGGCTGTCGTGTGTTCATCTGTTGTTCGGCAGCTGGACCAAGGAGATCTTTCTCAGCCTCGACGGCGCTAAAATCGAGGCTTTTGAGTGCTTGGATGGCTTTCTCGCGGTGGCCGTGTAGCAGCAGCCAGCGAGGTGATTGAGGTAGTACCAGTGGCATTGTGGCAAGCAAGAGTCCGAGAACAGCTTGGATGATATAGGGTGCTGCATTGTATCAGTCCAGAAAACAGAGCATCAAAGAAGGAAAGGACTGCTGACCTCGCCATGAAAAGCTAGACTCTACTCTGACGCTGCCATAACAAGTAAAGTATCCAGCGCAGATACCCGCACAAGCCATAAACTGTGGCAAGGACACCAACATACCTCGTCTTACCGACGGAGCAATCTCAGTGATATACCTAGTTCATCTCACATCAGCATATATTTCTCGTCATCACCGCCATCAACGCAACAGAAACCTTACACGCTAACATTGCTCAACCACAACCCCTCACCAATTCCACAAAGCGCTCTGCCAGCGAGAAACACGCCCAACTTGTTGGCAGCTCCCTCCAATACAGCACCGATGGTAAACACCAACGCCCCTGCAGCAACAATAGCAAGGCGTCCAAAGCGATCAGCAAGTTGACCAGCAAAGAATGATGGAAACCCGCCGGTGAGCATGATGAGGGAGACCGTGAAGCCACGGAGGAAAGGCGATAGTTCGCCAATACTGCTTGCGAAGTAGGGCATTTCGGTTACGGCACCTATGCTGCCTGTATCGTAGCTGTGGAAGCAGAGTAAGTGATGTGGTTTTGGTTGAATGGAGGATGGAGGTGTAGATGCAAGAGGATAGACATTACCCATTCAGGAAACCTCCCAGAGAGATGGCGACGGCGGACAGAACATAGCCTGGCGGCTTAAAGATGGTGAGCTTCATATTTTAGCCGTTGGAAGGCGTAATTCGTTCAAGCTTGTGGATGAACAGAAGTCATCAAAGGCTGGAAATGTGATATTGACTGTTCTTATCTGTCAATCTGTTGTAGGATCGGTATTTTTGTACCAGACGTCATGGGTGCATGGGTTGGAGGTGGTTGCCTGCGATTGCACTCTGATGGTTGGTTGCAACACGATGGTGTAAGCAAGGTGCGGGGTCGGGAGGATTGTGTTTTGGCCGATGAGATGGCAGGAGCGGCGTGCAGAACTTGTCTTTTCGAACCATGACCGAACAGTCGAGAACAAGCACAATGAACTGTGGTCTGGCTGGCAAGTGGAGGTTTCAAAAGTATATCGAAGCTTTGTCTATCGTTTTCATAAGATACAGCCACCCGTGGCCTATCGCCAGGGATAATCAACACAAACCATGACTTTTCTCTTGTTTGCTCATCAGAAAACAACCACAAATCATATTTGTACAATTGGCGTTACTTTTTCCCATCCACACATCAAAAGTCATGCAGCTGAAATTTCCTATATCTTCAGTTTCATGAGAAGAATTTAGGCCTTGGTAGAGGGGAAGACAGCCTTTGCGACATTCTTTGCAGCCTCGAGAGCGCCAGAGAGACCGAACTGGGTGTTGATACCCTCGACACGGTGGGTCGAGTTGATGTTCTTGACCATGGTGATCTGGTAGCAGGTGGCGGAACCTTGACGGGAAATGATGGTCGAGTAGGCAAGGAAGTATTCCCAAATCTGTGGGAAATGTTAGTCGGCAGATATTGACAGCGTGAATGATGGAGGTGACTTACTCTGAACCAGCGCTTGCCGTACTTGGCCTCGACCTTCTCGCGGTTGCCCATCCAGTTGCGGTACCAGCGCCACAGAGTAGCACTGTAGTGAACACCAATGGTATCAATGCTCTTGATTTCAAAACCAGCACCCTCGAGCTTGTCGACAGTCCAGCCAAGGGGAGTAGAAGCGTCAGCACCGGGGAAGATGTACTTGTTCATGAAAAGACCCCAGATGAGATCCTCGTACTGCCAAGGCTTGCGGATACCAGCGTACTGCATGAAGAAGACACCATCATCGTCGAGCATGTCGTGGATCTGGCTGAGGAAAGTGGAGAAGTGACGGACACCGACGTGCTCGGACATCTCGAGACAGGTGATCTTGTTGTACTTGCCCTGGGGAACGGGAGTGTCGCGGTAGTCCATGCACAAGATACGGCTCTGCTCCTCGGGGACACCGAGCTTGCGGAGACCGCTGTTGCCCCAGGCAGTCTGATTGCGGCCGAGAGTGATACCGGTAACCTGAGCACCGTAGTGGGCAGAAGCAAACTTGGCGAGAGTACCCCAGCCACAGCCGAGGTCTAGCATGCGATCACCAGCCTGGAGAGCAATCTTCTGGCAGACAATGGCCAACTTGTTGTCCTGCAGTTCCTCAAGAGTCTCTTCCTTGTTGATGTCGGAGATGATACCAGAAGTGTAGATCATGCGAGGACCGAGGAACCAGGAGTAGAAGTCATCACCGCGGTCGTAGTGATCGCGGACCTGCTCCTCATCTTGCGAACGAGTGTGCATGATGACCTCGGGCATCATGCCAGTAAGGAAGAACCAGAAGAGAGACAGAGTGAAGCGGAAGTTGGCCCAGTCGTGACGGTACTCCATGACCTCGAGAGCGTCGCCATTGAAGTCGACATCGCCGTCAAAGTACTTCTCGTGGAAAGTCTCCATGGGGATCTTGCTGCGGCCGTGGTACTTTGCGCGATCGGCCTCCTTGTGGAACTTGAGGTAGTGCTCAACGGGGGCACCAGGGTAGCGGGCCTTCTCGTTTTTGCGGGGAGTGTAGCCGGAAGCAATGGTCCAGAAGGCCATCAAGATGGGGATGGCAGTCAGGAGACCAAAGAAGACCCAGGTCTTGAAGCCACCACCGAGCTTGTAGGCGATGTAGGCGGGGACACCGCCGAGGAGAGCGAACAGGACATAGTTGTTGAACGACTCGCTACCAGCTGCGTCGGCGGGGAGAGGGGCGTTCTTGATTGCTGGGTACTGTAGCAATTGGGTCAGCAATGAATTGACGATGGCAAGCAGAGAAAGTAGAGAGGCATTGGCTTGCAATAAGCAGAGAGGAAGACGCCCAAGGCAGAGGATTGCCTCTGGCACGCGAGCAGAAGGGAAGAGGGAAAGAGAGACTCACAGCAGTGCTGCGTACGCCAAACTCGGTGCTCTCGGGAGCAGGAGCAGGAACAGAAGGAGTCTTGATGAAGTTGGTCAACTCCTCCGAGTACTCGGACTTGTACTCGTCTTTGCTGGCCATGGTTGCTGCGGAAGACCTCGTCGTGTGAACAAAGAGATCCCTGCCAGAAACAGAAATGTGCAAGCACCTCTCCTTTTAAATATTTCTCAACAAACGACACGAAACTGTGTCCCCTTGACCACACGCGCCAAAGCTCCAAAAAGCTTGGGCCCTGTCCGCGTCTGAGTGGGTTGGCGGCTTTCTTATCCAGCGTTCCTCTCCATGGCCTGTCTTTTGGCCAAGGTCCAGCAGCATACAAATCACGGACAGACCAGATACATGGGGAACCTGCCTGTGGAGCCTTGCCTGGCTGTACCTCTTTCTGAGATTCACCAACTCCATGTATATCGTATCCTCGCAGCCACGGACACACATACTGTCTGCTGATTCTTGGCAAACGATGGATAGCAGCGCGCTGTTCGTTAACGACTCACCGATTCCTATCGCTGTTCGACTCCGCTGCCCGCCATCCCACATCTGGAACACTCCCGCGGGACCCTTGAACGCGTTATCGCTGCAATCGACTCCCTGTTTCACGTCTTTCCTCTGACATACTCTACACCAGCTTCAGACACAGTTTTGTTGCTTTTCTCAACTCCCATTTTCATTGAAGACCATTACTACTTTACATTTGTTGTCGTGAGCATCGATAGTCTGCCATCGAATGCTTCTTCTCGTTCTGTCTTTGAGCAACCTTTCCTTCTGTTTCCTTCTGATATCTGTACAACCTGAAATGGGGAGATTGTCAAGCCATAAAAGCAAGCACTGCCCCCTTTCCGCATTTTCCATCTTTTCCTTCTCCATCCATGTTGTCGTTACTGTGCTGTTCCATGTGTTTTGCGTCTCATGTCTCTTGGTCTTCATGTCTTCGTTCCTTCAAAGTCCCATATATGGTCCTTTAAACTCTGGACTCGCGGTCTCTTATCAGCATGTCACCAATAGAGTCCATACAGTAGGCGATGTACTCTGTGGTAGCCACAGCAACAGCGGCGAACGACTCCTCAAGGTCCTTGCCACGGGCGACGTCAAGCATGGCCTTCTCAAGTCCATCGTGCATACGCTTGAAGAGACTGCGATGAAGAGCCTTGACTTTAGCCTCAAGCCAATCGAGAGGATAGATGTTGGCGAGTGCAAAGGATGCGTACAGCATGCTAGCAGACATGTGGTCGTACTGCTGCATGAAGTCGTCTGTGGCCCTGATCGACACGGTGAAGTCCTCCAGCTTGGTCGAGTCTGAGAGATCGCGGAGCATGAGCATGTAGCTGGCGCGTTCCTTCCAGTCTGTATTATTTCTGGTGGGTCTGAAGGCGTACTTCAGGGCATCGGTGACGCACCTGACAGTCAAAGCCACCCTCAGAACGCGAAGATTGGTCATCTTCTTCGCAATGGTTGCGAAGATCTTGGTCCAGCACTTAATGTGCTTCTGCTCCCAACGGTTGTTCTCAGCCTCGTTAGGAATACCGTAGGTACGTACGTGGACGTGCAGTCTGGTGATGCAAGCAAGGTTTCTGTTGGAGACGGCTTTAAGAAAGCTTCTCAGACGTTGTGCATCGTCGAAGTAGAAGACAGTGTTACCGTAGAGAATGGGAGCAGTCTCGTGGTAGATGGTCCTGCAGGTGAGCAGCAGACTGTTGAGAGAAGTTTCCCAGTCCACACCCTCTATGGGCTGAGGCTTACGACCGGGGATACGATCGTACGAGAGACCTCCGTGGATGACCTTACGGCAGACGTTTCTGGTCGTCTTCTTGATGGACGACATAACGATTCTGATGGACCTGGTAGCCTTGGGGCGTTCGGGCTCACGATGCTCGGTGATAGCATCAAGAAGAGGGCTTCCGTCGCGGCAGGGCAAATCGTCATGGCGCCTGATGATGACGAGACGCTTGTCGAAGAGATGACCGTAGATCTGGTTACGGACCTCTACAGGTAGGCGAAGCATTCCTGGAGCAAGGGAGACATCCTCGTGTCCGTGAATAGCATCCCTGTCAGGCTCCGATACGAAGCTAGACTGAGAGTCCTTGAAGAGACCGTGGAGCGACAACTTGTGGAGAAACTGGGGCCACTTCCAGGTGCTTTTCTTGACAAGTGCATCCTGGCGTACGACAATTTGCTCGGGCTCGAGTTCAGGGTCTGGCTCTTCTCCAAACAGAGGTTCATCAGCGCGGGCATTGGTTGACATCAGATCGTCGGGAGCACTGAGCCTGCGGATGGTCTCACTGCCAGAGGCAGGAGACATCACGCGAGCGATCTGGAGAGTAGTCAGTCATTGGAAGTCTCTATATGCTGCTCGAAAGTCTAGACTTACGGGTGCTCTCTTGCGTCTGAACCATCTACGACGCTGTGGGGCAGGGGCTTCTGCCATGGTTGAAGGGTTGTTCATGGCTTGGCTACGTGTTAGCGGCTTCCGCAGTTGCACTTTCCGAAGGGAAGTTGGCTCGATGGCATACCGTGAGTGCTAAGAAGCAAGACCGTGAGTTCGAATCCGTTGCGTATCGCAAAGAGGTCAAGCAAGGTCGTGAGTTCGAGTCTGATGAGTGCCGAGTGAGGTGAAGAAAGGTCGTGAGTTCGAATCCGGTGAGTAACAAGGTAAAAGGACGGGCGCAGAGAAACTCGAGTGAAGGCTACAAGCTTGTAAACAGCTACTCCTGGCGGCAAAGCCGATGATGTTGTCGTACGCAAAGCTAGTGAGTGCGCCTGTCCCAGTCGCGGTGCGGTTTGCGATGATTTTACGCAGCTGTTCGTTTTGACGCCTGCTAGGCTACAAGCACAACAACTACTGCAAACTAACGCCAAATGAGTTTCAGCCTCAGTCTACCTACAATTCTGAAAGTCTGTGGTGCACACACGTTGCCACTGAGGTATACTCGAGTAGAATATGCGTCGTTTGCTTGCATGTTGTGTGCATGCTACGTACCTACCTTAGCCATATCGCAGACCATAGATACCTAGACCTGTCCAACTCCTGATCAGCCATGATGACAGAATGTATAACTTAGAGTGTTTTAACTTTGATGTGTATAGAGAAAGGAGCGAGGAGATGAAGTAGACCGCAGTTACTCGCTGCTGCGAGGCCTTATCCGAAAATCACCCGAACCAATGATCTGCTTCGACAAACGACTCCGTTCTACTGCATTCTGTCTACCCTGGAGTGTCAACTGTTCAAGGTTGCAGTTGCTAGCGATGGGTTATGAACTATTCATTAAGAAGCTGTGATAAGGCCTATGTGCTGTTGAGTTGATTGAATAAGATCGAACATGAACTAATAGATATAAGGATGTCAGCAAGAAGAATGGTTATCTCTTCGGCAACCGGAATCAGAGTCCGATTACCAAACAAGAGTAACAAAGAGAGGAACAAGTCCAACTAAAGCCATGCTTCAGCAGCTCTACAGCCAGAGCATCCATTTTACCCCGCTGACAGCACCGGAGAAAATGCCCCTGAAGAAGCGGATAATGATGACCACAAACCACACTCCCCACAGCAGACCCAGAACAATCCATTCCAGTACTGTGAACGAAGCTTTTTGCAAGAAGATCAATTTTCTCCTGCGGCGCCTGAGCACATTGTCAATGGCATCGTTGACTTGCTTGATTGCTAGCGTGTGCTGTGTGGTGAGCGCCACTGTGAAAGCATCTGCTTCATCGGCGGTAGAATGTACGAGAGGTGTAAACTTCTCGTCCACCTTGATTCGCAAGTCTGCCAATCTGTCGTGCAGGCCAGGAAGTTGGTTCTCGCGAAAAGAGGAAAGTTGCTTGGAGAGGCTTGTCGTTTGATCCTTGATAGTCTTGTGTAGCATTCGCGCAGCGAGATTGAATTCTTCCTTGACGCAGACAGGGTTGGTGCTCTGGCCTGACGTTTTTGCTGCAGCGACGTAGAATTGAGATGGCGGGTCGGCCGTACTATTAACGCGCCGTACGATCTCGTGAGCTTTTATTCCGCTGCTGAGGTAGAGAGCGCGTATGCGCGCAATATCAAGCGAGGTTACCATTGTTGGCTCCGCTTCAAGATCAGCACCATGGCGGTCTGAAATGCTCCAATGACGTTTGGAAGGCGAAGTCTGTCGTGATTGCGAAGGTGTCGCGTTCTCGACTGTTGACAAACCTGTCTCGAAGCCACCGGGCTGGCGAGTCTTGCGAAGGGGACCTAGGAGGTCTTGATCATTGCGATCGCCTCCATCGCTCGAGTAGCGCGAGATAGGTGTTCTTCGGGTTGGTGATACTGATGGCGACTTCTCTCGTGGAAGATTGATGCGAGGTGGGGCCAGCCTATCAAACCTAGAAGATCTACTCTCTTCTCTATGTAACTTGCTTTGCCGAGCAATGTGGCCCTCCTCTGCATCGCTTTCCGCGATTTGGTTGACTGGTCTGAAGGACGGCAAGTTGAAGTTGTTCAGCTTTTGCCGCTCCTGTTCTTTTTGCTTCGGAGTAGCGCCAACTAGGATAGAGTTTGATCTGTGCACGGGTGGCACCTTGCGAGGTCGGTTCTCGTCTTGTTCTTCGGTATCCATATCAGAGTCAGACATGTCTGAAGTGACCTGCTGATCTTTCTTGCGAGACCTTTCACTCTGACGAGAACTATCCGAGCGTACCAAGTCTCCAATGCGGCCACCCTTGAAGAAACGACCAACGCCGACATCCTTGGACATACGGCGACCTGGATTGAGAAATGTGCTGGTGATACTACTGGAGGTTTTGTGCCGCTTGATGCCTGGAACCGGAGGCCGTGAGGAGTCAAAACTGGAGCGAGGCGGATCAACATTATCGCTGACGTTGCGTGAACTGGCCAGACTGGCTAGAGTGGGGGTCGCGAAGTCTGTACGGTGGACCTTGTCGTCAGAAGCATTCCTGCTGGACCTGAACAAACCGAACTTTCTCTCCGGCGAGCTTTGGCGACTTGTGGGAGGCGATAGACTCATACCAAACGAAGGTATGTGATTGGCGACGGTGGGCGAGCTAGGGGCGGTAGAATCGTCAAAAGAAGGCCGAGTATGATCGTTGGGTTCATCGGTCTTGGACGAGTCGTTTCGTTTGTGATTGTTGACCGATGGACTATCAGCTAGAGTTGATGGGGCACTTGACTTCTCATTTGGCTGTTCATGGCCTCTATCCCACTTGTCTGGCGAGATGAAATCAGGAGAGTCTGGTTCGATGCCTAACGTCTCTTTCTCAATCAACTTTTTCATCTGGCGCTCTAATGGACCGGTGTTGTCAAGATCTGGAGCGTTTCCAGGGCCCAAGAACTGCTTCTTGCGGTTCGAGGGGCGAGCTGAAGTGGCACTGGACATGCTACTTGAACGCGATCTGTTTCTGAACAAGTGCTTGCGGGCCGAGTTGTCGCCATGTCGTAGAGAAAGGAACTTTGATCTGATGCGACCTCGATCCGTCTCATCATCACTCTTTAGGGTACTGCCCCAAGTGTTTGTGCGCGACATGGAAGGTCTGCTGTCGGCACTTTTCCTGGCGCTTCTCGTGCTCTCGAAACTTGAGCGCGGTTGTTGTGGGAATACTCGATGACCGTGCCTGTTCTCTATGCAAGCTCTGTTCCCAGGTTGTAGCAGCCAAACAGCGTCGGCCAACAGTTCGGCAGGGGTGAAAGACCAGTCAGTTTCGGAACGGGTGATCCTGGTCGCAGCTGTGTCGGTACGCCTGTGGGAGCGAGTAACTTGGTTTGGAGCATCATCCTGACCTCGGCTGGGTCGGCGGAAGGTTGGAAGGAGGGATGAGTCCAAGGTGGAACGGTAGGTAGGATCGCTAGCTTCATGCTCGATCTCGTCGATGTAGCTCTTGACTTTGGCCAAGTCTTCGTAGGCTTCGATGGGAGGATCAAGAGGTCGTTGCTCGCGATGACGGGCTTTGCGATTTCGTAATAGCTGCAGCGGATTGTATTCTCTTTCCAACTCTTTCTGACTCCTCTCGGAGCGTGGAGACGAAGCAGAGACGGTAGGTTTCAGAGGTGGGAGATTTGTCAACAAGCGTCTGTATTGGGAAGACAGCTCGAAGAACTTGCGTGCTCGGTCGGCGCGGTGGATGGTGGCCTGCGAGAAGTCATAGTCGACGTCTTGACCAGGTGTGAAGACGGAATCGTGCTCGGTGGAAGGGCGTGAAGCAGAGTCGCCAGGGGAGATGGGTTGAAGAAGGTCGTTGCCCATAGGGGATCCGGCAGAAACATGGATGGCAGGCGGACCACTGGAACGTACACGGCGCTTGTCGGTCGAAGGAGCAGGGACCTGCAGACTGGCACTGACATGGCGGCGACGACCTTCGCTCAGACTGAGGGCCATCTGTACCAGCTGCGTCGGGTCCAAAGAAGCCTGCGGCACGGGAAGAGGCTGGGCGGGACTGTTGTTTGGGCTCGAGACATTTTGGCCCAGTCGTGAGGGCATCCACGGCGTTGACTTGGTGGGCTTTGATGGCGAGTCGGTCGATTTGGACGACCTGGGCGGAGAGTCGATCTTGTCATCCTCGATGTCCCTTGGTTGGAAGAGGTTGCCCATCAAAAAGCCTCCTGACTTGAGCGGACGACGGCGGGATACGGTCAAGTTGTTGGTGTCATCCCTGTCTTTTCCTCTACGGCTGCCAGCATCGCTACTCCTGGCCCACGAAGCGTATTTCGCAGAGTCGGCATAGGCAGAGCTGCCTGTAGAGGTCCTATCGCTGTTGGATGCCATGGCCGACATGTCGCGCCGTCGTCGTGTTATGGTGCAGTGGCAGCAGCGGCAGGTGAGGGACCGACAGATCGAGAGAGGTTGTGTGTCGAGAACAACATGATCAGGTCGGGTTGGCTACACACGCACGTCCAGTGTCCATGCCCAAGAGAGAGAGATTATTTGATAATGTGAGAGCGATTGCTGCCTCGTGCTCGTGCTCATCACGACGCCCCAACTCGACGCGGGGGGCCCTTGAGACGATGATCGCCCGTCGGCAATTCCGCCTTGAACCGTTCCTTGTCCCGCGAAGCGTCCAAGTGTCATGATCCTCCTGTCTGTCATCTCGTTAAACCCTCGTCCACCAACAACAAACACAACCTTGGGTGGCCTTGACCGCTGATCAACAAAATTGATATATACACCCTCTCGCCTTCCATTCCTGTCTCTGCTTTCGATCCTTCGACAGCCGTCGAGGTCAATCAAGGGCTTGGAAGTGACATCATGCTTATTCAGGATAGCTCCCTCCTTCGATCTATCGATAGTTGATTAGAAATGCATCCTTGAGTACTTCTCCTCGACTATGGATAAAGGCCAAGTATTATTACCCTCTGAACCCTTTCACCGTATTCTACCATTCTCCACTTCAACTTTCTCTCTTCAACACATCTCCACAACCACGATTCACAATGCCTCCAATTCAAAAAGGCTCGACCGTACTAGTCACTGGCGCAAATGGCTTCATCGGTAGCCACATCGTTGACCAGCTCCTCCAGCTAGACTACAAGGTTCGCGGCACCGTCAGAACAGAAGCGAAAGGCAAATGGGTCCAGGACTTCTTTGACAACAAGTATGGTCAAGGTAAACTCGAGCTTGTCGTTGTGCCTGCCATGGGCGTGAAAGGCGCCTTCGACGATGCTGTCAAGGGTCAGTTTCTTCTCAAGCCGCTCTGCAACACAAGCACTAATACTCTACAGGCTGCGAGGGAGTCGTCCACGTCGCGACCAACATTTCCTTCTCCAAGAACCCCAACGAGGTCATCCCAGACGTCATTAACGGTGTCACCCACACTCTCGATGCCGCCAACAAGGAACCCTCGGTCAAGCGATTCGTCTTCACATCGTCTTCTACCGCTGCAACCAACCCTATCCCCAACAAGGAGTTCAACGTTGACCAGTCGTCGTGGAACCAATACGCCATCGACAAGGCCTGGGCTGATCCACCCTACACCGAGGCCGACAGAGCTTGGAACGTCTATGGCGCTAGCAAGACCCAGGGAGAGCAGGCTGTATGGAAATATGTCAAGGAGAACAACCCTCACTTCGAGTGTAACACCATTCTCCCTAACGCAAACTTCGGCCCTATCCTCGACAAGAGTCAGGATGCAAGTACTGCTGGGTGGATCAGGGACATTTTCACGAAGGGGTTCGCACCTCAGCTTGAGCAGATTCCACCTCGTACGTTCACGTTCTCCTCGTCTGCGGCTTTTCGTAAACTAACTCGTATAGAATGGTTCGTCAACGTCCAGGACACCGCACGCCTGCACGTCGCCGCTCTCATTGATGCCGACATTAAGAATGAACGTGTCTTCGCCTACGCCGAGCCTTTCAATTGGAATGACGCCCTCGCCGCCATGCGCAAAGCTCGTCCCGATAGTGAGGTCCCGGAAGACCGCAAGGACAACAGCAGGGATTTGAGCAAGATTCTGCCTCAAGCTCGTGCTGAAGAGATCCTCAAGAAGAACTTCGGTCAGGACAAGTTCATTGGACTAGAGGAGTCTATCGAGGCCAACATTCAGAATCTGTAGACGATGTTGTCCAACAAGAATATGAAGCCTGAGATAGCCCTAGCATATATCAATGGGTTGCGTGGCCCAATGGCAAGGCGCTTGACTACGAATCAAGAGATTGCAGGTTCGATCCCTGCCGTGATCATTTTGTTTTTTGCTCCATGAGTGCTTGGAGACGGCGCAGTTGTGTAGACGTCAAGAACTTTTTCGTGCGGGCTCAAAAACATGATAATTCGTCGGACCGGCAAAACTCGCGTGCTGGTGACGAACGCCGAGAAGGAAACCGGAAATAGACCACCCGGCCAGTGCACAGACATCGACTTCTAGAAGCCGATCAGGCAAGAGCGATTCCTTCGACAAGGCAGCCACGACGGTGTTGCACAGCCTCCAGAATGTCCATACAGCTTACAGACACAGCCACCTATCCAATAGTGTGCAGAGTGGCTGTGGTACAGAAAGCCCGGCTTGTGGATTGAGATTCGAGATATTGACCCGCTGAAATAATAGCAAGCTGCGCCATGACTAGCAAATGGTCCATCCTAATGCGCTATGTCGTGTTTGATACGACAAACACGTAGCCTGTCATAAGAAGAGAGTAGAAAGCCCCCCTCATCCTTCCAACTCCACCTACAACTATAAAACACAACCTCAAGATCCCCCATTCTTCCTTTCCACCTCCACATCATCAACACCTCAAGCATGTCATACAACAACTACAACAACCACGGCGGTGAAGCCCAAGGCTACTACGGCGGTGGTCAGCAACAGCAGGGCTATGGCTCTGGAGCCCCTTCGAACCAGTACGGCGACAACCAGCGCTACGGCGGCCCCCAACAGCATAACAACCAATACGGCGGTCCCCAGCAAGGTCAATACGGCGGTTCTCAGCAGGGTCAGTACGGCAACGAGTCACGCTATGGCGGCCCTCAGCACGACCAAGGATACGGACAACAAGGTGGCTACCAATCCCACCAGCAAGACGGGTACCAGTCCCATCAACAAGGCTATGGTCAGCCTCAACAGCCATTGACTGCTCGTGACGAGTACCCCTCCCAGACCCATGGCGGCTACGGCGGTAACACCTTTTACCAAGGCTCCGAATCTGCTCCTTACAACCCAAACCAACCTTCGTACGGTGGTCAGCCTGGAGCTGAAGGCGACCGTGGTCTGATGGGTGCTTTGGCTGGTGGTGCTTCTGGCGGTGTCGCTGGTGCATACGGAGGCCACAAGATGAACCACGGCGCTCTCGGCACCATTGCTGGCGTAGTGGGCGGAGCCTTTGCTGGCTCCAAGCTCGAGGACGCTGGCAAGGAACATCATAAGAAGAAGGAAGAGGAGAAATACGCACAACAACACCAAGGTTACGGCGCTCCCGGTAACTACGGCAGACCTGGAAGAAGAAACAGCAACTCCAGCTCCAGCAGCTCCGACAGCGACGACGACAAGAAGCGCTATAGGAAGAAAGTAGGTCATGAGGTTGAAATTTGACTGAGAATATTGCTAACAGAATTGATAGCACTCCCGCTCGCGCTCTCGCTCAAACTCACGTAACCGCGGATACCAGTCCTCTAGACGAGGCAACTTCAGCGAATCATCCCGCGACATCTCCCTCGACTACAACACAATGGCACTCAAGGCCTTCAGCAGGCGTACCGACGGGTCCGAGCACGAGTCCTATTTGCACTTGAACGACATCCTAGGCAACCGCGATGGCAGGTTTGTTTGGGGTAGGAATGGAAACTTCTTGGGCAGTGTCAAGGACGGCAAAGTGTGGCTCGCCGAGGGTGGAAGAGCTCTGTGTGCTGTGCTTGGTGATGGCCGTGGTGGCTGGAACGAGCATGCCTCCATTGAATTGGATGAGAAGATCTCCAACGAGAACGGTCAACTGGTGTACCTGGGCTAGGTTGTTGATTTTGAACCTGAGGCTTCATTCTTGATCCATGAATAACCTATCACTATCCCTTGAGCATTCTCCTGAGCCATGATCCTTTCTGACCAAGCGAGCAATCGACCTTGATGACAGTGTGCCAATTTCTGAAAGAGGTCCCAAGGGACTGCTTGGTCATGTACGCTCGATTACACGTGATCGTGATGTCGTCCAGATGTGTCGTGCTCTTCGGTCCGTGCCATGGGTGACGCATGGAGCTTGTTTCTCGCTCGTGATTGTGGATCAAGCATCTCTCTGTATGCTCACTGCGGCAATGTTTTCTCAACCCATGTTGTTCGCTCACCAAGGCTCCTCCATCCTCGGCGCCTTGATAGTCTCAACCTCTACGTGCCCCTCACTTCTCTCATCCTCCCTAGCATCAGCCCCATGCACCTCTCCACTCCTCACCCTCCTCGCCAACGTCCTCCATCCAAACTTTCCCAGCCCCCAAAGCAACCCTACACCCGCGCCTCCCACTATGCCAGTCGGTGCAAGCACAAACGCAGCTCCAGACGCCACTGACCCTATCGCTGTTCCTGCTACTGCTGCTGTCAGGGCACCGACAGCTGCATACTTTGCGTATCGCACTAGGCGCCAGAAGAGAAATTTTAGGGTGTAGCGAAGGGTGCGGAGGAAGTAGCGTGTCCGGCGCTTGGTGGGGGCGTTGGGCGAGGAAGGGTCATATAGGAATTGGAGGTTGCGTTTTGCGGTTTGGAGGGTTGTTGAGGAAGAGCTGGTGGCAGCGTGATCGACTGCTGCGGCTGACATGTTGCTGAGATACTACCAGAGAGCTCTGACGGGAGGTTTGAATGAGACCTGGTTTGGGTGATGACCTGTGTGTTTCGTGTAGACTATTCCACCTCGAGGCCGATTGAGGAATGTCGAGAATCAGGGTATCGCGTGACGTATGCCAAGACTATCGCTGATGATCACGACGAAATTGATTGCAAGGTCCGACTTCATCCTCATGCTCAGACCGTCGCCGCGGGACGGCTACAGCGGCTCTTCGGGAAGAATGACGAGATCCACTTGCTCTGTGTCTTGCTCTCCGTGTCCGAGTGTCGGACATGCTCAAATTATCTTGAATGTCCTTTGAAACCCGAAGAGACCGGTCTCAAAAGTTTTATCTCATGTACCGCTGTACATATATCAAAAAGAGCATCATATGCCTCCAAAGCAACACCCAAGCGAAAAAGCAAGCCACTCAAAATGCTTGGTAGGGGTTCACAGGCGCAAATAAGCATCACGGTTACGACGGCGGCGCTAGTATGACCATCGAAGAACGGCACGGCTGACCATTGACACTTCTCCCAATCCAACCAAAATCACCGACATCAAGCGTTGCGGAGAATGCTGGAGAGTGCTTCTTGTGGAGCTCTGCCCATGGAGACTTGCTTTGCATTCGTCACCAAACTCTGTTATCTCCTTGCGAGACCGGACCCCGGTAACAACCCATAGTAGCTCGTGTGCCTCGTAGGTCATATTCAACATTTCTTTTATCCCTGCTCTCTTGCTCCTCGTGCTCTTCCGTCCTTTCCTTGTTCTTCCTCCCACACATCACAGCCATCATGGAGCAGGCAATTGAAAGAGAAGATCCCTCAGAGATCGAAAAGAAGATCGACTCGGAAAGATCATCAACCTCTGGACGCACTCGCTCGGAAATCGAAAACATCAATTCAAGACTCTGGCTCTCGGAAGATGAAGCCTACCACCATGCAAAAGCACACCCAGACGAAACTAGAGAGATCTTCATCACTTTTGGGCCAAATGACAGGGACAATCCTCGTAACTGGAGCAAAGCGCAAAAATGGTACATCACTTGCTTTGCGAGCTCGTTGAATGTCTTGTCTTGTCTATGCGCTGGTGGCTATTCATCTGGCGTTGGGCAGCTTGTTGAGGAGTTTGGTGTTTCTGATGAAGTGGGAACTGTTGGACTTTCCATGTATATTCTGGGCTTTGCGATTGGGTATGTTGCTCGTGATACCACTGTCTTAGATAACCGTGTCTGACATCCGTTCACAGTCCCATGCTTCTCGCACCGCTCTCCGAGTACTTCGGTAGAAACCCTGTCTACTTTTGCTCGTGGTTCGTCCTCTTTATCTTCCAGCTTCCTCTGGCTCTGGCACCCAATATTGCTACCGTCATCGTATGTCGATTGATCCAAGGATTTGGCGGCTCGGCACCATTGACCAACACTGGCGGTACCGTGTCAGATGTCTGGGAGAGAAATGCTAGCGGGCCAGCTATGTCCATCTACGGTCTTTCTTCGACATTCGGACCACCCATGGCACTCGTCATCTCTGGATACATTGCACAAGAAAAAGGCTGGCGCTGGTTGTTCTGGGTGTACATGGCCATCTTTGGCGGCGTTTGGCTCATCATGATGGCCACTCTGCCCGAAACTCGTCACAGCACCATTCTAGAGAGAAAGGCCTCTCGCGTGCGCAAAGCACTGAAGAAAGAAGGACTCGACAATTCTGCTAAACGTGTGTTTGATGCACATGCAGACGAGTCGAAAAGTCTACATACCTTGTTCGCCATCACACTGACCCGACCATTCCGCTTCTTGTTCACCGAACCCATCACTATTGGTGCTGCTGCATATAATGGATTCATCTACGGCTTGGTCTACCTCTTCAACGAAGCCTTCCCTCTGGTATTTGGCAAGAACCATGGCTTCAATGTCGGTGAACAGGGTCTTTGTTTCCTGGGTCTGGCCATGGGAAGTGTAGTCGGCGTTGCCATTTACCCTCTCCAAGAACGCTATTACCTCAAGAAAGTGGCCAACAACGATGGCAAAGGTGTTCCTGAAGCTAGAATCTGGTTGGCCAGATTTGGCGCTTTCTTGCTTCCCATCAGTCTGTTTTGGTAAGTTGCGTCCCGGTTCACTGTATTGAAATATACGACATTGTACGCTAACACGCCTTTCCCTTCAGGTTCGCGTGGACATCCTTCCCCAGCGTCCACTGGATCGTCCCCATCATCGCCTCCGGCTTCTTTGGCCTAGGCATCTACATTGTCATTCTCTCCATCCTCAACTACGTCGTCGACTCCTACCAAACCTACTCTGCATCCGCGCTCGCCGGAGTGATTCTCATTCGCAATCTTGTAGGAGCTGGCTTCCCTCTGTTCGCAAACCAGATGTATAACAAGTTGGGGTATGAGTGGGCGAGTAGTTTGTTGGCGTTTTTGAGTATCATCATGATACCTATTCCGTGGTTGTGGTTTTATTATGGCGAGAAGTTGAGGTTGAAGAGTCCGTATGCTAGGGAGCATTTTGCGCAGGATGAGGATGCGCCGCATTGATTGTGTAAAATATGGCTCTTGGTATACTCAGAATAGACTGAAATAGACGACTGTTCCAAGTTTCTCTTTTTAAACTCCTTCTACCCCTAGGCCACTGATGTACCTTTGCACTTCCTTGACAACGTCGTGTCCGTATAGCCAATCCAAGTCGAAGCCTTGCTCATCATCCTTCTCTTCAGTTCCCTCCGCCTTAGGCAATCACCGACTATCAACCCTCGCATTCAACAGCAAAATCTGTTCGAGCCTGTCTTGTCTGTACTCCTGCCACCATCCCAAATCCTGTTTCCCACTTTTCCCCTTGCCTAACAGCATAGCCAACATCACTACATCCTCCACTGCCTGAGAGATACCCTGTCCTGAACTAGGGGGTAAAGCGTGAGCTGTATCTCCCACGAGCAGTACCCTCCTAGCCTGCGAAGACCAAGAGGGCAGGTTTAGAATCACATGGAAAGGCCAGATATTGATGTGTTCATGAGGGATGTCCGAAGTTGCTGTGACAGCAATATCACCGAATACTTCTGCGCCTTCACGCAAAAAGGCCACAGCGGCTTCTTTGTCTGCATAAAAGTCATTCCAGCCTGAGCGAGAGAGCTCGGGCATGCGTTTTTGTTTGCCGATTAGCACTTCGCTGCCATCGGGCTATTGGGGTGCGATGACAAAGGCGCCGTGGGAGGATGACATGATGGTGACTGGCATTTTGTAGTCGCGAGTCGGCAGTCTGAGGTTTGCGGTAGGAACTGCAGCGGTGATGCCGACCATACCCGTGAACTTCGGTGAGAGCTCAGGGTACGTGTATTTTCTGACTCTGCTGTGTATACCGTCTGCGTCAATCAGTAGAGAGGATATCTTTGTGGTACCATCGATGAGTTGCTAGGTCACTGTATCTTCAGACTCGGAAACCACGTGTGAGAATTTGTGGTTGTAGTATATGGGGATGTTGGTGGTGGTGAGCTTTTGCAGCAAGAGATCAATGAGTTGATAGCGATACACTCGCAATCCACTATACCCATATTTCTCAACACTCCCAAAGGGGTAGGTTTCTTTGGGTGAGCCAGCGACGTCGCGGAAGTAGAGGGTGTCGAAACTGTATCCGAGTTGCTTGAGGTCGTTGTAGATGCTCATGTCATCGAAGAGTTTGAGGGAGTTTGGGGAGAGCATTACTGCGCCGCCGATGTTTTGGGGCGAGGGACGGGATTTGTATATGGCGCAGGATATTCCCTGGGTTTGGAGACTAAGGGCTAGTGTGAGGCCAGCAATGCCTGCGCCGATGATGCTGACTTCGTTTTGCATGATGTTGTGTTGGTTATCACGTAGAGGGTTCCAAATACACTTGGTGATAGTAGTTTGATAGGCAAGATGTAGGGTGCTCTCAATGTACTAGCAATATTCTGAGGAAGGTGATGATTTGTATCCTTCGGAGCAGACGAGACAGCAGATTATATGTTCCATTACTGCAGGAGGTCATCCTCAACATAGTCATCCTTCCCGCATATGCGTCGGCCGAGGTGTAGAACGTTATTACGTCCTGTATTCATGCGGAGGAGAGAAGGCAGACTGCACCGTGAATCTTACGAGAAGGTGCTTATATCGAGGAAAGAGTTCGCTGTTTGGTGACACATGCAGTCGTCAACTCGGCCGAGCTATCGGACCCGAGCCACCGACCACGACTCCTTTGCGGCAACTCCTTCTCCGAGAGCTGCTTTCAATCAGCAAACAACAAATCCAAAGGATTGTGGCGTCTGCTTGGTGAATGAAAAGTCGTAGGAATACAGTAGGTCAACATGAAAGTATATAAAGTAGAGCTCAACACCAGCGCTTTTCCAGGCTGCCACTACACCCAATCAATCTCATAGTTACCTATCATTTCTCGTTCTTCAAGCAAGCTCTCGTAAAACAACTTACCATACTGTCGAGATACACGCATACCAGAAGACCGCAGACGTTATCAAGACCATCGATAGCCCAAACCGGAATTCGATCGACCAACACACAACGATCCTCCAGCATGTTGACTTCCACCTCCACCGCACTCCCCGACATCCTCTTGATCGGGGCCACAGGCCGCACCGGCCGTATTGTCCTCTCTTCAGCCCTTTCCCGCGGTCACAAAGTAACAGCCTTGATCCGCCCATCATCCTCTCTCGCCCCGCAAGCCAACCTCACGATTTCCCAAGGCTCTCCTCTGGATGCTTCCGCTATCAGCACCGCACTTTCCCTCACCACCGGCCGCGTGGTGATAATCAGCACATTAGGCCAAACTCGCACATCCGGAAACCCTTTTGCTGCTACGACTTCACCTCCACTATTCATGGCTCAGTCCAGTGCTGCCGTTGTTCAGGCCGTCAAAGCCTCCGATCGCAGAGTTGCAAAGGTCATTGCAATGTCCATGTTCGGCGCAGGATCATCCTTTCCAAACCTCAATTTCCTCATGCGAGCAACGATGTTGTACTCAAAGATGAAGCAGACGCTCGAGGACCAGAATGAAGTTGATCGGATTGTAAAGGAAAGTGGGTTGAGGTACGTGATGCCCAGACCTGCGATGTTGAAGGGTGATAATGCGTTGCCCGTGAAGCTCTTAGGGGAGGAGGGTGAGAAAGCTGGATTTATGCCGTCCGTTAGTACAACTAGTGTTGCTGAGTATATGTTAGATGCGGCTGTCAGCGAAGAATGGGATAACAGAACTTTTGTTATTTCGAATTGAGATTGGGGTATATCTACGGCATATCTATCTCCACACCTATACGCATACCCATACATGCTCTCTCTATTTTCTGCTCTCACCTAGTTCAGTGGCATACGAGAGCCTTGTCAATTGTGGGTCGAAATGATCGGACGGTCTTCTCAGAGTCCGCGGCATGATCAAGAATCTCGTCGACGTGGTTGAGAGTCTTATCGGCTGTAGCTCGAGGTGGTAGGGAGTCTCTTGCGTTCTCGACGTTCTCAAGGGACCCAATACGCTGTGGAGATGCACAATTGTTTCCAGAATAGAGACGTGTCCGAGGATCCAACGTGATGTCGTCTTTCGGATGGATGCTGTTCATTTCTTGAGACTACTTTGCTTTCTTGCAGCTGTACACGCGATACAAACCTTTGCACACGGGGAGTGATGCCGTGCGAACAACAAATCGAGCAGTACCTGTGTTACTCAGACCATATTCCGACCTACGCTAGCTGCAATCATCCATATTTTTGTTCCTCAATAGAGGGTTGTATAGATCTGGGTAGGCGGAAGACATCACAGGAAGTTTTCGGAAGGTGTGGGCACGGTGTTTCTGCGACGGCGACGCCTAAAATCTTGGCCCCAGTCATCTCTCTTGACCGTTCCTACCATTTTGCACACATCCGCTTTGCATATGGTGTATCTCTCTCGTGACAGGGTCTTGAGTGTCTACACGCTATCATTGGAAGCCTGCGAACCCCTTGCTCCTGCTTTCACACAGCAGCACTGCTGAATATCAACGGTCATCCTCCGATAACACGAAGCATGTATAGGCCAAGGTAAGCATTTGTTGATCGACTCTTGGACTAGGGACTTAGTGTGTTTACTTGTTGCCACTTGCAGCAACATGTTTTCCACCTTGCCGTCACAGCTTCCCAGGTTTGTTGTGCCCTGGAGAGTCCACCGCCTGAAATTAACAATTACGAGGGCTTGACTAGGGCCTTAGGCCCACGGACGGGCGTCTCACCGCACATGTCCAAAGAGCTTTGATACACCGCCAGGGCATCTTTCGCGAGACACTGTTTCTATTAAAGAGAGTCGTGATCTTTTCATTGACTTGATCCACATACCATCCAGCAAGTTGGTTCTTGATATTCAGCTTCGACTTCGTGGCTCGTAATCACCTTATCAACGCCAACATCAAAAGCCACCAAAACAACTCAAGACCGCTTCACAAGATCTTTGCCAACAACATGGGAAAATTTAGTTTGCGCCCTTCGATGGGTTCTCGTCCCCAGTCGGCGGTGTTCGAAAAGTCGAGTCGTCCTTCATCAGGAGTCTTCTCATCTTCTTCGCGACCCAACTCGAGTGTCTTTGATGGTGCTGAGATCCCGAGATCTGTCGCATCTGACACGAGCAGCCGTGACATTGCTGAGCTCGCTCAAGATCTCAAGGTACGCTTTCGATTGTGATCTCGTACCCGGCGCAAACATGCTAACATATGTCCAGGCACTCGCAGACCAAGCCGAGCAGCACAAACAGCATAATCTCGACAACTTCGTCCAGATCCTCAGCCATCTTAACGGCCTCCCTGGCATGCTCGAACACGTCGGACAGATGCCCAATGTAGTCGCCTTGAACCAAACCATTGGTCAACAATCGCAACAGATCGCCGACCTTGAAGCCCGCCTGGCAGCGTCGGAAGCCGCTCACAAAGAAGAGGCCTCAGCCCACATAAGCACAAGAGAACAAGTCACACAGCTCAAAGCGACCTCGGACTCCAAGGATGAGCGCATCTCGCACCTCAAATCTCTCCTGACCAACATCGACCAGGATGTCAAGGACGCACGCGGCGCGCTTGAGACCAAGGATCTCGAGATCGCGAATCTGAAGACAGAGCTCTCCAAACTGAACTCGCTTGTCGCCTTCCAGGACCAGGAACACGCTGCTCTCAGTGACTCCATCACGTCCAAGGAAGATGAGATCAAGCAGCTGCACGAAGGTCTTGCTGGCAACGATGCTGAGCTCGCACACACAAAGACAGTCCTGGCTCAACTGGATGCACAGATAGAGTCTAAGAACCAAGAGCTGCACTCTCTGCGCACCGCCAACGAGCTGACATTCCGCCAATTGCTCGAGTCGCAGACAGCAAGCATGGAACACCTCTTCCAACAGCAAACACACACCACCGCCGCTCTGACTCAGCAAATCGTGGAGCTGAAGCAACAGATCCGTCTGCAACAGCACCTTGATGGCCCATTGTCACCTCCTATCTCCAACCCCGTCAGCCCTGCTGTTTCGGCAGCAAGCGCAAGTTGGGGCATGCCTGGCTTCGGCATGTTTGCTGGCAAAAAGGCCAAGCTGCACAAGCGTTCTCAAAGTCAGATTGTCATAAAGGCTCCTCACAAGTTCGATGTGCCTGTGCCCACCATGCTTTGAACATTGATGGTCCGACTCCCATTTCGTACACTCTGTTGATCTCTGCGTTCTTGGTCTCCCATTCTCTTCTTGTCTCTAGCTTTTCTCTCTACTGTTTCCTTTTCTTTCCTTTGCAAGCACTCTCTCACATGCCCTTCTACGAACCCCAATAATGCTTCTACGAGAAACACGATTAGAACTTTTGTATACAATGCTGTATTTTACACTGCGCGATGATACTTACAGACCCCTGGTCTTCTTGACTCCTAGTTGATGCCGCGTCTTTGAGATGTATGCACTCACAGGCGCTCTATCGGACCTGTCGAGCTCGTTCTACAGAGCCTCCCAATCTAGTCTGCTGGAGGCTTTTACCACAAACCCGCTATCTCGAATTACATCATGTTGAGTCTCGGATTCCCCACATTCTTTCTGGCTTTGGAATCTGCAATCTCTGCTTCTGCCTCTTCTTCTGGCACGACTTCGAACCGCCTATGCCACAAAGACGTTGCCGTTGTGACTGAGTTTGCTTTTAACACTCTCGTCTTCCTTTATGAAAATAAATATGATTGATATAGGTTCTCAGGCCCTCTATCAATTGGTCAGATGGCCGAGTGGTTATGGCGCTAGTTTCAGGCTCACCTGAAATGAGTTTACTAGTGAGAAATCGCGTGGGTTCGAATCCCACTCTGATCAATATATCCTTTTGTCCGCCTGGGCTATGTCATCTATGCATTGAGGATCTATCAGTTCGTTTTGTCGTCAACGGAAGGAATATTTTTCGGTGCCTAGTTTGTGTGGAAGAAATTTTGCGGGATACAAGGGAGAGTGAAAGAGAGTAGAAGCTTGGCGAGCATTGATGATCACGAGGTCTGGTATATTCTGCTCGTGTGCAGGATGACTAACATGAACCTTTCTTGTTTAATATCGGACGATTGGAGCGAGATTATTGTGAATGCGTATCATGGAAAGGGTAGCGATCGAGTCTTCTGTGTGCAGAAGTTCACAAAGCTCAATAGCTATGGGAATGCACAAACTACTCGAGAAAGTGATGGCATCCATTGAGATGTGATTTTCTAGGTTCATCCCTGATCTAGAAATCACTATGCTTTTTCTATAGCGAGCATTGCGCTGTGTCTTGAGTGTAGAAAATTACAAGTCACAAATCCAAAACACAAGTACGGAGTAAAGTAAATCGTCATAATCATTGTGAAGCTAATTCATATATCATTCTTTGCCTTTTGAATATCCAGATATCCACCATTGATGATCAGGCTGCTGAAACATCAACTAAAAGCCAGAGAACCTGTCTCTTCCTTTGCATTCTTTGTGATACCCTATTGAACCATTTAGGTAAGAGCAAGCGGACATCCCAAGTTCTTGAACGAAGGCGAGACCTTGCTTGCAACAAAGCTCAACGCATCAACAGTAGGAGTGATGACACCATTGAGGTACGAAGGAATTTGACCTGTGGTGAGCTGGTACAGCAGACAAGCAGTCTCTGGGGCACCGATGGCAAGCTCAAGCTTACCATCCTTGATGGCGCCAAAGTTGATGCCGTCAAAGGAACCATCTGCAGTGTTGCCGCCGAACAAAACAGGGTTCTCGAGGTACATGGTGAGGATTTCGGTGGTGACGTCCAAGTTGGAGTAAGGAGTGACGCGGTTGGTCCAGTTGGCGGGGATGCGCTCGCCGCCGTTGAATTCCCAGGTGCCGTCTGCGTTCTGCTCGGCACCGAAGAAGGAGGAGATGGTCTCGAGGTCAGGTGCGTAACCGTGGTTTCCGTTGGGCATGAGAGTGTACAGGAACGAGGCGGCTCCGTAGAGAAGCAGGGTCAGAGGACCGAAGAAGAAGTTGGGGTTCTCGTTGAGTGACTGAGTGTAGCGCTGCAGGCGGTACTTGGACAGGTTCTCGCGGTTGAAGTCGCCCTGGCAAGTGTCTTGCATCATGCCGAAAAGGGTGCCGTTGAAGGAGTAGTTGTCTCCGTCAGCGAGGAAGTAGTCGTTTCTGGTGAGGGAGGAGTCGGCTTCGAACTTGTTGTGGCCGTCGAGTCCGGGCTCAGAGCCGGTGAGCACAGGGCTGAATGAGGTTCTGGTTGTGGCATCACATCCGATGGAAAGCTTCTCGGTTACAAGATCACCATCGGTGAGGGTAAGACCGAGGGCAGCGAGAAGTGTAGCCAAATCGTAGCCAACGTTGTAGAGATTCTGTTGGGCATCGACAAGCTCGTTGAATGTGGTGATACCATCGTGAGAAAGGAAGTGATGGCTGCAAATATTAGCAAAAGAAACCTAATGCACGCTCGAAGACTTGACTTACTTGGCTGCGGCGTTCAATCCTGGGCAGGGGCCACGGATATCATTAGGTCCAGGGGCCTCGTAGTAGTGAGCAGTGTCACCATCAGCGGGTACCTGGTAACCACCAATGCCCTTTCCGGGAATGCCATCGTGGGCACCATTGTAGGGGTACTTTGCGTTGTAGGGAGCGGCACCCTTGTGGTCGGCGTTGAATGGGCAAGTGGCGGGACCACCCTTCTGGGTGCCACCAGATTGTTGACGTCTGATCTTGCGTCCAGCTCCCAGAAGAGAGCTGTCGACACCAGGTTGGTCGACGACCCATGGGAAGGCTGAAGCCGAAGCAACGAAGAGAGAGGCAATGGCGATGTTCTTCATAGTGATGTTGTTGTTGGTCAATGATTGACTTGATGAAAAGAAGTGTCCATGTAGCGTTACTCAGGCTCTTTATATATTCAGTCGGTCCATACTTTGTGGAAGACATTACTGCTGATCTTGCCACAGGGCACACTGCGGGGATAGTCTGAATCGCTGGTTTGTATTCACAGCAAGGGGAAGGTTTTCTGTTGATCATTGTAACAGGAAGGAGGTTTGCCTTGTTGATCTGCAACCTCAGCGTGAGCATACAGACTTTTGGTGCGCATACCGTCTGTCATTGTCCAATCAACGATTGCCAGTTCAGCTTTCTACCAGCCATGCGGCGCCATGCCTCGGTTTGTGGAGGCGGTATTCGAAGATCGACATAATAAGAACATTGGTAAAGCTTAACGGTTTAAGCTCGTCGAACGGGATTCGCGCCCCCTCCGCAATGTGGCGCTGTTTATACCTTTTGTCAAGTTGCCTCGGACTAATTCCTCTGCTCTGATTTGCTTCTTCGACTCATGTCTTTACCTATAAGGAAGTTGATAGTCGGTGATGTACGGGGCGCGCGACCCTGTTTCGTGTCCTCGAAAACACTGCCTTGCGAAACCGACCGAGGCTCACTGTATCTCGCACGTAAGAACGTAAAGGCCGACCACGGAAGTTTGAAAATTGTCAGCGTGACCGTTGTCGTCAACTGCGACCTCTTTTTGTGTCGATGTCCCCGCCTCTGATTCGCCTTGCACCAGTTTATGTTACGTCCGCAAGTGTTCTGGCAACGCCAGCGCCGACCAGTCTCGAGGACATTTCTCCGTGATACTTCAATTCTGCAGTTTGATATGCACACCGAGCCGTCTTCAACATCCCGAGGTTCGAGGTCAGGTAAGTTATACATTCTCGAGTCTTTGGGTTGTGGTTTGAATCTCTTGATCCTATCGACCGACGAGCTCCTCGATGTTGTCCCAATCTATACAGGTCGCAGGGATCTGGTATTCGGGTCCCCAAGACCATGTCCTCTGCGTGACGTCGATGCTGTGTCTCTCCTTTGCTTCGCGTTCCATGACATCCCAGCTCGGGCTGTGATTGTCTGCGGATCCGGCAAGCGCTGCTTTGTAGTTGGCGAAGTCTTGGTAAATGTAGACAATTCCTGCATCTGTTTCTCTTGTTTCGATTATTTTTCCGTCCACGTCGGCACGCATCTGGAACCACCTTTTGTCGTTGGAGTCCATCGCCACCAGGCCGTAGGCATTCGCACTGTCTAAGAAGTCGTAGACACACCCGCCAGAGAAGACTCTGGCCATTGGGTCCGAGTACAACGCCTTGGTCTCATCCATTTGCCTGATTTTGGTTGTGTTAGCGCCATACTCGCACAGAAACGACGGGATGGCAAAGTTCTCATAACGACTGATCTGGTGCTTATTAGCGCACACTGTACGCGTTCTGGATCACAGAGGCAAATATACCAATCGAAGCCAGCCAGAAATTTGTAGGTCGGACTTTCCAGCCCAACCATAATTGGCAAGCTATGGGAATAGTCAGAGTTCCGAGATGTGTGCCGAGGTCTGCGAATCGACTTACTCCCCAAAAGTCTACTGTAGTCTCTTTGTCACCAGAGTACAGATATTCCAGGAAATCTGTATTATAATTGATGTGTGGGACATCCGCGTTAGCATAGCCCACAGGAAGTATCCTTGTTCCTCGAATATCGTTGCTGCAAGCCAGATATCTCTTGAGATCCCGGATGATGGCTTTCAAAACGGGAGCTACGTAGAGGTGACCACGGCCGTTTACTAGTGAATTGGCCGCAGTAATTGCCAGGGTGTTCGGGTAGGCAGCCATGACACCGGCAGTTCTGAGCAGAGAAGACACATTGGCAGTATTGTAAGATTTGTAAGGCCTTGCCCGATTGATGGAGCAGGATGGAGTACAAACACCCTGTTGGTTTTGTGTTAGTTTACGCTTCTGGCAGTGGGGGCCGATGTCAGCATGCGCACCGCAACAACATAGATTCCAGCTGACTCAAGCAACTTCATCGCTTTGTCATGCTGCTTTTGGTTGTTGATTTGGTCTATGTGATTTTAGTCAAGCCAACCTCGCTGCTTGTACGTGACGAACAAACGTAAAGGGTGTTGACTCCAAGTTCTTTGAGCAAGACAAGGTTGCGTCCTAGCTCTATTATACGATCATCTGAGATAGGATCATTGATGTTGCTGTTTTCGGAATCGTCCCAGGGTTGATAGACTACTCCTCGGATGAAGAACTATTCTCATGATCAGAAGATCGTTTTCGACGACGGAAGCCGTGGGTCACATTACTGACTCTTTCATCTCCTCTCCAGAAATAACGACCTCGAATGGTAATTGGTACAGAGCTTGGTGCGATGGTCATGTTTGGCTATGCGATTGGTGTTTTGGAGATGATGGTTGCCTTGAGTACACTTCAAGATGTATTGCCAAGATGATGTTGTCATCGTGCAGCGCGCGGGTCACAACTGCCATTCGAGACACCAAAGTCATCAGACTCAATGAAGAACAAAACACGAATCTGTATTGTGCAGTTCATGCCAGCATCACCATTGAACGGTAGGAGATGTCGTAGCCCTCACCGCTCTCTATACACTTGGTAACACCATACCCTCTGGTGTCCGCTTCCACTGCTTGGTGATAGGATCTACGAGCTCTTCCGCCTCCTGCCATTCGTTCTCAACGAGATCTGCTCGGTTTTGATCCCTGGGAACGATCTTGACCTCAAACTCCTCGGGCATAGCCATGATTCCTTGAGTCAACCTATCGGGGTCAGGCAAAATCGCTTGACCTGTCGCAGGATCAATGACAGGCTTGATGTCAAAGGCCCACAGAAGTCTGGACATGCCGAGGAAGAGAGATGCTTCCGCAACGTGCATACCTGGACAGATCCTTCTGCCCGCTCCAAACGTAAAAGCATCTCGCTTCGAAGCATCTGGCTGAGTTGCTGAGTCCGCGCAATTCAAGAAGTCATCCTTGAATCTGTCTGGGTCGAAACGTCGAGGATCTGGTGAGCGATTGGGATCCATGTGAATGCCCCATACATTGTTCATCACAGCTGCACCTCTTGGGATCTTGTAGCCCATATAAACGTCATCTCTGGTGACAGCATGAGGGACCGAGCCGAGGATGGTTGTTGGCATCCATCGAAGACTTTCCTTCACGCAGCCTCGGAGGTACTGAAGATGTGGTTCGTCATCCATGTTGGGCAGTCGACTGCTGCCAACGACACGATCGATCTCGTCCTGGGCCTTCTTCTGAACCTCGGGAAATAGCAGCATTGCTTGCACAAAAGCATAGAGAGTGTTTGAAGTGGTGTCAGAGCCAGCTTCGAGCAATGTTCCGGAAATGTAGGCAGCCTGTTCATCCGAAAAGCCTTCTTCTTGCTGAGCTTGTGCCATGCCGACACAGAAGCAGGGTCGGATGGTGCCAGCCTTTACTGCTTCTTTGGCAGTAAGCCAATGACCTACATAGAGCTCTCTTTCCTTCCGAAATGATTCTTTAGCTCTTGTCTGTAGAGGCAGAAGCCAGTCCGGAAGCTTTCGGAGAAAAGGGAACGAATCAAGTAATGCTGCAGTACCGGTTTGATTGATCTGTACGAATTCGGAGAAGCCTTCGAAGAGTTGCATCATCTTGGCGTCGTCGTATGTGGAAGTTCGCCAACCGAAGACCATGGTCGTGGTCAAAGAATTGGAATATCGACGGATGTTCTGCAAGCAACGGTCTGGAGCCACGAGCATATCGTGAAGCATTTGCTTGTTCTCGAGGAGCTGATAGGCAATGTACGTCTTGGCTACCGTGACGTTGAGCAAGGCGTGGGACATTTTGCGAAAGTAGCGCCATGTCGGACCGTATTCCTCCAAGAAGTCAGCATAAGATTGTCGAATGGGCTGAGTAGATTACCATCATTAAGAATCGCAGACCTCCGCTGCAGAGCTCCTGCCCTATATACATGTCTGGACGGGCAGAATATATAGCGCTGCGTTTATCAAGGAGATCCTTGACTGCTTGGTCACTAGATAGCACTATCAGGACTCTGGTGCCGAGCATCAAACTATAGACGGGACCATATTCGTTGGCCCACTTCTGAAATTGGAGGTGTGCATCTCGCGTGGGCATCTGATGTGCATCAGTATATTTCAAGGGTGGGTAAGATCTGGAGGTACTTGTACCTGATGAATATTGCCGAGAATAGGTACGGTAGGTGGGCCAGGGGGGTAGTTCTTATCACGGCGACCTACGGTCAAAAGCTTCAAGACAATGAGAACGACGGCAATGATAGCAAAAATGGTGGGAGTAGTCAAGGCCATGTTGTGTGAAGCACAGCTGGGTTGAAGAGCTCTGATGTCCTTGTACGGGGAGTTGGCAGGTAGTAATACTCATGGATAGCAGGAAGGATGCAGCCTGGTTATCAGAGAGCTGCATGGTTGCAGTCTGGAGATGTCAGACACGGCTTATAGGCGATGTAGTGCATACAAGTAATATAAACAGCGGGCCCAAGAATCCTTCTCGCAGTGTTGGTACACATGAGGGCAGAAACATGACACTGTCACGATTGTTCTGAGGGCGCACGCCGAGGGGTCTACAGGACACGGTACTGCCTGCTAGTAAGTCAGGCACCAGTATCGGTGTGATTGATGGTGGAGAGAAGACGAGCGGTACGAGGCAGAGTGAGAAGCACTTTGAGCACGGACGCGGATCGCGAGCGCGGTCACAGCCTCGGCCAGGCAGTCGCGTCTTCCCCGAGATGGTCATTCCCTTTCTTGGTCAACACTTGGACCCTCGTTCCTACCTGCTTTGGAGAATTCCACTTTTCCAGCTCTTGCTCAAGATTCCAACTCTTACTGCTCTCAATGCGCTCGGGCGACTGTGCCAGCGGTCAACATGTGGTTCCTTGAGTGCGAAGGCGACTTGTTCGAAAGTAAGTTCAGGCCAGACAAACAAAGTATATCATGGCTGACTCTGCACGCAGACAAGTCCGTCTGGCTTCGACCCGGCACAAAGGTCGTCATTGGCCGCACATCCAAACCAGAACCTGGCCAACGTACGTCCGACCAACTCGTCTCTACCTACTCATGCTGATGCCGACAAAGGCATGCGATACATCGAAAACTCGTCCGTCTCACGCAAACACTTGACTGTCGACATCGCAACCGTCGAGCCTGGAGAGAGCAAGCACCTGCACGCAAAGACGAAGCTTCAAGTCACGGACAATTCAAAAGTCGGTTCTTGGATCAACAGTGAACGCCTGGAGAAGGGTGCAACAAAAGAGCTGGATAGGAACGACAACCCCATCAAGTTGGGCAACTACGAGCACCGCTTCCACATCAAATGGAAACCCACCGTCTTCTCCTTCTCCTCGCTTTCCCGTGCCCTCCGTCAACTCGAAGATCCGCTTGCCGAACACCGCCGCGTCCTCGAGCCGTTGGGCATCAAGTGTATCGTCGACTACATCGCCCAATTCACCACCCATCTCTTCGCCAAAAAGCGCAACACCCCGGACACCTTGCAAGCTTTTGTCAATGCTCGTTACGTCGTCACTGATGACTATCTGACCAACTTCCACCACATCTCTCTCGATGCTCTCGAACAAGACTTCAAAGCAAATTGGCCGAGCGAAGAGCCCTACTCTCCCCCTCCTGGCAACGAGCCGAGGCCTCGCAAGGACAAGTCGCCTGACTTCCTTCCCAACCCCCTACGTTCCGAGGTCTTTTCGCAATACATCTTTGTTTTCATCGATCCAGGACAGCATGCAAATTTATTGCCCACCATCACTGGAGGTGGTGGAAAGGCTCTGTACCATGCCGTCAACAATGAGAACCCAGATCCTCAAGACTTGTTGAGCTATGTTCGTGAGGTTGCTGGCAAGAAATCTGACAGAAATTTCAATCTTGGCCAACAGCCAAAGACAAAAGGTGGTATCATCCTGATACGTCCTCGTGGCTACACAGAGGAGAGGCCAAGATTCTTTGATCAAGTGGATTCCTCGCTGGGTCAAAGCAGCATTGAGCAGGGTGAACTCTTGGAAGTCATCCTGGATGCCGATGCTTCCAAGTTGAAGAGACCTGCTGCAGTCTTCCTGCCAGAAGAGGATACAAGTATGCATAACCGAGTTCAGCAGTCGCCTGCCAACCAACCATCAAGATCTCCTTCTGCACGCCGACAATCAGTAAGAGTTGCCACAGAAATCCCATCTGCAACACCTGAGAATGACGCACCTGAGACCTCCCAGCACGACATGGCAACAGGCAAGCGTCGTGGTCGCAGACCTTTGACACAGACAAAGTTCAAAGGCTTTGATGAGATCGACATCAACGCCTTACCAAAGTATCGTTCTCCATCTCCCTCACAACAACCATCACCTGAACCAAGTCAGGCTCCTTCGGCAGACTTCATGGACGAGGATGAGCACCTCGAGAGTTCCCATCCAATTCCTAGTCAATACACACAACGTTCAACCAGGAAGAGACCCCCGCCAGACGATGAAGAGACGCATCATGACATGATGGCCGACATGCTACAGGGTGCTGCAGCAATGAAAAAGCGCCGCATCGAAGCAGGAATTGAGGCTTCGGCGACTCATACTAGCACACAGATTGAAGAAGCTACACCAGCAGCTAAGATCACGAGAACCAGGAAGCGCAAGGATAAGGAGGTCGACGTACGAGCCATACTGGCTGAGCGCCAACAACAACAGGAGGAAAAGCGTTTGGAGGATGAAGAGAAGCTCCGAAATCAACTTGAAGGCATGGAGGTTGCCGACATGCAAAATCTAGCGCAGGTTGAGGTCATGCATATTCATCGCGAACCTCCGCCGCGATCTAGATACGATGCCGAAGCCGGACACAACGATCGCTGGGACAACAGATGGAACGGCCGCAAGAATTTCAAAAAGTTCCGCAGACAAGGCACCGCAACCAACACACAAACTCGAGCTCGCGTCTTCGTCTCGTTGGAAGAAGTCGAGCCAAAAGCCCATGGTGCTCAGGACGACTACTTTCTCGAACCTCTCTCGAAAAAGGTTCGAAAGAAGGCCAAACGATCACAGCAGACAGAGGACAGTATGGATATCGAAGTCACTGCCACACCTTCGTCCGCCGCTGCAAACGGTACTCCATCACAGCGTCAACAGAGCAACACACACAACAGTATCTCTCTTGTTTCAGACAGCGAGCAGGACAAGTCATCAGAAGACGAGGACAACACAGCGCGCTTCCGACGTCGTATTGCGACCTCTCGTATGGAAGACGCCGAAGCCTCGCGTGCTGAAGCTATACTGCCAGAAGAGATTGCAGGCACTGCTCGAGACCAAGATATTGCCGATGCAGCCAGACAAGCCAAGAGTAGTGCATCAGTACGGACGCAACCAGGTAAAAGAACAGCCAAAGGTGTGATCGATGAGATATCGCAGCCGAGGAAGAGGGTACAGAGAAAACCTAGTCCTGACGAAGTCTCGGATGACGAGGACGACGATGACGAAGAGAACAGTACTCGCTTCAGGCGCAGAAAAAAGTGACATGACATACTTGCATGATCCGAAAAGGAGCCGATTCCTCAAGATGTATAGCTTTTCATAACGACACACAGCAGCAATATACATAACTCTTGCATTTCAATAATGTTGATCTACCCGATATGTCAATCTTATCTCTCGGTATTCATGAACATCTCGGGCGCTTTGATGCTTGCTCTGAACAATCAGCCTCTCCCAGTATCAACCTTTAGGCTAAAGGTCTTAAAGTGGACGTGTAGTCTGGCAAGTAAAGGGAGATGCATGGAGGTCGAGTTCCCAACGCGACGAAGGTAAGAGCTTAGTAGCATGGTCTAGTCACTCTTAGCAACATAGAGGGAGGTTCTCAGACGTCAAGAGATGTTCGTCATGATAAGTTCTCCCTGACGTGTCCAAGAAGACATACCTTTCTAATCCCAACCAAACGATGTATTGATGACCGCGAAGTTTGATGTTGGCGTGGGCGTCGCAATACGTGTAAGTCACGCCGCACTTTCCAAAAACTCTGCCAGATTCTATTCCACCCCCTGAGTGCTATACCACCATCAATGCTCGGCCCAAAAGAAATTGCGCCAAGGAAGCAAAACGATGATTCCGCTGAGGCTCGAACTCAGGACCGCCTGTGTGTTAGACAGAAGTGATAACCAACTACACCACAGAACCATTGGTGTCTAGAAGATCTTTTGATTGAAATATATCCAATCTAGAATTGGCCCATGCACGAAGCCACGCTACCAATGCACTGACGCCACGCGATGCCTCTTGCCCTCACCCCGACATGCCGATCATCTACCTCAAACAACTGTGAGAAAGCAGTCGCTGACGCCCTCATCAATTAGAGAGCACCCTCCTGACCTTCGTCTTGTTCCCTCAATCGTCTAGTATCATACAAGAGAGCATATTCACCCCAAACTCTATCCAGGCAACAGTTTCTTCCGCCAATGGCACCCATGACTGACAAGTAGCGGTGGATTTGCACCTGCCTGTATGGGAACGGAGATCGTCTTTGATCGCGTCAAAACAGTTCCCCGCTCGTTTCATATACAACGAACTGTTCACTGCTTATAGGGCAGACTCCTGGTAGGCTTTGCGCGATTGGTATATAAAGAGCTGAGGTTTGGTCTTTTTACTTGTATCCTTCCTATCCTCATTCTTTCTCAATCACCACTGCTGTCAATATGCATCTCTCTTCTCTTCTTCTCGCCGCAGGTTCGGCGAGCATTGTTCTTGCTCAACCTCTTACTCGTCTTAGCCAACGTGCTGCCAGCGGCTCTGGCAAGCTTCAATTCGTCGGTATCAATGAGTCTGGACCTGAATTCGGTGAGGGCAACATCCCTGGCAAGTTGGGAACCGACTACACCTGGCCCGACCTTGGCTCTATAGGCACATTCGTCAACAAAGGCTATAACAGCTTCCGTGTAAACTTCTTGATGGAGCGTCTGGTGCCTAATCAGATGACCGGTTCGCTGGATGCCGCTTACCTTCACAACTTAACCGAGACTGTGGCTGGCATCACAAAGCTTGGTGCCTATGCCCTCATCGTGCCTCACAACTACGGTCGCTACAATGGCGAGATCATCACTTCGACTGCAGACTTTGGTACCTTCTGGAAGACTGTTGCTGCAGAGTTCAAGGACAATGACAAGGTCATCTTTGATACTAATAACGAGTTTCATGACGAATCTTCTGCTCTTGTTGCTAGCCTGAACCAAGCTGCCATCAATGCCATTCGTTCTGCTGGTGCTACCTCTCAGTACATCACTGTCGAAGGCAATGCGTACACTGGTGCTTGGACTTGGACAACTGCCCAGGGCACTGATGGCAAGACCAACGGTGAGACGATGGGTGCCTTGACCGACAGCGTCGAGGGCAAACTTCTCTACCAAATGCACCAATATCTTGACTCCGTATGTGTCCGGCGTCCTATTCATATTCTCAAGCTAACATCATACACTAGGATGGCTCCGGCACCTCCTCAACTTGCGTATCCCAAACCGTCGGCAGCGAACGTCTCCAGGCTGCGACCACCTGGCTCCGCGACAACAAGAAGACTGGTCTGATTGGCGAATTTGCAGGCGCCGTCAATGCTGATTGTGAGGCTGCTGTCCAGGATATGCTCGCTTTCGTCGCCGAAAACTCTGATGTCTGGGCCGGCGCCCTCTGGTGGGCTGCTGGTCCTTGGTGGGGCGACTACATGTTTTCTGTCGAGCCCAAGGATGGCGTGGCATACAGCACGTATGCGGATCTCGTGGCATCATACGCTTAGGCGAGGATCCTGATTGTGGATGGTTTTCAGAATTCTGATCGACAACAGTCAGTGTACATGTCTTTTTGATCAAGAAGCAAAAAGAACCTACAAACTCCAGCAGCAGAGGAATAATCCGTGTAATTTGTATAAGAAGGCTGACTGCGTTGCATGTTGACGGGTCCGCGCTGCATCTTGCGCAAGATATCCGTCTGATTTCTCTCCCTCACTTCTCGCATATAGCTCGCTTGTGTATCCGAAGGTCGACATTCCACCGTAGCACTGGTGTCTCCAAGGTACATTCTTCCCAGTCCGGCTATCGTTACGACGAGAAGTCCACAGCCGAGTAGAACGAGAATGATAATTGCCCATGGTTGAAGATCCGCCATTGTTGTAACAATTTAACCTGTTGGGAGTAATTTGTAGTAGGCACAGCAGAAGATGATGGAAACCAGGATACACAGAGATGGGGACAACCCCCATCTATACATACGTCCGTCAAGCGAATCCAAAGGATTTTTCAAACCACATGCTCACCTGCTTTCAGCTAAGAATACACCGTATAGCCATTCGTATCGCTGCTATCAAAACTGCACTGCCTACAACAGCCCTTTTCCTCCCCTTCCTCTAGGCGTTTGTCCTTTCTCGCTCTTGTCATTGGCTACATTTTTCGAAGCAGCCAATAGGAACATGTCTTCAAATCCTTCCTACGGTTTTTTGGGGTGGGACCTGCATGGGCAAGAGTACAGATACGGTGCTTGGCAGGCACCACGCTTGCGTGTTTGTTTTGCTTGGCGAGGTGGTGTGTAGCCGGCGCTGTGCATTCCTTTACAGTCGAAATGAGCCTCTGCGGACTTGGTTGCAATTGCGATTGTAACGGTTTGTGAGGCCATGGGGGGCAGTGCAAGACTGCTAATAGTAAGGCTATTTACGTGCGTACATGAAGTTGGAAGCTGCAGGTCTGTGAGCGGATCACCCTGTTCGATGGGTTCCTAGAAGACAAGAATATGTTCTTGGTGAGACATGGATGGTTGTACAGAAGTCGTATCCGTATAGTCTGCACGCGGTCCGCGGTGCGCGTTGGCGGATTCGGTGTAGTTAGGGGTTTGGAAGAACACGGGTAGTTGGACATTTATGCACGGCACAACGCCGCCAAGCCAGCATCCGCTCGCAAGCCCAGGGCCCATAACTCCTCCAAAGTCGCGTTCACGCAACATGGGGTCAAGAAGTCGTGAATTCTCAACTTTTAAGACGTCATCGCAATCTCTACTAAACATCGCATTAACAACGACTATATATAGCGATATCTACTAACGAGAAGACTTAAAATGACACTCTAGATGGTCGTTAATCTATACGTAACGTTCGGCCATCTTATTAATAATTAATTAGATCTGTTTTTAAAGTATGTTCTACCATTCCTTACATATCGCGGCCTTAAATTAATGATGGTTTATGCCCTAAAGATCGCGCCTCTTTTTAAGACGTTCGTTTAAGATGAGCTATATACCTTTAATTAGATTAGGATCTAGTAAGTATAAAGGGTGTTTATATAGTTCCATCTTATATTTAGCTTTATATAGGTTAATATCTGCCTCTAAATTTAACTAAGTGCTATAAGACTAGATATTATCTTTTATAAAGAAGGCACGCTAATAGCTAGGCTTATAGTATTTAACATAGTTATATAGTTCCTTATATATTAGTAGAAACCTCTTTCTATAGTACTCTTAGCTTATAATAGTTAACTTCGGTAGCACTACATACTTAATAGGTTCTTTAGATTTCTACTATATATATAGTTCCTTATAATTTCGCTTATTTTTATAAGGTTTACGCGCTAACTATTAGTTCTATAGATTAGCATAGTTAAAGTGCTTATTATAGAAGAACCTAATATCTATGCGGCTATAGTATAAGACGCCCATACTAACATATAGAGTAAATAGCTTATAATCCTTCTTTTTTTTGTTAGGTACTAGGTTATATTAACGGTTTTTAGGATAGTAACGAGTGCTATATAAGCGGTAGATCTATTACTTACGTTATATGCCTATATTTAAGTGGTTTTCGTCTATATATATGCCATCTTTATAGTATTGTTATAGTTTAGACTTATAAATACTAGTATAGTGTTTTTAGGTAGTAATAGTCTCTAGTTTTATCTAATCTTACTATGCCTTAGTTACTAATGTAATAGGAGGCATATAAGCGTATAAACTGGCTTAGATTATAGTTATAGAGACGTAGTAATACTTAGCTAATTCGTTATTGTTTTATTCGCTAAATTCGCGTAAACTAGAAGCGATTTTATTAAGATTAATAGCTAATAAGGCAGGTAGCCGGCTAGAACGTAAAATAGCGCCTATACGGTAAGAGGCCTATTTAAACATAGAGATCTAGTTATAGTGTTTAAGTAATTAGTTATATTAGCCTATCTATTAGTATATAGAAGGTTAAGAAGAGAATTCGGAATCGTCTTTATGTTTAAGGCATAGTTATATAATGTTTCTACTATTAGCGCACTAATTAATGGCTATATAGAGGGCCGTAGCCTTATAAGGGGTCGTAAACTTAACTATGTTAGTTATATTAATCGAATTAACTAAGTTAAATGGTTGTTTTAATGCGTTGTTTAGTAGAGATTACGATAACGTTAAAAACTTAAGAATTTACGACTTCTTAACCCTATAGTGCACGCACTAAAAATAAGAGTCCTATAAATCTAATGTCTAAATCTCTAAAAAGTCGACTTCTAACCCGTTTATTTATCTTTCCTAGTCCTACGACGTAGTTATGTAGAAAGTAAAAAAGGTTTTTCTAATACGCTAGTCCGAACTAGCGTATTAGAAATGATAGTTTAAATCTTAGTAGGAGCCCTCCTTTATAGTAGACAATGTGGTATGACTTTGTTAATAAGAAGGCCTAGTTTATTTGACTCTCCTAATCGTGGACACGGGCCTAGTCATAGCTATAGAGATGCATAGTTATCTCTAGATGGTAAGCTATATCTAAAGAGAGCCACTAAGTTTAACACTCTCGGTAGATGTTTCTCATTTCCTATAATATCTATGCATTTCTATAGTGACTAGTGGTATATCTCTGCTTATAGAGACGTGAGTATACCCCTGCTCTCGTGACTACCCCTAGGTGATATTGCGGCTATAAAAATGCATAGTGTTTTAAAGATGGCAGATAAATTCTAATAAGGGCCAGTAATTCCATGCATCTCAACAGATGTACCTCAAATATAGTAAAAGCTACTATGCATTATCATAGCTATATAGGTAACACTTTTGCGATCGGAGATGCCTAGGCTCTTGTTGCTCTCACATTACACAAGATTAGGTTTACAGCCATTAAAATGCATAGTGGTCTGTTGAAAGTATACAATGTCTAAAGAGAGCCCTTAACTTCATGTATCTCACTGGATGCTACTTAGATACCGTAAACACTGTGCATCTTTATAGCTTTCTAGGTGATGTATCAGCGAGTGGATATGCCCGATCTGTTATATCTCCTGGCTCTACACACAGAATGACAGCTATGAAAATGCACAGTTGTTTGTCAGGAGTAGACAAAGTCCAGAGAGAGCCCATAATCTCACATATCTTAGTGGATACCACTCGTTCATTTATACTATAAAAATGCACAGACCTTTGAAGATGACAAACATGTTCCAATGAGAGCCTGTGATTTTAGGTATCTCACTAGATACTAGTCGTTCCTAAACGCTATAATAATGCACAGTTCTTTCGAGATGGCAAGCAAGTTCCATTGAGAGCCCCTGATTTCACGCATCTCACTGGATACAACTCAGTTTACTAAGGTATCTATGCATCTTCATAGCTACAAGAATCACACAATCAAGCACAGAAATATCACATAAGGGGTAGAGAAGAAGTAACATTAATTCTCGTGACGGAGTTCAGATTTGAAGAAAACGGGCTATTAACCCCCTAGGAGAAACACAAAAGAAAACACAGACCCGATGCGCGACGCCGACGTGACCCATCAATCCTCCTCGAGCTCAGCACTTCTAGCCAACAAGTAGTTTCCGTACCACTTCTTGGGGTTCTCAGGCATGAACATAGCCACGTACTTTGAGGCCTCCATGACGATGACAGCCACGCTCTCACGGTGGAATGGGACCCTCTCGCAGCCCGAGATGTTGTCATGGCCGGTGAGGAAGTACTCGCCGAGAGCCTTGAGGGGCTTGTTGGGCTCGTGATCCTTCAGGAGCCTCAAGCCTGCTAGGAGTGGAGGCACAATGTGTTCGTTGAGGTAGCGTCTAACAGGCGCGCCGTGCTGATAAGCCTGCTCAGGGGAGACATTTGGAGCGCTGGCAGGATCGACGATGACCTCGTACTTGAGAGGTATAGGATGATGGGTAGAGTGAGCAGTATCGGCAGGAGTGACGCTGACAGGACCATTGACAGTAGGATCAGTGCTAGGACCAGTACTAGGGCCAGCAGGAGCAGGTGGAGGAGGAGCACCGAGAGGAAGAGTAGTAGCAGGACGCAGACAGCGCGCGACCACATCATTCAAGTGGCTAGCCAACGTGGCATCCCTCGCAAACTGAGCTTGATGATCGACAGGTGTAGCATGACGAACATTGTTCTCGCTATGACCGAAATTAGTAACTATAGATGCAGAAACCTTTACTGCCAACTTGCCCTCTGACGGCACGCTCATCGCAACCTTGGAATCCGCAGAGGAAAGGACCCATGTTGTGGTTGTCTTTCTTAGATCCCAGGTGAGATTTCATGTGGTTTCTGTTGTCGGTGGTGTAATCACCGGGGGCACACACTGTGCATTCGTAGATGGACATGGTTGGGTCTTGGGTATGTTGTGTGTGTGTCTTGAAGGTGTGGATGTGTTGTCAGACGAGGTGACGGGAAGCGGAGTGTAAAGATCTTGGATGAGTGTACTGACGGGAGCAAGATGTACATCTGCCTCTGATCGCTTACCAAGCTATTGCTATTGTAGACTGCTGATCCGTCACTAGGCTGCGACGTCGAGGTAGGCTCCGATGACTCTCTAGGCTGCGACGGTTCGACAAAGATCGTGGTAGAAGATGCCGGCCATGGAAAGTATTCACCGGAACTCAGGAGGCTTGTCGAAGCATTCGGCAAAGGAGTGCGGTATTGTGGAAGATGCCACGATATTCAGGTAACCATATATGGACGACAAAGATGACCAAAGACAGGACAGTAAAGCATTTTAACAGATGGTTGGATGTCAGAGTCTCTCGACACGGACAACGACCAGGAAGCTGACACTATCATAGGTAGAACCAGATCTCTGAAAGCTTTGCAGTACCAAATAAAGCTCATACCGCAAGGCAGAGGGCTTGTCGAAGCACTCGATAGAGGGAAGAGCATCTTAACCCATTCCACGACGGCTAATTTCTCTTCTCTCGGCTTACGACGGCGACAGGTAGATGTTGACGATGGAGAAGTTACTGGCGGTAAATCGGGCCCAGATACTGGTACTTGTGAGACATGATCCTTAAAGACTCTACAGTCAATCGATATTTGTCAAAGAGCTGGTCAAATCAACCGGTATTTCCGGTACTCACCTAGAACCGCCGACTGCCCCTATCGACAGTTGATATTCATAGGCACGAAACACACCCAGAATTGAGATGTTCAGAGTCTAACCAAGGCAATTTCGGGAGTATCAAGACAGGAGTAGTTGAGGTGCTGTGATATCCTCTGAGATGCTCACGTACCGTTAGCTCGACAATGACGAGGACTTGGATACTCTTATCAGAGTGTTCGCATACTGCTTACCAACGACAAGAAGCAAGCACACGCTTGCTTGCAGATCAGGAGCAATAAAGCAGTACACCAACAGATAGAGGAATGGAGTATCTTGATGTATGATACAACACACGTCGAAATCCAGAATGTCCTCCGGAGCAATCAACAGAGACAAAACATTGTCAGGAAGCCACGATGCTCAAGCACCGACATATCGATGATGACTAAGAATGATCAGATAATAGTTTATCAGTCTTTGTGGTAGTTACCATAGAAGTCTCCGTCCATTGTGAAGAGAAGAGCTTCAAGACTCCTCGGTCAGAAAACCTCCGATCACGACACACCAGAGCCACCCGTCGCTGCCTCACACCGAACAGACTTCTGCTAGCACCGACTCCGCGGACACCGATATACACCCTCTCATCCACGACATCAGCGGCAAAATGCGACCTTGACGAAAAAGTCGGGCCTACCTCTCCTGGACGCAGCCATCAATGTGCTGCCGGAGTTAACGGCTTCGTGAGACACGCTCGATGACGAGGCAGTGACGTCTATCGCGAGAACCCAAACATCAAAACAGTACCTATATATCGACCAACACATCAGACACCAACCCAGGTATACTTAAGAACTTCAACCAAAAAAAAAAATGTCACCCAAAGTCTTCTTCGTCACCGGCACATCCACCGGTTTCGGTGCCGAATACATCAAAAAGATCATCTCGGAGGGCGATCACGCAATCGCTACCGCTCGTAACTCGTCCAAGCTTGAGAAGCCCGAGGGTGCTACAGAAGACAATTACCTCGCTGTAGATCTGGATGTCACAAAGAAAGAATCCATCGATGCCGCGTTCAAAAAGGCCATTGACAAGTTTGGACGCTTGGATGTTGTCGTCAACAAGTAAGTCTTGATCCTACCCTTCTTTCCAAATCAGCACAAAAAAGCAAAAAGATCACTGACGTGGTATTCGCAGCGCTGGATACGGTCTCGCCGGTGAATTCGAGAGCCTCAGCGAAGACCAAATCCGCAAACAAATGGAGGTAAACTTCTTCGGTCTGCTGGACGTGACCCGCAAAGCCCTCGAATCCATGCGCGCTCAATCCCCCATCGGCGGCGTGATTCAACAGGTAACCTCCATTGGTGGCCAGCGCGGTGTACCTCTCTTTTCCATCTACTGCGCTTCCAAGTGGGCCGTCGAGGGTTACACGGAGGCTCTATCCAAAGAACTAAAGCCAGAGTGGAACATCCACCTCACTTGCATCGAGCCCGGCGGTTTCCGCACCGACTGGGCAGGCAGAAGCATGGAGTTTGGTGCAAACAAGAATGATGCATACGATCATTTGGATGCAGAGAGCGCTATGAAGAAGAGGAATGGCACTCAAGCCGGCGATCCACCAAAAGGTGCGGCTTGCATGTATACTCTGGCAACCATGGAGAATCCCCCACTCAGATGCGTAATCGGAACCGATGCGTACGCAGGCATCAACGAGAAGTTGGACCAGTACAGGGAGAACGTCAAGAAATTTGAGAAGTTGAGTACCAGTACTGATGTGGATGGTTACAAGGCTCCTTCTTGAGGGGATGCAGTTGGTATAACGAACCTATGTTTTCAATTTTCAATTCACAGACACGTCCGCTCCGTGCGCTGGATAAAATCTGACATATTTACCACGCTCTCATGTTAGCACACAGCTGGGACCGATGCCGTTAGAACGCATAGTTCTTTCTAGATGGTAGCAGAGTCCACGGAGAGCCCCTCAGATCACGGCTCTCAACGGACATTTCCTATGTCCTAAAAACACTGTGCATTCCTATAGCGAGGAGGGTCAAAGTTCACCAAAGAAGAAGCTATCACAGTGGGAAATACAAATTGTCATGAAACGGTCATCGGATATGTGTTGCTATGAATTTTGTGATGGAGAAGAAAGCGCTCAATAATCGACAGGATACGAAAAGTAGGCAACAATTAAACCTATCGGCCAACACGAATGACACCAGCAGCCATAAGTTTCTGGACCTTTGTCTTGACGTCAGGGTTCTTCATGTGCTCCTGCAGAGCGGCCGGGTCGCCCTTGGCTTGTTGCAGAATAGACTGCATGATGGGGTCTTGCAGGATAGACAGAATCTCGGGATCACGCTGGATGCGCTCCATGGTCTCCTCCTCGGTCTCGCCATCACGAGCGCTGTATTGTGCCTGGATGGCCTTTTGCATCTGTTGCTCAATCTCGCGGGCGTTCTTGCCGTCCTTGTCGTGGGCCATGGCTTCGTTGCAGACGTCAATGACCTTGCTGTGCTCGCGCATGGCGAACAGAGCCTGAGCCTTGCGGAGGTAGGCGCGGATGAAGTTCTCGTCCTTTGTGATGGCGGTGTTGCAGTCGTCGACGGCGGCGGGGAAAGTGAGCAGCTTGATCAGACAAGCGGCACGGTTTGAGTAACCACGGGGGTCTTCGGGTGCGCGCTTGATCATCTCGGTGTAAGCTTCGACGGCGGCGGGCCAGTCGGCCTCCTTGAACTTCTGGTTTCCGAGCTCGCGAGCCTCCTCGGCCTTCTCGGGGTCAAGGTATGCGTCTCTCTCGGCCTTGATCTTTGCCTTCTCGGCGGCGCGCAGCTTGGCGAGGACGTCAGGGGTACGGTGTTCGGTGAGCGATCTCTGGTAGTTGTCGATGGCGTTGGGAAGGTCGCCCATCTTCTCGTATGAGGTACCAATGCGACCGAAAGCCTTTGCGATAAGCTTGAAGTCGGCAAAGACCTCGCGACCGTGCTCGACGGCCCTCTTGCAAGCCTCGATGGCACCCTCGTAGTCGCCCTTCTCAAACTTGGCAGCACCGAGGTTGGTGAGGTAGGTGATGTCCTTGTACAGATCCCAGGCCTTGGTGTAGTGCTCGATAGCAGCGTCAAACTGTCTCTTCTTGTAGTTCTCGGTTCCAAGAGCCTTCTCCTTGTCTGCCTCGCCCTTTGCCTTCTTTTGCGCAGCTGCCTCCTCATCTTCGGGCTCAGGTTCGGGCTCAGGGGCCTTTGCGGGTTCGGGTTGGGTGGGTCTGGCGTCAGGCATGGGGACATCCTCCTCGGCCTCTCCTCTCTGCTGGCCACCCTGGTGTTGTTGCTGTTGCGAAGGGTCGGCGAAAGACATGTCGATACCGAGAAGAACGCTCATGACCTGCAGGAAACGGGGGTCTTGCATGGCCTCGCCCATCATACTGGGGTTGGACTTCATCTGGTTAAGCTTCTGCATGAAGGCGGCGTCACCGAGCAGCGAGGCGGTCTTGGGGTTGGCGGCGAGCTTGGAAATCATCTGGGGGTCGTTGAACATGTTGCCGAGTCCGCCGGTTGCGTCGGCGCCGTCAGCATCTGCTTCGGCCTGGATGGCGCGTCTAACAGCCTCGAGACCGGATTTTGCTTGGGCGTTGTTGGGGTCGAGCTCTACGGCCTTTTCGAAAGCGTCTGTGGCGTCAACTGCAGGGCTGTCAGCTTGAGATGGTCGTGTGTGAGCTGGATGACAAGATGGACTCACCGAGGTTGCCCATGCCGTGCAGGGCAGCACCCTTTCTGCCCCAGCCCTTGGCCCAGTCGGGCTTGATCTCGGTCGTCTTTGTGGCATCTTCCAGGGCCTTCTCCCAGTCTCTCAGTGATGCGTATGCGCCGGAGCGGTTCGAGTACAGGACGTGGTTGGTAGGGTCGAGTTCAATTGCCTCGCCGAACTTCTGACTGAGCGTCTGTCAGCATTGGGCAGACTCAAGCATGAGGTTAGGAAGCAACTTACGCAGCGGCGGTAAAGTCCTTTGCGGCAAACAGCTTGTTGCCTTCGGCCTTGAGTGCGTCGGCCATGATTACAGTGTGATTCGTAAAAGCAAAGGGGTATCAAAGAAACGAAACAATCAATTGGATCAAGATATCACTATGTGGGAAATGTGAAAGTAAGTAGCTAGCAGTCGCTTACTCCAAGCCAGAGCATGGACTTGTATATTTCTCGTCGAGCTCTACCGAAACCTCTAGAACCGCGCGCCAAGAGCCCCTCGGACAAACAATCCTTCCCTTCCTACATGCACAACAAACGGCAACTGCAACCGACTAGATACACGTTCAACACACGTCTCACCACCACTTTCCCACCACATACACTCATCCAAACATCGAAAAAATGTACGGTCAACCGTGGTGTCGTGACGGCATCAGAGTCCAAGACCTTTCTCTGCAATACGCCCCCAAAAGCGCCATCGACGCCTGGGGCCGCGAGAAGCAACAACCAGTCCTCCTCTCCGTCTCCCTCTCATTCCGTCAAGGCTTCGACACGGCCGCGAACCAGGATGCCCTCGACGAAAGCACCATGCACTACGGCCTGCTCTCCAAAAACCTGCGCTCCCTAAAACCTGTCCAAGAATGGGAGACTTTGGATAACTTGGCCCACCGCATACATCAAACCATCCTCGAGACTCCGCCCGGTGCCGCTCTGATCCAATCCTGTCAGATTGAGATTAAGCTGCCCAAAGCGAGTTTGCTGGGTGATTATGTCAATTATGTTTATTTTGTCGAGGATGAGGAAGATACTGGTAGAGTGTTGCATCTATCTCGTGTCTTTATCCCTACCTTGATCGGCGTCAACGACAACGAGAGAACTGCAAAGCAGAAGCTGTTCGTCAGTGTGTGGATAGACAGGATCCAGGCAGATGACTCCGAGTCATATACTGAACTCGAGAGAATTCTTACACAGGTAAGAAAAAAAAGCCACCTCCACACCCCTGCTGCATTGGAATCATTTCGTGCTAACGTCTTGAATAGGCTATTGAACCCACAGATTTTGAAACACTAGAGTCGTTGGCCATCTATGTGCTCAAGGTCCTGAAGATGAACTACGCTCCTCTGCAATCGCGAGAGACAAGTGTTCGTCTGAGACTGGAGAAGCCTCAAGCCGTCCCTCACGCCTCGGCTCCTATCATCGAGATTGTGAGGACATCCGACGAGCTGGCGGCCATGATCCAATGATTGCCAAACATTCAGGATAGATTGTCGACATTGTTTCAAGTTTTGTAAAGCGATGTGATGTGTTTATCGGCATAGGTATGGCTATGAACAAGTCTCGACAAACAGCCGCCATCGATTAAAGCTATGATCATATAAGATCAGTAATGCCCACAACAAGAATAGTGTACCTTCCCCCCTTCTGTTGCCCACGACTTCTTCGTATCATTGCTTCTGAACAATAAGACACGAACAATTACTCGGCTTCTTCAAAGAAGTACAATGGCGCACCCGAAGCACTGTTCACACTAGTCATCCTGACCACCGCACATTGCAACCCATCTCTTGTCCGATTTGATGTCTCCGCTTGATCCTTGCTCTTGTCCCCTGTACTAGTAGCTGTCCTGAGATCCGGCAGACTCTTCACAGGCCTTTAACGAGCGACCACGACTGAGCAGAGATCTTCTTCGACTAGGTCTCGGCATCTGAGACTGTGGATCGCTTGGTCTGCGCTCGTGACCAGCTTGCTGTGCCACATGGTCTGCTTCTTCAACAACCGGTGGGGGAGTAGAGTGCCTGCGGCGATGGAGCACGTTCGGACGAGTGGCTTTCGTGCCTCTGCCTAACCACTTGGAAGCCACACTTCGCAACCTCCCATGAACTTTGGCTTGTGTGCATCGTTCTCTACTTTCATAGCAGGGCAAGTGTTCGTGTGTCTGGACGCGTCCAGTGACTTCATACTAGAAATCGTGGCGACAGACTGTTATATCAGCGGTGTCCCCAATCTTTATGCCAGTGTTCGAGGAATTCAATGTAACTGTTTCGCGGAGTGGAGCTTCTGCGCTGGAATTGCGATGGGTTTGCGACAGCGTAAACGAACTTGGACGATGTAGCAGAGGAGCGGAGTGGACGCGTTGCCTGTAATCAAGAGAACAACAGACATAAGCCAAAGAAAACAAATGAGGTGAAGAAGCCATGGGCATTATTATTTCAGACGAGAGAAACCTCTTTGTGCATATCTTGCCAGAGGACGAGAGAAGAAACAAAAGCGAGTAGAGCCACCTGGATACAGGGTCGGCATGAGAAAAGAAACACGACCAAACGTTATCAAATCCTGCAAATGATCGCTCTTACTCATCAAGACATAAAGCGAATCCATATGTAACACGTGGAAGAGAAATGGGAGGCATGAAGGATCGAAGGAAGAGAGGCAAAGAGACAGGGAGAGTTTCATGGTCACCTTCTCCCTACGCTGCCATCCCTGCTTGACACAACACTTCTAGATCCGGTGCTTTGCCTCTTGATCAACCGGCTGTCGCGATCGTTGGGACTGTGCCTTTCGCTTGGCAATGCTGAGAGTACATCGCCAGCAGAATCTTTAACTCCCAGTCCCAGATGTCGGCCGGTTTTCTGGTCGATCTTGAACTCAATGTACTGTTGCGCAGATCGGGACAAGGGTATAGGCGCTGGCTGAGTCGGAATCTCCGCTCCATTCTGAAGCAGGAGTTCAGCAACTGGGAAAGGTTTTCTTGAGGGTGTAGGTGTGGTTGGACGCTGGGGTTGTGCTGATGGACTCAAGGATGGTGACGATAGATTCGACGAGCCACCGCGCTGCTGCACAAACGAACTGGATGGAGAGGCAGGATCTGCAGCCGCGAGAGCCAGGAATACTGCGTGTGTTCCACGGGAGCGGTCTGCAGCATTGGGATTCGCACGCAATGCAAGGGCATATAGCACTTGTTGTATGTTGTTCTGTTTGATGCTGACTAGCAACGTATCGTCTGGGCTCTTGAAGTGTGCCATGGCATCGGTCGAGCCTTGAACATACAGTCTGTCACTGTACTTGCCCGTGATAAAGTGCAGACGTTGCTCTCTGGTCACGTTAGGACCTGGCTTGAGGAAAGCATCAAGCTTGGCCTCCCAAACCATGTTGCTAACACGGTTGCCAACCAACAGGAGCAGTTCAATGATATCCGGTGTGAACGCTGAGGTGTCGAGAGTCAAGGACCGCACCTTAGAAATGTGCGTGCCTAAAGATCTATGGATACCACTGCACTCGATACATAGGATTATGCCGAGATTGATGGACACCCATTCAACTTTCTGGTCAGAGTTGCAATCAGCGCAATATTTGTTACCAGCATCGGCTTCCCGTATCTGGTTCAGAAGTGCCGACGGCGTCTCGTTGTCGGGTTTCATGTAAGTTGGCTTGTCACCCGTTGTCGCGTGGCGTGATACGATTTTGCTCGAAGAACTGATATACGATGATGTTGCATTGGTGGATTGTCGTTGAGAGGAGAACGGTGTAGTCTTTCCAGTCAACACAGCAGCGATTGTGTTCCTCGTAGAGCCAACTTTCTCAGCGCTTTGCGTGCTAGTAGACGGCCGGGTTTCGAAAGCGCTTTGAAGAGCGTTGTTGATTGAACTAATCCATGATTTCATGTCCTCTTCTGAAGGAGCTTGATAGACGCGAGTGTATTGCGGAGTAATGACCTCGAAACAGAAACGTCGGTCGGCATTGCGTGCTTCTCTCACAGACGCGACTCGCAAGTCAATAGGATCCATGTGGAGATCGAGCCTGTCTTTCCAGTTGGCATATTCGGACAGCTTGCCCTGATCAAGCACTATCCAGAACCTATCTATGTTAGCGGATTTACGATGTCTTTAACCGAGGAGAACTTACTTGTGCCACCCGGCTTTATTCATGATGGGATCCACATGACTGCCAGGTCGGCTCAAAGACCACAGCAGTCCTTCCTTTTTGATTTGACCTGCACCTGCAGCAGCAGAAGCAGACGTATCCTTCTCTTCTAGATCTCTAATACCCTTGAATTTGTTGCTCGTGTTCCTAACAGGCAATGGGCCATTCGAGCTAGAAGTTGCTGGAGAGGTGATGCTTGATGGGAAACCATTAGGTGCTGAGGGGGAAGTCGACAAGGTCGAATTACGCGGTACAGATATGATGCTGCTCGCACGATCGACTTGAGCGCCACTCGAACCGTTGAAAACTGATGGTGGATTCTCCATTTCAGGCGATTTGGCACTGTTGGTCTCCAAGGCTCGTCTCTTTTCCTCTCGCTCCGTGCGTTGCATCTGGAACTCCATGTCGGCATGCGAGACTTCACGTGTCAGAGCTTCCAGCTGTGGCAACATCTCTCCAACCTTTTTAGCTGTAGTGAGATATCCTCGGGCCTGTGCGGATGCGTACTTTGTGAGCTGAGAGAGCACTTCTTGTTCTTTGCGCCCACCGTTTAGATCGTGCATGAAAGAGGAATAGTCGAAACGCTTCAGCTCAAATGTTCGACGCTTGGCTTGATATTTGGCATCACTCTCGACGCGTTTTTTCTCCTTGAGTGACTCGGAGCGCTGACCAAGGTACTTACTGACATAGGCGTAATAGTCTTTACTTTCCTCGTCGAAATCGCGCCTTTTCGACTCGGCCTGTTTGATGTCCAGACTGTAGAGCTTGTTGATAGGTTCAATGATGAGTTTTTGTAGGTTCGCGTTATTTTGACGCTCGTAAAGTAGGATTTCCCTCGCGATGGAGTCGAAGTAATGCTCGAGGGCAGGACGGACAGCATTTGCGTTTGAGTTGGAAGCCTCCCTAAGTGCATCCATAAAGGCAGAGTGGGCGTCGTTACAGGCAGTCTGGGCGGCCTGTGCGGCTTCGGCAGCTCTCAAGACCTTCTTCATACGAGATCTCATGGTGCCGGTTTTTTGCTCCAGTGCTCGCATGGTGGCTCTGAAGACGGGGCCGTCCTCGCTGTTACTGGCATCCTCGGCGGGACGACCGACACAACTAATGTCAACCTTAGGAGCAGGTAAGGAACCTCCATTGGTCATGGAAGGGACCAGTCCAAGACCGTATTCCGGGATTGCGTCGGCCATGGGTGAAGAAGGCTCGCGGAAATCGCGATAATCCCTGTAGTCTTTGGGGTCGCCGCCGTCGGAATCACTAATGGCGCTAACTCTGGATTCGATGGATTGAGCAGATGGTACCCTAAGCCTGGGAGGGGACAGCGTAGGAGAAAGCAACCAGCGCTGTGTATCTGAGCAGGTATTAGCATGTATTCAAGGGTGGAAAGTGCAAGAAATGGAAAACACACTCGTGACCCAGAAGGAGAAGCTGGCCAGTGTTTCAAGACGATGGGCACGCGAGTTGTATTCGACAAACTGGCAGGGTGTGTTAGCAAGCAGTCGAGGATAGCAATTCCATGAGAGTCCTTACACTGCAAGTATTGCGCCAACCGCCGCCGTTATCTTCGGACTGCTTTGGAGGCTTCCACTTCCATGACCATTGGAACTGCACAGAGGGCACACCACCGGTATTATAGTCGCCGACGAGCTCAACGTTCGGATTCTTGTGCAGGTTGGGATCGGCATGGAATTCGCGCGTAACGAGTTGGTCAATCTCTTTTGAAGTCGAACCAAAGACGTAGGTCAAGCCGCATAGCTGGGTATCTGAGGAGATCACGCCAGCGGGGGCGACGGGATGGTCGCCGATTTTGTTTGGTGGAGCCGAGTTGGATTGGCGCAGGACGCATGTGAAGTTGAAGGTAAGCTCTTCATCGTTGGCTAAGCGCAATAGGAAGGCGGGAGAGATGATCGAAGGGGGTTCGGGATCCTTTGCAGCTTCAGCGGACAGCATCAAGAGGTCTGAGAGACAGAAACAAATACCTGGACGTATTCGACAGGAGTGCTGTCGCCGCTGTCACGTTTTGCGTGGTAGCGCGTGGCAGGGAAAGAGTTGGGGTGGAGCGAGACGAGGGTGCGACCACGCGAGTTTGTGATGTTGACAGTTGAGATCGAGACTGGCGAGTAGAGACACGATTAGAGAGAAGAGCATGGCACGACGAGCAGAGGGTACGCACATCGAGTCTGATCTTTGAAGTAGACAGGAGCACCATCGTCAGGGCGGCTTCCTACGTTGCCCATGCTGCGACCAGGGCAGACGCGCCCCCAGCGCCGAGTCGACGAGTCTGGAGGTTGAGAATATTGCCGTCGTGCTCAGCGATATGCGTCGAGTGCGGTGGGCTGTCAAGGCAGATGCGCAGGCTTGGTTGCTATGTTATGTATATGCGGTTGGGATGCGGATGAAAGATGTCGATACGATTGGCGAAGAATTGTCAGAAGGAGACGGCCAAACAAGGCACCTCTGCTCGGGCGTAGGCGACAGGATGATGGCCGATTCCAAGCAGCGCTATGAGAATGCTGGACAGGCTAAGACGATGCGAAATTGAGATTGGGCCCGTCTTGATTCCGGCGCGAGCGTCTGCTGGAGAGAGGCAGCCTACCTACTCCACAGCCAAAGCACGGTATGCGTCCGTCATCCCTCCAAGCTGCGAACTCCTGAGAGACAACGGCTGAACTCTATTCTTATCATAGCACACACACACACGCACAACACGCCTTCACCACAGCGTCGTCACAGGTCACAGCATGACACGCTGACACCTCCTCGTGTATGCTGTCCTTCTGTTTCATCATCCTCCAGCCACTGTCCATCTCTTGGATCGATGCGTGACCGAGGCAGTGCTGCTCGGTAGTGCTTTGACCATCTAGTTCTCGATCAATGTCTCTGCCTCTCTGCCCTCACCCTTTAGACATTCTGTCATCTACCCTTGTTCTCATCGTCCTCTAAACCCTAGGCTCTCTCGCCTTTTCTGTCCGGCCCGCTTCCGATCGACCACTGTGTTTCAGCTTGTCGCTGATGCCTCGCGCCTGTGCCGCACTGGTCGTCTCGTCCGCTCGCCGACCGTCTACCCCTTGTGCACCAACTCTATCGCTCTACCTCTTTCAATCTCTTGTATAACACGCCACTAGCAGACTGAGACAGCTGGAATTCTTCTCTAAGATATATCGCATCATCAAGAGATAATAAACGTAGATCATCTTCTCGACCACGAGCCGAGGTTCATCGGCCAAGCATGGCGGGGACTATCCAACCGCCTGGCACCTTCTGTGCAAACCACCTCTTCAACGTCAATCCCCTCGTCTCCTTTCTCGTAATCGTCAACCATTGAATACCATGTATCCATTCTCCGATGCCACCACTGTCACCTCGACAGGTACTCACACCTATACCGCAGACTTCCCAAAGGATTACTGCATTGGCTCAGGTATCACCTCTTTCCACACCATCAACGAGATCCGTCCCGTTCATCTTATAACTCCTGACATATAGTTCCTCATGGCGGATACATCACTTCTTGCTTCATGCGCGTAGCCCAGCTGCACTTTGCTACCACCTTGGCCAAGCAAAATCAACCGCATACTATGTCAATGCATCTGGAGTTCCTAAGACGTACCAGCATTGGGCCTGCTCTATTCAATGTCAGAGATGTAAAGATAGGCCGAGGCACTTCAGTCATTCATGTGACTCTGTTCCAAGAAGGAGGCGATCGCGAAGAAGTGGCTGCCTACATTACGAACAGCAACCTGTCCACAGAAGAAGGCACTTCATTTCCTACGGGGTGGAAACTGGAGCCTGCACCCCCTCACGCCAATGTTGCCGCCCTGAAAGCCGGTACTGATGATACCTGGAAAGAACAGAAATCCATGCCTTTCGCCATCTTCCGCCGTGCCAGTCAACACGTCAACTTCTACTTTCCTAAGCAAGGTCAGCGCATGCGCAGTCTAGCGGACCAGTGGATGTGCTTCAGCAACGGCGAACGGTTCACCAATACTAGCTTGGGTTATGTATCAGACATGTTCCCTCAAATCCTTGAGAGCTATCGTACGGGCAGCGATCCCTACGCTGTTGAGCCCCTGCGTGACGCCAAGGAGATCAATGAGCTGGCCGCGCAGCAAAAAGGCTTCTCTTCTGCCTGGTATCCGACCCTGCTGCTGAACCTCGACATCAAGAAAGTTTTGCCCGAAGAGGGTGTCGAGTTTCTTTTCCTCAGAGTTCGCGCAAAGCAGATCAAGAACGGCAGGTATGATTTGGAAGTCATCATCATGGATGACACTGGAGATATTGTCGCGCTTAGCCATCACGTCTGCATGGTCATGTCGGCTCAAAGAAACCTGCAAGCAAGATCAAAGCCAGCTGAAAAGCCGAGCAAGCTCTGATCGACAGCGAGACATTTGTGAACTAGTGTAAACAATATTGTTCGATTGTATCAAGACGTGTCAGATTTGTGGTTAAGTGCTTTGGTCAGAATAATTCTGGTGTGGTTTCGCGGCCGATCTGGCGCTGGAAGTTTAGTGAAAGACCTCAATGCTTCAAAACTTCTGCACAGCTCGGAGATGCTTAAGAGTAAAGTTGATACTTAGGCCAGATAGCTTTGCGGGTATTGCAGAACCATGAATCGTGTCTACAGACGTGTGTTGCTCATAGTCTATCCTCTGGATGTCTGAAGCAGGGTCATACACTGTCGGGAATCGGCAGAATCACACCGCCCAGGGTCTAGAAAGCCTTGTAAAGAGCGAATACTCTCGTGACATCTTTTGACAACAGAGACGTTTTTCAATATCGTATACAAAGGGCTGTCGCGCGAGCAGCCGCGACGACATAAACTGCCAAGGGGCGGAACGATAGCTTGATTCAGTACCTGCTTCTGCTACCTTAGCTCAGCAAACAGGCAGACTGCAGCCATGCACGATAACAAGTCTTACGCCATGCCGGGCACTCTTGAGTAGATCTTCCCCAGCAAAAGCACCGCCAATTGCCGCAAGTCTTTGACTGCTCCGAACTGTCCATCCAAATAGTCGGCCGTATCGCGATTGTTCATACGCCGACGCGCTTACAAGGTCACCTCGTCCTAGATTCCTCCACATCCCCGACACGGCTCCACGCCGATCATATTCGACAGTTGGCGACTCTGGACGCGCTCAAGCATCATGTATCTTTCCCTCCTGTGCTGAGCTTTGCAACACGGCAATAGCAATGCACAATATCCCGGAAAACAGAGCAGTTCCCAGTAGGAGTCATCTTTTCGTCGGAGCTTGTTTGCCCAGACTCTCGTGCATGTACTCGGCAAGACATCATCGGTGACTTGCCGCATCTTTAGGCGTTTGGTCTGGAAACGCATGTTCCTCCTATCGGACTCCTCGGACGCAACAGTCGCCAGATGTTATTGGCAAAGCTCGCTGACTCGATGAACCCAAGCCAGAGATACTGATACGTTTCATTTCTCCTGCCAGCAGCACCCAAGCATATTGGTTCGCCAATCACTTCAACTGGCAAGCACTGCCGTGCTTCTCTGGGCATATCTTGATGGAGGTTGGCTCGTGCCCAGGACAGCCACAATAACGCCACCAATGCGGGACACAGCAACCTTCGAGTAATGGGACCAATTAACGTTTGATCGTCGCACACTATCACACCAGATACCGACCGTACTCCGCACGTGTCATGAGCATTCCTCTCTCGTGTCATTTAACCACGTATAGCCGACGGAGAAATTATGAAGTTGCACCGTGGGAGAATCTGAAGACAAGTCTATAAACAGCCTTCACCCCACAACCCCAGTTACTGACCCCAGACGACCCACTCACCACCGATCCGCCTCCACATTCTTATCTCATTATGGACCCAACGGTTGAGAAGGGCACTGCTCAACACCTGGAGCACGCCTCTGACACCTCTGGAGACGTACAAGGCAATGCAAAAGGTCTTGCTGTTGCCTTCGAGGAGGGCATGGACGCCGGCTTGAGCGACGCCCACCTTTGTAGCGAGGAGGACAACAAGCGCATCCTTCGAAAGACTGACTTGTGGATGCTCTCGCTCCTCTGCATGGTTTATTTCCTTCAGTCAGCAGACAAGGGGTAAGATATATTCAATGTAATGTACAGAGTATCGACTGACTCTGGAACCAGAATCATCGGTCTTACCGCCGTCTATGGTCTCAAAAAGGACGCACATCTCGTTGGCAACGACTACTCCAACATTGGAAACATTGGCTACTACGCACAGCTTGCTGTCCAACCTATCGCTGCATGGGTACTTGTCAAGTTGCGATACCGACAAGTCTTGCCCGTTATCATTACCTGCTGGGGAATCTCAGTTGCTGCCGGACTTGCTGGCTCTCGCAACTATGCCGGACTCCTTGCCTCGAGATTTCTGCTCGGAGCTTTTGAAGCTGCCGTCGTTCCTTTGTTCTCCATGATCACCATCGCTTTCTACAGACGCTCCGAACAACCTTTCCGCGTTGCTTGTTGGTACAGCTGCTACGGCTTGAGCACACTTATCAGTGCGCCAATCGTCTACGGATTTGGACGCATTCACTCTGCAACGTTGTACCGTTATCAAGTGGTCTACCTCTTCTTCGGCCTGTTGACAATCTGCATCGGACTCATTACCTACTGGTGGGCACATGACAGTCCCGGAGAGGCCCGTTACCTTTCTCCCGAAGACCGCCTCAAGGCTGTTGATCGTGTTAAGGCCAACCAGCAAGGAATCGTCTCACACAAGTTCAACTGGAAGCAAGTCATCGAGGCTTTCACAGAATTGAAGTATTGGCTCTTCATAGTCATGGTCGTCAGTGTGAACGCTGGTGCTTCTGTATCGTCAGTCTTTGGCTCCATCATCCTCCAGAACCTGGCAGGCTTCACCCCTGACCAAGCCGTACTTCTCAACATGCCATCTGGCGCACTGCAGTTTGTTTCGATTCTTGGCGCATCTTACCTTGCATACCGCTTCAAGCGCAAGTCGCCATTCTTGCTCGGCCTTGTGTCTATCGTCATCGTTGGAGTTGCTTTGATGGTCGCACTTCCTAAGACCAAGGAGAACAAGGGTGGTTTGCTCGCTGGATACTATCTGATCGCTTTCGTGTACGCCATCAACCCTCTGCTCATTTCGTGGATGGGCGGCAACTGTGCTGGACAGACCAAGAAGGCCATCTACTACACCTCGTTCAACGCCGGAAACGCCATTGGCAACATCATCACACCCTACATCTTCAACTCCAAGTTTGCACCACAATACGTAAGTCTCCTCGTGTACATTTGGTTCGTACAGGAAGTACTAACAAAGTTTCAGGTCAATGCTCTCAAAGGTATCTTGATCATTTGGATCATCCTCTGGGTGGTCGTCATCCTCCAGATCTTGAACATCACTTGGATCCAGAAGAAGAAGGGAGACCAGCGCGAAGCAGCTGGACTGCCCAGAACCTTCGAGGACTTTTCCATGAGCGACAAGTTCCACGAGGCGGGTGCAGAGATTCACGGCGAGAATGGTCTGCAGGATATGACTGACAAGCAGAATCTGTACTTCCAGTACTTGCTATGAGAGACTGGATACTGTATTTGTTGGCTTATGTAGTTTGACTTGCTGGCTATCACGTAGATGGCTTATCTTATGATTTGAACGATTTCACCATGTTTCCTCGAGACTTGCCGTCTCATCTTCCCCATGTGATATCTGTCATGACTGCTTCAGGATCACCCCGCACAGTGATCCTATTCACCATTTGTTTAATAGCATGCGAATGATCCAAAACAGACATGATGCCACTAGTTCCTACTCACTATTCCAACAATAATTTCCGGTCTCTCATTGAGAACTTCAACATTCAGCCTCGGCATGAGCAACCCTCTGTCCAACAATAGCACCCGAAAACCCCGAAGTCTGACAGTAAACACCCCTAACCGTAATCGCATAAGAAGAGTTTCCATCACTCACAGTAGTGGTCGAGCCATCACAAGTCACCGTAGCAGAAACACCGCCAACACTCGCTTGACTGCCAGAAGAACTGCTTACACCATCTGCAGTCGAAGGTGCCACAACGCCAGCAGAACATGCCGCATAAGCAACACTGCCGATGCGTGTTCCATTGGCGCTGGTGAAGGTGACTGTGGTGATTTCGTTGGCTGAGGCGCTGGCGTGCTCGTTCTCTGCTGCACAGCTTGTTGCTGCGGCGGCTTGTCGTTCATTTTGAACGGATTGGGCATTTGATGCACTGGCTACTGTTGCGTTTGTGACGATGCTGACGTCGCCTGCTGCGGTGGAGATGGCGGTCGAGTTTGCATTGCCGCTGGAGGATGAGGAGTCATTGCTTGTGAGGCCTTGAGCAGCTCCCGCAGCGCTGGACGAGATGTCAGTTGCAGTCACATTGTCTACAGGGTTTGATGCTTCTTACCTCGATGCATTGCCGCTTGAGAACGTGGTCGAGACAACTGTCGTCCCATTCGCTGCACTGGAGGCACTGCTCATCGAGCTTCCATCGGAGGCCGATGTGGAGTTTGTGACGGTGGTGACTTGGGACGATGTGGTCTGGTTGTTGTGGAAATTGCCAAAGAATGAGACGAGGTTGCCCTGGATGGTGGCCTTGGGAAGCCTCCATATGTAGCCAGCGTAGTTGATGGGAGGGAGACCGTTCAAGCTGTGTGGGACATTGAGCTGGAAAGTAGTATCCAGAGGGTAGCACTTTCCGGCATCTGCTTTCTGGGTTGCTGAAACAGCTAAAACGTGGCTAATCGAAGCAAGGGTAATGGGGATAGCGAGTGATAGCTTCATGTCTTCTTGCGTGTGAGATATCTGCGGTGCCTCCCCTATGAAGCAGTGAGAGGATGACTACAACATATAGTCATCTGAGTGCGCTTCGAAGAACACGGCATACAAGAGATCATTGTGGGTCATTTCGGATTACCATGGTTCCTGCCAAAAACGCGCTGATCCCGTGGAGTGCTGCCGCCATGGAAGCACTTCCGAGGACCACAATGATCGTTAGCTTGTGATCTACAAGGGCATCAGTACGACTGCTTGAGTTTAGAGGGCTTGATGGTTGTCCTGCTTGCAAGTTGTATTGCAAGGCTGCAAGAGAAAGTACTCCGATCAAAACAGCTATACTTGATATAGCTTTGGAATTGGCATCATGCGAGAATGACAGTGGCATAGCCGTGAGTTCAATGGAACAGCGTGCAGTGCTCTTGCCGACCATGCGGTGCCTAAAAGTGGGGACCATACCAGGCATCTGCAATTGGTCGAACCTTCTGTCAATACAAGCCTCGGAAATCGCATTTGGGACCGAAACATGGACTGCAATATGCACGGCGGATTTTGGGCAATTCCGCATCCACAGGAAGACTGTTCGGAATCTGACAAACCAACTGTCTCAGTACGTTGTCAGTGGTATGTTGAGGTCATCGCGTGTATTACGTTCGAGATCGAAGTTAAACAAGCGTCACTGTAGACTGTGCACTCCGGCCCATGTTGATCTTCGGAAGCCGCGTCCGCGGAGACGGCAAGTAAATGCAAGAGGCATTGACGTGAACGAGAGCTCTTGCTTTGGTTTCTATTTAGATCGCTCGAATGGTTGAGGTGACGTGAGGCAGAGTCCTGTTTGCATGCGACGAGTCCAGATGAGCCTGACCAAGTAGCCGATGAATTATTTAGAATATCCGTTCTTTGCCTCACCATTTCTCTCATCTTCTCTCATCTTCTCCTATGCTGAGCTCCTGTTATCCCTGACTTCGCCCTCCATCGTCGTCGAATTGTCTTCGTCAATGTGGATTTTAAACATCTTTGAAGCCATGCCATAGCTTTTGCCTACCGCTTCGCTTCCGTAGACTCTCATTCCTTTCTCGTAGTCTGCCGTCGCTCCTTCGTAGTAGCCATTTTGCAGCAGTCTACCTAAGAGAGCGCTATCTCTTACCGCAGTATTGGCTCCTAGGCCACCTGCCGGGGTCATGGAATGTGCTGCATCGCCTATGACAGTGACGCGAGGTTGATTTTGCCATACAGGAACACCCGAGGGGGTTGAAATTGTGATTTTCCAGAACGCACCCTCGGATGTGTTGGACTCGGTGAACAGAGGCTTCAGCTTGGGATGCCAGTTCTTTGTGAGCTCTCGTGCAATGTTGGATGCGGTCTCGCCGACGATGGTATAGTCGTCGTTTGGAGCTTTGATGACTCCAGGCTCACCGACCATAGTCCATCCAAATTGGGTATCGGGATCGTCCATATCGCCAGCGCGAACATTTGTGATGACGGCGAAAGAACCGTTGGGTCTGCTGTTGTCGACGAGACGGAAGACACCTTCGCCGAGTCCTTTGAAGGCTGTCGTCGGTGCTTGTCCATGTATGCCGCGAGCTCCAGTGTCATAGACCTTCAGCTTGCCGTTCGAGAGTTGTCTGGCGATGTAGGAGTTGATGCCTTCGCCGCCGATGAGCATGGAGCCTTCTTCGGACTTTGTGCCATCGCTGAAGATAGCTCGCACGCCATCTTTCGTCAACTCGTAGCCCTTGACATGCTTGTTGAACTGCACAAAGTCTTCGCAACCCTCCATGAACAGATTTCGCATATCTCCACGCGCTATACCAACGACTTTGCCCTCTCGCGAGTTCAAACTTTCATTGTTACCACCGCCACTACCACCGCTACTGCTGCTATTTCCAGCAGGTGCAGCAGGTGGTTGCTCAATGGGCTCTCCAGAAGTGGCATCTATGGTTTTCATTCCTCCACCACCGGTTTTACCACATCTATCGTAAAATTTCTTCCATGCTGCTGGTTCCAAAGCGGATTCGATGGCGTCGAGACCTTCTGAGGAGAGCCGAAGTCGGTATCCTTGGCCTCGAGATGCTAGAGAGGCATCGCGTTCGAAAACACGGAACGGGATTTTGTATCGCAGAAGCGAGCGAGCAAGAAGTAGCGATGCGAGGCCAGCTCCGGAAATCAAAATTGGTTTTTGTGTCATGTTTTGCAGAGTTGAGGTAATGTGATTGTTGATGTTCTTGGTTGAATGCTCAGCATTGAAGGTGGGTGGGGGAGGTTGGTGACGCTGACATCAAGACCCGCTTTCCTTCTGTCATCTGCACCAACGACCGGACCGACATTTTCGCTTGAACAATCTACTCTACCGCTTGCACAGGGACGACACATGAAAGAATGATGGTATCTGAAATCCAAAGAACACTACTCCTGACTAATTATGTGTAACGAATGTGTTGCTGTGTCTTCCACCTCTCAAGCTTTATCAGAGGCTATGAGAGATGAGCCGATCATAGGAGACAACGCCAGGGGGACCAAAAAGAAACAACGAACCACCAAAGAGCAGCCGAAAGCTGGCGAGTCTGGCTATACAGAATCTTGGAGGTTGACACGTTGAGGCTACAGCCAACACTCGGACCAGCTCTCGTTGACCATCATCACATAATCTTCAGGAACGCTCAGAGTTTCACCTCGAAGAGTCTCTCCTCAGCGTCGTCCGGATCGACATTATTTGTACCGACTCGGCGTACAATCTCATGGCTGACAGAGCTTAAGACGAGGGCAGCTATGACAGCCCAAGATACGATACTGAGGATTGTAGTCTGCAAATCATATCCGAGACCAAGACCCAATAGAGTACTTGTCGAAAGTGCAAAGAGTATGGCCTGGTCTTGCCAGCGGTCTCCACGACGTCGCTGCGAGTACACGACTATTGCAATCGAATACGTGCTCACGGCCAGCACGAACCCGGTCAAGCTTGGATTCATTGTGGGCAGGCGAGACTGGACAGCGCGTTAGTCGGGGATTGCCTCAGGGACGATTTTACGTACACCGCTGTTTATTGTAGACTCTATGACTTGGTGTTGAGACCTGATGATGGCCTTGTTGTTTGCATTGTTCCAAGCTGTGGCAACAATCGCAGAAGCCGAAGCCGAAAGAAGAGACACTGCATCAGGTAACTTGCTGGCCGCGAAATGTAAGACACTCATATCAGTCCCGTTCTCTTTGTCTTCCAGATTAGCGCCCGACTTCAAGTCGGACCAAATGTTCTTCTCATAGATAGGCAGTCGGTCTGTCACTGTATACAGCTGTCTTCTGGACACAGCTCTTCGGATAGTGCCCGACCACGACAACACGCTGGAAATCAAGCTTGACTTGCCAGCGCCAGTCATACCCATGATGACGAGCCTGACCGGCTTGTGAATGAACGCTGGTGGCGCAGGTTGATCTTCTGGAGCCAACCAGTCAGCACGGTTCTTCGGGACAGTACCATCCTGGAACACGAGATTGGGTAGGATACCGCTTGGTCAATAACGAAGTTATTCTGTTCGCCGGTCCGTCTCTGCCTCTTCTTTCCCTTGTCAACCTTTCTGAACCATTGTAAGACAAACAACCACCGAAAACGCCTGACGAGATGAGAAGCATTGCAATTCTCGCGGGTTTCGCTGCTCTTGCTGCCGACATGCCTATTGCTGTCCACAGGGTTCCCGAGGCTCACGATGACGATGTTGGTACTTTCCATCATTACTTCGATTTCGTGTTTCGGCCATCGGTGGACATGCCAGGGCCAGTAAAGCAGGAGAAGTCTCAAGCCTCAATCCCAGAGTGCTCGATGGCCGCTCGAGGCCTAGGTTCGACAACTGAGCCATACGACTGTCAGAATCCAGATCTTGGACGGAATCCAGAAGAGGCTGATCAGCAGCTGAACACAACTCCATTCCGGAGCACCATAGAAAAGTGTAAGCAGAGACCACCACGAGCTTGTCATACTTGCTAACCACAAGCAGCCAATGGAAGCTTGCCCCACAAAGCGACTCGTGCAATCAGATCGTCCACGAACTGCTCTTTGTCCGCCATCACCACCAACCACTTCTTCCGGCTCGCAAGTGCAGCTCCAGTCGAGCTTCCCGATAAAGACTCGATCACGTCTCAATATTTCCAGACTCCTACGGTGCTTGCGATCTGTTTCGTAACTTTGCTGTTCGCAGTCTGGGTCTCGACAGCATCTCGGAAAAGATGGAACGGGTGTCTATACGTTGCTACGCTTGGCTCCAGTATAATGTCAATCGCTGTACTCAACATGGGCAGTGACGCGGAAGCCAAGTAAGTCTGCCTTGTTGGCCCCCAAGATCACTTTGACCTAACAGATGATACTAGCCAGGTCTGGGTTATCCTCACTTCCTTTTGTCTATACGTGGCATGGTTGCGTCGTCTGTCGAAAATGACCACACCTAGGACCCCAGAGGCTCTAGATATCCGAACGACCCCGAGACCAGGTAGCGCAGAGAGCCCGGAAGGTGCAGTAGATGCGGAGAATCTGGAAAACCCAGAGCGTCCGGACAACCAGAGGTAGGGTATATCAGACTGTGCTATCGGCTTCACTGACGCTTGGTAGTGACGGGTTTGTCCGTGTGTGCGTCGGGGTCCTTGGAGCACTCATGGGTGCCACATATGCTCTGAATGCTTTTGTGTCATCGTCTTTGGACTCGTTTCCTGTGGTCACTCTACCATTCTTGTTTCCATTTAGCATATTTGCAGTATGGAGTGGGTTCTGGACTCGAGAAGCCCGACCCCGGGTCGTGTTGTATGTACGTAGGATGTCTTGAGAGGATGATGTTGAACTGTCGGGCGACCAGATATATATTGCTAGATTGGAGCTAGACCAGGGCGGCAGGGCATAAGCATTTGGAGGACATGTGGTAGGACATTCTTTTGGGCATTTGGATATTTGTGGGTAACCTTTGTTTTCTTGTCCGATGTTGGACACTTCGTCTTGTTTCTATTTCTTCGTTCCTCGAGTGATTTTTGATGTTTTCAGGACATATTCGAGGCTCCGCACTGGTTACCAAGTATGGGCTGTTTCGTGTTGCATACCGGGAGAGATATGCTAGTGGCGGGTATAAAATGATGATTTGGTGGGGATGGATGGTCATGATCAAGCGGCGATGGCGGTTGCAAGATGCGGCTCTGAGGATCGAGAGGATCGAGGAGGCGCGGAGGAAAGCTCCGTTTTCCAAGGCCATCGCATTCGTCCGTTAATTACGCGAGTTTAAGTTTGGCCCCGGATTGATTGACAGCCGAGGGCTTCCTAATTTGATTGTTTCACAGGAAAGTCGTCGCAATCGCTCAAGTCGTTCCTCCCGCATCCCCTGCAGCTGCTGGAGGCTTGATGCGAACACGCTCTGCAACCAAGGAAGCCGCGCCTCCAGAGCCCAGGCAGTGCCAGACAAGATGGCACCCAAACAGGCCAAACAGCACAAGGCCCGCGAGAGGGCCTTGACCCTGCAGGAACGCGAGATGCATCGTTTCTACCAACCCTGGCTCGACGCACAAGGCACTTCAGCAAATGTTGCAGAGCACGTTCAGGACCTCGCCGCCGTCGACGACTTTGCCATCAACACCCTCTCCGAACAAGGCTTCCGCCCTCTGGCCTCGCGCGACACCACCTTGACTGCTTTTGCTCAACTCGCCGCCCTCCGCCTCAATGTCCGCCGTGCCATGGTCAGTCTCATTGACTCCAAACACCAGTACGTCTTGGCCGAGGCCACACGCACTCTTTCCTTGGTCGACGACACGAGACATGCAGAAGGCGACGCCCTGTGGCTTGGAACCACCTCGCTAGCTAGAGAAGATGCTGTATGCCAATGTGCTTTTACGAGACAATACACCGTCGAGGACGAGAATGGTCATGCCGTCACCTCAATCGCCGCCGTAATGCCCGATTGCCGCTTGGATGACGATTTCAAAGACAAGCCCTACGTCTTGTCAGAGCCCGGCGTGCGCTTCTACGCTGGTGTGCCCATCAGATCGAGATCTGGACACAACATTGGCGTCTATGCCGTCAGCCACGATGAGCCGAGAGAGCCCCTGACCTACGACGAACTCCGTTTCATGCAAGACATTGCTGTCACCGTCATGAACCATCTGGAGTGGGCCAGGGACCGTGTAGATCGCTACAAGGGAGAACGTATAGTTCGTGGAATGGCCGACTTCATCGAAGGTGCTCCCTCCGTGCGCGCCATGAGCAAAGAGATGGACAATACAGATCAACCTGCTACGACTGCCAATGGATCGGCCCCAGCATCTCAGTCGAACAGCCAGGTGAAAGAAGACTCCCACAGGCGGCCACCAGCCACAAGAACAAATACCAGTGTGTCCGTGCATCGACCTAAGCTAGAATCTAGGACCGACTCTTTTACTAGACCCCGTGAAGCCAAAGCCGACAACCTATCCAAATTACTCGATCGTGCTTCTCGGATATTGCGAGAGTCAACGCTTGCCGAAGGTGTTGTGTTTTTTGGGCCTTCGTCCGGATCCGGCCATGCAAAAGCTAGTCTGAGATCTGTAATGGCAGCCCGAGACAAGCTGTCTGGTACGGATGATGAGTCTGCGAGACATCTTTCAGTCGATTCTGTTGATGTGGAAAACTCGACTGATTCTGACGCCAACCATATCCACGCTTCGAAGATTCTTGGTCTCTCCCTGGCCAACAAGAAGGATAGCTCTCTCTTCCACGACACAACGCTGGATGTTTTGACTCTGGAGAATTATTTCAAGCTTTATCCCAATGGAAAAAGCCTTCATTTCTCCGAAGCTGGCTCGGGTCTGTCTTCTGAGGATGACAGCGCTAGTGAAAGCCAGAAGTCCGCTGGTGAGGAACCAAAGGCCGCTCCCGAGACTGCCTCTCAGAAAGTTATTGGAAAGAAGAAAAAGATGCGAATGAGTCACCAGATACTTCTCAAGAATCTGCCAGGTGTCAAGAACGTCATCTTTCTTCCTCTCTGGGATTATATCGAAGAGAAGATGGTCGCAGGCTGTTTCCTATGGACCAGCAGTACTGGCAGGATGATGAACCTGGACGACGACCTATCATATCTGAGAGCTTTCGGCAACACCATCATGAGTGAAGTATCACGTATGAATGCTTTGAAGGATGATCGCGCAAAGACGACTTTCATCGCTTCCATGAGCCACGAGTTACGCTCGCCTTTGCATGGCATTCTTGGATCTGTCGAGTTCTTGCAGGAAACAGCTACAGATGCATACCAAGCTGGTCTGGTAAGTGAGAAGCGATGCACACGTCCATGAATTGGCAAATATCAACTGCAAGGATGCTTTGTTTCGTGGTTGAGTGTATGCTGATTTGTGATGTCTCAGGTAAACTCAATCTCGACATGCGGCAAAACTCTGCTGGATACCCTCGATCACGTACTCGATTACGCCAAAATCAACAAGCTTGGCCGCGCTCGTATGAAGAAGAATGCCAAGTCGAATCGACTAGCTTCCGCCACTGATTCACCCTCGGAGAGTCTCAGCATTTCTGCCGAGATCGACCTTGGACTAGTTGTAGAAGAGGTTGTCGAGGCCGTGTGTGCTGGCCATGCGTTCAAAAAGATGCACACGGGAGATCTCAAGTCGCGTGAAGGCCCTGTCATCACCATGTCTCGCCACTCGTCATCCAGCAAAGTCTCCACTGCTGATGGTGGGAATATTCACGAGGGTGAAGTTGCCGTTCTGCTTGATGTCAGTCCCAGGGCTTGTTGGCTTGTACGTACCCAGCCCGGGGCTTTGAGAAGAATCATTATGAACCTGTTAGGTGAATCTATCTGTATAAGCTGGTGACGAAGCAACAGCTGACACCAATCGCAGGAAATGCCTTGAAATATACTCCCCGCGGCTGGGTGGCGGTGTCTCTCAGAGCTCAAGAGAGTACACAATCCCACAAAATGGACGTGGTGTTCAGAGTTGTCGATTCTGGCAAAGGAATGTCTGAAGACTTCCAGAAGAACCGTCTGTTCACACCATTTTCGCAAGAGGACGAATTCATGCCGGTGTGTTTGCTTTTCTCGCATCCGATGTTAACTCGCTGACTCATCATGCAAAAGGGAACCGGTCTAGGTCTTAGCATCGTGAGACAAATTATCGACTCACTAGGTGGTACCATCGACGTCAAAAGTGTGCAAAATGTTGGCACGGAGATTGAGGTTCGGTTAAGTCTAGCACTGGCACAGCACAGCGACACGCCAGACGAAGAGTTGACCGCAGTCATTGCTAAGACCAGGGGCCTAAGACTTGCTCTCTTGGATCCTAACGGCGAGAAAGAGAGGGATCGCAACGATAACATCAGTCGACTTGATACCACGCTGTCTGAAGTCTGCTGGGGCTGGTTCGAAATGGAGGTGACAAAAGCAGACAGCCTAAAGGACGTCGATGCAGACATGTATATGTACACTGAGCCGCCTTCAGTCGAATATCTACTGGAACATCACAGCGTCAACAAAACCAGTAACGAGGGGGGCAGAGGAAAGGAGGTTCCACTTATCATAGTTTGCCTCAACGCGTCGGAGGCCGTGGAAATCACCTCTAATCATATCAAGGTACGTCGGCTAAATGTTGGTACACATCAGGAACTGACGTTGTCGTAGGCACTATCAGATCTGGGCCGAATAGTTGAGGTCGTTTCGCAACCGTGTGGACCTCGCAAGCTGGCCAAGATATTAGCACAGTGCACTAGACGCATGGAAGAAACCTTCCACAGGCCTATGAAACCCGACAGACAACCGCAACCACAGGGCTTTCCACATCGTTCACGTCTAGAGGACATGGGCGCCGCTACAATGCTTGGACTACCGAGCATGACTTTGCCACGCCTCAACACTTCGGAAGAGAGATCCGAGTCTATCCGAGCTCGAGAGTTCATCCGCAACACACCCACAGAGCTCCCTCCTAGCACAGCTGTGGCATTCCCAAATATCGATCGTGACGAAGGCAATGCCAGAGAACCTCAAGGTCAAGCGCAAGCAGCCTCAGTACCTCACGTCCTGCTCGTAGATGACAATTCAATCAATCTGCAGCTCCTGGTCATGTTCATGAAAAAGCACAAAATGCCCTACCAGGAAGCCACCAATGGGCAAGAAGCTCTGGACAAATACATCGAATTTGGCAGCGGCGACCCAAACAAGCCCCACCTCGACTTCATACTCATGGACATTTCGATGCCCGTGATGAACGGTCTAGAAGCTACCCGTCGCATCCGCGAGTTCGAAATCGAGCAGGGCATTGAGAAGAAAGCTACAATCATTGCTCTGACGGGCTTGGCGAGCGCCGAGGCACAAGCTGATGCAGAGTCGTCGGGTGTGGACATCTATATGGCCAAGCCTGTCAAGTTCCAGGCTCTGAGGCCGCTGCTGATTACCAAGAAGCCAGAGAAAAAGGCCGAGTAGCAGAAACTTTCTTGGTCTAGGCAGATGTTGTTTACATCCTCTGGCGTTTTCTCTTGTTCTTCATTTTCCATTGCACATCGAAGGCTCTCTTTTGATTCCTACGAGCATTTTCTTTTTCATGCGGCATGGCATTTTTCATCTTCTCTTGCATAGCACTCATACTTTCTGCATGACGATGGCGTTTCTTTTTGTCTCTCTTTCTTAGATACACACGAGCATTGGTGGCGGGCTGTTTTGGGCAAAATGGATATCTACATGGCAGATACACAATTTTTGAGATTCTGCTCTTTCTCTGCGGTTGTGTCTACGGACAGGTAATGGTGAAGATTGCCGTTTTTATTGTTTGCACTTAATTCGGTAGCATTTTGCGCTGTCGTGTGGGTTTGTCCATGGCCAAACCCAGCAGCTTCGGAAGGGTTGCTGTTGATACTGGTGTAGTTTGTCCACGGACAGGAAAGGAGATGGTCTCTCCGTTGTAAAGTCGTGTTGTGCAGACGACTATAGACATGCACAGTTCTTTTTGGTAGATAGACAGCCTCCACTGAGAGGATCTCTTTGATCGGCTCTCCGTGGCCTTTGCTGCCGTCTAGAAAGTACTGCGCATTCTGATTGCATCGTCATTTGAGCGAGCCCACTCTGGTTTCCAGAGAAGGGCGAGCCGTTCCTGAAGGTCGATGGGGTTGTTGATCATAAGGGGTTGCAGTGAACAAATTTTTTGGAGATTCTAGCTTCTTCATCAAGTGGAAGCTGAAGGTCTTGTGAGTTGTGCGCCTCATCCACGATGACTCTTGCAAATCTGCCCGCAATTACATCTGCAAGCTCAATCGAGTCAATGGTTTGAGAGTCCCTCAGAATCAGAATCAGAATCGAAACCAGAATCAGAATCAGACTCAGAGTCGGATTCGTCTTCATTCGGAGTGGTCGCCTTCGCCTTACGTTTCTTTGCAGTGTATGTAGTCTCGGTCCACGAGAGCACTCGTTTCTGAGCAGTCGTCAGAGATGTCAGGACAACCGTGGCAGCAGTCTTGGGGTCGTGAGGATCCAGAGAGTCGAGAAGAGCGACGAGATTGATTGCCTTGGTACCGATTGTGCGCTTACGATCACCGGCTTTGTTTGTGCTGGTGCATCCCTGGAACAAAACTTTGTTGTAACGGCAACCGGTGAATCGGGACTCTAGGGGCCTGGTGAATCCTGGCTAGCGTGAACAAGGTGTTTCAATATCTCCATGTTTTTCTACATTTGGACGATGTAAGACCACACTGTGCGTGTATTTTCTTTTGACGTCAAGTTTCCAGTGTCTGATGGTGGGGGTAATTCAGTGTCTAGTATATAGTAGAGAGGAAGATAAGGTAAGAGGTAGAAGGGTGGTATATAGAAGGAAGGAAGGAGCAGGTATATGAGAGAGAAGAAGAGGATAGGATGGAAATCGGAAAGAGTTGTATGGTGCGGAGCTATCAAGCAAGTATTACAAAGAGAGCTAAGAATCGTAAAGAGAAGCAGGTAGAGTTTCGAAGAGGAGTGAATGAGAATTGTGAAGAGAAGTGGGTGAGAACCATGGAGAGAGGTGAGTGAGACTTCCGGTAAGAAATTAGTGGACTTGGAGTCTTACATGGCAAGTGCACACTTTTGAGGTTGCTCTTTCTAGCAACATGAGCAAGCACCGCCTCTAAGTGTGCAAAACATTTGTAATGCGTGTAGCTACAGAAATGCATAGTAGTCCCTAGAACAGGACAGTGCCCATCGAGATACCATATGTCTTAAGCTCTCATTGGTCACATTCTTTGATCAAGAAACTAGTGTGCTTTTTTATAGCGTGGGTTATGCTCTAGGCGTTCGTGAGGAGAGGGTGAGATTTACATACTATTGCACGCGAGAGGCCTCTAGTTTGTTCTTGATTTTTCATTGCTCGTTAATTTCTACTGGAAGTGCTCTTCTGGGGCTGACTAAGTGCAAAAGAAGAGCATGAGAAGACGCAATTTGCTCGTCCTCCCCAGAAGAGGCCCCAATAAGTTAGAATGCTGTAGTAGTGGAAGGGTTATGCACAAGAACACAAGGATTTGTCGGATAGTGTGCAATCTTGGATTCTGATCATGGTGATGAGCCCAGCTCTGGGGCCGGAGAGGAGGAAGCTGCGGGTGCTGGGATTGGAGCCGCTGTAGGAGTGGTGGCCACGACATCTTCGGCGGCGTACAGGTTCTGATTCAAGATCTTGTTCATGGTGAACATGTGGACGCGATCTGTCTTGAAGACTGCGCGCATGGCATCGTCACAGACAATCTGGCGCTTGTCGGCTGGATCTTGGAGGTCTTTCCCCTTGACATACTCCCAGATCTTCTTGACCGTCTGAGGTCGCGATAGTTGTGTCTCTCCGAGCAGGGCTGAGAGGGGTTCTGACAGGTTCATGGGTTTCTGTGATTGTTTGCGTAAGCTTTCGTACATTCTAGGGACGAGACAGGGAGACTCACGTGGAAGCCACCTGTACGCGGCTTTGACTCCCCGTTGGTCTCGACGTCGCTGCCGTCTTTCACTTTGACGGCCGACTTCTTCTTTCTCTTTACGGGAGCTGCTTTTCTGGTTGCGCCGGCTCTGGTGGGTCGGGCTCTGCTGTTTTCCTCGCGCTGTAAACGGGCAGCATAGGCGGCGTCGTCTTCCTCAGCATCCTGCTTGCGGGCCTTCTTCTTTGGTCTATCGTCTACTACATCGGACAAGTCTGATTCATCAGAGGGTTCTTTGCGCTTTTGGGGGGAGGAGTCTGAGGGGGATGGAGAAGCGCCGTTGGTACCATTTGCGTTCTCTGAAGTCACTCTGTCGAAGCAAGTCTCGATCAGACGTGAAATCTCTTTCTGGGCAGCTGTGTTAGGCAAAGTCTTTAAAGGTGGGCAATAGGAAGGTCGACTAACCTTGTGATCGCTAACATCGTAGCCAAGTCTCTCGGAGAGAGCATTGCGGATCTTCTTTGCGGAGACGGTCTCGAGGTCGCTATGGCGCAAGATATCGTAGATCAGGTCCGAGTAACGTTTTTCGTCGTAGGACATGGTTGTGGCAGATGACGTCGGTCTTGTTGGATGGAGACGGTAAAAGAGGTTGGGTTGAAGTTGGGGTGAACCAGCAAAATCAGGAGAGACAGGCTAGCAGAGTCTTTTGTAGCGATTGGAGTGCAGGCGACGGGTCAATTGCGAAATGTTTGTGAGGAGTGATTGATTCTTTGTAGACGACGCGCATAGACGCGATGGAGAGCCACTTTGGGTATATATGGAGACGACTGGAGCGACCACTTGGTCGGCTTGGCGTCGACAACAGTTGTCACTGGTACGCCTCACACAATGACGAGGTCGGTGGATAGGGGCCAGCAGGTCAGAATAGCACTAGTCTAGGGAGAGATGTCTTTGACATGATGTTTGTTCGCAATCTTTGGGGGAAAAGAAGGTGGGAAAGGACCATGTCTTGGTTTGTTCTTGGAAGATGAGAAGGGCGACGCACGTGACTCCGCCCGCGCCTGCACTTTTTTGCACGTCGAAATCGAATAGCGGCAGCCACGACCACCACGCAATACACAACCGCCAACATGGCTCCCAGCTTTGATAATCTCGACAACGACGAGAGCTTCGACGATGTCGAAATCGACTACTCCGGTACGCCATCCCGAAAGAAGAGCCACACACAGTCGCGCGCCCCTCGTGAAGCAGCAACGGGATAAATTGAAGACGGCAATGCTGACTGCTGCCCTATAGATCTGCGCGAGCAGTTCGACGTGCGCATGGAGGAGGGTCTCGACTCTTTCGTAGTCGTCGACGGCCTTCCCAAGGTCCCCGAGGAGAGCAAGGGAAAGCTGATCAAGTTCATCCTCCGCAAGCTCACCACTGCCGGCAAGACCAGCGAGGACCTTGTCCTCATGCCCGTCAGCGAAGAGACCAACATGACCGAGGGCTACGCCTTTGTCGAGTACGAGTCACCCGCACAGGCTCAGGCCGCCGTCAAGGCCTTGCACGGCACCCCTCTGGACAAGAAGCACACCATGGCCGTCAACAAGCTGACCGACATCGAGCGTTTCGGCCGCGAGGGCCGCATCGAAGAGAACTACTCGGCCCCCGAGATTGAGCCTTTCCAGGAGAAGGAGCACTTGCGCTGGTGGCTGGGTGACAACGACGGCCGCGATCAGTTTGTCATGTACCGCGGCGACAGTGTCGGCGTTTTCTGGAACGAGAGAGACGAGCAGCCCGACTCGATTGTCGACCGTGCCCACTGGACCGAATCTTTTGTGCAGTGGTCGCCCAAGGGAACCTACCTTACCTCGATGCACGCCCAAGGTGTTCAGCTGTGGGGAGGCAAGTCATGGAGCAGACAAAAGCGTTTCGCCCACCCCGGTGTCAACCTCGTCGACTTCTCTCCCGATGAGAGATACCTCACCACCTGGTCCCACCGCCCCATGCAGGTCGAAGAAGGCCACCCCGTTCTCTCGCTCGACGAGGACGGCAAGAACTACATCATCTGGGATCTCGAGACTGGTCTTCCTCTGCGCTCTTTCGTCACCCTCGACTCGGCTGGTCCCAACGTTGACGAAGCCGGCAACCCCATCAAGAAGAAGCTGCAATGGCCCGCTTTCAAGTGGTCTGCCGACTCCAAGTACGTTGCCCGCATGAACCCCGACCAAGGTATCTCCGTCTACGAGCTGCCCCGTATGAACCTCCTCGACAAGGTCTCCATCAAGATCGAGAAGATTCAGGACTTCGAGTGGTGCCCCGCTACTCCTAACCGTGAGGGTATCAAGACCTACGAGCAACTCTTCTGTTATTGGACCCCTGAGGTGGGTAGCAACCCTGCAAAGGTCGGTATCATGAGCGTTCCCTCCAAGGAGGTTGTCCGTACCCGCAACCTGTTCAACGTTTCCGACGCAAAGCTTCACTGGCAGAGCGACAGCTCCTACCTCTGTGTCAAGGTCGACCGTCACAGCAAGAGCAAGAAGTCAATGGCCACCAACCTTGAGATCTTCCGCGTTAGAGAGAAGGGTGTGCCCGTCGAGGTTGTTGACGCCATCAAGGACACCGTCATCAACTTCGCCTGGGAGCCCAAGGGTGACCGTTTCGTTCTCATTACTGCAGGCGAGGTCCCCGTTGGTGCCGCCGTGCCCCCCAAGACTTCCGTTTCCTTCTTCTGCCCGGAAAAGGCAAAGGGCAACCAGGTTGGTAACTTCAAGCTGATCCGCACCACCGATAAGAAGAACAACAACGCCATCCACTGGTCTCCCAACGGTCGCTTCGTCGTCGTCGCCACTGTCCTGTCACAACAGAGCTTCGACCTCGACTTCTACGACTTTGACTACGAGGGCGAGAAGGATGAGAAGGACAAGGACTTGACTGCCAACCTGGCATTGATGAACACAGCCGAGCACTACGGTGTTACTGACATCGACTGGGACCCCTCAGGCCGTTTCGTTGCCACCAGCGCAAGTGTCTGGAAGCACCGCGTAAGTTTTACATTAAAATTCTAGCCGACAAGGAAATTATGCTAACAAACATAGATGGAAAACGGTTACCACCTCTACGACTTCCGTGGTCAACTCCTTCGCGAGGACCCCATCGATCAGTTCAAGCAATTCGCATGGCGCCCGCGTCCCGAGCGTCTCCTTTCAAAGGAGGAGCAGAAGACCGTTCGCAAGAACCTCCGCGAGTGGAGCAAGCAGTTCGAGGAGGAGGACGTCGCCCGCAAGAACACCGCCAACCGCGCTGTTGTCGAGCAACGCCGCCGTCTCCTCGACGAGTGGCTCGCCTGGCGCGAACGCACCGCCGCCGAGCTTCGCGAGGAGCGCGAAGAAGAGGGTCTCCCTGCTATCAGCCCCGAAGAGGCTGTCGCTCAGGACGAACCTTCAGAGGAGGGCGAGCGCGAGGGCAAGTTTGTCGAGGAGATTTTGGAGGAGATTCTGGAGGAGACCGAGGAGATCATCGATTAAATCACTCGATGATGATCTTGACGAGGAAACGCTTCTATATTTCTGTCCTCTGTTTATTGTCAAAAAGCAATGTGTACAGCACATTGTTGGGGAGCGGGGAATACAAAAATCTGGTGTTGTTTTGTTCCATATCACACCCCTCTTTCCGCCGTTCAATTCTGTCTCTCTTGGGTGATTCTCATAATCCTCCGCTGATGAGACGCTCCTTCCCAAGATTCCCAAGTCGCTATTCTCCTTCTCCTTCCTCACGTGTTCATCGCCCCTTCCTTTCCAGCATGATGGCTCCTTCCTTGACCAGTTGTTTAGCAGTCCCTTCCTCTTTCGTACCTTGTAGATCGCTCCTTCTCCCCGATCGTCCATCTGCTCCTTTCCCCGATAATCTTTCTTTGCTGCCCCCTGACAGAACGATGATGGTAACAATAAGATGCAGACATTTCCAAGTTTCCAGTATCTAGATCCCATGTTATTCTCGTTCGTTCTACGCCATCGCTATTTGACATTTGTCACCATGCTCCCGCTTTTCTTTGGTGTACTCCTCTGGTTTTTCCAATGGTGTCAACCCAACGACACAAGAAAATAGGGATGCCCTCTCCTTCGAGCCTCTACGGGTTCTCAAAGCCACCTTGGGAAAGGCGGAAAGAATGGAGACAGGAGCAGGAAAGAAGCAGATGCCTGTGCTTGACGATATGATAAGATCGAAGTAGATGTTCCTGGGACGAACAAGGATCTTTCATGAGACAAGAGAAGAAGGTCGGTTAGCAAAAAACGGGAAGCAGTAGAGCAGTCAGCGAATGTGCAAGGAGGGACCGATCAAACACGAGTTGTCGACAGAAAGAGAAGAATTACAGGAGTGGCGGCTGAGATGAGTGTTTGGATTCATTACTGATCGTGTTTGGAGCAGAAAAAACAGACCACATTCCCCATGGGGATCTGTGGCCCCTGCTAGAGTGACTTCTTTGTTGGAGATAGGATGATACGCAGCTTTCGCATGCTGTGCCTGCCTTACTCCTGTTCCGTCCTTGTTGTCCTACAGGACCCCTTGTTTTCATGTCCTGCCCAAGGGTCTCCCAGCGCTAACGCCCCTCCAGCCTAAACCTGCATTCGCATCCAACGCCATTGGTGAAAATGTCATGTTTTTATCTCTCGTTGAGGTAATTTGTAAAACAAGACAACAAAGAAGCTCGGAAGGGGGACAAAGAAGTACAAGAAACAGACGAGGTTATAGTGGCGGGCAGGCTGCGGCGGACAAACACCAATATCATCTCTGAGTGATGACTTTGGATCCCCTTACACAAGTGGTAGGTGCCGATGGCATCCCAAAATGTGCAGGTCGGACCGCCACAGCTGCCCGGTACGACGGATGCTGGGTGACAACGAGGGTCAGAAATGCAGGTATGTGTTGCTGATGGATGATTCGTTCGTAAAACATGTCGTATACGTCGTTTCGGATGTTGATGTCGTATTTTTGCGTTGCAAAAGCAAATTAATCCATATAAAAGTCGCCTTTGAGGATCCTCTCCTGGAACTGGTCGGGAACATTCATGGGCTTGGGGTTGTCTCTGACAGGGGTGTCCATGACGGCGATACTTTTGGAGCGGGAGTGAGTCCAGCCACCAGTAGGAGGGGAAGCGGAGAGGCCAGAGATAGAGCCTCTCTCGGCACGGGAACGCATGTTGTCTGCCCAGTTGAAGCCTTCTGTAAAACAAAGAGACAAGTCAGCAAAATGATCGAGAGACGATTTCGGTGAAAGCACGCCGGCGGCACCAGAAAAAGACACAAACCTCGACGACCCAGTGAGGAGGAGGTCGGGGCCAAAGTCTTCTTCTCCCCGTCTACGACTTCTTCTTCTGGTATGGTAATGGTGGCGGTGGGCCTACCTGCTGGCACCGATGCTGAACCACCCTTCATATCCTTGAGAGCACGAGCGCCGAAGCTGACTCTACGAGCAAACGGGCCGCTGTTGCCAGGCGTGGCCGAAGAAGGTTCGTCGTCGATGGCCGATTCGTCGACCGTAGAGCTGGAAACACTCTCACCTCGCATTCTAGCCGACATGGGCGAGCCCTGGTTGGGAGAAGCACTCATTCCGAGAGTGCTGACTGAGAGACGACGTCGGCTGGCTTCGGCAGCGGCGGTTGTGATGGGTCCTTGGGCGGGAGGACTGTTGCCCGACGATTCGGACGGGCGGCTGCTGCGGCTGAACATGTCGGTGAAAGCTTGACCGACAAAGGATGAGCGACGGCGTTGGTTGTAGGTTGAGTTGGTGCTGGATTGGTCGTTCTGGTCTGCCATTGTTGTTGAAGGAGAGAGTAGATATAAAAGGGGCGGATGAGGTGAAACGTTAGGTAACCTCAGAAAAATATGGTAGCGTGCGTGCAGGCTAAGGCAACCACGTGCTCTAGACGTGACTTCTTTGATGTCTAGAATGGCGTGATGATGTCAGTCGTCTCCGGCTTCGGGGCTCTGGCGGTCAGAGAAGGTTCGATCGCCTTTGGGACCGACTGCTGTACTTGAGTCGTGGGGGATTGAAATTTGATGGTGGTGGAAGAAGAAGAAGAAGAAGAAGAGAAGCTAGGTTGGAAGGGAAAGAGACATCGAGGGGGCAGAAGGAAGAGGTAAACATATAACTGCGGGTTCCTTGGTGCGGCCCTTGCGAGGACCCTAGACAGATAGGTCCCCAGAGGCCTCCCCGCCGATTTGCGGGGTAGCAAGCCACGATCATGTCCGTGCCCCGCCAATCAAGGCTACCTTTGCCAATGACGATCTTTGGCACTCGCTCGACGGCGTCTCGTCCAGGCGCATCACGCATGTTCATGGTCAAACTCAATGGCCATAACTCAAAAGCTTCGGTCCGATTCGTCTGCGTTCCTCAAGAGACACGCCCAAAGTCGCCACATCCACGACCAGCCTCACGCGGCTGCTGCGTTAGATGCATACGGCCGGCGCTCCGGCTACCCTATCTCCATGTAGTTTCTTTATCCATGTTTGACGAGCAGTGCTTATCTAGGTGCTGTGTCCCATGCCTCCTGTTTCTTTGTGTACTTTTTTTTTGGTCCCAAAAGCCTTTTTCCCTCCCAATCAGCAGGGGGGTTGGCATGTTATGATACGCTCGGTTATGAAGATCATCATGTCCGTCTCACGACGTTGGAGCTTAGCTTTGTCTTGTGTCATGGCACCACCTCCGCCTTTGCTCCTTCCCGCGTCCACCATGCATGTCAGGTATGCACGCCTAATGCACGAGTGCCAAGTATCACCAGTCGACGACAATGGCTGCTGTGGCTAGGTTTGAAGAGTGTGGTAATATGTTTATGATTATGTACAATGTATTCTTTTTGGTTTCGTTGCTACTGGACCGAATTTTGAGATTCAGATCTCTGACCGAGTCTTCTGCATCAGACTCTTGTACCTCCAATGTCCTACTGACGGTAACACGTCGAGTGCCGCTTGCAACCTCGCGGGCTCGTAGGGAAGGCGGTCCGACTTGACAACCTCAAGGATGTAGGAAGCCACGGTTGTTCGTGCGAGAGGTGGTTCCCTCATCGCTTCGGCCACTTGTTGCAGTTCAAGACCTTGAACTTGCCAGAGAGCGTACGCGCGGACGTATCGTTGCGGGAGTTCGCTCTGGCACTGATCGAGCCATTGCTCGGCAGCTTCGTGCTTGACAATCGCTGCTGGTTCAACATCAAGACTCTCGAGCTCATTTTGGTCGTTGTCGTCTTCTATGTCATCCGCACCTGCTTCGGCTGCAGCCTCGTCTTCTTCGTCATTGAGAGCTTGCTCTTCGTCTACGCTGAGTGTTGGCGGTTGGTTCTCAACTTCTGAGGTCGTTATGGCGGCGATCTTGCGTTTTGTACGAGCCTGTCCGACTCGCTCACCATTACCGAGAATAATTGGTTGATCTAGCTCCCATAGGGCTGGCCTCGGCGGCGTGGGACTCATCATGGTCCTCGCCTTTTCAAGCTCCCGGAAGAGTCTGAATCCTGCATAAGCATCTGAAGCAGCGTACACGACTTGCTCCATATCCAGCCTCCTTGACCAGGCACTTGTCCGAACATTTCCTTTGTGAAGTGGAAGGAACAGGACATCTTGGACTTGCTCGGCTAGTTTGAACGGCATCTTGTTGACTTTTGCTGGCTCCTTCTCGGAAAACTTCACAAGCTTGTAGAGATGACTCAGCTCAAAGATCCCCTGCCCCTCAACTCCCAAACATTTGCGTAGACGAGTGAAGTCTCCTGAGATGTTGACGCCAGTTTTCAGAATGCCTGGAGATTCGAGTATTGCTTTAAGTGATGGAGGCATGAGCTCCTCTTTACTGTCTCCGGCGAACAGGGCAACTTGGAAGAGAGCAATTCTGTCATCACATGCGATCTGAATCAGCGACACGTTGTCCTTGATGCTGCTTTTGGTGACAGTGCTGCCCATCTCCCACTCGATGTCGAAGCCGATGACTCGCTCTTCCGAGAACAACTTTGCAACTTGTTCAGCTTGCTCGAACTTGGTGCAGTAGTGAAGACGGGGCTTCTCGCCACTGGGTGATTTGTACAGAGAGTACCTCCAGAAGGCGGCCTGGCTTGTCTTCGATGCCATCAATGCATTGCGCAGATCCTGGGGAGGTATCCGGTACAGCAATGGTGGCCATTCTGTTGAACGTCCGAGCTCTTCTTTGTCCAGGCAGTCAGCAGCGCTATCGCCCATGATCTGACTCCTTCGCCTGGTCTCTTTGAACATTGGCTTTGGAGGCCTGAATCCGATCTTGCTACGAGCTCTGGAGTAAACAGCAGGAGCTTTTGGCGTAAGCCTGGGTATTGGTGCAAATCCTTGTTTGATCAGCTTGAAGGCAGGGCCACGTGGCTTGATTTCTGCTTGAGGCGATTCTTCCGTCGAGTTGGCGCTTGCTTCTGCAGGGCCCGGACTCGTTGTATTCTTTGATTGGGATTTTGTATCCTTCTTGGGACTCTGTGTGGTTTCTGGTTGGCTTGCTTTGCTCTTTTCGAGGTTCGCAGTGCTTCCTGATTTTGACGTCATTTCTACACCTACCGCTGATCTTGGAATATCAGTCGTCGTACCAGCTGCTGCTTCGATTGTAGGCGTTGCCTGGCCCTCAACCGTATCCTCATCATGTTTCGTCTTTGCAAAAGCAACCTTTCTCAGCGTTTCTCTGCGTCTGGTTCTGGCTCTGGCGGGAACCAAGAGACGCTTGCCCAAGGTTGTGCCGTGACGAACGTCACTGATCTCGTCGGTTGACCTGATGAGTGGCTCGAGTTGTCGCAAATAGCGCTTGGATTCTTGCTGGTTGCCGTGACGGTACACGGCAAAGACATCGCTTATTTCTGACAGATCCTCTGGCGTGAACGCCTTTTGCTTGTGTTTGACATATGCATACGCAAATGCGGCCCGCTCGTGAAGTTTGGATGAATTCATGATCTTCGGCATGTGTTTCATGGACAAGATTTTGTGACGGCCCATGACGCCGGTTTTCATGAGGTCGTTCACAACCATTGTCGTGCTAGTTTTTGTATGAGTGGCTCGTCTTGCCATACGTTGCAAATTCTGCCAGAAGAGCTGTTGATATGTTGGCTGATCCGAAATCCAATCGGCTTCAAGGGCTTCCAGCTGCAACGCAGAGAATGTGCGAATCATTCCCATAAGTGAACTGCACGCTATAAGAGCTCTTATTTGAGTTTTGTAGAAGCTTATCGTCGAATCCGTATCGACCGTGTACCTGTCTTGCGCCTTGAGAGCTTGAAGTCTGCCTCGCCAAAAGTCTAGTCGCGCGTATAGTGCCCCACTAATGTCGGAGATGGGACGGTCCATCTCGTACAAGTCGATTGTTGAGGCCCTTGATGCTGCGGTGACTTCCGGGGATGAGGTTTTTGGATCCATACTGAAACGGTTCTCTCGTACAAGTCGACGCCAATCGTGTTGACGGCTGAGGATTGTTTTATGTAGGTCCTGCAACTGTGCAAGTTGAGCGAGGTATTCCGATTTTGCTCTGTCGGCTTCGAGACCAGAATCTTGCAAGTAGCCCTTGACTTGTTCGAAGACACTGTCTCGATGCTGTAACCGCTGTTCCAGCCCATGAACAAGCTGTTGCCGTAATGCATCACGCTCCCGAGAGTCCCGAGTCTTCTGCTGAACCTGCTGCCCAGCTTCCCAGATCCGAAATTGGTCCCCGCCCTTGGCCGTTCCTTGGAAGGACTGCGTAGCCTTCAAAGCATTGGTCCAGTAAACAGCTTCACGCTTGTACCACGTAGCTTTGAGCCGAAGTTGTTCTGGACTCCTCAAGATCGCGACAGTCTTTCGAACGCGCTCGTGAGCCCACTCTTGGAAACTCTTGTAATCTTTGCGCAATAGCTTGCGAGCGGCCTTTGAGCTCTCTTCCTGTTCGCGCACACGCACAGTAGCGTTGTAAAGCCGGCGATGGCGCTGTGTGCTGCTGTCTCTCTCGTCTGCCAGTTCTTTCCTGACTTCGGCAAGCTGACGGGAGAGTTGGTTCTGCTTAGCCTCCTGCTGGCTGATGGTCGACTGGAAATCGGATCTGTCCTTCTCGAACTTACTTGACTGTGCCTGCATCTTTTTCCGTGCCTGTAACTCCAACATCTGCACATCCTGGATAGTACGAATGGACGACGCCTGTAGTCTTTGAAGGGCTTCCTGTAGTTCCTGGTAATCCTTTCTTTGCTTTGCCAGAGCGGAAGTCAAAGATGAGTTCTTTTGCTCGAGTCGTAGAAGTTGGTCAAACGCCGAGGCACGGCTCTCTGTAGACTCAATTCTCTGAGGATGTTCTGTAGTCTGCGCCTCGTCCGACTGCGTGACGCCCTTGGGAACAGCCACGTCGTCGACTGCGTACGCGAGATCACGGTCCGGAGCTAAGCGGAGAGGCTTCTGAGGAGAACTGGACGGCTTGATGGACGGGGCGTTCGAAGGCGGTACAGTTGCAGTAGGGGTGGGTGGAGACTTTGCGTCCGGCAGCGCTATGGGAGAGATTCTGACTCGATCTGAAGCCGGTGGTGGTGTAGCAGCATCTTCTGCCAGCGTCGGAGTCGCTAGCGGCGGTCTTATGACAATGGAGGGTCTGCTTTTCTTTGGGTCAAAAATGGTATTTGGAGAGGCAGCGGGAGAAAAGTTGCCGCGCATGTACGGGTTGGAACTGAGGATCCTGGAAGGAACTGCAGCATCTCGACCGGTGTAGACCATGGGCTTCGCGGCGGTCGGAGTTTTCTCATTCGGCTTGGAGCGAAGACCAGCTGCGGGAGGTCTGGGTTTGGACGAGGACGAGGCACAGCGCTTCTGGGTAGCGGGCTGAGAGAGGACGATGACTGAGGCATTGCGCCGACTGCTGTGGCAGCGCACACTAGAAGCACCGAGGACTAGTGACGAGGCAGCATGCCGGGGATGGTCGATGGTCGCCGGGAGCGAAGGCGAGGGCGAGAGACAAGTGGTGGGTTCGGCGGCGTAGCAGGCAGGGAGCCCAAGGGCATGGCGAGACGAAGTGTACGAGTGTCGCGAGGCTTGACGGGAGCATGTTACGGCCCGTGGTGCAGATTGCATCTCACCTCCATATCCAGACAGCCAACTGCTGAAGAGTGAGAGTGCCTGCAAAAGTCAAGAATGCGCATTTGCCGCCAGAGACTTTGTCATGATCGAAGCTCAAAATGTCGGCCATCACCACCATCGTCCGAGCTTTGGAGAAAGCGTCACTTGTACTCGCTCCGACCCATGTGAACATCGACCAGTCGACCAATCTCTCTGCCCGCAGTCCATCTCACACCATCAATCATGGCTTCTCAGTTGCTCCCGCTCGAGCTCATCGACAAGTGTGTCGGCTCCCGAATCTGGGTTATCATGAAGGGCGACAAGGGTGTGTTGCATATTGCGCTTGACCGTGTCTGCATCGCGTATTGACTGTGCCCACACAGAGTTCAGTGGAACGTTACTCGGTTTCGACGACTTCGTTAGTACGTATTGTTCATTACCTATGCAAACCTCGCAGTGCTGATGTTTTTGCCAGATATGGTTCTTGAGGATGTCACCGAATAGTATGCCAATCCACAACTTGACCTGGCCCAAACATTACATTCTGACCTAATCCAAGCGACTACACTGGCACTTCAACAAAGATGTCCAAGATCCTGCTCAACGGAAACAACATCTGCATGGTGAGCGCCTTTGTTGGCAGCGGAGCTGGAGTCGATTCGCTAACATCTTGACCTAGCTTATTCCGGGCGGCATGCCTGAGCAATGAACCTGGTGACAGCATCTTACAATCACCAATCGTCAGTGCTGCCTCGAGAGCCTGATAGTGAACCCTGCTATCTACCAATACACATCCAAAAAGGATGATGATTGGTCTTGGTGCGGTAGAAGAGCTGGCCATGATAGTGAATCGAAGCGGAATGCTCGATCCACGTCTGAATTGAAAAGACTTATTATCTACAGAACGGCATGGACGAAGTACATCGCTAGCTTATATTCAAAGCTGAACCAAGCGCATCGCAGCCGTATGCTTTTACCGTAAGGAAAGCAGCGCCAATCATCTAGTATACATGGATTTCTTCGATTCACATGATTCCTCACCCGTCATTCCTCTGTCCACAACATCTATTGCTTCTTCTTCTCTTTGTGTAGAGCCTTCTTCTCGTCATGCTTCTTATCCATCTCTTCGATCTCGTCTGCCTCCTTCTTGTTGGCGTACCATTGGCCGGCTTGAAGAATCAGAACACCGACAAGCAAAAGAGCCAGGATGGTGTCGCTGGCAGCCAGAACCTTGAGCGAATCCTCTCTGCTGAGGTAGTCGCCAGAATCATCGGCCTGGCCCTCGGCGAGAGTAGGGTTGCCGTAGACACCCGAAGTGACGACGCGCATGCCCTTGACAATGTTTGCAATGTAGACGGTGACGCCGCACATGTAGAGCACAAGACTGGCGCCGTCGAACAGAAGGTTGGCTTCAGAGGGTCTGTAAAGCTTGGTGATGAAGCCCAGGAGACCGGTTCCGATGACAATGTGGAGGATGCGCGAGATGAGAGGTGGGGATGCGTGGATGAACTTCAGATGGTTCTCCAGCATCTGGTAGTAGGGCTCGCGCGCGTCCAATCCAGGAACCGAAGTCGGAGGTGTAGTCCATAGGATGTTGTAGTCATAGGGGAACGATGCAAAAAGGACACCCAGGAAGAAGCAGGTTGCTATCTCGTAGTTAGTCGGGATCGTCCTGCCGAGATATAGCTCTGGAGATGGGTTGATCTTACGTCCGACAATCAGGAAAGTCGCAAAAGGCGACGACATTTTAGGCATGTTGAACAGCTAAGCTCAATGTGCGAGTATGGAGTGGATAGTTGCGACTGGCAGTAGGTGGGACAAGGCAGGTGATAATACGGAGGAGCTGCCTTTGTGAAATCATCTCGCATCGCAATCACTGCCAAGCCGCCCCGCGATAGGCCAAAGCCTAGGCCTCGCGTTTTCATGTGATTGACTAATTGATTGCTCTTGACCATCAACTTTCTCTGCACGCACTCGTCTTCAAACATGACGACGCCGTCACTTGCGAACGGCGCAAAAGTCTTTGTTCTAGCCTTATAAGTTGACACGTAAGACGCGTGCTCTCAACGTGACCAAGCTGTTGTGGAAATATGCATCTTTGCCCAATGTACACCATGCTAATGCTTCCGATTCCAAAATGTATTCCAATATTGTAATACTTGACTTTTATGCGGCAGCGGGGAGACCGTTCGCTGTTCCGGGCCAGGCCACGGCGCCGCCAGGTGAGTCGGGCAGACGTGCCGTCAGGACCTCGACACCGGTCTCTGTCACGAGAAGAGTGTGTTCGAACTGAGCAGAGCGCTTGCCGTCAACAGTAACACTGGTCCAGTTGTCGGGCCATGTTCGGTCCTTGTAGGTTCCGAGACAGATCATGGGCTCGATGGTAAAGCACATGCCGGGCTTGGCCATACCGATTGCCTTGTTCTTTGCGTAGTGGGGAACATTGGGGGCACAGTGGAACAAGGTGTTGATTCCGTGGCCGCAGTAGGTCTTGACGGTGCTGCAGCCTCTGTCCTCGGCGTGCTTTGCGATGACCGGACCGTACTCTCTGAATAGTGTGTTGGGCTTTGCGATCTTGATGGCTTCGTCTAGACACTCGCGGGCAGTCTCAACGACACGGACTGAATCGGGGTCTGCCAGAGCTTTGTCGCCAACATAGTAGGTCTCGTTGATGTCGCCGTGGAAGCCGCCGTGGTACAAAGTGACGTCGATGTTGATGATGTCGCCGTCCTTGAGGACGCGCTGGTCAGGAATACCGTGACAGATGGACTCGTTGACGGAGGTGCAGACGGACTTGGGGAAGTGGCAGTAGTTCAGGGGCGAGGGGTATGACTAGGACTAGTTAGTTTGGTGTGACATAGTGGATGGCCTAGTGAGTCTCACGTCTCTTTCAACACAAGCATTGTGAACGACCTCGTCGATGTAGTCGGTAGTGACGCCGGGTTTAGCGGCGCGAGCGGCAATGTCCAGAACCTCGCGTGCCAGCCTGCAGACCTTGCGCATGCCTTGCTGCTGGGTCTTGTCGAGAATGGTGATCTTGTTCTTGCCAACAAAGACCTGCTCGGAGCGCGGAATGCCATCTTTGGCGTAGTCGGGGCGGGGAATGTGTTCGGGGACCTTGCGCTTTGGCGATAGAGGGTAGACGGGTCTGAGATCGCCGGTGTATGGGAAGGCCGGGAAAGGGTTGTGGGTGCCGGTTGCTGGGTCAGGTTCAGAAATGACTTTGGGAGCAAACAGGGAGCGGAGAGGGTTACTCGTTGACTTGTGCTTCTTCTTGTGCTCGCTCTGTCGCGTGTCAGTGGCCATGGTGGCGGGCTGTGGGATGCGCCCGACTTACATACCCAGTTGCGCTTGAAGCAGTCGTTGCTGCAGAAGAAGCTGGTCATTCCCTGCTTCTGGCAGGTAGGGCATTGCAGCGTGCCTGCCTCGTTGCTGCAGTCTGCGCCCTCGCACACACGCTTGTCTTCGCTGGCCATCTTGTTCTGTGCTCTGTGACTCTGTTGGCTATTCGTATCCAGCAGGCAGGCTATCGCTAGGCTTCGAGTCACGTCGAGTCGAAGTGATCTGAATATGCAGGCTACGCAGATCTGCTTGGATGCCCCTCCACTTTTTCGCGCCCTGTTTGACAAACACGAGACCTCCGCCCGGCGCCGCCGTTCCCTGTTCCGTCCCGGCTGCCGGGCCGTGCGCCTCCGCGACCTCTCGATGATGCTATACATTTCCTGGCCGACGTCTTTCCACTGAACTTATATACTGCTGTTTTTAAATCCTGGTGCTAGTTGTTTACTACACAACCATGTCCAAGCAAAAGACCGTCGTTGTCGGCGCTGGTCCCGTCGGTGCTCTCGCAGCACTCTACGCTGCCGGTCGTGGCCATGATGTAGAAGTTTACGAATTGAGAGGAGGTAAGTCTTCATCTCTGCACTCTCAGCTATTGATGTTCCAGACTCTAGCCTGGAACTCTCAATCAGGAACTTGGGGTTACCATACACTAGAACATGACTCTGACAAATGTACCAGATCTTAGAGATCCCTCTACTGTTCCTCTCAACTTCACAAAGTCGATCAACTTGGCTCTATCAGAGCGAGGCATCAATGGACTCAGAAAAGCTAATGTTCCTGGCTTGATCGAAGCTGTGCTAGAAGAGACTATTCCTATGCATGGTCGCATGATTCATGGTGCTAAGCAGGGAGAGATCTACGAAGAGTCTCAAAACTACGACATTCATGGAAGGGTACCCAGCACCGTATCACTCCACGGCTGTTAAGAAGTTACTGATCGTGTCTACAGGCTATTCGTGCAGTTGACAGAGCTGGTCTCAATAAGCGTCTCCTTGACGAGCTAGACAAGATGCCAAACGTCAAGCTGCTGTTCAACCACAAGTTGTTAGGTGCCGACTTCAAGAAGAACAAGGCCTGGTTCGAAAGACGCGATGAAGGTGTACGACAAGATCACGCTCAAAATCCCACTCAAGGAAAAGACGCCCCTCATGCTTCCACTGAGATCGAGGTCTCATTCGATTTCATGATCGGCGCAGACGGTGCTCATTCGGCAGTTCGCTATCATCTGATGAAGTTTACACGCATGTCGTACCAGCAGGAGTATATTGAGACGCTGTGGTGTGAATTCCACATGGATCCGTCAGCAACCAACGATTTTCAAATCTCACCCAATCACCTGCACATCTGGCCCGGCGGCGAGTTCATGTTCATCGCCATCCCATCTCTGGACAAATCTTTTACTTCGACGCTTTTCCTGCCTGCCAAAATCTTCGCCGAGCTGGATAAGAACCCTTCATCCTTGGTAGACTTCTTCAACAAGAACTTCCCCGGGGTAGCCGGCAAGCTCATCCCTGAGGCCGAGTTGCAGAAGCAATATAACGAGAACCCGCATCTGCCGCTCATCAGCATCAAGTGTTCGCCTTACCACTATGGCTCTTCTGCTGTGATCCTGGGTGACTCAGCACACGCCATGGTCCCCTTCTACGGCCAAGGCATGAATGCCGGTCTCGAAGACGTTCGCGTGCTCTTTGAACACTTGGACGCACACAGCAGCGATGCAGCCGGTCGCGCCACAGCGCTCGACTCTTACTCCTACGACCGCGCACCCGACGCAGCAGCCATCAACGACCTCGCCCTCCGCAACTACCAAGAAATGCGCGCAGACGTGACATCCCCAGTCTACCGTCTCCGCAAATGGATCGAAGAGCAGATGAATGTCTTCCTACCCTCCGCTGGCTTCGCAACTCAATACTCCCGTGTCAGTTTCGGCAACATTCGCTACTCGGAAGTGGAGAAGCTGGCGCAGAAGCAAGGTAACATTCTGCTCGGCGGTATGGCAGGTATCGTTGCGCTCTTGATTCCAGCGATGGGATATGCCAGCTGGGCTATCTGGAGATGGAATCGTGCATCACACGCCTCTAGGTTCTCTGTCAAGAGCATTGCAAGTATCGGTGATATCACCGAAAGGATTGGAAGAGTCTTCACCTGAGGGTGGAGAGAATATGATGAATGCACGATATGATGGTGAAAAAGAAGTGTGCATGACTCTCCTCACTGCGGGGCGAAGATTGTTGATAGCTATGAAAATGCACAGTTCCTTTGATAATCAATGAGTATCCGCTGAGAGCGGTGATCTTAGCAGCTCTCTGTGGACCTTGGCCCCGTCTAGAAAGACCCTGTGCACTTTGATGGCCTGCTTCCACTCATGTGTCGTCGTGAGAGCATGATATGTATGACAGGATCTAGCACAAGTGGAGGCTGTATATCGACCTGAAAAGAGTATTTTAAGAATTACATATGATGCCATATGTGTCCAAGAATTCAATTTTCGGCTCTCAAGAGGGGGACGAAAACACTATATCCAGATCTCCCTTCTATCAACATCACTCTATCTACTCAACGCCTTTTCCTTGATCATCCACGCACTGATAGCAGCTCCAGCTACAAGACCAATCTCGAGCCCGAATGCAGCGCGGGTGCTCTGCGCATAACACGCCCTGACCAACGCCTTGACGTTGGGCTCAAGAGTATTGATGTAAGCCAAACTCTCTCTGACACGCTCTGTGATTTCAGCGGCAGCATCGCCACTACTGAGTGCTGCCGCGAGACGATCGCGAAGTGCTTGGTTGGCAAGGGTGGCGGAAACGGACACACCAAACACAGATCCCAAACTGCGGAAGAGGTAGGAGCAGGCGGTGGCAACGGCTTGGTCGTCGCGAGATGCGTTGGCAATGAGACCGATCAAGGTTGACGTAACACCGATACCTGTTTGGCATTAGTCATGGTAAGAAGAAGAAGAGAAGAGGAGGATAAACATACCGTTCGAGAAACCGCAGATGCACATGCCGACAATGATTCCAGGAGTGCTGTTGACCACGAAGCCCGAGAACAAGAAAACAAAAGTCATTCCGATGACCAGATTAGTATAAGCGATGACTGTCAGCCAGTAGAACTTGCCCGTACGCTGCATGTAAAAGCCACCGAACAGACTGCCACTGACGCCTGCAATGATACCTGGAATCAGGCGAACACCAGCCTGGGTCGCGGTAAGGCCATCGACCGCTTGGAAGTAAAGAGGGATGTAGAATAGAGCGGCAAGCCAACCAGAGAAGGAGAAGAAGTTACAAAGGTAGCATGCGAACAGCGAACGGTTGAAGATGATGTGGCCAGGCGCGAAAGGTTCCTTTGCGACCTTCATCTCCACGAGAACAAAGAGGACGAAGAGCGGAATGCTGAGACTGATGGAGATGATGGTAATGTTTGCCTTCCACGAGACATTGCTGCCTCTGTCGAGGGCAAGCAGCAGGGTAAACACAGCACCGATCAAAATGGCGGCGCCCAAGAAATCGATGCGACGGAGCTTTACCTTCCAATCGGTCTGCTCTCTCTTGGGAAGCTTCAGAACCAGACTCACAACGACAAAGGCAAGTACACATAGCGGGACCTGACCGAGGAACGCCCAACGCCAACCGATGGAGTCTGCAAGAATACCACCCAATGGAGCACCTGTACCAGCTCCGGTTGCATAGATGATGTTGACATAGCCCTGCCACTTGCCACGCTCACGTAGAGGCACAGCATCGGACATGAGGATAGACACAACTGTAGTCATGCCGCCACCTCCGATGCCTGCAAAAGCTCTGGCAGCAATAAGCTGATTCATGTTCTGAGCAAGACCGCAGAACAGACAGCCCAGACCAAAGATGGCATATGCAAATAACAAGCAACTCTTTCTCCCAAAAATATCCGACATCTTTCCATATAGTGGTTGGAAACTCGTGAGAGTCAAGAAGTAGGCAGTCGCGATCCAGGAAACGTTATTCAGGGCCTTCAACTCGCTGCCAATCTTGCCGTAGCTGGACACGATGATGGTCTGGTCGGCAGCAGATAGGAGCACGCCGATTGTCAAGGCCGGGAAGATGACCTTCATCTTCTTCCTCATCTCCGGCTGGCCCTCGTATTGTTTCTGCCTTTCTTCCAGACTCGTCTGTCGTTCGAGGTCTCCGCCATCTTCTCCTTCTGTGATGGCTCCATTGGCGACGGCGCTGTCGGGAGCGATACCGTCGCTGGGGTCAATAGGCTTCGGTGCCTGTTTTCCCAGCAATGGTGACGTCTCGCTCGCCTGCTCCTGGGTGTTCTCGTCTTCGGTCGTCATGTCGCGTGTATGGACGAATTGATTTGAGGGACCGGCTTTAGTGGAGATAAGATTAGAGGCCGAGGAATATGTATGACGATGGTTATGGTCTGCTCGAGAAGAGGTATGTTATGCGTCGAAGACAGACGTGAGGGACATGTCAGTCTTTGCCAAACGATTTTGGGAACCGATAGATAGAAAGACTTCAACAAAAAGACTGTCCCAGGGCTTCTCACCGTACTTGTATATTGCACCATTGGGTCGGACCCACCCTTCCGGCTATCGCTTCCGCCTATCAACTTCCTTCTTTGTCCATCCTCGGCCGCTGCCCGCCTGGCCGTTCATAATTTTCGTGTTCAACAATAAAGTATTTACATACCAATGATCCGTTCGGGGGTTGATATGCATTGTGCTTTGTAGGTGTTTATATACATTGATGCGATGGACGAGTTCGCAGTAAGTCAGTCCGGCATTCTTCCAACTTGGCCGCTCAGCTTGCAAGAGGAATATCGTCAAACTCCCTGCGCATAAAAAGTCGTGCCTGCTCCAAGCCTTCCTTGACGACGTCCGTCCGGTTCACATAACCAATTCTAACATAGCCCTTGAACTCCTCGCCGAAACAGTCTCCCGGAAGAAACATGACACCCGACTTCTCCTGCAATTGCTTGCAAAACTCTCTGGCGTCGACTGGCTTGCCATCTCGACTGAACTTGATGAACGCAGTCGTGCCTGCCACCGGCTTGACCCAAGTACAATACTCGTCATGCTTGATAACAAACCTCTCTAGCAGCTCTAGATTGGTGCGTGCGAGAGCAATGTTCCTGCCTAGCAAGCTGTGTATGCAGTTTTGATCGAGAGCGAAGGCAGCAACTTGCTGGTCCAAGATACTGACACTAATGGTGGTATAATCACGAGCTTCGGCACACTTCTCGATGATATCTCGATTGCGCGATGCGATCCAACCAGTCCTGATGCCAGCCAAAGAGTAAGCCTTTGAGAGTGAACCTGTGCAGATGGTGTTCTCATAGCCCATGGACAAGATAGAAGGAGGGAACTCATTCTCGGCTGGAGTGATGCCGTGGAACAGAGGTCTGTACACCTCGTCTGAGAGAATGGTAATGTTCTTTTCTCTGGCCAGTTCAACGATGTTCTGCAGTAGTGACTTCTTGAGGACAGCGCCACTAGGGTTGTTTGGGTTGCTGCGAAGATTAGCAACGAAGTAGGCATCGTAGTCAAATCTGAGACTCACTTCAAGATGATGAGCTTGGTGTTCGACTTGATCATGCCCTTGAGTTCCTCAAAGTCAGGTTCCCAATTTCTCTCTGGCGTAGCCTTCCACAGCTCCACTTCGGCCCCCAAGGATGCCGGATAGTCGTACAGTTGTTGGTACGTAGGATAGTGGCAGATGACATGATCACCAGGGCCGACCAATGTATAGAGCACCAGAGCGTTCGATGCAATAGCCCCCGGTTGGATCAAGATGTTCTCCTTGGGCAAGGCACTACTTGACCTAGAAGAATATAGCCTAGCGAGATTGGAGCGCAGATTTTCGCTGCCTCGGATATCGCCATAGTTGAGAATAGTCGAAAGGTCTACTATCTCGGCACTCTTGTTCTCGGATAGCTCACGCAATTCGTTGACAGACACGGATGCAGCACACGTCTCGGCGATGTTGAATTTGGCAGTCGTCTCATATGCATCCATCCACTAATCAAGTCAACCGATGATGTTCTCAACTGAATTTACGAAGGATTTCGCAGGGTGGTGGTCAATACTGACCTGCTCAACTGCAAAAGGCTTGATATGGACCATGATGGATGGTCGGCAATAGACTAGGTGATGAGATTCGTGAAATCGGACAATGGGATATAATTCAAGATATTGACCAATGTGCGGTGAGAGAAGGACTTTTCGGAGATCCTACAGTACACCGAACTTATAGCAAGAACACAATATGTCAATTAAAGGGCGGACGGCATGATAGAGGACAGCGAGATGTTGATGGCCGAGAGCGGGGACACTTCTCCAGAACATCGGCAACTCTAGCCGAGGAAGCCCGCCAAATCTTCGACATGTCGACATCGCATCGCGAAAGACGATAATAATCACCGAACAGCGACTCGTCGCAGAGCACAACAAGACCAGCACAGCAACTCCAATTCAATCATGTTCTCACAAGCAACTCGCTCGCTGCTCCGCGCAGCCCCCGTGGCCCGCAGCCCCGTCTCCGTATGCGCGCGCACCGCCTTCAGCACCTACTCGGCCAACTCGCTCGTCTCGAGAATGTCGCAAATGTCGCTCGCCAGACCCGTCGCATCGCCCACAAAGAGCCTGGTCGCTTTCCAACAAACAAGAGGAATGAAGGTCCGAAGTTCCGTCAAGAAGTTGTGTGATGGCTGCAAGGTACGGACAAAGAGACAGCAAAATTGCTGGAAGACAAAATACAATCAGCAAGAGAAAGGGCAATTCACTGATACGACTGCTTGCAGAGTGTGCGCAGAAAGGGTGGCAAATATGTCTACATCATTTGCAGCAAGAACCCCAAGCACAAGCAGAGGTACGGCTCTCACAGATTTGAGAGGTGCAACCTGAGACTGACGCATCTACAGACAAGGTTGATCGGAGACGAGGAAGAAGATTACACTGTACAAAAACTGGCATACCCTTTTCTGCATACCTGGTGGCGGCGTTTTAGAATGGTTACTTTCAAGCTTACGATTTTACTCTCTCCTTTCCGACTTAATACATCCTTCCCGTGTGCTGTTTCTACAACTCCCACACTCCTTCCACAAGGGTATGGAGCCAAATTCTCTCCATACAGATGCATGAAGGTCTCGGGATCCAAGACACATCCAAAGAAAGCTCTGGAGCACTCTCACGCCTCTCCTGCGGAAGTTCCAGAGCGACTGCTCGCCATAGAAGGCACAGTAGTGTTAAGACCAAGGGAACATCCAAAGAGAGCCCTGGATCCATCGCATCTCAATGGATACTGTCGTGGTTGCCAGATTACTGTGCATTTCTATGGCTACATGCGATACAAGCCTTTGCACCTGGAGAGGACACAGTGTGAATGTTGCAACGAGACCTGAAGCGTTCATGTGAAGTCGCCATGATTTACCGCATTGCTCCTGCTGTGTGTGTCATCCCTCTAGCAGTGACTCTGATGGTCCCCACCTGGGCACCCTCTTCTACCTTCACTGCCGTAGCATCTGACGAGTTGTGACAGATGATCTTGCAAACACAAAGGTTGTTCACGACACAGAATGGTGTGACATAGCAACCTTACTCTGACAAAATGACAGAGTATGTATGGTTCAAGTCAACATGAATAGTAAGTTCCAATCTCTTTCCATCCATCTCAATTCTTGGTAGCTCGGGAGTTTCTTTTTGCTGCTTCAAGTTGCAGGGATACACTGGAGAGAAGCAAAGAATTGCTCGTCGAAGACGTCTGTTTGTCGATTAGAATTTGATCGTGTTTAAGAATGCATGTTGTTGGGTATCTCTACAAAAACTCCATTCTAACCAGATCTAGCAAACCGTCAACGCGCTGACAGCACCGTTATGCATGACCTCGAACATGAGGCCGGGGAACTTGTACAGCTTGGTGTTTCGCAGCCATTGCTCGTCCCCCTTCTCGTCTTTCTTCTCACGCTCCCATCCATCGCTACCATTGATGAACTCCGCATCATCTTCCATATCCATCTCACCATTGATCAGAATGGCAGAACCTGTCATGCTGTCCGCGTCGCCGCCCCAGCTGCGTACAATGACCATACCTTCTGACATGTCTTGGGCAGGCCATATATGCGAGAAGCTCTTCACTAGTGTTTGGTGGAAGGACGAGAACGGCGACTCGGAGGTGATGGGTGTGTCGCAGGAGGGTATGTAATTGAGAGACCATCTACTCCTGCGATGGCGGTTGAAGGAGTAAGACCCTGGAATATTACCATGGAATATTATCTGCGTGACGGTGAGATGTCCGTTGACCGGCGTCAGTGTCGATCGAGGAGCCCCGCTGGTGTCGTCTACACCTTTGGGTAGTAAAGAAATATCTGTTGGCGGACCGAGCAGAATGTCGAACCCATGCTCGAAATAACAATAGTACTGTTGCTCGTTGGCTTGGCTAGCTTCTGCGCCATTCGTCTCTTCATCTTCGTCAAAATCAGTCTCGTACGTGTCGGTGTTGGTAGACGAATAGCTGGAAGGGTTTGAACTGTACGATCCGTGGGATGCTGGCGCAGGCTGACCCGAGTCGAAGGTGTATGCAAGGTTGCGGCCTGTCTTTCCTGGAGGGTCATCGTTGTGGCGGGAGCGTGGCATCACGGCATCGGGTGGACCCAGTTCAGTAATCAAATCTTGTGGAGTGGTTTGACTCAGAATTATGGGAGTCTTTGAGCCGGAACGACGCAAAAGCTCGACTCTTCCGGCTCCATATATGCTCACATGTTCGACTTCATCGGCAGAACCCTCTTTTGGACGTCCCAGAAGCGAGGAGCTACGAGGATTAGCAGGAACATAAGCAAACAGGTGGTTGCGAACTTCAGGCCAGAATCTGCCCTCGTAGATTGCCAAGGCTGTTGCTGGCGATGCTGAGGCGGTAAGCATAGCTGCGTGGTCCTTGTCCGGGGTGAAGGACGCTACTGGTACAGGAAAGGTGACAGACAAGCCAGGCCATGAGAGAATATAGAGCCCCTGATTGGAACCATGTTTCAGAGGAATAAACTCGCCAGGATATGTAGGACCGAACAGCTGGTAGACCTTCTTATAGGTCAGATAGCTTTGGCCAGTCGCTAGAGACTGCGCAGGAACAAGCTCCCCGCCCTTGAATGTGAAGAGCATGCGAGTAAAGTCCGTGATTTCGATCAAACGCAAACGTTGGTCTGGGGCGTCGAAGCGGAGTCTGAAGCCATTCTTCGGGAGGCTGACGATGATGGTCGTCTTGAGGGGAGTTTCGGGGGAGAAGGTGAGGTCGATCTTGGGAAAGGTGCGCGTGTCGGTCTTTAACTTGGTCAAGACGTCAAACAAAGAAGCACCCAGGACTGTGAAAGATGATCAGATTGAGCAGATGCCAAGGGTGTGCGGATAGCACATACTCATGAAGCCCAAGGAGTGGGCGGCTCTGAAAGGAAGCGAGGTGGGGTCTGCCATGGTGGATAGATGCTGGGGTTATCAGGTAGGTAGGTATGAGAAGATGGGCTAAGTGTGTATATGGTTGATGGGCGGGTGTTGTATGTTGACGTCTCGTCGGCGCGTCATGTGCCAGCGGTGTTGGTCATTCGATGCAGGCGTGGTTCGAGGCAATAGAGGCAGCGTCCAAGACCTTGTCGCGCAGTCGCTTTCATGCGGCAGATGTACCTAGACGACGAGACGATGCAGTCACGGATCGGATCAAACAGGTGCGTGTACGAGGCAGGAACAACCCTGATGGAAGCGGAGGGGCTCTCGGGATGGCATGTGACAATGTCGGAGTTTAGCGGCGTTTGGCCGGCCCACACGTCACGCTAAGCTCGCATTCCACTGTTTATGGTTTTTGTTTGTAAACACAGACACTGCGACTCGACTCCGTTAAACCGTCAACGACTCTGCCCGCTATATCTTAATCCTCTGTCATGTCGGCGCCCACCAGACCGGGCCTGGCTGTCAAGAGACCAACAATGCGTCCTCCCACTTCTTCTATGCGCCCGCCGCCCTCGCGTACTCCGTCGCGCGCCCACACAGCTACTCCCAGCCTCGGCGGAAGACCTTCAGAAATGCCACCATCACCCGCACACTCGGTTCAGGGTGGAAAGAGGAAAGAGCGCGATTTTGACCATCAGGATCAGGACTACGAGACAAACATCAATGTAGTTGTGCGCTGCAGAGGTCGCAACGATCGCGAGTTGCGCGAGAACAGCGGCGTCGTTGTCAAGACCGAAGGTGTCAAGGGCAAGAATGTCGAGCTCTCCATGGGTCCCAGCGCGCTCAGCAACAAGACATATCAGTTCGACAAGGTTTTCTCGCCAGCTGCAGACCAGGCTATGCTCTTTGACGATGTCGTCGAACCAATCCTAGACGAGGTGAGCATCCCGTCAACATCTGCTATATTTCCAAGTGTCTGACTTTCCAGGTTCTCGGCGGTTTCAACTGCACCATTTTCGCATATGGTCAAACCGGCACAGGAAAGACGTACACCATGTCTGGCGACATCACCGACATGCAACCCCTGCCCGACGCTGCTGGTATCATCCCTAGAGTCCTGTACTCTTTGTTCAACAAACTCGGAGAAGACAACGAAAGTTCCGTCAAGTGTTCGTTCATCGAGCTCTACAACGAAGAGTTGCGCGATCTTCTGTCCACCGAGGACCACGCAAAATTGAAGATTTACGACGACAACAGCAAAAAAGGCCAAACAACCACTCTGGTTCAAGGCATGGAGGAGTCACACATCAAAACCGCGTCCAAAGGTCTCGAGCTGCTTAGGAGTGGCAGTCACAAGCGACAGGTTGCCGCCACAAAGTGCAACGATCTCAGTTCTCGCAGTCACACTGTTTTCACCATCACCGTCTACATGAAGCGCGCCACTGAGACTGGAGAAGATTTCGTCAGCGCTGGAAAGCTCAACCTAGTTGATCTGGCTGGTAGTGAAAACATCCAGCGCAGTGGTGCTGAGAACAAGCGTGCTGCCGAGGCTGGACTTATCAACAAGAGTTTGCTCACTCTCGGTCGTGTTATTAACGCGCTTGTGGAGAAGAGCTCTCACATCCCATACAGGGAATCCAAACTCACACGTCTTCTGCAAGACTCTCTTGGTGGCCGTACTAAGACTTGCATCATTGCCACTCTTTCTCCAGCGAAGAGCAATCTGGAAGAAACCATATCTACTCTGGACTATGCTTTCCGCGCAAAGAACATCCGCAACAAACCTCAGATCAATCAGATGGTCACCAAGAAGACCTTGCTCAAGGAGTTCACCATGGAAATCGAAAAACTGAAGAGTGAACTCATTGCGACACGCCAGCGTAACGGTGTCTACCTCACTCAGGAGGCATACGAAGAGATCAGTGTCGAAAGTGAATCGAGACGTATTCTCTGCGACGAACAGAAAGACAAGATTGAGACCATGGAGACCAATTTGCGCAACAAAGTTCAAGAACTGTTCAGCCTGACTACTAACTTCAACGGGCTGAGAAAAGAAAATGAGCAAGCAAAATTGATGCTTGATGGGACCAAGAGCCTTCTCGAGAAAACCGAGGTCGTGCTCACACACACAAAGCGCAGCCTGACAGAGGAAACATTTATCAGGAAGGCTCATCAGAGGACGGAATCGAAACTCGCGGGGATCGGAGAGAATCTACTTGCGACACTTGCTTCCACCACGACGGACATTTCTGGTCTCCATTCGAAGATCCAGAGAAAGGCAGACTTGCATGCGCTCAACAGGGAGAACTGGACTTCATCGAAGAGCAGAGTAACAGATACGACCAGCACAGTTGAAGACAGAGTTGAAACTCTCAGACAACGCCAGGAACAGCTTCTCACATCCATGTCCACCAGAATGCAAGGTTTCGTTGCAGATGAGCTGCAGGAGCTTCAGCAATCTCAGAGATTCTTGCAAGAAAAGGCCGAAGCTTTCCAAAGATCCGAGAAAGAAGTCAACGTCCAGACCGCGAAGGCTAGAGACGACGTTAACGAGGTACTTGAAGAAATCAAGACTCTCCGTGAAGACGTCAAGCAGAATGTCGGAAATGGTCTGAACGATCTTTCCGCTGCTGCTCAACGCATCACGGCTGGTATCTCAACTGAGCTCGAAATCTTCCACACACAACTTCACGCATCCTATGTTTCGCTAGGTCGTGATTTCAAGGCGATCTTCGACGATGTCGTCAAGCAACTGAGTGAACAACAAGCCGAGTCCGAACGCTTGCGACAGCAGATCTTGACCGCCAACTCGACATTCATGAAAGCTGGCCAGGAGTCTCGTCAAACATTTGAAGAAGCTATGGAAGAAGAGCGCCGTCGTGCCGCCACTGACCGCGAAAAGATGCTGTCCCAAATCAGCTCTCTGATCACTTCTTCTGCCGAAGCCCAAGAGCGCAGGATCACTGAACATATTGCGCACGCATCCAAGCGCGTTAAGACTTCTGAGGATGATTACAGTGTCGCCCGCGAAACTTACAACGAAAGCTCCGATGCTTTGACCACAAAGTCCAAGTCACTCGTCGACTCTTGTGTCCGTTCGCGTGAAAACGTAAAGGCCAAGATCAAGGGAGATTGGAATGCAGCCAACGACCAGACCGAGAAAATCAAGGCCACCACTGAAGTCGTCCATGCCGAGACTGTTCGCATCGTCGACACGCAAATGTCCAACATGGACACCCAACTCATCTCTCTCGACGAGATTGTGTCACGTATCCGTGCCCAGAATGATACTCACCACACGGCACATACAGCCTCCCTCGCTCAACTGTCGAGCGATGTACAGCACTCATACTCGAATATCGGAACCCACATGGAGACATCGTACACACGTACACAAGGACTCGACACAGACATGCAAACTCGAACCGCGGACCTTGCATCCACTCTTCCAGAGCTCGGCTCATCTGGTGAAATTATTCAAACGTTGCACACTTTGCGCGATGACATGAATGCTGCCGAGCTCACCGAATACGTTCCTACTGGTCAAACTCCAGCGAAGGTTGCCTACAGCTATCCTACTACCCTGCCACGAACTGCCAAACACGAATCGTTGCTGGAACGACTGCGTGATGGCAATTCCTCGATCGAGGAAAGCCCAGTCAAAGAGTCACAAATTCGTAGCAGTCCCAGAAAGAGAGATGGCCAGTCACCCTCAAAGGCCATCATTTACACGGATAGTCCTATCAATGGCAACACCGAGACTTCGTCAGATGCGCCAGTCGATAGCGATGCCGCCCGCAATCGTCCTCACAGTCTACCCGGACAGGTTGGATTACGAGAGATCGACGTCAATGTTAACGCGGCTTCAATGCCCCTCTCCGCTGAGTATCCAGAGTCCAGGATTGGTTTGCTCAAGAGGGGAAACACCATGCCTCAACTGGATGCCAACGCCAGGGTCGACAGCAAGTTGCCTATGAAGCGACCTACTCGTATGACTGCTGGCTTGGTTGCAGAAGGTAGAGAGAACATTGGTGCTGCTGGCAGTGCAGCAAGTAGAAGATTGAGACCTCGTGGTAGTGACTAAGGATCTGACTAGAAGCTTCTTTGTCGATGTTTTTGTACTGTCTCCATTGTACACACTTTTTCGTATTATTCTCTCTTTTGGGGTTTTGTTGGATCAATTCTGGGCTGGGGTCGTTGAGGTGCTGGCGTTCAAGATTGATGGGCATTCTGTGGTGTCTGGATCGATCTGTTTCTTGCTTGGTGGCATTGTCAATAAGAATCTCATTTGTTGCTTTTGAACACTTGAACTTTGGGCACTAGAACTGTGAATTGGCTGGCTCGAATGTGAGAACAGCCAAACTGCTTTCGACGGATGTACGGAGCTTTGTACTCGACGGATGAATTGTATACAGGTTCGGCTTTCAGCCTTTGATTGCAGGGTCCGCTTCTTACGGAGGAGTGACTCTCGAGACATTGTTTGTTTCCAGATGCCTCGAGAACGGCGGCATAGTGTGTCATCTCTGTGTACTTGGACTAGATGATAGGGCAATGTATATGTGTATGCCAACATGTGACAATTAGCCGTGTTTCAAAGTGAGGTGGGGAGGGAGAAGATTTGAGTTGAGATTGGAACGGGGAGGTTGCGGAGATTTGGGAAGTCGCGCGGACGGCATGTGCAAGCAAGCTGCAGGCACTCTGCCTTCCTTCCTGCATCGCCGCAATCGTTCGACAAAATCGTGCGACTTTTCCAAAGCGTCCCGGTCCAACGCTGCTCCGACACTCGTCGCCAGACAATCAACCAACACACCCGCCGCGACCTCGATTCCATCCTCGCCGTTCCTCACCTGAACGCGAACTAGGCCGCAAATCCCCTTCGATTCACCATGCCCAGCCTCAAGAGCATCGTCTACTACGGCACCCACCTTGGGGAGCTGAGAAACATCATCCAATGGAAGCTCTGGCACGATGCTGTCCACGAGCGCGACGAGTCCAAGGAGGGCCCTGAGCTCAAGGAGTGCTTCAAGTACCTCAAGATGACCAGCCGCAGTTTCGCTGCCGTTATCCAAGAGCTGCACCCCGAACTCCTCGTCCCCGTCTGTCTCTTCTACCTGATCCTGCGCGGTCTCGACACGATTGAAGACGACATGACCATCGCCTTCGAGACCAAGGAGCCCCTGCTCCGCAACTTCCACAACATCCTCGAGCAAGACGGCTGGAATTTCACTGGCAACGGCCCCAACGAAAAGGATCGCGAGCTCTGCGTCCACTTCGACGTTGTTGTCGCCGAGTTCAAGAAGATCAAGCCCGAGTACAAGGTCATCATCAAAGACATTACCGATCGCATGGGTAACGGCATGGCCGACTATGCAAAGATGGCCGACGAGGGTGGTGCACAGAAGGTCGAGACGGTCAAGGACTACTACAAGTACTGCCACTACGTCGCCGGTCTGGTCGGAGAGGGTCTGACACGTCTGTTCGTCGAGGCCAAGCTGGCCAACCCTGCTCTTTTGGAGCGTGAGGACCTCCACGAATCAATGGGTCAGTTCCTGCAGCAAACAAACATCATCCGTGACATTCGCGAGGACCACGAGGACAAGCGCTACTTCTGGCCCCGCGAGGTGTGGTCCAAGCACGTGGACCAGTTCGAAGACCTCTTCCTGCCTGAGAACAAGGAAAAGGCACTGGCTTGCAGTTCCGAAATGGTTCTGTTGGCTCTACGACGTGCCGACGACTGCCTCTTCTACCTCGCTGGACTCAAGGAGCAGAGTGTCTTCAACTTCTGCGCGATCCCCCAGACCATGGCCATCGCAACGCTCGAGAAGTGTTTCCAGAACACAGAAATCTTCGAGAAGAACGTCAAGATCACAAAGGGCTCCGCTTGCAAACTCATGGTCGAGAGCACACAAAACCTTCAGGTCGCCTACGACGTTTTCAAGCGTTATGCTCGTATCATTCACAAGCGTAACAACCCGCAAGATCCCAACTTCCTCGAAATCAGTCTTGCATGTGGAAAGGTGAGTTTGATTTCCCCCTTGGACTTTGTCGCGTGCTGAGCATCACCCATGCGATGATGATGGGCACGGGCCGTTTTGAGCACACAGCGCTGACGCAACAAAATCTGCAGATTGAGCAATTCATCGAATCCATCTTCCCTACACAGACTGCTGCCACTTACCGCCAGGGCGCGCCCGCGCCCGTCGTCGATAAGAGCGGTACGACCCTTACTCCTGAGGAGCAGGAGGCACAAAAGAAGCAGCAGGCTCAGGATAAAGAGGAGTTCTTCTATATCATGCTGGCTGTTGGAGCCACGCTATTCGTCATTACTGCTATCATGGTACGTACACCTCTGAAATTGGCAGCTCCTTCTCGTTTGCTAACAAGATTGGCAGTTCTTCACCGCTTGGATGATGGGCGCACGCTTTGACATTGCCTGGCAGCAGCTTCGCAACGGCCACATCTGGGCACCCAAGACTACAGATGAAGCTCTTGATGCCCGTGATGCCTTCGATGCCGCAAAGTCGACTGTCACGGCAACTGTCAAGGTCGTCACATCGAGCGTCATCTCACATGGTGAGCTGTAATGATACGCAGCCTATAGCCTGCTTTTGCTTTGCCTTTCTCCGTACGACAGCCAATACCGATGAGCTAAGAACTAACCATGCGAACGATCAAAATTCTGTAATCATTTTTGGACCGTCGAGTGTGCATTTAAGTTCGCACACTCGAGCTCTGGTCATGTAGACATACCGACTACCCTTCTTCACCATTTCCAGCCAGCTTTCTTCTTACTCATGGATACCTCAAAATACCTTTTCTTCTTTTTCTCTTCTCTTTCTTCTTCCCTCCCTCTTCCATCCAACCAAGCACTCATGTCAAATTGCAGCCTATGCCTATTTTCAGTGGCGACAGACTGTGCCGAAGATGTGCTGATATTGATGCCTGCGCTGGCGAGTCCGAAAGGAGACTGTTCATATCACCTCAGTGTTTTAGTTCGCTGTGGTCGGCTTTGAGCAGGGGTGCATACATATACCAATAAGAAAATCAAACTGTATTCTACTTTCTCATCCCTGAATTGGTTGCCTACGTGTTGTGGTGAATCGACCTTAGCCCTATCTTTACATGCATCGCATTCATTTTTCTGACAATGACGATACGCAGATGGTTCATAGCACGATATGTCTCATACTTCTTCTCGGCTCTTTGTTGATTGTCTTCCGTGGAATTGGCAATTCCTCGAACTCATCAGTCGTCTTCGTGCGAACAGAGTCCACAGCTTGCAAATCCACGCCGGTATACAGCTAGTGACACGGAATGCTTATACGAACCAAATATAGCTCGCATCTCTTCCATACTAACTTAGTCTGATACCTGATGATCATAAAGCGTATGGCGTGGATCTTGTCGATATATCTGCATCTACGGGCGTAGATATACAATGGCATGTAGGAGAACAGGGTCGTACCATTAGCAACCTTTTGCAGTCAACTCGATAGCAAGACCTTAAGCAAGCCCTTAGTGACATCCTCAGGTTTCAGTTGTAGAATCTACATGCTCTACAATGCTAAGAAACGAAGCACCCTTCACTTTGGACCGCCGTACTGGGTAAGCTATTAGTGAAGCGCGCGCAGGAAAGCGCCAAACGCGTCCCCCAGTATTTACATCTAAACACAAGCTTTTGACTTTCTTTGACCCACCAAATAAAACACCATTTCAGCCATTACATCCATACAACACCGTCCGATGCCTCCCAAGAAGAGCAAGAAAGTAGTGGCGCGCGCGCCATCGTCAGAGGCCGAGGTGCCCTCGACTGTCACGACTCCTCGAGGCAAGATCTTCGACACGACTGCTGCCGCTGCGAGACCAAAGCGTACCATTACCAACACCATGCCCCCGCCCGATCCACCCAGTCTCAAGAAAGCAAAGCACGCACACACTGCCGACACATCATCCAACTCCGAGGTTACACCCAAAAGACGCGGTCGTCCGCCTAAGGCCTCGACCGCTACACCCAAGTCTGTCACACCCAAGGCCGTCTCCTCAGCCACACCCAAGAACTACAGGACTGGTGAAAGACAGAGTGCTAGACTGGCTTCTACTCCCGTCAGCGAGATTGCTCTACCATCGTTGAGAAGAAGACGCGTCACCCAGCCAGCCAACCAACCCAAGCGTGGTAGAGGAAGACCACCAAAGAAGACCAAGCAGGCTGCTCTCAAGGATGCGCACGACTCTGGCCCGGAACCCGACGCTAACCACGAAGCAAGCGATGGCATTGATTACGACGACCCAACCCACGATGCCAACATCACAGAGGCCACGACTATCATCCAAGCCGATCGCAGCTATTGGCTTATGAAAGCCGAACCAGAGTCTCGCATCGAGAAGAACGCCAACGGCGACGACGTCGATGTTAAGTTCAGCATCGACGATCTCCGTTCTCGCACCGATCCTGAGCCATGGGAGGGCATCCGTAATGCGCAAGCCCAGAACAACATGAAGGCCATGAAAGTCGGCGATCTTGCTTTCTTCTACGAGTCGAACTGTAAGAAGCCCGGCATTGTCGGTGTCATGGAGATTGTCAACGAGGCCAGTCCTGACGAACACGCTTTCGACAAGAGCAGCGCCTACTACGACCCCAAGTCTGACCCCAAAAAGCCCAAGTGGATGCTCGTCCATGTCGAGTTTCGCCGCAAGTTCAGCCAAAAGTTTACGCTCAAGGATCTCCAGAAGTTCTCCCAGCCTGGAGGCACTCTGGCTGACATGGAGGTGCTCAAGCAGTCACGCCTCTCCGTCACCAAGGTCACCAAGCCTCAGTGGGACTTCATCATGAGCCAGATCGATGAGGATGATGACGAAGATGATGTGATGCAGGACTTGAACGGCTCAACAATCGAAGAAGATGAGGATGCCGGCGGTGTCGGAGCAGACTTGGGCAATGACTTTGCCGCTGCCTTTGAAGCTCCTATTAACCTTCGTACTGCCACCGACGGGATCCCTGACGTAGTCGACCAAATGTCTGCTTACGCCGTAGACGCCGCCGCCCCCACGGCCAGAAGTGTGTCTCGTGGCCGCAGAAGCAGGCCTGCCTCTAAGCCAGCTGGTCACTCCGCCGCCATGCACGACACTGCTGTGCTTACCAGATACCCGAACGAGGCACCCCCCAGCTAGGACTGAGGTGTGCAGCTGCTGCTCTTCTTGTCTTTTGCTTTTCCTTTTGCTTTCTTTTTCTTTGCTTTACAGATACCCCATTTTATTTCCTGTCCTTCTTGCATTGCGACACGAGCGAGCGAGCGAGGCGTTTGGGGGATGCTTATCGACAAAGCAGAGACACTTTTGCTGATACGGTCGACGGAAGTCTAAGTCGATAAGGAGTGGGTACATAGCGTACATAGCTACAAGTCCACGAGACTCTCTACAATCAAATCTCAAGTCATTAACACGAAGACGATTGCTTCCACGTGTGTTACCTTATAAAATAAGAGGATACACATATGCCATGCCGCGCCATTGCCATTCATAAACGTCAGTTTTACAGACCAGTGTCAGTCTATCGAGCATATACTCAGCGAGTGTGACGTCTAGAACATGGAGTGGAACAATCAAGGTCAAAGATCAAAGACTCGAGGTTCAAGTGCAACATTTTTGGGAACATGGATATCATTTTTGAAGTTTGCGAAGAACGTGCTTTTTTTGCTTTTCATTGACGCAACCCATTTTTGAACAAAGATATCAAAGTGGCCCACAGCTTTTCGTTTCACCATGAATCACACCCTGACAAATCTGTTACTCAACGACATCAACACCCCTGCGTGACTAGCAAGCAACGAGGCGAGACGTTTAGTAGCGCTTGCCCTGGCGGAGGACATCGGCGTACTCGTCGAGAGGGGAGCGGATGAGCTTGGTCTCCTTCCACAGGTTGGGGGTGAGGAAGCCGTAGGTGTTGGTGATGGCGACGAAGGTGGCCTTGAGGGTGTTCTCGAGGGTCTTGGTGGAACCGGACGAGGCGGAGTAGGCGTCGGCAACACCGGCAAGCTGCAACAGACGCTTGACGGCGGGGGAGGCAACGAGACCGGTACCGCGGGGAGCGGGAATAAGCTGGGAGGCAAAGAAGTTAGGAGGGCTGTTGAGGTGTGGATAGGTGGAAAATTGCTTACTCTGACGGTGACGGAACCGCACTTGCCACTCTCCTTGACGGGGATGGAGTGAGGCTCACCAAGGTTGGAGCCCCAGTAACCACGACGGATGGGGACAACAGCGAGCTTGGCAATGATGATGGCGGCGCGGATGGCGGTGGCAACTTCCTTGGAGGTCTTGATACCGAGACCGACGTGACCAGCAGAGTCACCAATGACGACGACGGCCTTGAAGCGGGTACGCTGACCGGCACGGGTCTGCTTCTGGACGGGCTTGATCTGTAAGAGGGGGAGATGTGTTAGTGGCTGGATTCTTTGATAGTCTCTTGTTCAATGCGCAGAAAGAAGGCTTCGTCGTAGGCGCTGCTGCTGCTGTTGTCGTAGGCAGTGCAGATGAAGCAATCTCCTCTCTGCGCATCTCTGTGGTTTGCGCACCTTCATGACCTCGTCCTTGAGGGTGGGGAGGAAAAAGTCGACAATCTGGTACTCCTTGATGGGCAGAGAGTGGAGGTAGATCTCCTCCATGGACTTGATCTTGCCGGCCTTGACGAGACGACCGAGCTTGGTGACGGGCTGCCACTCCTTCTCCTCGTTCTTGGGACCGCGACGACCACGGCCGCGACCACGACCGCCACGGCCACGGTCACCACCACGGTCACCACCACGAGATGCGAATCCGCCACGAGTTGCTCCACGGTCAGCCATTGTGTTGATATGTGCTGTTGTTGTCGACGAAGAGAAGTGTCGTTTGGCGTTGGCAGACGTCGAGCGGCCGACAAATTCCTTTTCGCTGGGCCTCTTTTCGTGTGGGCCCCAGCGCCAGCCTGCCTTGGCAGTGCGCTTCGGCTAAACCCCGCATTTGGCTCATCCATCTTATCCATCTTATCCATCTTGTCTGCAACATCAACCACCTCCTCACATCCAGTCACTTCACATGCTTCTTTTGCTGCATCTCCTCGTCGCTTCCAATCATTGCATTCGTGACTTGACTACTAAATACCCCACCAACGCCACCCTTCCCGCCCATCCGAGCCTGGACCTTCCGACCTCTAATTGCCTCGCCATCACTCTGGAGCGGCTATCCTGTAACTCCGTCCTGTCCACCTTGACAAACATCTCAGCCATTCTCGCGACCTTGTGTTTTGCATTCGAGTCAATCCCAACTCTGACGCCACCACAGCTTGCAGACGCCTGACTTGGTTGTTGTTCGGCTTCTGCGTCTGCATGCTTGTATGCTTCCAAGATTCTGCCTGTGTCGCCTCGGAGTGTCGTCTTTGTCTCAACTGTTGCTCAAGCCTGCCCAATCGCTGCTTGTCATTCGCCTTGGCTTGGTCGATATGCCGCTTTCTCTGGATATGTCACTCAATCGAGTCGTAACACACGTGCACTGATCCCACACCATATCGTCATGGAAGGTATCCAACCGCACTGCAGCCTATGTGCACATGAGGCTAGTTGCTTTTTCTCAACTAGACTAATAACTCTGAGGGTACTGACTAGCGGGCTGCATGAAGTTAGTATTTGCAGTCTTGAAGCAACGCTAAAGCCTCTACTCACCGGACTGTTGAGCATGTTTTGACGTTCGTTTCGGCCCTTCTTAATGTGTCGTTTGAGAGCGCTCGAGTCCAGTGGCTTCAACAACTCGAAGCTGCACAAAAGTTCACCGGAAACGGACATGACGGCTCCCCAATTGTCAAACTCTCCACAATACTGTGACTAGATGTTAGCAAATAGTCAGGTATATCATCCATTGGAAACTTACGTTTGGTGCTGAGAACACAGTGACCAAGACTCTATCAGTGAAGAACTCGTATCCGTCCTCAACGACCATGTGCGCTCTGCAAACAAGGTCGAAGTCGTGCTTCGCGAGAAACTCCATGATGACCTTTTTGCCGAAACAGTAGCTTACTCCTCGTTCGTTGGCTTCCCAGTCGTTTTCCATGTCTGCTGGATCACTCCAAAGCAGATCGTTCAACAAGCCATAGTCCGGAACGTCAGTCGGCCTAGCAATGTTGCGAATGTCGTCCATGTGCGAAAGACTGGGCGACAGACCTCCGTGTACACAGAAAATCTTATTGGCGACAACGGATGCGATGGGTAAGCAGTTGAAGGTGTCGACGAACGACTTCCACACCTTGATGTTGCAGCGGCGCTTGCATTCATCGTAGAAGCCGTAGACGCGAGTTACATTGGCGCACTCGTGATTGCCGCGGAGGAGGAAAAAGTTCTCGGGGTAGCGCAACTTGTAGCAAAGCAGCAACAGAATGGTCTCGAGACTTTGTTTACCACGATCCACGTAATCACCCAGGAAGAGGTAATTGGAGTTTGGAGGGAAGCCACACATCTCGAACATGCGCAACAGGTCGGTGTATTGGCCGTGAACATCGCCGACAATCTTGACTGCAGGAGCAAGCTCCAGCAGGGCGGGCTGCGAAAGGAAGACCTCGCGAGCAGCCTGGCAGATGGCAAAGATTTCGGCATTCTTCAGGCAGACGGTCTTTGTGACCTTGCCGGCATATCCTGCATCAATCAAGCGCTTAATCATGTCATCCAGATCCGACGTCTTGAGTGCACCAATGCCCATGTCCTTGGAGGAAGACGAGCCCTCTGACAGAGCGAGAGCCAGAGCGGCAGCGCTAGGCTTGTGATCAGCCTTCTTCATCAGGATAGATTCGGTGGGTTCGGTAAGGTTGTTGTGTTGCAAGGTGCCGGTGGGAGGAGCGTCAGAAACGTGTTCGACTTCGCCGGATCGCTGGGCCTTTGTGATGTCGGAATGGCCGTGGCCGATAGAGGACGAAAGAGTGGGAGACGGAGGAGCCTGGGCATCATCTTGGTCGTCGACATCGTTGCTTGCTCCACTGCTCCTACGCGAGGTTTCGGACAAAGAGGGAGCAGAGGGGGAGCGTTTGTGCTTGTTCGAAGGGGCAGCCTGGAGGGCGGCGGTGTCCAGACCTGGCTCTGATTGTCTCTTAGGCGAAGCTAGCGAAGAGGATGAACCGCGCGGGTTGTCGGTGGATATCTTTGAGGGAATCTTTGAGCGAATGGAGCCGCGGAAAGAACGCGTCGAGCCTTGGGTGTCGGACTTTGAGAAGGAGGGATAAGAGCTAAGATCAGGGCCGTCTTGCGAGCCCTTCTCGCCCTTGGACGGCTGGTTACCCATGACTGCGGAGCAAGAGTCGGAACGGGAAATGCGGGTGTGTAACGAAAGAAGTGAGAATGAGACGGGCCTCTACACGATGCTGTCACGACCAGCACGGGGACATGTGGAGCACGACGAGCGTCGCACAAGGTGGTGGGGTTCGGCGACTTGCACTACTTCAGGACCAGAGATACAGATCTGATGAGAGTGATGCGGCGTGGGATGGTGATGCGAGAGATGGAGATGGAGCTTCTGGGGGTTGATGGGTGCGTGTTTCTGGTCTTTCTTCCGGAGAGCAAGACACACAAGACATCATTGTATGCCGCCGGTGCCGCCAAGGACGATGAAGCTCAGCCACAGGCCAGGCCTCCTCACGGACCGCCCTTGTCCCTCTCCACTCCACCCCTCGGTTGGCACTCATCTGCGAGACTTTCAAATCACGCACGTGTTGGCTCCATCTCCGCTGCTTACCTACTTCTCATGCCAGTAGATGGCCGCTGTATGCCACATCTTTTCGATCAGGCAGCACCTTTCGCTATGGTAAACTCCATGGCCTCGGATCTTGATCCTCATCCTTCGCGCCCCGCTTCACGCGTCCTTATCTCGCTGCCTTGAGAGGTACATAAGATGCACCGAGTCCCAGCTTCTTCTCTCCTTTGAGTTTTGCGACTTATTTTCTCATACACCGACCCAATGCGCCATTTATCAACTTCGCCGTTTGCCTTTTGCGTGGCTGCTCAACTTCTGTGTCTAACCTTGGCCTCGTCTTCGCATCCATCGCAATCGTTCCTTGGCAATCTGGATGCTCAGGTTGCCGACAACAACCCCTTCCATCCTTCTTTCGATTCGTTTGTTGATAGTCTTATGAAAACTTGGCACATCCCCGGTCTGGCCATTGCTGTTGTGCACGAAAACAAGACATGGTCCAAGGTAATATTGCTTCTCGCACTTTGACATATCTCCATTGCACAGCAGCAGCATCCCTTCGCAACTTCCACTTTCCTTGTCTCTCCTTGCGACCAAGTACCTGGCCTGAGTTGCAAGATCCCCCTGAACTGACACGATAAGGGTTTTGGGCACGCGAACCTCCCTGATGTGCCATTCACACCATATACACTCTTCCAGGCTGCTAGCACCACCAAATCCTTCACAGCCTCTCTCACAGCATTGTTAGTCCAGGACCAAGATGAATATGCTCACATCGGATGGGACACTCCGCTTCACGACATTGCCGGTAACGATTTTGTTCTCGAGGACGATTATCTGACAACTCATGTCACTTTCCTTGATGCCATGTCCCATCGCACTGGCATACCTGGACACGACGCGCTGTGGTACGATCGAGGACTAACCGTCAGAACCCAGACATATCTCATGCGTCATATGACCTCGAGCGCAAGCTTCAGGACCGTCTTCCAGTACTGCAACCTATTCTTCACCGCCGTCTCTCATGTTCTTCAGTCTGTGACAGGGAAACCACAAGCAGATTTGCTGCGTGAGTGGATCTTTGAGCCTCTCGGAATGAACCAATCCTACTACTCTCGTCAGGACGCAGCTCACTGCCAAACACTGAACCCTCACTGCGTCCTGGCTGATAGCTACGCATGGAATCAAGACACGCAATCTTATCAGAAATGGGCGCTCAACGTAGCGGACCCCGCCAATGGAGCTGGTGGCATCATCTCCAACGTCGTTGATTACAGCAAGTGGATTCACACTCTCATGCATGAGGCCGGTCCGGTCTCCAAGGATGGTCATGCTAAGCTAAAGTACCCATTTTCCATACAAGGTGTTGACATGGCACCCTACACAGGACCTGTATGGTATGGACTGGGGCTTGACGGAGGCATCTACCGTAACGAGAGGGTCTTTTCGCACACTGGTGGTATCAGTGGCTACGCGTCAAGCTTCAAGTTTTTGCCTGACCGGAAGTTCGGACTCGTCATGTCTCAAAATTCAATGAACACAGCCTTCGAAGCCATAGGATGGCGACTGATCGATGAGTTTCTAGGCGGTCCGGAGGACGAGTTCTACGACATGAATAAGACGTGAGTGAAGATAGCATATGCGTGCGCCAACTGACGCGATGTTAGGCAAAGCTATCTTACAAAAAAACGTGAGGAACAGCTCAAGGCTCTTCCTTCCAAGCTATATCCCAATGTACCTTCGCAACGCGTACAGCCACAACTCCCGTTACAAAACTACACCGGAACCTATACAAACGCGGCTTATGGTAACCTTAGCATCAGCGTCGATGCACCTTCATACCTGCTAGACGAACCAAGAGCTGAAAACTTGGATTCTGCGGATTTGCTGCTCTACGCGGCATCAAGTGGTCGGAACGTGTTGTTCACTTTTCGACACGTGTCTGCAGAGCATTGGCTTGTAGAGTTACGAATGGTGATCTATGACTCCAAAGTGGCAGATGATTATAAGAAAGCCAGGTTCGAGGTTGGAGTGGATGGAGTGGTGCAGAGACTCGGAGTGGTAATGGAAGCAGCTGTTGCTGGGGATAGAGCATGGGCGTGGTTTGATCGAATCGACGGTCCTTGAGGCAGGATGACAGCATGTTTCGTAGACGTCCGTGTCGAAAAGTGCTACAAAAAGGTATTGCCTGAGATAGAAAAGTACAGCAAGGGATGAAGAATTGATCTAGAGACAGGGTTGCATGGTTCGAATGTCTTTCACATGTCGCGATTCAATACGTCAGGCGCCAAGAAGGCTCTTGCGCGGCCACAATTTAGGCGGGCATGAGCAGGTAAACTTGATAGGCACAACAAGGAACTTTGTTGCCAGCGACGCCCAACATATTGTTTTTATGACATCGTCCTAAGTTGGAATTCTTTCCTCGACGCACCTGACCAGCCATATCCTCCGGAGCACACCAAAGCTCGACCACCAAACCTTCGTCCAGGGACAAGAACAAAAGACTCGAGCAGCGACCAAGATGGTCAAGGACACAGCATACTATGACGCGCTAGAAGTGCCGCCCACTGCCACCGACGTCGAGATCAAGAAGGCATACCGCAAACTCGCCATCCGCCTGCATCCCGACAAGAACCCCGGCGACGAGACGGCCAGCGCAAAGTTCCAGGAGGTGCGTCGCCCTTACAAGTCCCTTCTTGGAAACTTGTCTTCTGACCGCTTGTCCGTTTAGATCGGCGAGGCTTATCAGGTACTCAGCGACGAGAAACTCCGCAAGCAATATGACGACTACGGCAAGGAGGGCGCAATGCCCAACACGGGCTTCGGTATGACATGCAATCAAAGTCACCATCTGCGACAAGAGTTGACGCCCATGCAGAGGACCCCTCGGAGATGTTCAACGAGATTTTCGGTGGTCATGCCTTTGCAGACTGGTAAGCAGACCGACACAGACCACTCATGTGTCGACTTTCACTAAGAACAAGGACAGGATCGGTGAGATCTCCATGGTCCGCGACATGGAAAAATCTATGGAAATCACCATGCGGCACGAGGAGGAAAACGCCGCTCTCCAAGCAGAGGCCGAAGCCGCTGCCGCCAACATCGAGGAAAAGAAAGCAAGCATGGACAAGACCGTTCACGAATCCGCCGCTCAATCCCACGCCGGTGCTGCCGCCGATCTGAAAGATGGCGTGGAAAAGATGAATCTCTCCGAGGAAGATTCCACACCACCACCACCCTCTTACCCCCAAGATAGACCGAAGGGAGTCCCTACACGTCTGGCTCTCACCGAACGTGCCGAAGAAGAGGCCCGTATGGAGGCTGCCGGCGTCACCGAAGCAGAGAAGACCCTGCGTGCAAAAGAGAAGAAGAAGGGCGGCTTGACCAAGGAGCAAAAGGAGGAACTCGCTGCTTTTGAAGCCGAGCGAGATCGCGCCCGTGAGGAGCGCATCGAGGACTTGTCCAAGAAGCTCATCAACCGCGTCAGCGTATGGACTGAGACCGACAAGGGCAAGGACGTTACCACCTCATTCCGCAAGAAGATGGAGCAAGAAGTCGAGAACCTCAAGATGGAGTCATTCGGTCTGGAAATCCTACACGCCATCGGTCAGACCTACACACAAAAAGCCGCCACTTTCATCAAGAGCCAAAAACCCATCATCGGTGGTGTCACCGGCTTCTTCTCACGTCTGAAGGACAAGGGTTCGCTTGTCAAGGAGACTTGGGGTACAGTCAGCACCGCTATCAGCGCACAGATGGAAATCGAAGAGATGGCTCGCGCAGAGGAACGCGGAGGCGACGACTGGACCGACGAGAAGAAGGCCGACTTTGAGCGTCGCGTGACAGGCAAGATCCTAGCGGCCGCATGGCGAGGCTCCAAGTTTGAGATTCAAAGTGTGCTCCGCGACGTCTGCGACAAGGTGCTTTACGATAAAACCGTCAAGGTCGACAAGCGAATCGAGCGAGCCCACGCGCTGCTCGTCATCGGAGACGTATTCATCAAGGCCGCACGCAGCGCAGACGAGGAGGGCGACCATCTTGCCTTTGAGCAGCTCATGGCCGAGGCTGCCCAGAAGAAAGAGAAGAAGAAGAAGGACAAGGAGCCTAAGGAGCCCAAGGCTTAGGAAGTCACTGGGTCGACTGCTGGATTCTCCCCCCTCCAAGAACCTCTAGAGGACTGCTCGACAGCGTTTGTTTATAAGCATCGTCCTTCCTAAGTTTAAGATACACCGGCGTTTAATTTGGTATACAACTTCCTTCCTCACGACCATACTTTGTCCCTTCGCCGTGATACGAGCCTGGATATAGTACTGCCTTTAGTCATCAAGACATCCGACTTCTACTGACGTTCATAAAGAGCATTCTTAGTCACGCAGCAAGAGCGAAGAACAGCAGGCTTACCGACGAGTTTTGATATACACGCTCTAGGAGGGAAACATCTACGACATAACGTTCTGTTGGTCAAGCTAAGGCAAAGTAAGCATTGAACACACTCCTGCGGACATGCTACTAAGCTGAGATGCATCGCTGTACCGACGAGAGACCATTGCAGAAGCCCCTTCTACATTCTAGCATACAAGCATGAACAGGGTCACCTTTCAGGGGTGAGATTGGCCTCGAGTCTGACGACAAGTAGCTAGCACGTTACTGGTATGCACATACTTTGTATGCCGTGGTCAGCTCTTGCACTGTCAGGCATAAAGGCAGCAAGCCACACTGATCCAGCCTTCTGTGTGTAATGCAGTGGCCGGCACACAAGGCGCGTCTAGGCCAGAACGAGAACGAATACTCGACGTTTGACATCTGACAGCTGACATTTGACATCTGACGCCTGTGCCAACATGTCGCCCGCTGGCTTCTACCCGGTCGACGGGTCCAACAAGGAGCGTACCTCCGAGGTTCTCGCTGCTGATGCTCGCAGAACGTCTGCGTGGCAGTTGTATCGAAGGCCTGGTCGAGACGGTGGTCCAGGTAGCCTGCAGGTCAGGCAGCTTCTGTTTCCAATGGTGACTCGAGGATCCGCAGACTTCAGAGTTGGTGCTTGCTTATGCCATCGACTTTGGTACGTCGTCGTCTGGCCCCTTGAAACTTCCAAGTACTTGTACTGTATGTTCAGCTTCGGATCTGTGTCCGGCTGGAGCTGAAAACTCGACGCCTCAGGCAGGTACTTTGCTTGGCCGCAGGCGCCATCAGCTGTCCCAGTCGGCTGGCTGACGAAATGATGTTGCTTACGCATAGAGTTACCACATCGTCGCGCTTCCCGTGTCGGCAGATGCCCCGTACATCATGCGGGTTTTCGAGTTTCCCGCACATGTCGCTCGGCCGACGCCGACAACCTTGAACAGCTGTATGCATGGTACAGTGGGTACCTACAGCTCATGACAACGCATTCTCCACTCACGCGGAGGAGCTGAGATTGACAGATCCTGGAGTAGATGGTCGAGTCGCGACAGAAAGTGGAGCGAGCGATACTTTGACCGGGATGCCTGAATGCCTGTGTGTTTTCTTGATCATACAGCTTTGTGTGTCGCGCTCGACCAATGAACTCAGGTCGCGAAGACGCATGTGACTTACATTCTGCATGCAATGCTCATGCCATCACTATGGCGTGCTGTTTTGTAGCACATGAGTATGGCTGAGTAATCTCGACACGGCAAAGCAGAGCAATGTCCGTCATCGATTGGGTATATCGACGCTTATCGTATGGTTAATTTGGCATATATCACTCGATATATGAAGTCTTTAATGAAGACGTCAGGCACGTGGTCCTGATCTCCAGTGCATATGCGGCTTGCAAGTCCGTGATGAGTGGTGCGACGGTGTTGGTCTATTCGTTAAAGGATGGCCATAATGGAGAAGAGATGGATGCAAACTCTAATTCGAGGAGCACACCGCCGCCGCCCGCACCTGCCGCTGTCGTGATGAGAGTTCTGGCCATCTCTGTACTTCTGCACAGTGCACACGCTGTTTGGCTCCTCCTGCATGAACTCGAGCGTTTGTGCAGGATTTTACTACATGCTGCGTTGCCGAGTCTAGTGCAAAGACGTTGCGTTTTGTGCGCTGTCGAGTACAGTACGGAGCACACGTAGCAGGTGAAAGCGGCAAGGATGTGAGCGTTGCTGTGTCGTTGCCTAGTCAGGATGCGTACTACTCCGTAGTATGTAGATGAAGGAGACTCCAAAAGTCTCCACGTAAATACAAGCTACTGTACGCAGGAGTGGGGTTGTCGCGCGTACACGATAGCCGGTCCCGAAGAGATTATTTGCAGCAAAGCCAATATTGTCGCCACATGCGGAAGTTGCTGCTCGGTGCCTGTTCCTGCTCTGAGTTTGCCATGGCCGAACATTTGAAATCGTTCGCACGTGCAGGTGCGCAATTGGTGCTGAACTTATCGAAGGATGCTTGGCTGCCTGGCAGGAAGGATTTCACAATCGGCGCAGTCAGTGCTTGCGATTCCATGACGACGATAGGAGACGACAGAACTCAACCCCCTTTTCGTGACTCTCTCACGCTGCGAGAGCGAGCAAACTCAAGAAAGGTTATGGCATTGTTGAACTGTCGTGGGCAGAGATGCGACTGCCGGTTCCAGCGGACGTCCAGTCGATCATGGTGCAAGATCTCGATGGAGGACAGAAAATTGCCTTTACGCTCGCGCTCTGAAACGCTGAGGCTCTGCAGTTCTGTCATGTCCAACTTTCTTTCTCACGGTACTGCATACATCATCTTTCGTACCGGCAATGTTCGATCTAGGAAAAGAGATGGATGATGTAGTTGCGCCAACTCATGCTGTTTCAACTCTCCCTTTGACGATCGAACATTAAAGCACAATTATGGTCGCAGTTCAGCCGTGCCTGACGATCTCTATCATGTACCGCAGAAATATGATCGCGCACCCCGAACGATTAAATCATCGAGTCATTGGCCTGCAGCCAAGCGAGAACAACTATCGGGGTGTGAAGAGACATTCATCCTTGTACTGAGCTTGAACATCCGCGGCGCAGTGGGGTGTGCAAAAGGTAAATCGAAATTGCGAGCTGACCACGTGGAGAAACAGCATACTACATTAGGAAAAAGGCCTCAGAAGTATCACGGATTTGGAATGGAAGAGACATTGGTTTTGAAAGGTTGAAGTGCTTGATTGAGTAAGAAGTAAACTACTAATAAGGCGCGATCATGTCTGCTGCCATAGGGTATATTGATGCCAATGAAAGATTCCCGTAAACACCCAAGCCATGCACTCCTCAAGAGTGATGTGCAAGGCCAATGATCCAAATAGATGATAAGAAAGTCCGTAAAAGCGTGTCGAAGAGATGAGTTCGTCGATGAAAAGTCGTGAAAACATTGTGTACAGGCCGAACGGCCAACAAGCGTGCAATGCATGATAGCATGAGAGGACCAACGGATGTGATCTTGTAGTTGCATGCTCGGAGCAAGTGTGAACGCCGAATAGGGCAAGCACAAGCATGTGCAATGGCGGGCCGCTGATTTGCGCTGGCAGTGGGGGTGGAGCCATGCATGCTGCGGATCATGCTTCGAATTGAAGAGGTGGGGATCCAATGAGAATAGATGCTCGAATGTGCCCGCTTCCAAGATGCAATCAAGTCAATGCAGGTGCAGTGCTGGAAGTGGGCAGCTGATAGATGAACAGACTGACATGCACGTCTGGCGTGCAGGCTGGTTCTCCTCATGAAACGTTGGTATGGTGATGTGTGTGCTCGAAATCATCCGAAGTGATTGATAGTTCACTTGGGAAGAGGAGGAAGAGGCCTGTTTGGGGGAGGACCAGGGCAAGGAGGAAACTCGAACATGGCAGGCATTGTGAGAAGAAGTTGGTGTTTGAGTGAGATGGTTGTTGGATAGTAGAGTGAGGTGAGATGATCGAGTGGTGGTACTTGATGTTTTGATGTATGTAGATTGAGGCTTGTAGTGGTTTGTGTGTGGAACGAAAAGAGCGGATAGAATGGGAGTAGGCAGGCATCTATATATCCAGGTACAGTGATAGACGCCTCGAGTAATTGACCATGATGCAACCTGAAGCGCAAGGTGGGTGACTAACGGTGGCCCGTGGGTCGAACAAGGACCGCGCGAAAAGGAGACACCGGGCTGCTAGTAATTCGTATCCGTCCGGCAGCAAGGCTGACAAGACTAATCTTGGAACCACCTGAATTGTGACGTTTCTATTCGGATGATCAAGAGGTAGCAATCAATTGATCCGCGTTCTACATCATATCCTTGTTTCATATCTTGTCTCGCAGCCTTCGGATTCCGTCTTCCCTGCTGACTGTGCCGCACAAGAGCAGCGGTGAAGTGGCCGACATGCTATTGTGCGTTATTGCTGCTGCCCAGCCCCGAGGTACTTGCTTCGACTCGAAACCTACTGCCGTGTCAGCAGCGAAGGGCTGACGGGGTGCTCGCTCAGCTAAGCAGCATGGCAGTTACCCTAGCCATGCAAGCGATCCAGGTCAAGGTTTGGTCCGTTTTGAGACAAAGCCAAAAGCACCGAACCGATGAACGGTCAACCGTCGACCGACAGACATGTGTCTCAAGGTGAATATGCGGGTTACGGGACTCGTGGCAAATTGCGCTGTCGACGATGCAAACGCCGCCTATGATCCATCGAATGATTTCCTAAACATGACTCGTCCGTCCACGCCGCAGACCTGACATCGCACAGAGCACAATTTTCTCACCTAAAGCACTTTCAATCTAAACAGAGGTCTAAGCGAATGATTGCCCGACCGAAGGCCTGTAGAATTTTCCATGGAAAAAACTTTCTTTCAGCACTCTCGGACCGCTCCATCTGACCTGATCAGCCAGAGCAGCTGTATCGCGCGCGGTGCTCGCAAGGAAGTGCCGGGGAGAGGACGAGATGGATGAGTCGTAATCTCGATGCTGACTGCCGGAGCATGTCCAGTGATCGGTCCATGTGGATGGGTGTGATGGAGTTCCCGCGTTCGCACACGTGGCTTGCTCGCATGCCTGTCAAAATCTCGGTCATTTTCCAAGGAAAGTCCACTCTATTCCGTACTCGTCATCATGATCGCGGCTATGTATGGAGTCGTGCCAAATGTCCGACTGGTGACCAGAAAGAGCCAACAGGATTCCGAATTCCTGGTACTTTTTCCAAGTTTCGCAGCCTTCCCCAGATCAACAGGGGCACGCTTGCTTGCGAGCGGCACGATTTTTTGCTTTTTCTGCGATCCGGCTGCATATTTTCATTAGACAACATTCCACGATCTTTCCATCTCGGTTCTCTCAACTTCTGCGTGGCCACACAGAGTATCATGGGCTGGATCTGTGTTCACTTCGCTCATATCCGGTCGTCATGCTTTCTCAGCTCTCACGAACTTTCGCTTCCCGGCAGCCCCGAAACTCGGGGCGTACCCCCGAACTGTACAATGGTAGGTAGACACGCACGCAGCTCGCACAGCCCTGTTGGGCAGAAGAACATCGTATCATGCACACCGTTGCAGCGTTGCTATCGCAATGCGCAATCATAAAATAGATCACCTCAGAGCCGCATTCTGCTGCACCGATATATTTCTGCATCCTCGTTGACGCTATCAAATGTGCCATGATGCTGTATTGCATTCTTTGCTGGCTTGAACGAGCATAGCCTCGACCTACTGCACAGCACGTACGACGCGCGAGGCCGCGAATTTGCGATAACGCTGCACGCTTCTCCTGAGTCTCACCGCTTACGGCTGTGAGCTGCCCGGACTGGACCTTTGTCTTCAGACAGGACCTTGACCCTAAAGTCACAGACCTTCGAAGCATCAGTTCTCCTCGACTTGACTCGGATTCGAAAAAGATTTTCTTTCTTTTAGTCTTGTCCAACTGGTGTAGGTAAAACCTCGCGTTTCGAATTCGCTTAGACTGCGATCATTTCCCCCAGAAAGACCCTGAGATGGCCCGTACCGCTTGACATCTGGCTATCCAAGGCCTCTGATACCAACCCTGATAATTTTGCGCATGGCACGTGTATGTTCACAGACCCCTTGGTGTTATTCCAGGATCCAGACAAAGTCCCTGGTCCCTTTGTCAGCAAATCATTTCCGACTTAGCGAGGCGCGGGCACTCTCAGGGACTGGACCACGAAAACACAGGGTTGACTGACAGATGGTATGCTTTCCAAAAAGTTCTCCAGGAAAAGAGACACTTATTTTTTTGGTTCATGCACAGTAAGACCATGTCCAACTCCGGAGTCGTGTACATGCAGCTGCACCAGGTACCTGGTCACTGGCTGCGGACTCATAGATTGTTCATTTCAACGAGAGGCGCTCAGTGACGCAGGCTAGTGCTCGAACCTCGAACGGAAGTATTTGTTCTATCTATTTGAGATTCCGTGAAGATCTCTGTCCTGTCCAGGCACTATAAATGTGTATCACAATCAAATTATCCAGACATGCGCGCACATCAATGCATGGAGCATCTGCTTGCATACCACTTGGTTGTGTCAACACTCGTCGCCTTGCAATCTTGAGCACGGTCACAATGTCCTCCATCGTTTCAACACTGAGGATCTTTGCTGTGTCTGTTAGTAGACCATAGCTTACCATTAGGGACCATCTTCTGGAAGTCTGTCCTCCAGAAAAAGAATGCCGGCCAAATATCGGTCAGACGCCTGGACCCTTGATGGGGATCAGCCTCCACGAATTGCAGACCCTTGAAACACCTCGAGTATTTCTGACACCACCTGCTATCTCGCATGCGCAACCCAGGTTGTCCACGTATCACGAATCCGAGGTGAGGGCTAGGTTCGTATGTAACGAGTCCTATTCTCTGTTTGTGCCCTTGGCCATACTCGAGTTTCATGTCGACTTCCTTATTCTCGGACGACACTGTACGGTCTACTGTAACCCCGCTCAAGCTATCTGTACAACAAAACTGTCATAGCAAGTCGGAGGGTTGTTCCCGATGCTTCTTAGTCTCATGCGAACACTAAAAGTACGCCTGGATGCTTTCTGGCTTCATTGCTGGCTTAGGCGCCAGCGCAAAGTACCAGGCTGTCCCGTTTAGAATGGCACTGCATCTTCTGCTCTACATCCTCATCCGAATTCCCCATGTATTCTGGTCCTGGCCGGCAGTACTCCACTGAGATAAATAACCTTCGGATGGCAGGCGTCTGTCTACGGAACGGGCGATAAGATCCTTCCGCAACGCTTGGCCAACGGTTATACTGATTGTACTCCACCATGACCTGATACTCAAGAACATCTGGCTGCTAGTAAAAGGACAAACGAGGCAAAGATCGCTCTTGTCTAACCTTCGCCCAGGTTACCTCTTACCGGATCAGGTCAGCTCACCGTCATACGAGCATCGAAATCTGCTCTCGTGCAACATGTCCTTTATGATCTACATGTTCCCTCAATATACGAATGTTTGCAGATCTCTGTTGACGTCTGTTCACCTTGATGCCAGGTCTCCGACCCATCTTGTGCACAGAAACTGATATCGTGCAGCGGATCCTTGGACCCTGGCCGCTACTCAATGCTGCATCGCCGCCGTCGTTGTTTGACCGCATCGGACCGTTCCTTGACATTTGCGATAATCTGCTGCTACAGGCATGGGGAAATACAACCGCAACGCTCAAACAGTGCCTCCCACAGTGTGCTCGATGTCTCATCCAAGAGTCCCAGCCGACACTTCTGCTCGCATACGAAGGTCACGAGGCTCTGCCACGTCTCACAGAAACAACTCCGTCTATGCGCGTAGCAGTTTCGGTGATCAAACAAGCTCAGCGTCCAGGTCTTCCAGCGATCTCGAACGGCGCTGTCTCAGTACGAAGAAATGCGGAGAGAAGACAACGGCGCAACTATCGATGACGGGATCAGAAACACAACGTTAACGACCCATAGATCAACATTGACCCCGCTGTCTATGTTTCGCATGTACGTTGGAGTTTGGCGTGTACTCAACGTTATGTGGGGACGCAACTGCCCCTACAGGCTGCATGTCTTTAGATCTCAGCCTATAGCGATCTTGTCTTGCTATAACGCTTGTAGTGTGCGAAGATCGCCGATGGGTTGCCGTCGACTATCGTTTTACTGCTAACTAGCTTCAACTCGTCTAAGAGGACTTCAGCTGTATGCCAAGTCAGCCCAATCCCATTGAACTGGACAATCTCTATCGTAGGGCCTCGACACCTAAGTTGCTCTCCGCACTCGTGACTGATATGGTGGATTCGGAGCCTAAGAAGAAACTACCCACATGAATTCCATTCGATTCGCTTCAGAAGCATCTTCTGCATGTGACCAAGCAGAACAAGTTCATGGTATTCTTTTACCATACTTTAGCCATCCAGCTCTTTCTCTTGTTCGAGTTTCGAGGAACTACTGTACGCTCTCCATCGCCGGTTACTGACCATGTCGCTTCAGTGCAGCACATCCATGATGTTCTCATTCTGGAGGCATGAATCGCAACAACACCTGAAAAGACCGATCCTGTTGTTCGATTCGAGAGCTATCTACGGATCATGGGATCCCATGACGAAGACACCGCGAGCGGTCTTCTCAATGCACAAGACAGCTTGAACCCGAGAAGCCCTTCGTTAAAGTCTGGCTGCTAGCCTGTATAGGCTGTCATGTATGCCCTCAGACTAGCATATGCAAGACCCCGGTATTCTCTCTGACCTGTTACCATGGCTTTGCCCATGTCTTTCATGAACATGACTCCTTCCGTGCTGTTTAGGAGTTCCACGCCAAACTCGTCGATAACGCTCGAGACCATTGCTTCGTACTCCTCATCCAAGAAGTCAGGGTCAACACCTGCTGCAGCTACAACCAAAATCGTCTTGATTTTGGCAAAGGATTGGCATAAGGCAAGTCTGTTGTCTTCTCTGACAGCTTGCTCCATAGTATTGACATGGGCGACGATGTTTGGCAACTTGAGCGCAATGACGCCGTATGTATGACAGAGCTGCGCAATTATTCCCGTGTATTCTTCCAGAGTCGAGAGCGGACCCATAAAAGTCAAAGCTGATGCCACTTCTTGCTTGTTGTCATCGGTCCTTTCTTCTGGGCCTTGTGCAGGCTCACCCATCGACATGACGGGGGATGACTGGGCAGGAGAGCCGACAGTGGCACAAGGAGTCGTGGTTGAAAATCCATTGGAAGGTGAGCCATCCATCACGTCTTCGTTGTCTAGTGCGTCAGACTTATCGAGTCTACTGGAGCGTCGAGGTTTCTGTTAAAGGTGAATTAGGATAATCATCAAGCAGTTGTGAACAACTTGACGTACCAGGTTCTTGTTTGAACTTGCACGGGAACCACCAGGCTTGGCCTTAGTTGAAGGGTTTGGCTCAGAATTCCTACATTGAAGTGTTAACGTCGGGTTACTCCTTAGATTTGTCCGCATATGGCATACGTACACAGTGCGTATGAACATATCCGTGCTAACACTGCCATCTGTTCTTTGGAACCGGTATAGGCTCGAGCTGTAGTTGCGGCAGATGGCAATCATCTCGCGACCTCGCAGTCTGAATATGTACCCGATGAGCTGTCGATTGGAGTCAGTCCTAGTCCAAGCGAAACGCGGCAGAGAACTCACAAAAACCTCGGTCTTTGTTACACTGGACTTGATAGAGATCCATTCCATCTGCAACAGCTCCTTGGCTCTGGTCTTGCACGTGTCACTTGGACAAGTTGCTTGTCTGAATGCGCGTTCTCTTTGTCGTAGTTGCTGAAGGACATCGCCGGTCGGTTTAGTTGCGAAACCTGGAAATGCTTCGCGGAATTGGGCTCTCTTTGCGCTGTTTGATGGCGCATCCATGGCTTGTGACAGATTGGCTCTTGCCTGAGCGAGGACCTCATTGAAAGTCATGCCACCATTGTAGCTGGCGTCCAAGTCGTTGCGATAGCCGATCCAGATCTTGCTCTCACCGTCGCGGGAGATGTCATCGTTAGCGAAAGGTTTAATCTGGCAATCACCGTGTGGTTCTCCATCTGGTGCGAAGCAGAGATATGATACTGCGTTGTCCTGACGAGGCATACTGATAATTGCCTATAAGCGTTGAATGTTGTTGGTGCGGAAAGATGCAGATGCGGGAAGGTGCAGCTGACTGTTCTGAATGTTGCGAGTGGGAGGATGCAGGAGTGATGCTCTTTCCACTTCATGCGATGCCGAGCAAACGCAGGACGACGCAGCGACGTGAACACAACAATGTCTCGATTGCTTCAGTTCACTAAGACTCTCTTGAGATATGTGAGTAAGCGAAAGTTATAACAATCAACACTAGAAGGTGTTGTGTGGGTCAAGAACTGGCTCTAAATGACTAGATGGACCTCCAACAGCCTCTGCTAGTGAGCCCTTGCCTAGAACCCAACTGCTTTCAAACTGAGTTCCCATAGGCGGTTCTCGGCCTCCTCGTCGTATGCGTACGTCGCATAACCACATCTACCGATACCCTCGTCCTCTGCAAGTGCAGGTGCTACTCCGACCTCAGCCAAGTACATTCCACCATGCGTCTCGAAATAAGGACTCAAAGCAGCCCATACAGTGGTAGCAGCTCCCTGCTCTGCGGTGCATTCGATCTTCTTGAAGTACTCTGGGTCACCAATACTCTGGAGGTCCTCCACCTTCTGGTGCCTCACAAGTTCCGTCGAAAGGATCACACCAGGATGAACAGAAAGAGCACAGATACCATGGTGACCATAGACTCTGTCGATATAGTTGGCCATGTAAATGTTTGCTGTTTTGCTTTGTCCGTAAGCGGCATATGGGTTGTAGCTTCCCTCCTTGGAAAAGTCCATATCGTCAAAGCGAACGGGACTGATGAGATGGCCACTACTGGACAAGTTGATGACGCGAGATTTACGCTCGGGCAAAGCTGACGCTAGCAGAACAGGCTTGAGGAGTTCAAACAGCAGGAAGTGACCGAAGTGATTGCTTCCCATATGTGTCTCGAAACCACTAACGGTCTTTCCCTGAGGTGCTGCCATTACACCTTGGAACCGTCAGCATCAATCTTGCGACATCTGCATAGCGTGGGTAGACTTACCAGCATTGTTGATCAAGATGTTCAGTCTATCACTTCGACTCTTGAACTCGGCAGCAGCTGACCGTACACTGTCGAGATCACCCAGATCCATGTTCAAGAACTCGACCTTCTGTCCAGCTGGTGCATCTTTTGTGATAGCCTTGATAGCAGCTTGGCCCTTCTCAACATTGCGGAATGTCAAGTAAAGTTTTGCTCCGGTCTGGTACAGCGCTCTTGCAGTCTGGACTCCTAGGCCAGCAGAGCATCCGGTGATAAGAACAACAGCATCGTTGAGTTTTCCTGTGGCGTTCAGGTCCTGTACAATCTCGAAAGCAGTGGGTCTCTCATCGCCAATGCCTCGCAGGTTTGCGTGTCTTGCAAGGTATGGTCGAAACAGTTCTGTGGATGGTGACATTTTGGATAAGATGATTCGAGAGACAGAATAGTCTAAGTTTCTAGCTGTTCATTATATATATGAGCACTCAGGCAGGAGATGATTAGAGAAGTTGTTTCACATATAGTGTTCTGTTACAAACTGACTCGCAGCACTGTGTCAGGCTGGTTGGAGTTGATATCTGAACCTGTGACTGTCGAATCCCTCGTAAGTCCCTCAATGGAGATGACTTCCATTTGTGTCCATGCCAACACTGAGATCTTTGGGTTCTGTAAGAGATGGATGTTAAGTTCGTGGAAGCAAAACAAAACACAAAACATACAGCAGCAGGGATTCCCACGTGGTCACCCACCGTAGTACTAATCTGCCGTTCAACTGCTTATGTATGGCAGAGCGGACGGGATGCCCAGTTTTCAGCTGACTGTGGCCGTATGTACTAATAGCAAAGATTCCACAGCTTATAATACTTCTGTCGAGTGGAATAGCAACGTATCGGTCGCATGGTAGTTGGCATCAATACGCAACTCACTCCTACTCTTGGAGCGGCGACAGAGGCGGACAATGGTGCAGCTGTTCTCGAATCGGCGAAACGCTCCGGCAGGCATGATCAAATCGTGGCATGTGATGAAGTTTGAACATTGCTCTGTTCCTTTGAGGTGTTGCGCATGTTCAAAGGCAGACTCAGAATGCGTGAACGTTGGACCCTGCCAGATCTGAACATCTCGATCGCGTTTTGGCTTTCAATCAATGTCATCATCGAATCCAGGAACCACCGGTTTCCCTGCCATCGAATTGTTAGAATATGGTGGATGACAAAACGCCCAATTTGCGCCATGTCTTTGTGGTCGCGTCCCTTGTTGCTGGTTATAAACAAGCTCTACAGCAGGCTTCGAAAGCAAACAAATCATCCCTGCCATCGCCACCTACTATTGCCCTGAACAACCATGTCAAAGGCTCCGCGTGTGATTTACTGGTTCCGTACTGATTTACGTCTACACGACTCTCCAGCGCTGGCAGCAGCACTTGATTTGAAACCGGAATGTCTATATCCCATCTGGACTTGGGATCCGCACTACGTGTACCGCGCCAGGGTTGGCGTCAATCGTTGGCAATTTCTCATCGACTGTCAGAATGATCTTTCGCAAGGCATCACCAGAATCAACAAAAACTCGAAACTCCTTGTCTTGCGTGAGGCTCCTCAAACTTTACTACCAAAGCTGTTCAAAGAATGGCGGATCACACACCTGGTGTTTGAGAAGGATACAGACGCATATGCACGAGAGCGCGATGACAAGATCTGCGAGATCGCAAATGAGATGGGTGTCAGGGTCATCACAAAGAGCGGACGAACACTCTACGACAGCGATCTGCTGGTCAAGACAAATCACGGAAAACCAACAATGACCATAGCGCAGGTCCAGGCCGCAGCGGCAAAACTGGGCAAGGTCGCAGAGCCTCTACCTCCTCCAACGCACCTGCCCGATTTTGGAGACTTGTCACTAGAAGGAGTTGAGCAGGAGAAACCACAACCTGAGCCTGACTTCAATCGAACACATCGAACTGGCGACGAGGGCTCCTACGAAGGTGGAATCGCAGGTCCCAAGGGTGACTTCTCTGTACCGACTCTGGAAGAACTTGGCTTACAAGAAGCGACTACACCGCATCGTGGAGGTGAATCTCTAGCCTTGCAAATCCTTGAGGGCGTCATCTCTAACGAGACGTTTACGGCAACCTTCAGCAAACCCTCTACCGCACCGACAGCCTTTGAGCCGCAATCAACTTGTCTCACTTCACCACATCTACATTTCGGTTCGTTGTCATGTAGACTGTTCTGGCACAAGGTACAAGAAGTGCTTGATAAGTACAAGGGCAAGGCTTCTGAGCCACCTACCTCCTTGCACGGACAATTGCTTTTCAGAGACATGTACTTTGGTGCGCAAGCAGCGATAGGATATCCGTTCGCTCAGACTGCGATGAACGACCACTGCCGATTTGTACCTTGGCATTTACCTTCCAAGGTTGACGAAAAGACAGGGTTGATCACCGGAGAATACGAGGTAGACGATCCACAAAAGGAAGAATGGTTCAACCGCTGGCGAGATGGTAAAACCGGGTTTCCATGGATCGATGCCTTGATGCGACAGCTAGCTCTCGAGGGCTGGATACACCACCTCGGTCGTCATGCTGTAGCCTGCTTCTTGACGCGTGGTGGCTGTTACATCCACTGGGAGCGTGGCGCAGAAGTATTCGAAGAACTCCTCATCGACCACGAGACGGCTTGCAATGTGGGAAACTGGCAATGGCTATCATGTGTTGCGTTCTACTCGCAGTACTACCGATGTTATTCGCCGATCGCGTTCCCCCAGAAATGGGACAAGGAAGGTGCTTTTGTCAGGAGGTACGTTCCCGAGCTTAAAGACATGCCTACGAAATACATCTATGAGCCATGGAAGGCACCAATTCAGGATCAAAAGAAGGCGGGTGTCTTGATCAAAGGCGATGGCGAGCAAGAGAAAGAAGGCGATCTAAGCCTATACCCCAAGCCCATCTTCGACTTCCCAAAGCAGAGAGAAATCTGCATCAACGGCCTCAAGGGTGCGTACAGTGTTGGACTGCACGGAGACTCGCCAAAAGTATTGGACGGTACCTGGAAGGAAATGTTTGATGACGATGCAGAGGGACCTACTGAAGGACATAAAGGAGGACCAGCTGGATCTTTGGATGAAGAGCACGCTCACAATACAGAAGACCTCAACCCACACAAGTCAACACCGTCTAAGAAAAGAGGCGCTCAAACCACACTTGAGAATACGTTTAAGAAGGCGAGAACATAAAGAAATAGGATATTAGCCGAATGAAAGTAAAGTAATGAAATTAAAAGCACCAGCCAATGAACATACAGGCAGCGACGGGGTATGTAGATGCCAGCTGCCTGAGTCCTTGGCAGAAATAATAAGAGCAGAAGTGCTGCGACGCGATATCTGCAGCCTGAATCACCGACTCCGCCTCCAACGCCTGCTTCAAGCCCGTCTGTCTGAAGAGCGAGCGAGTCTAACGCCATCAACCTGATCCGTTCCGTTTACTCGTAATCTGCCATGTAAAAAACTAACGTATACCATACACGCACAACTGAGGAAGAGTGGAGACAGGTCTCCTTACTCCTCGATCTTCAAAACAGGGTAAGCAACATCAACGTCACCCTCGGGTGCGGCCTGCTGCTCATGCTGTTCGTGCTGCTGCTCGTGCTCTGCGTGGTGAACCTGCTCGTAATGAGGCTCAAGAGTCTTTTCATCGGCAGGCTGGTGGTGATCCATGTGCATGTCGTGGTCAACGTGGTGCTGAGGTTCGGGGTACTCGCCCTCGCCTTCAAACTCTTGGTTGTTAATTCTTTCGCTGACCCATCTACGAAGCGCCTCGATGACTCTGACGTTCTCAACCCAGGTAGCCTGCTTCTCATCGGAATCGCTGCCTGCGCCAGTGCTAGGACTTTGGACAGCAGTTGAAGTCTGAGAAGCGGCGCGGAGGGCAGGGTCGAGAGACGAAGAGTCCTCAGGCTGCTTGGTGCTTGCGCGAGGAGTCTTGGCACCGTCGGACTCGGTCTCCATGGCATCGGAGTCCATGTCCTGAGAGCGAGGAGCAGGAGCCTCACGTTGGAGACGACCACCACTGTAGCGGCGACCTTCGAAGCCCTCAAAGCCAGAGGCAAGACCAGAGGCAGGAGCGGAAGTGGTTGCAGGGTATCCGGCGCCCATGTCAGAAATGGCTGTGACAGATGGGAGACTGGGGTACATGGAGCTACCGTGGGCACTGCTCATGCTAGAGCGAGAGTGGGTAGACATGGGCGACTGGCCGGCTGAGGTGTACGATGACACGGAAGCAGGGGTGAGAGCAGGAGTCTCCATAGCACTGCTAGAAGCCATGTTGGAGAGCGAGCCGAGTCCAGGGGTGGAGACAGAGCCAGAGTGCTGCATGCTGGGGGGGCTATCGCTGTTACGGTACTGACTGCCGAAGCCAGGGTAGTTGGTGTACTGGGCATGAGATCCGGGTTGCTGGACACCGGCAGCGGCGGCACTGTTGCTGCTTTCGTAGACAGTAGCTTGGAGCTGCTCGAGGAATTTGTCAATCTCAACCAGATCCTGCTTTGTACGAGCGTTGGAGGGCAGTGGCAGCGAGTATGACTGAGTAAGGGGACCCTGAGACATGCTACCACCGCTGTTTCCAGTCATGCCCAAGTTGCCCGAGTTGTTGAAGCTGTCAAGCAATGAGCTGGCTGCACTGTATGACGAGTTGTTGTTGCTGGCGTAGTTGTTTCCAGTCGAGTAGCCGTAGCCGGTGCTGATAGGAAGCGGCAGGTTGGCCGACTGAAGGCGCTGGCCAACATCGTAGTAGTTGCCGGGGTCAATGGCGCGGCGCTTGATATCACCAAGGAAGTCGTTCAGAGCTTCGATGGCGCGTCTACGGGTGTCCATGCTCTGGATATCAGCAAGGCTGTTGCTGGCAGGGTAGTTGACCTGGCCATAGCCTGCATACTGAGGCTGCTGCTGGGGTTGCTGGAAGAAGCTGTTGCTGTTCAAGCCGTGGTTGGGGTGAGGGTAACCATTGTTGGTTCCCAAGTCATGGGGGTAGTAGCCGTTGTTAGCTAGAAGCCATGTTAGTATGTCTCGTGGAAGAAAAGTCGTAGAGAGCTTACCTTGTGCAGGCTGACCGTGTTGGTAGTTGCCGCCAGAAGGTCTGTTCTGACCCATGTTCGGGTCGGGAGAGCGAAGGAGTACCGAGTCATCGGCGTGAGTCTTGACGTGCTTCTTGAGATCCTGAGGTCTCTTGAAGGCTTTGCCACAGAAGTCGCACTTATGAGGCTTGAGGGGTACGTGGACTCTGATATGCGAGGTGATGTGATCACGCTTGACGGTGGTAACGCGGCATGAACCCCAGTGGCAAGTCAGGTTGAGATTGTTTGTGCTCTTGCGACCGACGTGACGTTCGCATACGTGCTCCTGGTCAGACTGTTAGAACATGAGCATGCTTGTAAGGCGCAAGACGACTTACGTAGAGAGCCTCGGCGGTTTGATGGCGTTCACCACAGTTCAGCCACTGGCAAGTGAGTGAATCAACAGTGCTGCTCTGTCCAAGAGAAGGTGTCCCGATAGCATGTTGAACAGGCTGAGGCGAGTCATGCTGCTGCATGGGCGACTGGAGCGCATGTTGGATAGTGGGAGACTGCTGAAGGGATTGCTGTGCCAGACTCTGTTGCTGAAGAGGCTGGTGCTGGAGGTGGGCTTGCAACTGCTGATGTTGCTGGGTGGGCGAGGCCTGTTGGAGCTGCTGAGCAGCGGCGGCGGCGGCAGCAGCAGCGGCAGGGTCAGGATGATTTGCTTGAGGAGCCATAGCGGCGCCAGGTGCAGCGTCCGACATTCTTGGTATTTTGCCTTGGCGGGTGGTGAGCGACGCTGGAAGAAGAACGCGTCAAGATGCGCGACACAACACAGACAGAAGCCTGTATAAATGTGTGAAAGTGAATCTGAGTCTCGACGTGGGGTAGAGAGGCAGGCGTCCAAGACGTGAAGTGCTCCAAGTCTTGGGTATGGGCGGTGGAAAAAATCAAGTCAAGACGTGAACAGGCAGGAGGAAAAGCCAAGCAAGCAGGACAGCAGGCAGGCGCGGTCTTAAGCTGGGCTGCTGGGCGACTTCCCCCAAGCCCGCTCGACTTAGCGCCGAGAGCCTGCGAACGCGCCAAGGGCATTCGGTCAATTCTCTACCCGATTTGTGCACGGCAATACAACGCCGGTAACCCCGCCCACGAGCTCAACACCATCACTCCGAGGAGCGTAAAGTTTCTCTCTACGACCAGACAAGCGCTCAAGACGACTTTCGAGACGTGGCTGCCAGCTGCACGACTTACTCTCTGGACATCCCGCGTCTCGTTGGCTCCAGGCGGTATCCGTGACTGGCTCACTGCTTCGTCATGTTAGCACGAAGGGAGGGTCGGAGTAATGCGCCAAGGCTTGGCCAGAGGCTGAGTTTGAATCCTGCTTGGTACCATTGGTCGGGCGTGGTCGGTCCCCATGTCGCAGCGGATTCGACTACATCCAGTTTTGGGCACATTTGACGAGCGACTTTTCAGACCGACATAGAATGTCAGACCCCTATCGCCGCGAATCCAGCTGTGTCACAAGTTGGTGTTGAAAAATGTCCTTGAGCATCGGCTCCATGCCAGGTGCATAGCAGCATACTTCTCTCATCTCGTAACGCCAACGGCACTTGGTAAGGAGGCGGCATTTGTCTCGAACCGTTTAATCACGCTGCCAAAAAGTCGCCATCCTTGGTACTCTTGGAAGAATTGGCCTCATGGAATTCCGCTGGACCTTGGCTTTGATTTGCAACTCCGATCTCTTGGAAGGTCCGAATCCATGGCGACAAGTCCTCCTGGGGCTGCCGTGTGGAGAGAGGGGTTGGCCAAGTAGCCAAGTCCATCCGGAGAGGCGAGGGGAGGCGTTCGTTGAGTAGCGAAGAAGCCATGCAATGATGAGGAGTCCATCGGTTCCCTGGCATTTCTCACTGTACTGTGCTACGCGTCTTATCGCATGCTTCGGCTTGGCCGTATCATCATCGTATCTGCTCAATATGTCAGCCTTGGGCGTGGAATGACGCTCATACATACCTACCCGTCAGGGGCTGTGTCTCAGAACAACACACCGAGGCGTAGTTGTGTTGCCAAATCACATGAGGTTTGGCAAATATGCTGGAGACTGCGCACGAACTGAGCAGTCAATTTTCGCTGACGCGAGCAGAAAGGTGCGAGTTGAGAGCCAAGACTCCTTGATGCCAAGGGATACATCAACCATGACTTCGGAGACTGTGGACCACACTGCGAATGCCCTGTGAGATCTCACTGTTGAAGGAGCACTCGTTGCCTCCGGTTTCACCCTCCTGACACCATGCTGTCGAAGCTCGAAGCCGAAATAGCACGACTAGAGCGAGCAACTCGTCTAACGAGAGGCATTCATCAATACACATATCTATGAGACCAGTGACGAGAACATACCAGACCGGACGGTCATCTTGCAGCGTCTATACATGCCATGGGTCATACATCGCCTCGTGCTGGAGTTCGATTCAGTTGTTCCCTCCTATCCACAGATCCGCCTCCTTTCCCTACCTCTATCTTCTTCGCTTACATGTATGCTCTTTGCCCTCGTCTACCATCATACACAGACAGAGAAGGCAATGTTACAGCGAGAAGCATCACCGCTGCCTTTCCTCAGCAGAGGAATGGTGTAGCTCCTGATCTTGCTGTCACCCTTCTGTTCGTCTCTATAGTTTACACCTTCTCTATGCACACCTCTCAATTCTGTTTCATCCAAGAACCGACGAGCCATAGTAAGGGCAATCTCCAGAGTGGTATGATACGGGACCCGAGTAATGATCCATCTGTCGGTATACTTACGACACGAGGCCAGTGGTGCAAGATCAAGTGCTGCGGCATCTTTGATCCATGAGCGCCAGTACATGACTGATATGCTACTTGCCTTGTCATGGATGATGCATCTTATCTCTTCTTTGCATGCTTGATTCAGTAACGGATAGCCGAAGCTTCAACAGCGTGCAGGGTTAAAATCGAGGTAAGAAAAGGCACAATTGTTCGTGCGTACAAGGTAGACCGAATGCGAGGAGATGACAGCGGTTCCTAGTAGATGGTGGTCTGACTCTGTGACTGTCACTGGGCTCTGGTATCTAGAGCTGTGACAAAGTCCTGGTTCTACCGGGACTGTGACTCACAAAGGTCAACGCCCGTGATACCTTGGTATATCAACAAATTCACAGCTCAAACAATTGGGAAACAGGAACAATAAATTTTGGTGATCAAAAAGGTATTTGGTATTCATGAAACGAGACTACATGTTTCCATCGCAATCCCAGTAATAAAAATCCCTAGCACCGCCCATTTCTGGATAGATGCTTCCATTCTGAAAAAGTTTCTCGTAAAATCGTGATCCATTGATCATGTCGTTTCTTTGAACTGATAAAAACTCAATAGCCGGAACAAAAGCTCCCAGAGCGCAAAATTGAGATCCTCGAGCAAAACACGAGTTGCTCTAGACCATCAATGATGAACCATGGAGGGTATTGTGCTTTGTGTCTGACATCGAGGTGAAGGTGGTGGTGGTGTGGTAGGGTTGTGAAGGGGAGTATCAAGAGCAAAAGATACGCTTAGATGGACTCCTTGTTGGCCTTGGCCTGAGCCTCGTGCGAGTGCTGGTCGAGCTTGTCGGAGGCAGCGCCCATGGCACCGGAGACACGGTTGGAGATAGAGTCGTCGGCGGTGTTGCCCTTGGCCTTCTGCTTGTTGGCCTCCTTGGAAGCCTCGGCGGTGTTGCCCTGAATGGTCTCGGAGACGTAGTTGGCAGCGTTGGCAATGGTGTTGGAGATCTGGCCAACGATACCCTCGTTAGGCTGGTCGACGTTGGGGGCAGGCATTTTGATAGAGGTGGTTTGGGGTTGGTAAAAAGTGGAAGATGTGGTTTGTGATGATGGAGGAAAGAAGCAACGAAACAAAGGGCGGCAGCTCTTCTTATACTTGTATTGTTGTACAGGTCCCCCTCTTCGCACGTGCAACCGCAGCGGGCATTCCACAATGATCGAATGTGTACCCACTGCGGCCTCATTCGCTCGCCAACTGACATCAAAGGCGTTTTCTCCTTGCTAACGACATTGGGCCGTGGTCTGACGCTATAGCAACTCAATAACCAATCCAGAGTCTGGAATGGACGTGTCGGCCCCGCCAATTGTTGCTTGCGAAACCAAGCTCCCCTCTGCTGATTTGATCACGCACACCCCTCAGCTGCATCATAGGCTTCAATCTCCCAAACGGCCCATTGCCAGCAGCGACAGAGCATTGCTCTAAACAACTCAATGCTCTCAGGCTAGTTGATCTCATACTAGATGTTCACATGCTCCTGTCAACAATCCTTCTGAAAAAGCAGCTGTCGGTCGGTCTGCTCATGCTCGCGACTTGCAAAACAACAGCGGGGCTGCGAAAGCAGGGTCAATCGAGCTCAATCCAGGCCTGTGGGAGCGGGGGAAGCTTGATCGGCCGCCCTGAACATCTTTGCCGTTTGCGGTAGCTGCTAGCCACTGACATCATCACGCTGCCCTTTGCTTTCTTCTCTGTTCGATGCCAGATATCATCTCGATCTCCAAAGCTTGCGGGAAACTCGATTTGGCATGTGATAAGACAGACGGTGAAGCCGAGGGTGAAGCACACGGAAGCTTGCGGATGCAGAGATGCCGTATACGATATTGGCGCATATCGCAGCCAACGCAAGCAAAGCATAAAGACAATAGAGACACGTATCAGTATGCCTTTTGAGATAAAGCTACACAGCGGGTGCGTCCTGCAGGGGAAGGGTGCCAGGAAAAGCTTCGTGGCGATCTAGCTGCGAATCCCCCTCAGAGGGGCTGTGTCTGCCATGGAAACCAGGTCGGGCCAGGGAAATTACATCAGAGTAAACATAGACGGGTCCACTTCCGGTCGCATGCTACGAGCATACGTATGTGTGTGTGTGGATACCGGACAGATCGCAGAATCGCAGGATGTCAGGCAAGCCGTACGCACTCTCTCCGGAACGCGAAAGATGCCGGGTCCGAGGTGTGTAGTAGACTTTGCAAACAGTGAAGACATGCAGCAATGGGAAGCGTCTCGCAACCAATGATTTCGATACTCGGAACAGATATGGGACAAGAAGGTATTGGGTCGTAGACGGGAAAAAGAGCAGGAACACAAAACACCATCCAGGGGAATCAGAAAAGGACGAGAACCAACAGCCTAGAAAGGCTCACCACCAGGCAGACGTGCCTTCTCAGGACGAGACAGCACACCGTCGACACCCCTCTCGATCTGCTGCTTCAGCTCTTCCTGCTTTCGTGCCTCGTCCTCATGCTTCTCCCTCAACTTGTTCGCTGCCTCGTCGTCACCGCCAAAGAAGTTGCCCATTCCTCCTCTGCCGTAGCGAATACCCGTCGTCTCCTTGGCCTTCTCCTGGTCTGACTTGGGAGCAGGCGTGCCATCGCCTAGAACATGGCTTGTGTCTGCCCCCTCAAACTTGCCGGTAGCCTTGAGCTCGCGAGGCGAGTAGTAGTTTCCAGCTCCGCCCCTTCCTGTGTGTGCATATTCTTGATTGTGAAGAGCTGGGTGTGCGGTGCCAGCGTAGTCTTCGGCATCTTGTTGGTTGCGCTCGAGGTCCGCAGAAATCTTCTCGTTTGTCGCATTGGTTGCCTTTGTCGCATTGAGGGCCTCGATGTTTCCCGCTCCGCCACGTCCAAAGGCAGGCATCCTGAGTGGCTTTCCTAATTGTAAGAGTAGGTGGGCTGGTAGGTACGGTCGCAGTCAGGCAGATTGAGCGTGATGAAGAGGAGCTTGGCCGCGTATGCGCTTGTTCAAAGTCGAATCGTTTTAGTTAGATGCGATGTAGTCTACAGATAGCGAAGATTCTTGACGCAATTGAGCATGCAATTAGGGAAGTCCAAGAAGAATTGGCAGACCAGGATCATTGCTCGCTATCAGGCAGTTCTTGGGACCATGACAGTTGCCATGACGTAACTATCGAAAATGGGAACGGTTCGCGAAGGGACAACCCTGACTCTGCACATAAAACATCTATCCTGATCAATCGCTGTCGTATATAGCCTCATATCTGTACATGATGGTTGACATGACCTAGGTGAATCCCAGAATGTTCAATCCGCACGTTCCGGATGTTTAGCAGTGCCTCGGTGGTAAATCTTGCGAAGATCATTATTTACGGAACGACTCCAGTCCAGCAAGCATGCTTGTGATACAGCATCAGAATGCGCAACGTGATCACAATCGAAATACACACTACAGAGTAGGCACGATAGACAAGAATGAGGAAAGAGGCATGAATCAATGATATAATATACAACTACTGCTGTTGATCAGCTGTTAATCGGTATCCCAATGTCTCGATACGCTTTTCGAGGTATGAACGCTATGCTCAAAAGACCGCAATGCGACTATCGACAGAATCCTCGGGCTTAACGTTAGCAATAATTACGAGAGTTGAGTGTCAGGCACTCCTGTTTCTTCTACGATGCTTCATTCGCGTACGACGTGACTAGAATTGACGCGAGCCATGCTCCGTAGGACTGAGGACATTCTCTGCTCTGGAACCCGAGCCCAAGCCGGAGAAAGTAGGGTTGTTGAATTGAGGAGCAGATGCGCCTGAGGTCGAAGCTGCAGCACTGCCTTGGCTATCACGAGCTTCTTGAATACCGGATGCTGATGTCGTCTTATCATAGAAAGCGGGCGCAGTCGATGGCATGGCGCGGCTAGGAATCTTCTTCTCGGGCATCTTCAGGTCGAGCGGTGCAGTAATGGACCCACGTCTGAGTTCTTCGAGCTTCTCTTCAGGGTTCTATGGGTAGTGTCAGCGTAAGTTGGGGATCAGAAACATGTATTCAGAGGCGAGTACGTACCCAGTCCGCCTGCTCAGGAACGCCTTCTGCAGATGGCAGTTGACCATTGTTGTTTCGTTCACCCGCCCAGAAGTTTGTTCTGCGGACGGGTGCTGGGGTGACTGGAAGGCTAGGACGGTCTACCTCGGAGGGGAAGTCGGTAAGGATCAGACTCTCTCTACGCTCAAACTGCGTAGTTGTCGCAGGAGGTTGCACTTGAACCGAGGGCTTACGACCTCTCGCGTTGGCCTCGTTGAGCTTGCGGATATAACTGTCGATACCCTTGACATCATCCCACGCGTTCTTACCGCCCGAGGCCCAGTTCTGCCAGGGGTCGTCAGTGGTGACCTTGATGATGGGAGTCGCCGGACTGTTGACGCTAGATGTGTAATCGGCAGATGGAATGACGACTCCGGGCTGGGGAGTCGCGTCAGGAGAGTCGAGATCTTCGATGAATCTTCTGGTAGGAGCAGCTGTCTGTCTTTCTTCCCAAGGGAACACGGGCTTAGGCTTTGCAGAGGGCGGGTTTGGCTTTGTCTTGGGCACTTCGTACCACATATCCTTGGGCGGTTCAGGGTAGGTCTTGGGAGGACGGAAGAAGTCCTTGTCTTGGTTAAAGGCGTAAGTCGTAGTAGGGAAGTTGGCAGCCTCAGGTCTCGCACCGGAAGGTGGCTCTGCGCTGTTGACAAGTCAGAAACAAGTCTTAGATATATCAGCGTTTCCACTTACCGAGTAGCATCCCACTCTGCTTGTGGTGCTGAGAATCTTCTTTGTTCTACAGTGGGCGTGGGTTCAGCACGACCTTGGGCCAGCTCTTCTCCAAACTCCCTGTCCTCAGCAAGACCGGCTTCAGCAGTAAGGTGAGGCGCTTCCGGTTGGGTGATGGGAGATGATGCAGGCGAATAGCGACCTGATGTGTACTCGGCAACCTGCCACGCATTAGCCAATAAGTCATGTTGGGATCACAAATAGCGTTTCTCACAGGCTCCTTGAAGTGTCTGTCATAGACTGCCCACCAACGATAGAGAAGCTCGTTGTATGCTCCTGGAGTGGCATTCTGCGATCTGGCGGCGGTCCACGGCTTGTTCTTTCCAATGAAGTGGACGACGGCAATTCTGGACTTGTGGTAGCGGTAGGCGGGCTCGTACTGGTAGTTTGCACTTGGAGTGCAGTTGTAGACGAAGCTCAGACGGTGCCAGCTCTTGTGCTCAAAGTACTGGTTCAGAAGACCTTGGTCGGCACCATCGAAGCTGTCGCCCGTAGCAGCCAGTGTCTTCAGAGCCCAGTAGTCTCCCATGTGCGGCGAGACGACCATAACACCAGTGTTGAAAGCATCGGGCCAGCCAACATCGGGCGCACCGGCAAAGGATGCCTCGAGGTCAAAGAGCTCATCGGGAGCGCGGAGGGCGACAGTGTCTGCGTCAAGGTAGACGATCTTGCGGAATTGGGTCTGGCGCCAGAGGTTGATTTTGGTGAAGGCATCGCGCAGGTCGCCGCGGCCCATAAGGTGGAGGTTAGCAAGGTTGGGTGACGTGATGCGCTCCACGGGGATAATATAGTCATACAACGACTATGCGGCGTTAGTTCCAAGTCTTTGAGTTGGCTTTGCTGCGCTGTACCTTCAACTCCGCAATCGTAGCAGATCGTAGGGTGTCAGGAGTAATAAGTACGGCCAGCTTCTTCTTAGTGCCGTTGTCTCGCAGGGAATGCGCCAGCACGGCGGCGCCTGGTTATTTGATTAGATCGTTGCGTAGAAGCTAGTGATCTTAAGCAACATACCGGCAACATACGAGTCGCTCGTAATCAGCTAGTAGACAATGCTCTGTCAGCATGTTTCGGAACCTCGAGATCGTGAGATCGTGCATCGCGGAATCGTAGAATCGTGGAATCGTGAGATCGTGGCAGGACAAGGAGAGATGGTGAGACTAACCGTGCAGTAGACGTCTTCGGTACTGCCAACCATCTTGAAGGACGGCGGGGTGGTAGTCTGAGAGTATGGAAGTAATGTCGAGATTGATTGAGGATGTGAGGATTTGTTGGGTTGAACTTGGATGAAGAGGGATGTAGCAGACAGCAACGCTTGAACTAAACAACGCTTTATACGGCTCAATCGTCACAGAAATACAGTCAATCGTCACTTGCAAGCAATGCGGAGTGAAGTCGGAGAACCATGTGCAGTATAGAATACAATATTGGGAGCTTGACGAAGGAATATAACCTTGAGGGACCAAGGAAAAAGCGGAATGCCCGATGATGCTTTGGCGTTTTTGATGTCGTTCCCCCAGCCCTCCACATCCCCACTCTCCGTACGACATCAAGCAGCGATCTACACGCGACCATGCACTGCGGAACAATCGACCCATTCAGCTCGCTGCTCTATCCTGTCAGTCCTGTCACGAGCTAGCTTCTCCGCAATCATCACCTGTATGCCAGCCGAACTGCCATCTGGTCCAGTACCACATGAGGCGACAGCATCCTCTTTCTCCGCACAATCACGGCCGAGTCCGACACATGTTGGGATGATATGTCCGGTAAACTATGCTAAGACCCTCAGATAAGTGATTAGACCCCTTTTCATCTTGTAGGGACGCCGTTGGACTAGTTGCGCTCCCCGATGCAGGACGCTCATCCAAGTACGACGATTATCACAATATGAGAAAAGGTGGACAGAATATTTGGGAATACTTCATGAAACGCTTGATGAAGTTGGGAAGAAATTTGTTTTTTGGACGACGAGCTTTTGACTCCCTGGCGATAACGCCGACTCCTGTACGTGTCGCCGTAACAAGTGCATTGAAAAACACCCTAACCGTGGCTATCATTTGCGACAATCATGCATCACCGCGCACTTATTGCTGCTCCTGCTGCTGCTCGGCAGCGGGCTGCTCGCCCTGCTGCTCACCCTGCTCAGCAGCACGCTGGGCCTCGGCGGCCTGCTGGGCAGCGGCGGCCTTGGCACCATAGTCCTGGGACATGGGCTGGACGACGCTCTGCTCCTCCTTGGGCTCGATGATGGTGACCGAGTCGGGAAGAGCCTTCTGGGGACCAGCCTTGCCCTCGGGGTCGGCACCGCGCATGATCTTGACCTTGATACCGAGAACACCCTGGCGGAGGAGGACGTGGCGAGTGGCGTGGTCAATGAAGTCCTTGGCGGGCTGACCGGAGTGGATCATGAAACCGTCCTGTGATGGGTTAGTATGCGTGACTTCGGCGATATCGACACACGAGGACGTACAGTGAACTTCATGGACTTGGCACGGGCGGCGCGCAGCTTGCCAGAGACGACAACCTCGCAACCCTTGGCACCAGACTCCATGATGAAACGGAGGACACCGTAGCATGCTCTGCGGACGGCGAGACCGTTGAGGAGCTTGTATCTGAGGGACTCGCACTGGGCGACAGCGGAGAGACCGCGGTTCTGGACCTTGGCGGCGTAGAGCGAGACGGAGTTCTCGGGGAACTTGAAGCGCTTCTGGATCAGCGAGGTGAGCTCGCGGATGCGGCGGCCCTGCTCGCCGAGGACATCCTGGGTGTGGGTGGCGCGGATGATGATGTCGGTGACGGTAGGGGTGACGCGGACCTCGACACCGGAGTAACCCTCCTCAGCAAGCTCGCGTTGGAAGAACTCGTTGAGCTCGGCGTAGAAGACACCGTCTGCGCGTGTGTTTTAGTGATAGTCCTATATGTTCGTGTGTGCGTGTCTGTGTGCGTGTTCTGAGGAATCAAGTGGATGCGACAAGAGAGCGATCGGGAGCGAGATATAGAGTCGGCGACAGGTGGAAAAAGCGCAAATAGCGAATCTAGTAGAGGGGAGGCATACCGGCGACGAACTTTCTTCTCTTGGAGCTGCAGAGGGCAATTAGCAAATGGTCGCGGTCGCGGGCGCTCGTTGGGACAGCGACAAGACTCACATAGCACCTGCTTGCTGAACGGCGGCCATGTTTGCGATCTGTGTGAATTGATCGAAAAGGGAGAGGGTGTCTGGTCGCTGGGCGAGTTGTCGGTCGTTAGGCGTCACAAAGTCGTTCTCGCACAGTCGAGCGTCGAAATGCACGGCGAATTCTGCGCCGACGGTGCGCGCTCGCTAGTGCTTCGGCAGCCGATCAGATAAGATAGCACGGCGATCCCCGGCGTTGCAGCTTTGCGGGCATGGCGGCAGTGACGCGCTCTCGAGGGTCCGAGTCTCTTGCTTTTGGTGGATTGAGGGGCAGCCATGACCTCCGTGTTGCAAACATTCACGAATAGCACAAATCCCCCAACACCAAGCTCCGAGCGCATTCTCGCCGGATGCTGATCTTGCATAGTGCGCCATGGACAAGATCAAGATATCAAAGGTGCGTCTCGCCAGCCACTGCCCACGCCCTCGTCCATGACGACAAGTCCTCAACTGACGGCGCTTCCATCAGGTCGAGAACGTGACGCTTCACAAGAGGACCACCCAGGCCACAGGCACCCTCCACATCTCCACCCACCATCTGATCTTCGAGCATCGTCCAGATGTGCCCGCCAATACGAAAGCGCCGCTTAAGGGCCACGGCCGCGTCAAAGAGATGTGGATCACATACCCCATGATTGCCTCTTGTGTCTACCGACCCATGCCCGCCGTCCTCCGACAGGACCACGCCATCCGCCTTCGCTGCAGAGACTTTACCTTTGTCGCTTTCCACTTCTCCGACGAGACCCAGGCCCGCAGCGTCTACGACACCATCAAAGCCCTGACTTGTGGCCTCGGCTCTTTCAACAAGCTGTATGCTTTTTCCTACGACCCTCCCCCGATCGAGAAGAACATCAACGGCTGGCAAATCTACGATGCTCGCAAGGAGTTCAAGCGCATGGGCATCTCTCCCAAAGGGGCTGATCTAGGCTGGCGCTTGACCGACATCAATCGTGACTACGAAGTGCGCTGCCAACTCTCTCTTCTTTGCTGCTTCTCCCACTGACTCGATACAGTACTCGCCCACATATCCCTCCCTCTTGGTTGTGCCGTCTTCCGTGTCCGACAATGTCCTCAAACACGGTAGAGAATACCGTTCGCGCTTCCGCATCCCCGCTCTGACCTACTTGCACCCGGTCAACAACTGCTCCATCACCCGAAGCTCACAGCCAAAGTGTGGCATGTTTCAAAAAGAAAGGAACCCTCAGGACGAACGGCTGGTCGCTGCCATCTTCTCCACCTCAAAACCGCTGGCTGGCGCTGGCATGCCTATACTTGACGACGACGGTCAGCAATTCGATCCAGACATGCAAGAGACTGCAACTTCCCTCGGTGACAAATCACGACCCAGTACCGACAGTGTTGCCAATCAGTCTAGCGACAAGGTCTATGGAGCCCAGCAAAGAAATTTCATCGTCGATGCCCGTCCACAGGTCAATGCCGTGGCCAATCAAGCTACAGGAATGGGCTCGGAAAATATGGAGTTTTACAAAGACGCAACAAAGGAATACCTTGGCATCGCCAACATCCATGTCATGAGAGATTCTCTCAACAAGATAGCCGAGGCCTTCGCCCATACTGATTACACAGACTATGGCCCGAACCAAGATCTTCTCGCCAAGAGCAAGTGGCTCGACTACATTTCTTTGGTCTTGCGCGGCTCAAGTCTGGTAGCCCGCCAGGTCGGTATAAACCATTCTCACGTTCTCATCCACTGTTCGGATGGTTGGGATCGCACTAGTCAGATCAGTGCTTTGAGTCAGCTTTGCTTGGACCCATATTACCGTACTCTGGAAGGCTTCATTGTCTTGGTAGAGAAGGATTGGGTGTCTTTCGGTCACATGTTCCGTCACCGGTCGGGATTTTTGAGCAGTGAAAAATGGTTCGAGATTGAAAATGAGCGCGTTGGGGGTAATCGCAAGGCGGACAACCAAAACGCGAACAGTGGCAACGGAAACGCTTTTGGCAATGCGCTTTCTACTGCCAGGGGCTTCTTTACCAAGAAGAACGACAGTAGGGAATCTTTCGACGTAAATGACGCTGGCGATGGTTCACCAGTCTCCGCTCCAACATCGAAGAGTGCTAAGCACACCACGACCAACGTCAAAGAGACGAGCCCAATCTTCCACCAATTCTTGGACGCCACCTACCAGATGCTCCGACAACATCCTACCAGATTCGAATTCAACGAGCGGTTTCTGCGCCGCTTGTTCTACCAGCTCTACTCGTGTCAATACGGTACTTTCCTCTGGGATAGCGAGCGCGACAGAGTCCAGGAACAAGCCTACGACAGAACGAGAAGCGTGTGGGATTACTTCCTTTCTCGTCGAGATATGTTTGTGAACGATCAGTACGACCCAACCATTGATGACAAGGTCTCTGGAAAGGAGCGCATAATACTTCCTGATACAAACCAAGTCAAGTGGTGGCATGAGTTGTTTGGTCGTACAGATATCGAGATGAACGGAACTTCTCAGGCACCTACTGTCAGCTTGCCGAAGGAACCCAAGGAACCCATCGTGACTGGCATCGAAAACTCAGAGATTTCTATAGGGCCTGCTGCCAACGGCGGCAGTATCAGTGGCCAGACTGCAAGCGCTTTTACTAACGGTGCCGCACGTCTGACTGCTGGGCTGGGCAATTTGAGCTTTGCAAAGAACAGCACGAGTGCACCTAGCAGCCGACCTCAATCCCCGCCAACAAGCGAATCGTTACCACGTGCCATGGACGAGCAGATCAAATCAGCAGCAACCAACGAGTCAGGCACAACCACCAATGGCCGACTCTCATTTTCAGCATTCGCACGAGACAATGCCTTTAGGGATAACTAGATAAGGATTTCTACATAGCGCGGCGTTTTAGGGTCACGAATTGATGATAAGGTGGTCAGGACAGCATGACGACTTGACGGCAACTGTGAACCAGATGGATTTGTATGCCTGAAGGGCGCCTTCGTGTAGGAGATCCAGACTTAGTTCAGGATACAAAAAACAGCGGAAGCGACATGAGACCAAATCCTTCCAACGAACATAAGGACACGCGCATTTCTCAAACCACTTGACCAGAATCATGTGCAATTCGACGTTGGTATAGGGCAGCCAAGAAATGTACGCGTACGTCATACCGTTCTAGTCTGGTCGCGTCTAATCTACTTTGAAGACAAGGGCCACTTCATTCCCTGTTCATTGTTGCATCGTGCATGCTGGAAGGTGAAGATCCATGCTTGACAAAGTGAAAGTGTGAGCACTTCGGACCCCGTGAACATCCCGGCTGCTTGTCTATTTAAGTAACCCATCGCTACGTTCTCCTCCAGCCCCAACCATTTCAAGTCAACAGAAGCCGAAAATATCCATCTACATACCATGGGATTTCTGAAGAAGTTCAAGGCCGACATGAAATCGGCCTTTAGCGATGACCAGCCTTCATATCCTGCTCAGCAGCAACAACAGTCACAGATGCCTATGGCTGATCAGCCAGCCAGTCTACATGAACCTTCACCCTTGGACGTTCTCCGCTACCGTTATCAACATGGCACCAACTTCGGTTCCATATTCGTTCTAGAGAAGTGGCTCACTGGAAGCATGTACCAAGACGGCTCCGACTCAGCCGAGCTTGCGGCTGTCACTGGCAACATCAAAGCGATGGGCCTCGATGCGGCCAGGCAGAAGTTCGAGAATCATTGGGAGACCTACATCAGTGATTCAGATATGGATTGGCTCGCCAGTCAAGCTCATTGTACGTTACTCGTGTGGGTAGTTTGTGTTCGCGAGCTGATCAAATAGGTACATCTGTTCGTCTACCCATCGGATACTTCACCCTGGGCCCGGCATATTGCGCCAACACACCCTTCGAGTCATCCGCTGCAATCTATCAGAACGCTTGGCCTGCCGTCAAGCGTCTTGTTGGCCGCCTGACTGCCAGAGGTATTGGCACTCTTCTTGACTTGCACGCTTTGCCCGGTGGTGCAAACGGAGGTGACCATTCAGGAACCAACAGCGGCAAAGCCGAACTATGGAAGTCGAAGAAGAACCTGGACCTCGCTACCCGCTGTCTGCTGTTCATTGCTCATGAGGCGAGATCAATGGACGGCGTCATTGGCCTGCAGCTCATCAACGAGGCTGACTGGGATGCACCTGGAATGTATGGCTGGTACGATTCGGTCATTGGTCAGATCGGTGGCATTGACAATACTGTTCCCCTTTACATCTCGGACGCGTGGAACTTGGGTACAGCAGTTGGCTACACCAACGGCAAGAACAGTCTGCACGCTGGTCGCGCAAATCCAGTTGTCATCGATACTCATCTGTACTGGGCTTTCTCAGACGACGACAAGAAGAAGAACCCCAGTCAGATTGCCAACGAGGCCAGGTCGAAGTTAAGTGAGCTAGATGGTCATGATGGCAACGTTGTGGACAACGGTGCCGCACAGGTAGTCGTCGGCGAATACAGCTGCGTCATGACCGAAGATTCATGGGCCAAGGCCGCTGCTCAGGAGAAGGAGAATCTGGTGCGCGAGTTTGGACAAGCGCAGACTCAAAGATACCAGCAGAGGACTGGCGGAAGCTACTTCTGGACATACCGCATGGTTCGTTTCATCCTTCCCTTTGCCATGTTGATACTGACTAGAAGACCAGGACTGGATGGATGGTGGCGAGTGGGGCTTCAAGCAACAGACCAACAACGGAGCCATCACAGCCCCTAAGAATCTTACTCTTTCCAACGACGACGTCCAGGCTCGTACCGGGCACGCACAGTCTCAGGCAGATGCCAAGTTCGGACAGAGCTTCGGCAGCCATTGCAACTACTGGGATTCCAACCATCCTGGCGACTATGAGCACTGGCGATATGAGAGTGGATGGAAGCTCGGATTCAACGATGCAATGACATTCTTCGGCGCAAGAGCCAATGGTCGTCTTCCTGGCACTGGAGGCGACAAGATTGGTATGCTGGATATCTGGACCAAGAAGAGAATCATTGAGAGCGGACAAGCAGGCAAACTGTTGTGGGAGTTTGAGCAAGGATTCAGACAGGGCATTCGTGACTTCTATGAGCTTGCTGGAATCTAAGTGTTTATATTCTGTATTCGTGGCACATACGCCCGACGGGCTTGGGTTTCCTTGTTGATGCACCTTATCGTTCAGTATATACTCCAATAATTAGATTAAATGATGAGACGTGGCATTTGTTTCCATGGTATAACGAAAGAAACGCGATGGATGTTGATCAAGGGATAGTCAAGACATGGACAAGAGTGGTGACTGGAATACTAGGTATGTACATACATATATCAAGGCAGATGCGTGACCCTGCCTCAATGACATCACTCCCAGCCTTCTCGCACAACCTGATTGGAACCTCCCACGAGTCTTCTTGAACCCTGAACATCACATTCTACCGATTTCACCAATCATCTCATCGTCGATTGAAGAAGTGCAGAGACTGAACCATAATGTTCTTCACACAACTTTTGCATACCGGCCAGGTCGCGTTGTGTGCATACGGCGCATACGTGTCCTATGTCGCTATCAGCAATCTCCAGCAATACGAAGAGACGAGCAAGAAGGCAGCCAAGTACTCGACCGAGGCCGAGCGTCAGCTTCACAAGACAAGGACCACACAGAGCAGTGGTGCTGTCTGCGTCAGTGGTTCCCCATATGCAACATGACTGGAAAGCCGTGTACTGACTGTCTTTCTCAGATCTTGGCCTCACTCATTGCGGCTACTACACTGTCGCTGGCACCCAACTCTCTGCCATCTATGGTCAGGTTCGGTATCTCGCCTGCCGCTTTAGTCTTGACACTGTTTGTGCGTGCTCACGTGTCCAACTTCTGGAAGGCCAAGGCCAAGGTTCCCTTCGTCGACGGATATGTAAGGCGTGCCTCTTTGGGATGTTTGTTACAACATATGCTGACAAGTCTACAGAACGAGGCCATCTCAAAGACTGGAGAGCTTCTGCAAGTCCTCGAGTGGCTCGAGTACACTTGGGCTGGAACCGCGCTCGCTAGTGGACTTGTCGGATATTGAAGCAGAGACCGTGCTTGATGCTGCTGGAGCGGGTATATGGTTACGATACAATCTTCCTGACACTAGTCGGCTCAGCTCCTGTTGCGCATCCACAGTATGATCCCTCAGCGTGTTCCTTTCTATCCACTAAACAACTCAACAAGACGTTACGATAATGTCCGGACCGAATGACCGCCGAACATACATCCAATCTTAACAAGCCATACTCTGTCACTGGTTGCAAGGATATGATCAAAAATTACACGGGCCGGTTGATAATGGTTGACACTCGAGAAGTCTGTCATGGAGCGTTGTGTGACCATTACATAGTGCACACCCTTGAGCACGCGAAGCTTGCGATATACAAAGTTGCGGCAAGAAGCTGAATCTGCCTTGTTATTCCACGAGTCTTCGGATTAGGTATGCTTCTTCTGTTATCGGAGAGGCCTTTACAACAGAGTGACCCATGGTTTACGCCGGCCAATAGTGTATATCAATCGGAGTACGAAGGTCGAGTGGACCCTGAGGGAAGTCACAGAACCCTCGATCGGCAGTAGACATTAGCCAGTCGGTATGCTCGGGATTTGATGCGTGTAACCTTGATGTAAAAAGCCATGTGGCGCTCAACGCACACCCTTGGGTCCGGACTTGTGAAGCCTTGTCAATTCTTCGCGGTTCTTATGGGCGCCTCTGATGCCTTGATGGGGATCAAGCACTCTCGTATGCTTTGCCGAGTACCGTGATGTTGCCTTTAATCTACCTTTTCGATACTGGATGTGCTCGTACGTGGGTCCAATGGGATTGACTCTCGGACATACATGCAGCATACACGATTCAGCATACCGACCTCATTGGCAACGGCTCGTAAATCGCAGACATGAAGGATTCGAGATTATTATTCCCTGAGAGTCATTGATTAGAGTGGAGTGTGTTGGGGATCACCAAGGTGTTTTTACGAAGACAAACAGGGTGTCATCATAGGTTCAAAGCACAAAGCGCGGGAACTCCTTGGAAGAATAAGGCCGGACGAATTGACAAGACATGCTAGAGACGGCAAGTGGACTGAATTAGCGAACGCAGCAATCCACAGATGAATGCTTATCGCACGCGAGCCGCCGCATACAGCCAATGAGCGCGTCAGCAGTCACGAAGCTAGGCCGGCTAAAGTTCGTTAGGGCAGATCGGTAAAAACTCGTTGCACATGCCCATCAAGGTGTTTTCCCACTACAGACGCGGCGACCTTCGTCCCTCGCTCCCTCGTCCCTAAGTAATGCTTAAATCTCCTTGTCATCACTCGTCCGACCGCTCATCATCTTTAGCTTGTCTTCCTGCAGCGATAGGTTTCTGCTTTCTCGAACGCAGACTTGCAGTCAATTGTCGCAGAGATACGCAATTAACAGCAGTCCTCAACGCTTTTCGCTTCAGTTCATCAGAGCCAGCATGTCCACCTGCCAACCAGACAACGCATATGACGGCCGCATAGGCGTCCGCATTTCGGCCATTTTCGTCATTGGTATCTGTTCACTGTTCGGTAAGTCGCAATCGAAACGTCCATGTGAATATAGCATGTACTAACATCGATCAGCAACTTGGTTCCCTGTCTTCGCTGCTAGGCACAGAGGTGTCGGCGTTCCTGAATGGGCCTTCTTCATTGCCAAGTATTTCGGCTCTGGAGTCATTATAGCGACTGCTTTTATTCATGTAAGCTCAACCCGATCCCTGGCCCTTGACCAGAGTACTGACGAATGTAGTTACTTGCACCTGCCAATGATGCTCTCACCGATGACTGCCTGTCCGGACCTATCACTGACTACGATTGGGTCGAAGGCATTGTTCTGATGACCATTTTCGTCTTGTTCTTTGTCGAGCTCATGACCATGCGCTACGCCAAGTTCGGGCACAGCCATGGGCATGATAATCTCGAGCCCCAGGACGACTTGGGTATCATGCCCGAGCCCTTTGTTGATGCCAAAAAGCCTGAAACCCACGATGAGACCGATCCTGCCTACGAGATGCACGCTGGACGTGCTAGCACGAGCACTGCTCACTGTCCTACTACTCCTCACGCTCGCGGTGATGATCACCTGGGCCACGCTCGTTCTCACGTTGACAATGAGCTCTCTGCCGGATGGACCGAGGCTCAAAAGCAAGCTGCTGGCATCGTCACTGAATCTTACGCTGCCCAGATGACTGCCCTCTTCATCCTCGAGTTCGGAGTCATCTTCCACTCCATATTCATCGGGTTGACTCTGGCTGTCGCTGGCGAGGAATTCAACACTCTCTACGTTGTCCTTGTTTTCCACCAGTCCTTTGAAGGTCTCGGTCTGGGCACTCGTCTCGCTGCTGTCCCATGGCCTGATTCGAAGCGCTGGTCTCCCTACCTCCTTGGTCTCGGCTATGCCATCAGTACTCCCATTGCTATCGCCATCGGACTTGGTGTTCGCCAGTCCTTTGCTCCTGGCAGCGAGACTGCTTTGATCGCCAACGGTGTTTTCGACAGCATCAGTGCAGGCATCTTGATCTACACTGGTCTCGTCGAGCTCATGGCTCACGAGTTCATGTTCTCCACCTACATGCAACGTGCCAGCATCAAGACTGTCCTGACCGCCTTCTTCGTTATGTGCCTTGGTGCTGGTCTGATGGCTCTGCTCGGAAAGTGGGCTTAAATGTGTCGGACAAGCTCCTAGACGACTACTCAAGAATTTGTTATACTCATGATTGTACAAAAACTTTAACGATTAGACTAAAAGCGTGGTTTCATGACCAATGTAGCAGGGGTTGCATCCTGCCGTTCGTATTCAACACTACACTATCTACCATGCAATGATTTCCAAGTATCCAGTCCTACTGTACATTATTGGCTAACGCCTGTTCCCAAGTGACACTTCATCGTGATATATCCAGTTGAGATCACAAGCACACACATGTGATGCAAAACATGATGAAGAACACACCCGAAGCAAGCTTTACTCGACTGCCAGCGGACGCCAACAAGAATGGACACATCACTCAAGCATACAAAACCACCTTCGATCAATATCTCAATGACTACAGAGCGCAAAAAACAGAATCTCAAACAACTCTCACATCCGCCACAGAATCTGCCCCAAATTGACATACATCATCCAGCCATCTTACTTACACAATGTGCCGATACTACTGGCTCTACTATTTCCCTTGCAGACATCACTGCAAGAAACGCATCCCATGCGACATGTCGAGACGGCTCGGATGGCGCTGCGAAGGATGGAGCGATCCTGATCGCGAGTATCGACACAGGACTCCTAGTGGAGACACATACACACCGGCTGAGATGAAGCTGTGTAAGGACTGTCGTTAGGCTGTGGACAACAAGGATGGACATGATGAGAAACTCGAGATTGTTTCAGCGGGCTGAATTGTATGGACAGTCTGGAGTTTTGATGGGAGATGATGTGGATGTTGCTCATATGATGAATTGCCTGAATGTTGGCATTTGTTTGGCTTCAGAGAGGCCAGATGATCTTCGTGAAAGTCGAGGGCTAAGCATTGCCTCGTTCTTTTGGAAGACCTGCCACAGCGTATCAAACGAGAAATCAATCAGCCAATCATCTATACCCTGCCTGGTTGAATGCGTACGATAAAGCACATGCAGACCAATGATTACATACAGCTCAAGCGAAATGCAACGCACTACAGCAAGAAAAACCACCATTATTAACAAGTCCATGCAAACTTATGAGGGCGGCTATACGTGTATAAACTGAAGTTGCATGAGAATAAAAACACGACATTCACCACAAGGGCATATGCCAGAACGGAATGGAGAAAGCACCAGTTCCCTCTTCGAGTACTCACTACTGTCGACAACATGTGTTTCTGGAGAGAGGCCTACTACATATTCTGCCGCCATTGTAGCAGAGATCCGGTTGAGTGCGTTGACGCCAAACGGACAGATGAGCGATGCGAGAACTGGGATGCCGACGACAAGGAAATGGAGAGCCAGACCGCAAACAGCACTCCCTACATCAAGGCTGAGCCGGCAATCTGCATGGACTGTGAATACAGGGGGAGTTTACCCGAACACGCGGCCAGCAAGAGGTCGGGACGGGGACCAGGAGGAAAGGCTTCATGAAGCAAGTCCAAGGTATGATGGTTGAGAGCACGGCAATAGATGAGCAATGCGAATGAGCATTTTGCGACAAAGGAAAGGCACGCATGATAAGCACAGGTCAGATGTATGTCGCTATTCATGATGAATGTATCGGTGATTATCTTCTAAGTTGAGGTAGAAAGTGAGAAGCTCTCTTGATATGCGAGGACCACTGCGAGCATTGGCTACCGCGTTCGAAAAGGAACTCCCAGAGTCTGTGATACAGTCTCTGCAGAATCTCATCCACGAGGTTGGCTTCGAGGAGATAAAGCCTATGTAAGTCCCACACCAATTCACAGGGTCGAAGTTACAGAACTTTAGCACATGAGGAACCAAGTGTTTCAAGAGTTGACTAACGTTGGCTATAGTTACAACAACATCATTCGCAAGAACGAGGGCGTGTCTGCTTGATTCAAGGCACTATCTCTGCTTGTTGGTGCGGACCCCTTGACAGTCGATACTCAGACAGAGATCCTTCCCGAAGTCAAGACATGGATAAAAGAGAGCCTCGAAATCGTCTTCTCAGACTTTGGTTCCCTCACCGATGATGACGCCTGCGAATCAGCCAGATTTGCAGTAGCGGAACCCAGTGGCTTGCTGCTAAAAGACCGGTATGTTATGAAGAGAACATAAAGATAACAGTAAAGCTAACAAGGGTAGAATTGCAACAAGAATTCACGAAATCTTGGACGAATCGACGCCAACTAAAACATCGTTTGTACTGACCTTCCTTTGTAGACTCGTTGAGCGATCCGAGTCATCAGGCTTTGACAATACTGTTGTCTCGGAGATGTATGAGTCCATCTTGGGAGCCGCAATTCCCGGATTCGCTCTCAGAAAATCAGAAAAGCGACCATCGTACTATGGTTATGGTCGTGAGAAACCAGTTCGTGAACCTGCACTCGATGGTCACAAGCTGGCAGCAGTTGTCCAACATTGCTTGAAGTTGAATCTGGATCAATGCATCAACCAATTGATCGGCAAAATTCTTCAGGAGATCACTATCATGGATACGAAAGACTTCCCAGCAACGATCTTACCTCTACTGGAAAGTCTCTTGCTGGACATCAAGAAGGGCGAGATCAAGCCGAAAGGTTCAGGTACCTGTTCCAGTCCAGTCTGATCCAGTGGATTGTTCGACATGTCGGCGAGGAGCCCAAACAAAATGACTGGTCTCGAGCACCGACCAAATGCGAGGGAGACAACACCTGTGCATATTACTCTCTGCCTCCTGAGAAGAGGAAGGATGTAGAGCCCTGCAAAGATTGCAAGGAGCTGAACAAATCCCTACAGGACCCCAAGGAGAAGATCTGCCGTTTCCTTGCCGCGGAGCCCCGTCGAAAACACCTTGACCGAAAGCTCATGAGCCCATCACGAATGTTTCACAACCGTCGAGAAGCCTCGTACACCGTACACTCTTGTGGTGACCAAACACAAGAAAGGCATGGATGAGAGGCACCGGAAGTAGGCAGCACGAGTTACTGAAGTCAAGTTGCACCTGAAGGATCTCGAAGGTCGTCATCGCTTCCTTGGTACTGTTCTGGCTGAAAAGTATAGCGATATCATGGTTGTGCGTGCGAACAAATTGACGGCAGAAGTCGGGCACGCAGCGCCAGGAGGACCCCAGGTTCAGACCCCTGATTTTGTGGATCACTCAACCGAGACGTATGAAGGTCCTCGCGGACAGAAGCGAAAGGCAGTTGTAGTTGATCTGACTGATGATTGAAACGACATCACGGCCTACACATTTGAGCTGTAAGAAGGAAGCGTTGCGAACAGGATTGGATTTGTTTGGAATTGGTCAGATGAGTTGTTGCTGGAACTATCTAATCCGACAATTGTCATTAAATTTCATGATAAATAGTCATAAGCCACTTTTGCACAAGTTTCGCAATCTATGCAGAGCCGTGCTGCAAGATGTAACCTCCGTCAACCTATAACAAGATAGTAATTAGTATGGTTTCACGAATTCGGATGGTGATGACACCGCAAAATAACATACCGCAATTGCTTGTCCGTTCAGGTATTGGTTAGTAGCCACGGTGATCATCATGTTGGCCATGTCACGATCATTTCCAGGTCGCTGGGCAAAGACCTTGCCCTCGAAGTCCTCCTTGGGGAGCTCCGATTTCTGGTTCTCACCGCTCTCACCCTGTGTCATTTCCGAGGGGAACACACCAGGGGCAATCGAGTTGACTCTGACCTTCAGACCATTGTTGCCAATCTCGAAACCGAGCATCTTGGTAAGATGAATGACAGCAGCCTTAGAGGCATTGTAGGCAAAGTGATGTTGTGCGGTCTTTACGATTCCGCTGATACTGCACACCTATTACAAAGATTATTAGCATGTGTTGGCAACAGAGCTATCAGTTGGCAACATAGTTGCATGTCGATAATCTCACGAAGTGAAATTGACTTACGTTGATAACACAACCGGAGTAACCATGCTGGAGCTCAGTAGACTTCTGGAGAAGAGGGAGGAAACCCATGGTCATGAAAAAGCATTGTGGGACGTTAGTTCTGTAGGTATCGACCCAGTCTTCAATGTTCGAGTCGTTGTTGTCGAATAGGTTGGACTTCATCTCCTCAGCAGTCTTTGCTTCAGTCTGGAGGGTGTTGGACGAGATACCAGCACTGATTTGTATGTTAGCAAGGGTAGTCACCAGCACACGGGCACCATCCAGCTTACTTGTTGACGAGAATGCAGACGCATTTCTCCTTTGATTCGATCTCCTTGACCATGGCGGCAATCGAATCTTTCTTGGAAATGTCACCTTGAAGGGGAATGATTTGTCCGGGAATGTCCTTGCCGTAGATCTCGGCGACCTTGTCGAGCTTTTCCTTTGTACGGCCAATGATGTAGACCTTGGCGCCGTTCACAGCGAATGCCTGGGTAGCCATGAGACCAATGCCCGAGCCACCGCCTACATAGAAAAGTCAGGAAGGAATTCTCGCAATATCGTAGAAAACACCAAGGGCTGACCAGAGACGACGACGACCTTGTCCTTGACATTGAAGAGCTCAGAGAGCTTGAAATCATTGTTGTTGTTGGGAGAAGACATGTTGGATGTAGTTGTGAAAGTACGTTGGCTGGAGGGTGTGTAGATTGCTTGAGGCTGGATGTGTCGAGAGATGGTCTGGAGTCGGGAAGCAGCCATGAGTGTTCGAGGAGTTATCCTACTTATACTCGAGGGAAGAGCTCTGGTTGCTCTCTGGAGTGTCGTCATGACGGATATAATGAGATCCAATGGCAGATGAGAATGCGCAAGCTAAAAGGTGATATATGTAAGAGGAACCTTATACTTGGTGCAATGCTCCGCTTAATGAGGGACTGTCAAGTGTGCTAAGTCCTCAACATGAAAGTGTTGTCGTCAGAAGTGCCCGCACTTTGTACATAGACCATCAATGTCATCAGCTGGGCGTCATCAGGATGCATGTCCGATCTCTCAAGAGATCACGATGCATATACTCCTCGGCACGACATACATATGGAAACCTACCGTGTAAGAAGTACACCAAGTCTTGGACTGTCGAGACTTTGAGGGAATCGGGGAACGCGCGAGCTCTTCGAAGAGCGTGAAATGTTTTGAAGCTTGGGCGCGTGTTGTTCTTGCGGGCAGCAACTCCGACAAATCGGCCTCGAAGAACAAAAACTCAGTCGCTCCTTCTGCGGGCCACAGCTTGGAATCCAAGATGAACACTTGATGCGACGGATCTCGACAAGACCAAGCGTTCGATGGCTCTCGTGTTAAGCAAACAAAAAGTGAAGCTGCTACGCTGGGTCGAACAACGGACCTTAGGATGACTGCAGAGACTGCAATCCCACGCTCTACCACTGAGCTACAGCAGCTAGTCACGTGAGAGATCAAGATCGTTCAGTGTGGAATAACAATCACCACATGAGCTGCTAGCACGGCGAAAGCCGGGTCGCGGAGAAGAGAGAGGGAGCGTGCACGCTTGGAAGACGTCGGTCAGACAGTTGGAGCGAAGTGATATCGAAGTCGAAGCTGAAGCTGCCTTTGCAACCAACTCCCCTCCTCGTCCCTCTTTTCCTTTCTGTCCAGCGGTCATAATGCTTCGTACTCCGTTGGTTCGGAGTCGGGCTCGCCTGTGCGCCCCACGCGCCTCGCCCGTCGTCTCGCAATTGCTGCTCAACCGCTCCGTGCGTCCTGCCCGTCTGACGTTGATGTAGCCGACCAATTGACTGTCGCGTGCTAACAATCGCATCCAGAGAGCCTTTGCCGACATTCGTAGACCCGATCAGACCGTCCTCCCTGGCACGCACAGCGAGAAAGCTGTCGGCGACGTGCCTGAGCCGCCGAAGCTCGGCGCCGAAACTCCCGCTTCACCAATCGAGGGCGCGCCCATTGGCATTCCTAGAGCTCCTCCTACCCCCGAGGCTGTCGGTGCCACTATTCCTCCTCCTCCTCACACCTCTACGACCGGTCCCAAAGTTGTATCTGCTCCCGCACCCAAGCCCAGACGTCGTGGTCGCTTCCGACGCTTCTTGACCACCCTCTTCCTTTTGTCATCTCTTGGTTTCGCTGGTGGTGTCTACTACTCGCTCATCTCGGACAACTTCCACGACTTCTTCACTGAATACGTACCCTTTGGCGAGGACGCCGTCGCATACTTCGAGGAGCGCGAGTTCCGCAAGCGTTTCCCTAGCCGTAAACTCGAGGACCGCCATTACCCCCAGGTCCGCGGCGAGAACAAGGTCCAGATCGGAAAGAACAGTGGCTTGACAGCACAGATCAACGATGTCAGCTCCGACACTGACCGCCGCCATGTCAGCGCTCTTGAGCCATCTCGCCCTCTCCAGCAACCCCAGGAGGCCACCCCTGCCGAGCGCACCGCTGCTGTTGAGACGGCAGCCCACAAAGATGGTAAGACCCGCCTCGACATGGAATCAAAGTCGCACCACCTTCTGCCCAAGGACGATGTCAAGTCTGACCGCAAGCCCCAAACAACAGCCCCCAAGCCCTCGAACGCCGCTCCTAAGGTTGCCCAAGCTCCCACCACCGCTGCTACCCAGCTCGATCTGATGAGCATGCCCAACGCTGCCGAGCCCGTCGTCCAGGATGTCGTCAAAATGCTCAACAACATCATTACCGTTGTCAACGCCGACCCCTCTGCCGACAAGTACGCATCAACCATGGCTGCCGCTAAGGGCCAAGTCGAGAAGATTGTCGCAGATATTTCTACCCTCAAAGCTCAAGCCGAGAAGCAAACGGCCGACGAAATCTCAAACGCCCACACCTTGTTCGACCACGCAGCGAAGGAGCTCGTCGGACGTCTCCAGTCTGAAATGCAAGACCAGGAGGCCAAGTGGCGTGAGGAGTATGAGAGCGAACGCGAGAAGCTGTCGCAATCATACCAGACCAAGCTCGCGACCGAGCTTGACGTTGCGCGCAAGGTTGCCGAACAGCGCACCCGCAACTCCCTGGTTGAGCAAGAGATTGAGCTGCAGCGCCGATTCGCCAAGAGTGTGCGCGACCGTGTCGAGGAGGAGCGCAACGGCCGTCTCGCCCGTCTCGACGAGCTGTCGAGCTCGGTTGCTGACCTCGAGAAGCTTACCGGCGAGTGGAACAAGGTCGTCGACAGCAACTTGGCTACCCAACACCTGCACGTCGCTCTTGAGTCCGTCCGCCACGCCATCTCCAAGCACGACCACCCTACTCCTTTCATCAACGAGCTCGCCGCTCTCAAGGAGATCAGCAACAACAACGAGCTCGTCTCTGCTGCTGTTGCCAGCATTCCTCCTACCGCATACCAGCGTGGTGTCCCCAGCTCTGCTCACTTGATCGACCGCTTCCGTCGTGTCGCTTCCGAGGTCCGCAAGGCTGCTCTTCTTCCCGAGGATGCCGGTGTCGCTTCCCACGCCGCCTCTGCCGTCCTTTCTCGTTTCATGTTCAACAAGCAAGGTGCCGGTATGCCCGAGGGTGACGATGTCGAGGCTATCCTCAGCCGTACCCAAGTCTTCCTCGAGGAGGGTGACATCGATGGTGCTGCCAGAGAGATGAACTCCCTTGGGGGTTGGGCCGGTGTTTTGAGCAAAGACTGGGTCGCTGAGTGCAGAAGAGTCTTGGAGACCAAGCAGGCTATCGATGTGAGTTCTCACATGCTATCATTTTCTTTGCTTTCTTGTACTGATTTATCCTCCAGGTCATCGCTACCGAAGCCAGACTCCAGTCACTTCTGGTCGATTAGATTACTACAAAAGCTTCATGGTAAATTTGTACATTTTTCTAGACTAGTTCCCTTTCTCCGTCAAACCAAAGCTGTACGATATCCAACATTTTTATCTCTTAGGATATCATCTTTCCGTGAACATGTCGTGATGCATCCTGCTGTTGTGGTGGTGAGACGTGAGATGAGTGAGATGAGGTTGTAAACGGGTCCACTCGGAACTTTGACCGCGGTGTGAGCCAGGCGCGGGACCTCGCGGGTGCATCATCGTCATAATAGTGAGCGGTCTCGAGAAAACACCCGTCGTTAGGAACGACTTTAATTAATCTGTCTTTGTTTGATATTCGTACCGTCGTGTCTGGAAAATAGTGCTTGCTCAGTGACATCGAAATCGAGCAGACCTGTTGTTGTCGCATAGAACGTGGAGCTCCAGTAAAAGCTTTCCGAGAGATCGATGCAACTTGAGCCTCCCATCAACATGTCCGACGCACTTTCCGTCAACAGCTCGAGCAAGACTGGTCGAAGCCTCAAGGACAAGCTTCGATCTGCGTTTGGAAGAAAATCAGTCGACGACACAAACTCACCCCGAAGGAAAAGCAGCGCTGGCGAGAGTGTCAAATCAGGGCGCAAAAGCTTACAAAGTGCTTCCATCGACTCGAAGCAGGATTCGAACCAAAACCCTGCTTTCAAAACACAAGCAGAACGTATCCGCGAGGCGCGAGAGAATGGACCAAAGATCGATAAACAGACTGGAGAGCGTTTGGACCAAACCTTGATCCTTCACAGTCTGGCGCACGAATCTTTCGACACAGTTACCGAAATATTGAACAAGTACGAATTGGATCCGAATCGCTCGCCTGGCGAGGCGCATATTGCCAGCTTGTCTTCTCAGCTATGGAGTCGGGTCACAGAGCATCTGAGCTTGGTTGATCGTGTTTGCCTTGCTCTCTCGTCAAAAGTCATGTTGGATCGTGTGGGGCCTTCTTCTCTGGAAATCATCCGTCACCCTGACCATGCAGAAGACAGGATGCAGCTCCTGCACAGATTGGAAGATCAGTTACCTAATCATTTGTTCTGTTTCGTCTGCAACAAATACCATCTACGAACTATGAAGGGCGAGGAGAAACTCAAGCCAGCCAGTGTACTCAATCCTCTATTCGTTTGCCCGCATGCCACCAACAATCTGATGCCTCAGCCGAGAATACGAATTGCGACAGGTCGAACACTCCCCTACAATTTTGTCCAGCTCGCTTTGAAAGGCAGGAAATATGGTCTCGACTATGGCATCGAAGCAACGACAATGGCGCGCCTCTGGAGAGAACAGCACGAACCGAGATGGATCCACAGCACCCGCTACTTTGTCTTCAAGGGCCACCTCCTGATGCGCGTTCAGAGCACTTGCTTCACGAAGCCAGGATTGACTCCAGCAGGCGAGCGTATGCTTCTCTACAGCCGCGAAGACTATCAACCCTACTTTTCCGTCTGTGCGCATTGGAGAGATGGTCTGTTGATGAATATCTGCAAATGCGCTCTGAGTCATTTACCTGTACCGCCGGAAAAATCACTGCACGAGGGTTTGGCAAAGGTTGCCGGCAGAAGACCCTCGCAGGGTGCCATCATCACGTTGTGCTCTACTTGTCGCCCCATGCGCAGATGTCCAGAGTGTCCGACCGAGTATCTGGTGGAAGTCAAGTTGGCCGAAGACAGATCGGAAAAAGACCCGAGGCTGCTTTTCAAGCATGCCATTGTGGTCACGAGGTGGAGCGATCTGGGAGATGGGTCATCACCTACGAATCCCGAGTGGGCGGCTGTCACAGGCGCACTCGAAGACTATGACTCTTTGTCTACAATTGGCACAAGAGCTATCTCGGGCACGTTCGAGAGCCAGACGGCCGACACGGGTCCTGGACAAAGGATTCTGAATCTCAATCCCAAGGATGAACACAAGGGTGAGGATGGCCACGATTGGTACTAGATTGAAACCAACCCTTTTCTAATGGCAGGAAGCCAACACATACTATATTACTACATAATCTAATCTCAACAAAACGTTCTGCAAACTTGTCGTGACTACAGTAATCACTCCATGTTCCACAGCACTCTTGTTCGCACAGTGGACATGTAATTCACCGTCGATACAATTTTGACCCATCACACGCCCTTGAAGGAGACTCTCCTTTGTGTTGAGGTTTGCAACCTTCACACTACTGCGCAGTAACAGACGGTATTCCACTATGAAAATGCATAATTGTTTCTGAAAGTAGAGACTCGTACAAAGAGATTCGATGTGATATCGTCTTTCGTTGGAGACTGCTCATTTCTCGAAACCACTGTGCATCTGTACAGCTACATGCGTTTCAAGCCTTTGCACACGGAGAGGGAGCATCAGACTAGCGCAGCTGAACGAGAACTGATTCGCAATTTTTAGTCGATCTCGTGGTATTGGATTCTGTTTATTTGTCTATAGATGCCAAGAAGCCATTGAGCTATGATATTCGCAGGGGAGTCTGCGTTTCACGTTTCGATCCTCTGCTCAATAATCATCGCTGCCATCATCGCTACTGTCCTCGTTATCGCTGTCGCTGCTACTTTCCTCGTCATCTTCGTCGCCAAGCCCTTCGTGGTCACTGTCCATGGAGAAGTCCGAGTAGTCCTCCAGCACGATGGGAGGCGGGATGTGGGTGCGCGTTGACAACTCTTGGAGCCAATCTGCCATGTTTGTGCCTGGGCCAGCAAAATGTTTGGCCTCTTTTCGTAGCCCCAACGTGTCATCCACAGCAGCGCCGACAGGTCTGAACCAACAATCGGCGTTCCGGTCATGGGGTTCCTTACCATAATGCACCTGTGAAGGGTGTCCGATCAACACAGATGTGAGACATGTTCGCTGACGCATGGCAGCTGCGAAGTTTTGAAGAAGTGCTTGCCAGCAGTCTTCAGGCTCGCTGGCTGACGCAGCATAGATTTTGACTTTCCACAAGCTGCAAGACTCCAGATCGAACTTTGTGAGGACTTTCAAAAGAGTATTGGCTGGAACAGTAGCCATGCCGAGTTCGAGAGCAGTCAGTCGAGGCAACGAGACAGGAGCAGTCACCAGGGTGGTAGAAAGAGTCTGAGTAGGCACCGGGGAACCGAGCCAATTGAGGAATTCGGAACCAAAGGGTTGGTGTTGCTCGAAGTTTAGGCGCAAAGTTTCAAGCTTGGGTGTGCGCTGCAGCAGGCGCGCGAGAGGGAGGTTATTCGCCATATCTGACTTGGTGGCCTTCGTGAATCGGTGATGATGGTATGGTATCGTGTCATTTCCAATGGCCAACATCAATTCCTTTATATCACCGAGTACAGGAGTGATCTTGTCGCCCAGGTAGCCATCAAGCATGTTGAAAGATTGTTGTGTGAGCTTTGAATGCTTGCGCAGGAAGACATGGATGCTCTCGGGCAGAACTCTGGCATGGCCCAAAGCGTAGAATAGTAGAGGCAAGATGGGTTCAGGCGAGATGGATTCGAGTGGTCGCTGAGTGTGTCGATCGTTGGGGTGGTAGGTGGACATGGCTTCCCAGCCAAAAGACCAGCCCCAGCTTTTCCAAGTAGCGAATTCGCCGTCACGCCAACGACCCAGACCGTTGTAGTCTCGCAAGCCGACGGTACGCAGGTTTGGTAGTTTGGAAAAGGCTTCTGATAACATGAGCAGAGCTTGGCCTGAGGCCATAAGAACATGGTGGTTGACGTGACCAGCGGCGTACAGGGCTCTGCTGGTTGGAGAGACCATGTCTGGATCCGAAGGAAGGACATGTGTGCTGATGACAAGCTCGGAAAGGCGAGAGGCAAGAGTCGGGTGGTTTGAGATATCGATCAGGGCTTGAAGGCTGGGCTGTTCCAGCATGAATTGCTTTTTGGTGAAGAACTCGCGAGCAAAGCTGTCAAACAGAACAGACTCGATGGGTTTGGAAGTGAGTCTGAAATTGCCAAGTTCAGGAGTGGTTAGGAAGGCTGAAACACGCAAGAGCAGCTCGGGTGGCAAGTCGATAAGAGCCATGATGGAGGAGTTGTTGTGAGTGAGTGAGGGAGGGACCACCAGCAGATGGGATGGGTTGAATTGGAGTCAATGTTTGGGTGTACTGGGAAGTCAGTGCATATCAAGTGTTGACGGACTGAAAGTGGCAGTCATGGCAGGCTGAAAAGGCGTGGGCGCGCGTGGACCTGAGGCAACAGCGGGCAGCAGCGTCGCACTTTCCCGCCAAGCATGCGCTTCTGCCTGCTATCACCACGAAACTCGTCTCTCTCAAATAACCCAGCTGTCTGCTCTGCCAGTGACTGGTTTGACCTCTTACCATAGTATTGACAATCCCAATTCACACATCAAACTCACGCAACAAACGCTGTCGACTGTCATGGATTACAGCAAGCTCAAAGTCGCCGAGCTCAAGGAGCTACTCAAGGAACGCGGTATCTCGGCTACCGGCCTCTCCAAGAAACAACTCATCATCGACGCTCTTGAGGAAGACGATGCTGAGTCGGGCCAGCCAGCTGACCAACAAGAAGAAGAGGATGATGCTGAAGCCGAAGTTGAAATGGACGTCAAGTCGACGACTAAGAGTACGCGCTCGTCGACCAAAAGAAAGGCGTCCTCCCCCACACCAACCAAACAAGCGAAGAAGCCCAAGCCGGAGCCGCCTGCTGCCACTACCGTTGACACTCCCACCGACTCTGGCAAGCCTGCTCCACCCGTCACCGATGCCCAGTACGCCCCAGCAGGAGCCACTCTCGACATCCCCATCGACGACGGTGTTTCTGCTGCTTGGCATGTCTTTGTTGATCCCGACAGCGGTATAATTTACGATGCCTCGCTCAACCAGACCAATGCCTCCAACAACAACAACAAATTCTATCGTGTCCAGCTCCTAGAAAGCTCTGGTTCTTACAAAAGGTACCAGACATGGACTCGCTGGGGCCGTGTTGGCGAGCACGGTCAGTCGGCTATGCTCGGTGATGGCTCAATTGAAGATGCCTTTGTCAACTTCGAGAAAAAGTTCAAGGATAAGTCTGGCCTCAAATGGGACGACAGACGCGAGAAGCCCAAGTCAAAGAAGTACGTCTTTGTCGAACGTAGTTATCTTGCCGACGACGACGAGCCTCCTGCCCAATCCGGTGCCTCTCCTGACAACGACGACGATGGTCCTAAATACACGCCACCCAAATGCACCCTCGAGCCGCCGATTCAGTCCCTGATGGAGCTTGTCTTCAACCAGAAGCATTTTGCCACTACCATGCAGTCTCTCAACTACGACGTCAACAAGCTCCCACTCGGCAAGCTCAGCAAAGCTACCATCATCAAAGGCTTCGAGATTCTTAAGGAGTTGTCTGCCATGATGAGCGATACCTCAGTTGTCCACAGTCTAGCTGGCTACGAGGAGCTCAGCAACCAGTACTACAGCTACATTCCTCATTCTTTTGGAAGGAACCGACCACCCATCATCCAGACTCTCGACATGCTCAAGCCAGAGATAGAATTGCTGGACAGTTTGAGCGACCTCAAGAATGCTGACGAAATTCTGAAGAAGGCCAAGGAGACAGCCAGCCAAATCCACCCTCTCGACTCGCGCTTCCAAGGCCTTGGAATGCAGGAGATGCTTTCCCTCGCACCTTCGAGCTCAGAGTTCTCCGAGATCGACCAGTACCTTCACAAGACCTGCGGTTCGACCCACTCTATCAAGTACGAAGTGCAGGACATCTTCCGCATCCAGCGTCAAGGCGAGTTCGAGAGATTTGACAAGAGCAAGTACGCCACGGTTGCCAGCGACCGCCGTCTCTTGTGGCACGGCAGCAGAACCACAAACTTCGGTGGCATTCTCAGTCAAGGTCTGCGCATTGCTCCGCCCGAAGCGCCTGTCAACGGTTACATGTTCGGCAAGGTATGTTGTCTATGATCATCCACAGTCGAGCACAGTCTCTAACCAATACAATAGGGTATTTATCTCGCCGACATGTCGAGCAAAAGTGCAAACTACTGTTCTCCATACGATTCAGACGGCTATGCACTTCTCCTCCTGTGCGAGGCCGAACTGGGCAAGCCAATGCAGACACTCACCGACGCCAGCTATGAAGCAGCCGAGACCGCCAAAGAGATGGGTGCCTTCTCTACATGGGGCCAAGGTCAAACCGCACCCAAGACCTGGAAGGATGCCGGATGTATTCATCCCTCTCTCGCCGGGGCAACCATGGTATGTGATCTGTTCTGAGCCCTCAAAATAATCATCTTCTGACTCAACTAGCCCGATACCACCAAGCTTCCTGGCGCAACCAACATCCCCGGTGCTTACCTTCAGTACAACGAGTACATCTGTTATGATGTCGCTCAGGTCCGCCTTCGCTACCTCTTGCGTGTCAAGATGTGAAGCTCGTGATTGAGCAACCGGTTTCAAGAAGCAAAAGGGCACGGGTATACAAACATGCTTTCACGAATTATTTGCTAAGCGCGGCGTTGGGAGTTCTCAAACGGGCGTCGAGACCACCATGCTCTCTCTTATCATATTGCTTTCAGTAAACAGCATTTCTACATGATTATGGACGAATATAGAATGTCGAGCTTCACACTGCGAAAACGGCTGCGAGAATGCCGCCTAGTACTTTTAGATCAGTCACTATTCATCTTTATCGACTTGTTGACTCGTACAGCTTTCAAACTCGATGTTTTGTGCGATTCGAGTTTTGCTCATGTCATGACCATGGCCTATTTTCGGTGGTAGTGACAGCCCAAGACTTGAAGCAGTGTGAAGGTCGAAACACCAGGTCCTCCAAAAATCGCAATCGCCAACTCTCTATACCTGACATTCAATCATCTCATACTGTTCGGCCAATCTAGAAAACACGTGCCATACATAATTCGAGGTACCAGCTTAGGAAGGTGAGAGCTCGTAACGAGATGTCGCGATATCAGGATGTCACTGCCAAGACAGGAAGCAGTGACATCTCAGGGTGTGGCGGGCCGCTTTCCCACGGGTTATATGTAAACCCCCATGGCCTTATCAATCCATCCAGATCGAGTATTGTTCCTCAAAAAGTAATGTCGCCTTGCAGACTGTTGTTGCTGAAAAATTTATCACCTCTCACATCTCGAATACTACCTCGCACGCCTCAGGCATCAGCACCGCGATATACTGCTTTCCGATTACGTCAATATTCCATCATGTCTGGCAACCGCGTCCATGGCGACTTGAATAACACGGAGGTTATGCGAGAAACCAATTTCTTGGTTCCGGACCCTGCTTACGATGGAAAAACACTGGCTATTTCCGAAGAAGAGGATGATGCGAGCATCAGATCAAAATATAGACCATTTATCACAAGCCCGGAAGTGACGAGCAGCGATTGGGTTGCCAAATCCGAACTCAGCACTGCGTTGAAAATGTCAGAGGCAGATATGGCAAAGACTGGAGGAAACAGACTGAAGATTCTAGTCTTGTATGGTAGTCTGCGCGAAAGGTTGGTTATCTGATCATCTTATGGTCTGGTGTTGATGTCGTTTGCTGACAAGATGCTGTATAGATCGTATTCGCGCTTGTTGGCTTTTGAGTGCTCTCGCATTCTATGGCGTCTAGGTGCTGATGTGCGGGTCTTTGATCCTTCAGGCTTGCCTGTCAAGGACGATGTGCAGCATCAGCATCCCAAAGTGCAAGAGCTGCGTGAGCTGAGTAAATGGAGTGATGGCCATGTTTGGGTATCTCCTGAACAGCACGGTAACCTTGTAAGTACAATTGACCAACTGCACAAAGGGCGCCTTGCTCTGACACGTTACAAAAGACTGCAGTGTTCAAAAATCAAATCGACTGGGTTCCACTAAGCACAGGCTCTGTAAGGCCGACTCAAGGACGCACTCTGGCAATCGCTCAAGTCTCTGGTGGCTCGCAATCCTTCAACACTGTCAACTCCCTCCGCATTCTCGGTCGCTGGATGCGCATGTTTGCTATCCCAAACCAATCTTCAGTCCCCATGGCATACACCCAATTCACAGACGCACTCGACGAAACAGACCACGACGCTTTCGTCAAAGCAGAAGGTGGAAGCAGACTCAAGCCTTCGGGCAACCGAGATAGAGTAGTGGATGTCATGGAAGAGTTGTTCAAGTACACTCTGGTCATGAGAGAGCACTTTGACCTGTTTGGCGATCGACACAGCGAGCGCAAAGAAAAAGAGGCGAAACGCCTGAGAGAAGTCGAAGTCACGAAAAAGGAGGAAAAGGCTGGACAAGAAGGCAATGCGACGAGTATGGTCACCGCGAAGCTCGTCAACGGCATCGATGTCAACGGTATCTAAGATGCAAGAAAAAAAGAATCGCCTATGTATGCCCGTCTCCAAAGGGTATCATCATAAAGTCCACCATAAAGAAAGAACCCAATCCCAAAATTTTACAAGAAACGAATAGAGAAGTTATACATGAAAACAAATGTTCAGACACCGAGGTTGACAAGTCTGATGCCGCGCTGTCTGGCAAAAGAGACCCAATCGACTTCAGTAGCATTGCCGCCGAATTGGACTCTTTCTCTCTGCTCTGCGCATACAGCTTCAAGTAGCTCACGAGACTTGGTAACGTTGCAGCTGATGCCAGTGCCTTCCATGGCGCGAATGATGCCAATAGCCCGGTTTTTATCGTGGTCGTTGGCGCAGTTCACCCCGGCGAGAAAGACGGCGAAAATGATGTGGTGTTGTTCGGTGCTCTTTTCCGCGACCACCAAAGCCGCCATGGCCAGAATGTGACGACAATGATTGGCGACTTCTTTACGTTGAGCAGACGTCATGTGCATACGTTGCCCACGATACATGCTTGTGTGCAGATACACCATGGACGTAGAATACTGAAGAGATGCCTACAGTCATCGTTAGTCTTTAGGTTCTGCAGAGGCTAGTATTCTGCCCAGGCAGAGAAAAAAAAAGGAAAAAGAAGAAAAAAGACAGCACATACAAAGTCGAATACTGTCCGAGCAAGGGCTGGCAGTCTCGTACCGGCCTCTGGTGAGTCTCGAGGTAAGAATGAAGGATACTTGATATTCCAAGAAGAATACGATTCGTTCCTGAATGTCGTTATAGCGTCTTGATGCTCTGCAAGACTACCACGGCCCATCTCAACATCTTCTCGCATCTGCAATGCCAGCTGACTCAATTCGGCCAATCGTGTGCACATGTATTTGCTGAGGTCAGAGACAGCGGTTAGACCCGCGATTTCAAGGTTGGGCTGTTGTGTTGAGTGTTCTGGTTTGCGCCAGGTTGGTAAATTTGATCCGTGCATCAAGTATGCTCGTACGAAACTCCCAGATTCTGCATTTCCAGCTAGACAGGATTGTGCGTCCAGGAAAAGGGTGTACCACAGGATATATGCTTGTAACTCTGTAATCTCAGAGTTGTCTCGGGAGTATGCCAGACGAGCCAGCTGTTGGAAATGCTGCGACCACATGTTTCCATCCGGTGAACAGTTCTGAGTCGCACAGCAGATGTCGTAAAGAAGGAGAATGAAATGAAGATATATGAAAGATCCTTGTGACATGTCTGCACTCGATATACATGCAGAAATGGCTTGTTGGTAATGCTGAAAGGCTCCCGCTAAAAGATGTCGTTGTCCTTTGAGCGCCAGGCTCAGCAATGTGATGGCGCAAATGGCGTGATATAACTGGGTGTACGTCAGTAAGAGTCGACTCATCAACCATGAACGGTACTGACTGGTGGAAATCGACGTGATTCAAGAACGATAACATCGTCTTGACCGTGCTCGCTCAATTTAAATCTGGATCCAAGAGGCATCATCCTTTTGGATATAAACTCTTTATAGTGTGCCATGACTTCGTCGATATCTGCAGCTCCGTGATTCGTGAGTTCCCGGGGGATGGAAGTTGGGGTAGGAAATTGGGTTGTGTAACTCGTGGCAGAAGACTTGCGCTCTGGAATAGCCATGAAGTAGGGAGTGTCCTCGAATTCGGAGAGCACAACAAGGTTAGGATCCTCCGAGAAACCGTAGGGTACAGATCCGTTTCCACTTCGATATCGTCTGATCAAGCCACCATATTCCGGTAGTCGACCGAAGCTATCCGGTACCAAGATCACATTGTAGGTCCCAGCAGGCTGCGTTAGGGCTTTTCTTTCTCTCTCGTCTTCGTTACTGAGTTCGGTGAATGGTGGCAGTGTTGGTTGATGCCGGGTATATAGTTGTCGAGCCATCATGCGTGTTTGGTTCTTGTCATCCCATGATGGACTCCCGACAACCGACACATGCTTGTGCCTCCGTCGGGTGCGCATGCTCAGGTCGTCAAATTTGTAGCGTGCACCCCATTCGCACTCTTTTCCTAATCGGCTGCATGATGCGCAGACCGGTCGAACTTCGTCACATTTGACCTTTCTTTGTCGACATGTCCAGCATCCATTTCGTGATCTCGGTTTCGATTGCCGTGTTCCTGGACGACGTCTTTCGCCGATTGCCGAGTCGACGTCTGAATTTGACCCTGACGATTGTGATTTCGATGGACTGGACTCGAGTATGGGGCCTGCGATGACGTCTTGTCCTGGCTGTGCAGAAGGGCTTGTGATTGTATTGTGACGGCTCATGGCTTATAGATCCTAAGCGTGGGGTTTGGAACCCATGCAAAGCTATTGTTGGCGATGCGAGTGTTGGACGCGGGGTCTAGTAATGGTGAGACTGAGACTATCAATGGTTATGGCGTTAAAGCGATTCAATAGAGTAAGAACGTCGACGAGAATGAAGCCACAAGTAATGGCCCGAAGAGTAGACAAATAGATATGAAGGTGCCGGAAGGATTATAATTTGCTCCTTGAAACAGGGCAGGCATGGACTGATGAGACCTTGGGATCAAGAGTTTAAGTTGATTCACACCTAGATGCTTCCCTCGCCCGGACTGGAAAACCGTAACTTTCGGGAAAGTTTAGAAGCTTAAGCAGCGTTGCGCTAACGCCTCTCGCCATGGTGTCTCTGTACATGCCATGCCGTTCATGATCTGACTTTCGCAGCCCTAGTTCAATTCCAACTCGGCAATGACCCTTTGACGTCAATTCGAACGCCGGATCAGACGCGCATGCAGGCCATCTGGTCACTCACTCATGCTCGTGGTCCTTGGCTTGCGTGCAGAGAGACCATGAGGGGAAATTGGGGGTGGCGCTGCTGTTACACGCAGACCTGTTTCGCAAGCTTTGGGGAAGAATCCCTCAAACTAGACTGTATCGTTTGTGTGCTAGCTGGGGATAAAAACAGCCACCATTGAGTTCTGTCGTTTGGTCGGAATGGCTTAGAACGGACAAGCCTACCCCAGGACAGGTCAGAGCGCCGATATATGACATCTACGACCACCGTCCAGGATCTCATGGACTAGAGAGCAGCGGTGCCTCTTTCCGTCCTAGATCTGCTGGTAAATCTGTAAGGCTGGAATGAAGGCGATCTGCAAGACCAATTCTTTCAGATTAAACAGTCACAACTCCGGAGCGTTGTAGAGCCAGGCCGCGTCAGCAACAAATAGGTGCTTAGTGCCCATTGATGCAACTTGTACTGACATGCAGCACCTCTTCAGGCAAATAGTCCTGTTGATGGTTGTAGACTTAAAGAGATCCAGACTCGCAAACAAGACGTTTGTTGTATGCAGGTCAAGTACAATTGACCCCTATGAGGCGGGCGCCGGCTACCTGCCGACCGCACCCGGTAGCCACGTGAAGCACTACATAGCGCAATACCGGCGAGCGACGGCATTTACAGGCGATGAAATGTGCCCGATACATGAGTCCAATCTCTGAATCTCAACGTTACGGCGTTACATGCCGTCGAATATTCGCCTCGAAGCAACGGCAGAACTCTTGTCAAGCGAGAACGCAGCGGATTATCGATCTAGAAAAGAAAAAGAGTCTAAGAAAGCGGACTTGCTCAAAACGGATTCTGCAGCGCAATAATATGGGGGACAGACCATTCGAGTCAATCCTTTCTATGTCACTCCCGAGATTCGTTCGTATCGGCCCGTGATGCCTCGAGGTACCGAGCTAACCAACGGCGCAGCATCAGTAAAAGTACTGTTTGTCTATTCCTCCATGAACCCGAATCTACTCGCACCGAGTGCTCCGAATATGCAGTCAGCCGGGCCGTGGTCGGCTGGTCCCCTCTGAGCGTTTATGCAGTCTTTTTGCAGTGTCGCCGTGTACAGCTACGACGCAGGGTAGTCATCGAGGCCAACTCCAAGAGGCTTCAACGAAAATATCATGGAGGATATTCCACTCCGACAAAAACTCGTTGCCATGTGGAAACCGATTCACACCGACTGGCACAAGAACGTGAAACACACTTTCCACGGGTTCGCTAGGAAGTTTGTTAGATGAAAACTCAACTCAATGCCATGTGGTCTGCGGAAGAGGCTGAAGCTCGGTGCCTGGAAGTGCCTCGTCACTCCGCGCTTAGGATAAACACATGCAGACATACCGCCCCCCGATTTGTACCCTCGAACCACGAGCTCTTACTTTCCACAAATCCCTGTCAGCAGCCGTCAGAACCCTTCCGTCTCCACAAACCTCGTGTACTGTTTTGCGATCGCAACGGAGACCTTCGGAGCGGATGAGAATCGCCGAATCTCCGGATGTTCGCTTGCAACTAACCAACTCAAAAAGGCAGATTTCCGTGTGCAAGCCCAGTGGCTGTTGCGGTCGTTGGATCGGAACCACCTTTTAGTCGTTCGGCGCCGACCGCAGCGCTCGTGTCCCCTTGCAAGGATATAAGCGACCTCGATCTTGAGCCATAACCTTGATTAAGCGAACGAGATCGAAGGTTTCGAACCTTCTATACTTCAGAACGACATCGATTGGGCCTTCTCGCAAGGTTCAGCAGTTTACGCATGGGCTCACGATTTAGCAACATTCGATGACCTACGTGGTTCTGTCCTTCCCACTTGCTTTGTCGACACTATATTCTTGAAAGCGAGATCTGAACAGCACTAGGCCTGGCATCAGTCGATATCTGCTATACGAACCGATACAAATTCAATGACTCCATCATGGCTTTCTCTTCATACTGTGTTTCCCTCGCTATGATCCAAACGCTTCTAGTGCAGAATCATGGACGTGTTTACCCTCCAGTATCTATGATCGTTACTTGAGACGTCTCGCTGTGACTGAACCTCGACAAGACGCACCTTGCCCAGCTATCGTGATGCGGGATCGACTCAGGCACGACGTAGCCAAGTGATGAGTGAAAAGTTGACCATCACGTACATAACAGTATGTGTTGGCGTAGCCCTTCACTGACCGCGACGACATCATCATAACATCTCTCAAGCTGATGCCAACACAAATTCCATCGCACTCACCCTCAGACGTGTCTTCGACAACAAACGAAGGAGCTTTCACTCTCTGTTCATCTTGTGTTCTCTTGCACTACCACATCTGCACATCCACATTTTGGTCTGCATCTTTCCCTCAACCATCATCCACTTCTGACAAACGTCTTCAATCTTGTCATCAGAGGTAACAGGACTTTATGCAATGGCTTTGACCTCAAAGACTGACATAAACACACAGATGTCTACCTTCACCGAACGCGAACAGAAGCTCATGGCCGCTGCTTGTCAGTCCTTCGAGGGCGAGCCCAAGGTAAGGACTTTCTTGTCAATTGAAACCCACACCATTGCTAACATGCCATCATAGCTCGACATGGACAAGGTAGCTGCCTCATTGCGCCCCTCTCTTCGTTCGTCAACTGACCCAGATCTCTACAGTTTGCCCAACGCGCTGGCCTCACTGTCGGCTCTGCCCGCAACGCCTGGGCCGCTCTCAAGAAGAAGATGAACGCTCAGGACGACACCGTCATCAAGGGCTCTGCTACCGCAAAGACCCCTGGTACCAAGTCGGCCAAGAAACGCCCTCCTCCCGTCGTCCTGCCTGCCAATGACAATGGCTCCGATGACGAGGAAGTCCCCACTCCCTCCAAGAAGCCCAAGACCCCCGCTACCAAGGGCAAGGGCAAAGGAAAGGTTACCAAGTCCGAGGATGATGATGATGATGACTTTGTCAAGGTCAAGAAGGAGGTTGCCAACGAGGACTTCGAGGAGGTCTGAGTGATCAATGCTTGGTCATGGTTCGACTTCACCTTCCTGCGGGATACAAAAGAAGGCATTTGATCATCATGGTTGCATTATAATGAGCGAAGCACTTGCGTCTCAGTAAAGATGCAAGATTCATTGCGGGCTTCGAGATCATGATAGAGAGGAATATCAAAAGTTTGCTCGATAATTCAGCAGATCCACAAATTGTGATGCCGTGTGAGAGATGATCGTGATGTGCGTCTTGTCTTCCCAATAGTGGTTGCCATGTTTCCGTGATGATCTTGTTGATTTTCAGCGGTCCCCCCCATCAACGCTCTCCATACTCAGCGGAGTAGTGAAGTCCACAGCACCTCTCTCTCGAAGAGATACACTCTCTATGTGCAAGAGTCTATACGCATGTAGCCATACAGACGCACAGAATCTTCAGCAAACAGGACAATGCCCATCGAGATACAACTCATCTTAGGCTCTCTTTGGTCAAGGCCTTGACTGAGTTACTGCTATGCCTTTGCACAGTGGGGACGTCGCTCTACATTTCGGGGCGGAAGAAAGGTGAGAGTTACAAACTTCATAACAGTGGTGACTTGCTCTATCGATTAACGGCGCAGCAATTGAGCTTTCTAACTCAACTCAACGCATCTGCGCCTCGTTTGGCTTTACTCGTCCTTGCGTTCTTGAGCTCGGCTTTTGAGCGTCTAGCATTAGCTCTCTTTGCCCTTTGTTCAAGGTCCTTTCCCCTAGAGCCTGCATGTCGGAGCACAGACTGTAGAAATCCATCGTTGTGTACTCCTCCCACCATGTAGCCATCGCTATCTTCGCCAGAACTGCTTGACTTTCCAGGAGTATCGTCTTCGCTTAGGCCAGCGTCCTTGTCCAAAAGACGTTCGGGCGGCTCTTGAGTACGTGGATCGTACTTGTGGACCCTTTTTATGTGCTCTAGCAGACGGCTCACGGTGGACTGAATTTGTCCTGAGGCAGGACAGTGCGCACACTTGAGCGGGTTTGGAGGCTGCCAGCCTTGCGGATTGTGCGCCAGCACGCGATGACGTTTCAAGACAGGAGCGATGTCGCCGGAACGAACCAACTGTTCTTCTAGCTCTGCGATCTGGTCATTATCGTACTTGTGTGTCTTGCGCATATGCTCGCGCCAGCGAAAACCATGTGCAAGGGGTTGCATGTTACGGAAGCAGTTTGACAAGGGGCATCGCCAGCTTGCGGACTGGGCCGATCGAGAGTTTGAGGCGTGGTTAACAGGCTCATCCTCATCAGCAGAGGAACCATCATGTTCGGCCAGGGTATACAGGTGCATGTCTTCTCCAAAGAGCTCGCGACATCGATTACGAGCTCTTTCGATCACAGCAGGATCCCAGCCACTCAAGCTCGCCATACCCAAAACCTCACTCCAATCTCTCAAGCCTGGTCTGGGAGGGTTGCGTCGTTTCTTGCCGCTCGGAGATGTGATGTGCGAGTCCGACTCTGGTGAGGATGCTCTGTTGCTGGGGGAACGTGACCTGTTTCTGGGCTTTTCTGGCTCGTACGTTTCATCCTCACCAGAATCATCGAACACTACAAGATCCAATGGACTGGAGGCACGAGAAGCAGAGTCTGTACGACGACTACGTCTGATGCCAGTAGCAGTCCGAGAATGAGATGACTTCCTGGACCTCTTCGCTGGAGGCTTTGTGGAAGGCGATCGAGAGGTTGATCTTGCAGAAGAGTCCGAGGTATCACCATCTCTGGGACGCTGTACATGTGTCTGTCTGCTCTGATGCAAGGCCAGGAGAAGTCTGTCAAGCTTTGACACGATGTGGTTGACGGTAGGACGGAGAAGGGTATGGGAACGATCGTCGTCGGCAGAAAAAACGGGACGTGCAAAGCGCTTGTCTTCGGTCTCGTCAGTGTCAGGTTTGATGGATATATCCGCAGGCAAGTCAGCGTGACTGGCGTTTCCCTGATCAAAGCCAGGCTGATCTAGCGATGAGAGCGGAGGTAGGTCATCTCCCACTGATGGCGAAGAGGGGAACGAAGTCGGACCAGCAGACACGGAGCGAGTTCGTCCTCGTCTGACTGGAGAGTAGCGGACAGGGACAGCAGTAGATGTGTTGGTGGCGGGAGTCGAATCAGAAGCCTGTTGGTTCCTAGATTTCCAGTGGTCGTGTGCTCGTGCCAACGTGACAGCATACAGCTGTTGTCGCAGATTGTCGGCTGGGGTAGATCTCGTGGCGCTACGGAGAGTCCAAGTATCGAAGCCATCGTTGGGTCGACCGAAAGATTCAGTACCGAGAGGAACGAAGGCCAGAGGAAGAGGCCAGGCAGTCCAGTCAGACTCGGGATACCAGGGCTTCTGTAGGTCTTGGTTGTCGGCAAGCCAGCGACTCTTTCGGATCCAGGGTCGAGACAAGGACGAGGGAGCTTGTCGGTGACGCAAGCGAGCTTTCAGATGATGGGCGCTGTACAGATGCAGGCTGAGGTCATTTGCATTGAGTTGGTCGAGCGAGAGGGCAAGAGAGCGATCGGCCTGTGTGTGGTGTAGCCATGCGCGGTCTGAGCCTCGGAAGCGATTGGGCCGAATCTCGACGTCGCTGCCATCAGATACTGCTGACGGGCTTCTGTTGTTCCCGTCATCTTGCAACTCTCCTAGTTGACCGTCGGCGACTCGTTCAGCGTCGTCTCCAGCATCGGCGTTGTCGTTGTGATCGTCGTGGGCAGCGGCAGTGTCTGGCGAGCCTTCTGAATGCGCCAGATGCCCCTCATGGTCGCCAATGGTGCTGATAGAGAAGTCGCTCACCTGGCTAGGCGAAGGCGGCCCACTGTCATCTCCTCCTCCAAAGAGAGACATGTCCGACACCAGATTGGCCAATTATCCGCTGCATTCTGGTCGTTCATGTAGAAATTTAGATCAATTGGCAAGCGCGACCTACACTTGAACTGCGGGGTTATGCTCTGCTGTGCAAATATCATGCACATCATTTATGCATCGGTGTATCCTTGACCGACATCGTCCTACTACTGATCCATAATTTTCCACCTATGGTGATCAGTATCGTGCCATCTCTGCTCACAATAGTCTCGCCGCTACCGTCGACTCCTGCGCTTGGGACTATCAATTACTTGAGTCTGTCTCACCTGCGTCCACACCGGTGGCCATGTGTTTCCTGCTGGTCGGCTTGCGGGTAAGCGAGTCTCGCCCAGCATTCACTTGCAAATGGTGTAACTTCCATTCTGCACGTAGTCTGTTCGGTCGAGAACGGATTGATTTCGATCCTCCGCATCGAGTTATACCCAAGGTATCAGCCTGGATATATAATGGAGCCTGTCTAAGATGTTCAGAGCCTCTGGTTTGAGGAATGTTTCGAATCACATTTACCATGCTAGTACCTAGACTGCTGGCTGTCGCTACAGCACTCTTCTCTCCATTGGCTTCCGCAGCATTTGGTCTGACCAGTAACGGCAACAGCTTTGTCCTTGATGCCGGTTCATCCAACTCGCTCGTTGTCACCGTCGGCCGAAAGAGCTGTGACATCACTTCAATTCTCTATCGCGGTGAAGAGCTCCAGTACAAAAGTACAGGTTCCCACATCAGCTCAGGTCTTGGATCCGCAACTGTCTCTGGAGAAGTCGTTGCCAGCCAATATGCAAAAATCACTTGCAAGACCGCCACCTTGACTCACTACATAGTCGTCAAGAGCGGCGACAGTTCAGTACATATGGCAACCCACACTACTGCAGAGCCCACAATTGGCGAGCTGCGATTTGTCGCTCGTCTCAATTCTGAAGCACTCCCTCTCGAGTATCCTTTCGGAGCCGCCTCAACCATTGCTGGTAGCACGTCTACTGTTGAGGGCTCCGATGTCTACCTTGTCAATGGCGAAACCCGAAGCAAATTCTATTCAAGTCAACGCTTTATCGATGACAAGGTTCATTGCGTGTATCGTGATGGCTCAGACCCCATACATGCTTGCATGGTCTTGCAAGATCCTGCATACGAGGCCTCAAGTGGTGGGCCCTTCCACGAGATATCAACTCCAACAATGTGGGTGATTACACGGGTCTTTACTTTTACATGAACTCTGGTCATGTACAGACCGAGCCTTTTCGCCAAGGTCTTCACGGCCCTTACACCATCGCCTTCACTCGCTCTGGTATTCCTGCTGCTAGTCAGGCCGACACTTCCTTCTTCTCAAGCTTGGGAGTCACAGGCTATGTGGCTAATTCTGGTCGTGGTCGAGTTTCTGGCACAGCTTCTGGTATTGGAGGCTCTTTCCAAAAAGTCGTCCACTGGCACAATACAAATAACCAATACTGGACATATGCTGATTCGTCGGACAAATTCACATCTCCAGCCATGCGTCCCGGTACATACACGATGGCCTTGTATCAGACAGAATTCTAGGTTGCAGAGACTAGCGTCACTGTCACTGCTGGCACAACCGCAAGCAAAAACATCGCATCTAGAGCCTCAGCATCAAACACTATCTGGACGATTGGTGATTGGGATGGCCAACCTACTGGTTTTCGCAATGCTGACAAGCAACTTCGAATGCACCCTTCCGATAAGAGGATGTCGAGCTGGGGTCCACTTACGTACACTGTCGGCACCAGCAAGCTGACAGATGTACCTATGGCACTTTGGAAGGGCGTCAATGATCCTTTCACCATCAAATTCACCTTGTCAGCAGCTCAGACTGGAGCTGCTACCTTGCGCGTTGGAACTACATTAAACTTTGCAGGTGCTAGACCTCAAGCCAAGATCAACAACTACAACGCTGCTGCTCCTGCCGCACCAGTAAAGATAGATTCTCGGGGAGTCACCAGAGGAGCATATCGTGGTAACGGTGAGGTTTATGATGTCAAGATTCCTGCCGGCACTCTAGTGACAGGAGCCAACACGATTGTCATCACTGTTGCATCGGGATCAAGTGGTGCCACATACTTGGCTCCGAATATTGTAAGTCAAATTGCAGTGTCTCATGTCAAACCTGGCTGACTGGCAAAGATCTTGGACGCTATAGAGCTATTCCAGTAGATATGGCGTGCGCAGCCAACGAAATGAAACAGATTAAATATCTGGGGAAACCTTTGTAGTGTCTGAACTGGTTCCTTGGATCTTCACTCGCAGCGCTCAATGCTACTCGTTGCCCACTTTCTACATGAACCAAAGTATGAAGATACTTCTCTCTGCGTGATGATGTCTCTCACACTGTATTATAGCAATGCAAAGTGTTGTCCATGTTTTTGTCGGTTCCAGTGAATGTGTGCAAAAGAGCCTGTTTCGATGAATGTCTCCCTCCATCACGAAAGTACTGTGGATTGGTATAGTCACAGAACCACTGAAATCCCCTCTCCAAGTTTTAATGTCTGGCACGTACAGCAGTAGATTTGCACAATGTCTTCCATGTCATGATTAGTTCCAGTGAGAGCGGTCAAAGGCATGTTTCAATGGGCGACTCCCTGATCACAAAATCACTGTGCATTTTGACGGCTGCAAAGTTGTTCGCATGCCCTTGTGAGATAGACGATTTACTCGACCGCACTCGAATCAACACTTTCACTTGTCGACTGAAAGCGTCACTTTGGATTCTTCTCCTCTCTTCCATCCTTCTCTTCCAACTCTTCTCGACCATCCTTCTTCCAACCTTTCACGACCATTCTCCTTCCAAGCATTCCACTTCCCACATCTTCAATCACAACATCATCAATCGATTTCAACATGGCACCTAACACAACTCTTTCCGCGCGTGATGCCGAGATCGTCGCAGCCGTTCTCCAGTGCCTGAAGACTCCTCCCAAGGTAAGACACTCTGCTTTCTTTCTTTGTTGCATTCCTTCCTCATTCTATCCATTCTGCATCGTTTGTTCACCCATCGAATCGACATCCTTTCACTGCACAATTGACCGTTCATCCGTCTCCATGTGCAAAGATATACCACACGCGCACAGCTACAGAAATGCACGGTTCCTTCCATAGCTGGGAAGCTATCCACAGAGAGTAGTGATACTATCGACTCTCTTTGGACTTTGCTACCTATCTAGAAAGAACTGTGCATTTCTATAGGTACCCGGGTGACATATCTTTTGCACACGAGGAGCACACTCCTTCGTTTCCATCTTCCCGAACTCGTTCAGAGGAACAAAACTAAACAAAGCAACCTCGAAAAACAACAGATCGACTACGAGAGACTGGCCGAAAAGGCTGGCTACAAGAATGCTTCATCGGCTCGCGCTTGCTTCCAGGACATCAAGAAGAAACTGCGTATCAGTGCTGGCGGCGACACTGGTAAGTTTGGTTACGGCTGTGAATACTTTACAATCGCTCTTTCTCTAACATCTTTCAAAAGCAACTCCTGCTGCTACCAAGAAAGTTCCCAACCCCAGAAAGCGCAAACAACTCTCTTCGCCCCCTGACTCCTCCTCCGCCACTCTCGCCAGCTCCTCTCCCACCGGCAACTCCAACGACGAAACCACCACTCGTCAAACCAAGAAACCCAAGGTCACCAAAGCCAGAAGCATCACTGCTTCCAGAGCAAAGAAACCCAAGATCAGCACGCCCGAGACCGAGGAAGACATCAACAATGCCAAAGCCATTGCAGCCGGTAGAGCTAGATACGCTGCCGATAAGCTCGCTGCTGAGATCGGGAAGGAGGATGGAGAAGAAGAGGAACATCCTGTCGCCGATGACGCAGAGGGCGAGGATGAATGGCCTGTGGGTATGAATGTCGACTCTGGCGAGGATGAGGGATTGACAGCGTATGAGCTGGTCAAGAACGAGGTCTTTGGCGAGGGCGTCGAGGTTTGAGCGAAAGGCAGAGCTGAGATTCGAGATGGATATGCGATGACCGAGAGGCGCGAATGGGATTGTAGTGTTTCAGGAAGAAGGAGATCGTGGGCCTTCTTATCTCTCAAAGGCAGTTTGATTTTTACCCAAGCGAAAACAATGCAGACAAATGGATTTTATGTTTCATCCTGCCTTCCCCTGACTGAAGTCTCACGAAAAGCACCTCCCCTACTGTTGAGGTCCGAAGACTTGAATGACCAACTGCTTCTTGTTGACTGCATACAGAGCAAATTAGCAGAGGACGTAACTGTTTCCAAAGCGACAACTTACTCTTGCCCATGGCATTCCTAGGAATACTCTCGACCACTCTCAATTCCTGAGGAATCTTGAACGCGGCCATCTTGTTCTTCAAGCCTCTTCTCAGATCCATAGCACCAAAAGGCTTTCCGTTTTTTCCAGCAGTCTTGCCCGCTTCACTCAACACGACCACTGCAGCGACTTTTTGACCCCATGTCTCGGAAGACAAGCCTACTACAGCACATTCGGAGATGGCAGGAATGGACAACATCTCTCTTTCCACCTCCAGGGCCGACACTTTCTCTCCGCCAACTTTGATTATGTCGGCTGAGAGACGGCCGAGAATGGAGTACATTGGTCCTTGCGCCCATTCCCCCGAAGCGCCTTTGCCTGCAGAAGGGACGTTCCTTCGTACGGCTACATCACCAGTCTTGAAGTAGCCGTCTTCCGTGAACTCCTTTGCTGTGGCTGTTGGGTTGTTCCAGTACTCTTTGAAGATGGTGGGACCACGCAATTGGATCTCGCCACTGCGTTCCTTACCACTAGAGTCGAGCTCCTCGCCAGGCTCGATGACAGTCTTTGTGTCGAGGTCGACCAGGCGAGCCTCGACAGATGGAAGTGGCCAGCCCACGCTTCCGTCTACGCGGTCCTCGTTTGCAAGACCGCATGAAAGAGCCATGCCTACTTCCGTCATACCGTAGCGTTCGAGGAGTACGTTTCCGTTGCTCAAATCTGTCCAGGCTTGTTTCATAGGAGTAGGTAGAGCTGCCGAGCCACTGATGTTCAGGCGCATGTTTTTCGGGTGAAGAGCTTCTTTCGTCGCGCTCTGCATATCCGGACTGAGAGTGCTGTGTGACTGAAGTAGTCTGTTGTATATTGTGGGTACGACAGTAAAGAACGTGATGGGCTTTTTCGTCTGCCCGGACGAGGTCGAGAGGAACGGGGCGGCAAGACGCGACCAGACCGAGTCAACGGTGAAGGGAAAGAGGAATTCGATGGTGCTGCCGGCAAGCAGTGGGGTCAGGAGTGCATTGACTGTGCCATGGATGTGGTGGAGAGGCAGGACGTGGAGGAAGTGATCGGTAGGTGAGTAGTGCCATGCTTCAGAGAGGGATTTTGCCTGGGCCATGAGAGTATATTGTGGGAGCAGTACTCCTTTCTGCTGCTTGTCAGGACTTCTCTTCGCTTATGCCAGTTGACAAGACTCACAGGTCTGTTGGTCGTGCCGCTGGTGTACAACATCATGCCGCCCTTGTCCTCTTCCATTTCCTCAAGCACGACGTCTTCCTTGGATTTACTGCCTTGGACAATCTTTTCCCGGCGCGAAAGGATGGGCTTCTTGTCCAGCTCGCCGTTCAGGACATCGTCGGCCTTGGTCGCAAATTTGGAGGATGTCGCCAGCACGAGTGCACCACTCTGATCCAGGATATATCTCAACTCTCCAGACGGAAAGGCAGGCGAGAGTGGTACGGCAATGGCATTGGTACCTAGGATGGCGAGTAGCGTCACTGTTTGACCACATACCTCAGCAAGTGCATCTCACTCAGACCAAACGGCATCGAAACAGGCAAACACAAGGAACGGGAACAAGGAGATAAGGAAACGAGAGCAAAGCGCACCTACATAGTCATAGCTGTTCTCTACCAAAAAAGCTATGCGCTCGCCTTGCAACGCTCCAGCATCTCTACCGGCATCGTTGGCAAGTCGTTGTTTGGCAATTGCGACGTCTTTCAGAAGCGAGCCATAGCTGAATTGACGACCTGACAAGGAGTGGATCACGGCCGAGCTCTCTGGATCGTGCGACTTGATTGCTTCGAATAGAGGTGTACGCGGCAAGCTAGCCAATCTGCCGGTTGTAATGCTCCTGCTTTTCTGTCCGGTGCAGCGGAAAGCAGCTGTCGACCACGTGGGCCGGCGTGACAACAGCTCCAGGTACCTTTTGGACAAGCCCATGAGTAGCACAAATTCGAGACAGACGCTTTTCTCAGTCTCGTGGTCGCGAGTAGAAAGTGAGCAAGAGCTTTGACGCACGTTTGCACTTTTCCTCCGGCGTTTGCGGATTTTGCAAGATTGGTGTTCATACATATTTATACAGAGGTTTGGAGTATCTTGTTCATGTCAAACCTAACGAACATCGACGTCTTGTTACATTCACTTCGAGTCCCAGCCCCAAGCTCTCTTGATGCTATCTCCGACTGTCTCTCTACCACGTTCCCTTCTGCTTTCGCGCACCTTCTTCTCTGCTTCATAGTGCTCATGGACGACAGCGGCATACTCTGCGTTTGCTCTTGCCTCGGCAGCCATGAGCTGAATTTCAAGCTCACGCTCAGCATCCTTCTTATCCGCTAGAGATTGTTCAATAGCTTTGCGCTTTTCTCCCGTGTACATGTCCAATCCTTCTCTTGTTTCCTGTGGTTGTGCAACCGGTTGTCGCACTCCCAGGATCTCGGTGGTCGACGTGCTTGTGATGAGCGGCTTGAACTCTGGTGCGGGCAGCTTCTTCTCCTCGGCCTCTTTCATGGCCTTCTCACGATCCAACATTTCGTGATATAGTTTGTCTGCGTGCATTTGGATGCGCTCTTCCTCGTCGACAGTGCGTTGCATGCTCATGTATCCCAGAGCCTTGAGGAAACGCGCCTGCATGGTGTAGCAGCGGTTGAATGCGCGGGTGGGCTCCTTGCAGAGGTACAGCTTTCCCTTGATGCCGCCGTTCTCGAAACACTCGTGCTCGGCCCATTGCTCCATTGCGCAGTTTTCGAGCGCCGCTCGGGCGACTCTGGCTTTGCGGTCGTTGTATGTGTCGATGACATCGGATAGTTGTTCGCTCTCGCTGCGTCCGGCTTGCTCGATTTGTTCTTGCGAACGGTAGTTCTTCCAGAGGTGGGCATATCTGCCATCTTGAAAAAGTGATTGCGGCGGTGCTGCGTTCTCGTCTGTTTGAGACTGTGTGGATTGTGATGGTTGGTCTTCGGTGATGCCAATCTGTGCGCGATATGAAGGAGCCTCTTGTGGTAGTTGTGTGGGTTGCTGCTGCTGTTGCTGTTGTCGCGTCTTGGATTCCTTGTCCAGAAACTCTCGCAGCGACGGGTCCAGATTGTTCAGCGCATCTTTACTGTCGCTGTTGCTTTTGTTTCCCCAAAACCAGCTCATCTTGTCTTGAATGTATTAGTTGTGTGAAAAGGTGCGACGGAGATGGTTTGCGGCCAATGAAGGAAGTTGCCGCACTCGACTGCGTCTCTCTTTCCCCGCCGACCTCCTCCCTCCATACTTGAATCTCAACACTACACGAATATTCTCTATACCGAATTTTGGAGCCATCAATCTGGACTTGCCCGTGATGTTATCTCCTTGTTGGAGACGGTTCAAATTCCATACGTGATGTCAATTCACCGTTCCTAGAGGGCAGAGAAGAAGAAACCGCTAGAGCCTTTTCTCTAGCCGGGGGACCAGCGACATTACCTTCATCTCTTGACTACGACGGTGCTTATCCTAGCCTCCTGCGGGCTTGCAGGTCACCGAGACTCTTACGATATGGAAACTCGAATATTGACGATTTCACCACCGGCGATACATTTTGGACTCTGTTTAGAAACACTGATATCATTCTGATTTCTGCATACTCGCACCAAAGGCTATCTGAAAGAGTGACAAGAATGGTATGTTTAATCACATATACTCCTCCGCAAACGAATGTGAGAGTTGTTGCCGTCTCTTCATTGGTGATCGGGAGTTGAGAGCCCGTCTTACTCGGTTGTCTTCAGTAGAAGGTCCTGCCCTCTACTGGGACTTGTAGGTGGAGCCAATGGCTCCGAACTTGACGTTGCTGAAGGTGACAGCAGCATTGGCCTGTTGAGATTCGACATCGCTGGGCTTACCAGAGGTGGTGGCGCAAGTGCCACGAGCAGCACCGACCTTGTTGGAGCCAACGGGGTAAGTAGAGTCGAGCCAGAGCATGTTGGCGGTGTGGTCATCCCAAACACTGAAGACAAGGGCCATACCAGCATCGAGATCCTTGCCGAAGCCAGCAAGACCACCCTTCTGGGAGAACGAGTCGGGGTCACCGGTGGTAGCCTTTTGCTCCTTGCAGAACTTGTCGGTGATCTGGTTGGTCTTTGTGATGCCCGAAACGTTGGTGTCCGCCTGCTGGATGACCTTGCCGTTCTGGACGTAGATGCGGCGGATGGCGCTGAGAGTGCCAGTGGCGGTGTTGTCTGAGGTGCTGTGGAGTAATTGTCAGCGAAGTGCAACACAAAGGACATTCTCTACACGGCGTACATAAATTGGGTGACTACTGTCATCTTGGACTTGGAGTCAACGGTCTTTCCAGGACCGAAGAAGTTCTGGGCTCCGAATCTGTAGGGGTTGAGGTCACAACCATCCTTGTCGCAGTAGCCGTCGTAGCGAGACTCGCCAGAACCGCAGGTGGTGTTGCCAGTGCAAGGGCCGTTGGTAGAGCAAGGATGGGGAGTGAGGGCAGTGGAGATTGAGTTCTAGAGAAATGGTCAGTCAATTAACCAGGGTGAAGCTGACACGTGTTATGCTTACAGCCTCCCAGATATCCATCTCAGCACAGCATGAACCGCTGTTTCCGGTTCCAGAGTTGGGGTCTCCACTTGCTGGAGTCCATCCTTCAACGTTTGCCTGTTCGGCAGGTCAGCTTGGGGCCTACAAAAGACGAAGAGTTGTCTACTCACCTTGCCGGCAATGAACTTGAGATCTCTTGGGCATTGAGCGTCACAGTAGCCTGTTCCATAAGGAGCTCCAGCCTTGTTGGTGGGGTACTTGGCAAGACCGCCATCGGCATCCATCTTGACAAAGTACAAGGCACCGTTGATACCGCAGCCTGCAAGATGGGTCAGCTGGCAAATACAGGCCAACTTTTCTCATTCAGGAGACTTACCAAGACCGGAGACATCGACGTCAAAGGTGAATTCCTGGTTCTTCAGCTTGAACATCTCGTACTTGTTGCCATTGATCAAGTAGACACGAGAGCCAATGTTGTTTCCCTGCTTGAGCTTCAAGCTGACAGAGTTGCCGCTGGCCTGGATACCGTAGGTACCAGAGTAGTCTGCAAGAGAGAATATGGTAAGTACTTGGAATCCAGGGGCTAAATTCTGTCGACCACTTACCTGCTCCATCAAGAGCGCAGTTGGCAGCACATTGCACGTTGTTGGGGCAAAGTGTCTTGTCAAAGGTGTTGCCGGTGTAGCAGTTGGTGTATCCGCTGGTCGAGTGCAACCATCTCCAGTTTGCGTCGAGCACAATGTTAGTGCTCACTGTCTGACATTGACCTCCAGCGGTACACTTCTGGTAGCTCATGGGAGGGTGGGTCTCAGCAGTCGAGGTGCCAGCCTGCTGTCCGAGAACACCATGGCTCAAAGCCAAGAGGGCCGTCAGAGTAGAGGCAGAGATCATTGTGATGGAGATGAGAGGATTCGATGGTAAGAAGAGAGCTGAAGAGATGTCTGATCTGAGTGTTCCATGGCGGTGGGTTTCTCGTATTTATATTCGAAGCTCCTGTTGTTGCTGATCACTGAACGAGCAGCGCTTCACCTCCTGTCTACCCGAGGAAACCATTACCAAATGCCTTCTCTTCACGCCGGCTGCTGGTAGTAGTCCACTTGAAGCATAGATGACCGTGTCGTCGCTCAGGTTTTCCTCATCAGCGTGCTTGCATACCTGCGAGTCTCCGTATTCGCATGTGTGCTCGCTTGCAGCGTTCCAGGGCAGAGGATGGAAGATGACCAGGTGACTAGGTTCACTGGTTAGTAGAACATCAGATCAATCTATTCGAGGATTTATCCGTTTCGGCTGCGAGAGGGTTCAGAGAAGGTGGTGAAATTAAGGCCTTGCATAAGCTTCCCCTCGTTTGCGTCCCGCCCCGCAAACATGCACCCCGGACGCCTTGGGCACCAATCATCTGAGTGTGATGAGGGCTTGACCTCCGATGTGAAGTACAAAGGAGAAGGTGTCCGATTATATTGACTACGCCGTATGTTGTTGGCTCTATACTAGGTCCAGGCCCCTCAATATGATCCAGCGTAGTAACGGACCGAAGCACCGAGAGTTGATCGTGGGAGAAAACAGGTGCTATGAACGGTGGACATCAAGCCCCTCAGCACACAGTGGCAAAGCCATAGTTACGTCCTTAACATCCAGGAGAAGCCTCGCTTGGATCATGTCTCTCCCATGGCCAATACAATCTATGCAATGGAACTCGAGTGGAAGAGCGGACCGGCTCGCCATTAGTATAGTTCCTGCGGTCTACTGCTACTCGCCACTCATCAGCTACAACGGTATTCTGTCTGTGGATCTTCAAAGGTCCAAATTCTTCCAGTCGAGCCCTATCACAATGACCTCCTCCTTTTGATCACTTCACCCCTGCCCTGTTTCTCCGCCAATTGTTTAGAGCCTCGACGGATCATCACCGCGCCATTGACCTTCCGTCGAAGTGTAAAAAAACTCGCGAAAATCAGGGCTCAGTTTCTAGCTGTGGATGAAACGTGGCTGCATCTCGTGTGTCACCTTGTCCATGCGGCCGTACCCATGACAAGTCATGCGAAGTCTTGCATGCATACCAAGAACCATGCTTATATCAATAAGCGGGGTATGCAGTGGGTACCTAACAGGCTTGTCGATCACTCAGACTTCACTCTCTCCCCGTTTCAAGGGTCTATAATGCATGTAGCTGTGAAAAATGCATAGTAGTTTCGAGCAATGGATGCCCTCAATTGGGAAGCGACGTCACGTCGGATCTCTTTGGATGCATTTCGATTTCGTAAACGACCATGCGTTTCCAGAGTAGAAATACTACTCAATATCTTTATGGGAGGAGTATGAGGGTCATAAAATTGGCATATGTCGAAGTCCAAGCCCTGCATGCTAGAAAGTTCTCGGCTGGAAAAATACTCCGGTTTCAACTAAAAGCATGACCCTTGGATACAACGATGCATGATCACAGTCCTACACCGGCACTGCACATCGATTGATTTCTGGCGAGATTCTCTTATCTCATGGCGGCAGAAGAAAACACAGCTTGGGGTGTCACTTGAAAGATATTGGAACGTCCTGAACCTCACACTTGCTCAGGCTGGATCTGGAGATTGAATGGATTGGCTGTTATTCGACTGCAGAAAGAGGCGAAAGCAAGAAACAAGATATGAGAGGGCAATTGTGAGAAGGACAGACAATTAGATGACCAATAGCGAGCGAACGTGTTTTGAGAACGAAAAAAAAAACGAATCTCTCCTCTTCTCTGTAACAGTGACCTGGCTCTCTCCCCATCCTGCTCTCGATCCATATGCAGGCACACAGACTGCTATGGAGACGTACAGCGTTTCCGGCGAACAAAAAGCATACGTAGAGAGTGTGTTGACACCGGAGATCCAAGCTCACAACGCAGGGTTAGCGTTCTTGAGCAACTGCTCGAAATAAGCCTGGAACCAAGTGCCCGCTTCAGGAGCAGGCTTGAGAGCATCAGCGTAGCCACAATGGGAATCATATCTAGGAGAAGTAGAGTCCGAGGTTCCGTCAGATTCGCCGCCGGGCTTGACCCATACAATTGCATCGACCAGCGCATCGCCAGTGTTTGTGGTCGGACGGGTACCGAAACCAGTGTTGATTACGTTGCACCACTAAAAGTAAGGGTACAGTTAGCATGTCTTTTATGTAAAGGCAATAAAGGTGCAGACGAAAGTCGAAGAGACAACTGATGGCTCTTGACCTGTACTATCTGTACACTCACTTTACGTACGTCTGCAAGGGCCAATTGAGATGTAGGCTGAACACCTGAGCGGCCTTGGTCAATGATGAAATGTGCTGGGAAGCCTTGGGCTGTCAGGAGAGGAGCAAGAGCATTGACGTAACGCTGTTCGTCGAAGTCTAGTTTGGAGCACAGTAAGCATTTCTTTTCTTCCAATCACGATGGATGATCACATACTAGGGTTGCTCTCTGTGTACGAGGGAGCTGCGTCGAGGTGGAAGGCGTTGTAGTTGGAGACGTCCGTGGCAATTCCACGAACAGCCTTGGGCTTTCCTGCGGCTGTATAGATGCTTGCAAAGAGGTCAGCAGCAGGGCCGATGTTAGCTGGCCAGCCTAACCATCCTCCGTGGCCTCCGTCTAGGTACATGGCGACGTTGTTGAAGTTGAGAGTCTTGATTGCGTATTCGACACCACCTGATCAAGTCAGCTTCACGTTTGTCAACAGGTATCTGTTCAAACGTACTGATGTAGGCATCGTGGGCTTCCTGGCATTTGGCGACGTTCGAGTTGGTGACCAAGTTGCCAAGACTGTCGGGTTCGATAACAAGAGCGACCTTAGTCGAGGAGTGCTTCTTGAGGATAGCAGCGATCGAGTCGATGTATGCCTTGTACTTGGTGAGACCATCCTTGGCGACGGTCAACTCTCCGTTGGAAGCAAGGGCGGCACAATCACGGTTGGGCAGGTCATAAACCACAAATGCTCCAATGATCTCGGGACTTGCACCAGCAGCATTCTGCTTCTCGATGTCCGCGAGATAGGTGTCCATAGTAGGTACCTTAGCGGCGGTGTCACTGGTACCATCAGTACGATTCGAGTTCAGGCTTCGCTGAAGAGACTTACAGCCAGACAAAGGTTCCAATCTTTGCAACTGCACTAGCCTTAGCTCTGAGACTGCTTGGAAGAGCTGGAATGGCAGCAGCAATCTCAGAGGCGTAGTAGGGGTTCGCGTAGATCTGTCTACCAGCGAAAATGTTCCCAGCAACATTGGTGGAACCTGGGGCCGAGGTGGTGGGCGTAGTAGCAGTTCCTGTACGGGACGTGATCAAAGTCGTGCCTGCACCAGAGGTCGTAGTGGTGGTTCTTGCAGAGGTCGTGACTGGCTTGGTCGAGGTAGTAGCTGGTGCAGCTGTGCCAGAAACACACTGGAAGTAGTCTGGAGAACAGTCAATGCTTGATCAACCTGGTAGGGACCTCACAATTCTTACAAGGGTTGACGGTGGAGCAGGACAAGCCCGAATCACAAGTGCCACTGCCAGACCAGTTTTGACCGCCGCACTGTCCATAAATGGAGATGCCGAGTGCGGATGGAATGAATGCAAGCAGAAGAGCGGGAATCATCTTTGTAGACTGTGATAAAGATTGTCCTTGATGTTACCTACCAGCGCTTCGATGGGTCTTTATAGCGTTTCCGCTCTCAATCGAACACGTCAAGGAATGGATAAAATGGAGTCAACACTGCTCGTACATCCGAATGTCTACATCCAAGCGAAGTGGTCTAGAACTTATCCGAAAGATATTGTGAACTTGTTTGTCGAGCGTGCATACTAGCGAAGCTTGATCCCATGCAACTCATGGATGCATCCAAGCCTCTGGCTTCTCGTTCAGCAGTTCAAAACATTTAGCCGCTGGTGGGAGCGTGCAGGAGCGTCAAGGCGTGCTCCCATGGCGCTGGCAAGGGACCTTTGTTCTTCCTACTCTTATGTGTTCTAGAGGCTCTAACAGACTCACCTTTGGCACGTCGCTAGGAGACTCCGAAGGGCGATCTCCAAGGCGCGGTGCAGCAGAGCAGGAACGGTGCATGCAGACAATGTGCTCGGTTAAGCATTTGTAACCTCTCTAAACTCAGGCTATACTTTCAGTGAGGCTCAAGAACAAAATCGGACGTCGACATGCAGGATGCTGCAGTCAAGAAATTACGGGGTTGCGGGGGTGTGTTTGAGCCTTCGAAGTTTGACGAGATGAAGTCCAAGATGCACAAAGATGGCATGAATACCGACGGGAAGACTTCGGTATTTGTGGCTGTCGGCTGGGAGCGGATCAGATTAATTATACCACTCCATCACTTGACGATTTCCCACGAATGGCAGTATGCTGGACAGGTTCATCTTCGCGACAGATGGCCTAGTCATTCTCGAGAAGAAGGACACCTCGGCCACAGTCTGTACTACGCCAGCTGACAAGGTGTTGCGCCATGCTCCGGCAAACCCATCGTTTCATATATTGATCTCGAAGTCAATAGGCAGCGACAGATGAATGTTACGTCCGTACTCTGTGTATGGACATGTAATAGATGAACCCTTCGTCTCCACGGCCCGCCAAGCCGATATCCAGGTATCGTTTGGCTAAAATCCATCGCCATAAGGTCAGACTCCAAGCATTGCTCAATTAAGAGAAAAAGTCGTGCGGCAGAGTAGCCAAATATGAGGTTGCGATGGAGGTGAAAGCTTTTTCAAATAGCAGTCTGCAGGGAGTACAGATGGCTGGCTCGCGGAGCGTGGCATTGGCTTCTGTAAGAATGAGGTAGCAGATGCTCTAACGATATCTTCAAACCTCTGACAACTCCTTGTCCTTCACGACTTTGGGTCCCTCAATTTTCTTGATCTTTCTTCCCTCCCACCAGCACATCAAACCACCAATCATGCTTACTGCGCATCCTAGACCAATAAACAGGCCCGCTCCCCATGTTGGACGGTCAATGCGGTTGTAGGCCCACATCATGTACGCCATTCCGACTTGAAAAAGCGTGTTCAACACCATCATCCATACCACAAAATCCATCTTCCACGACGCTGTAGGAGGTGCACTCTCTCCCGAGAACGTTTTTCGTCGGATCAGTGTCGGATCCACGCCGGGCTCTTCGTGTTCTAGCAGATCGCCTTCTCCTAGACGGAACCAGCTCACATTCCTCGCAGCCAGTCTTCTGATGGCTTGGGAACTTCTCTCCGATTGACGCCCAAAGCGCCACACGCATAGCCACCACAGGTCTCTAAACCTCCAAGGTGCAAGTCCCCAAGCCGTTAAGCAGAATAGCGCGTTCAAGATTTGTGAGTCAATCTCAATCCAGATTTTGCGAGGCGAGGAGTCTGCGTCGCCGCCATCGGGATGGTTCATGGCGGGTGCAGCCTTGAGGATCAAGAAGAAGAGCATAGCGCCCCAAGCCACAACATTCAGGCCGTACAATGTGATTAGAAATCCAGTTGGTGTTTTGAAAAAACGCCAAAAAGCGATGAGGCCGGCGATGATGGTCTGTTTCCATGTCTTGGGCGTCGCTGAATCTGTTGTAGAATCGGTGGAGCTTTCGATGAGTGGCTCCAACGATTTCTTGTCAGGAGTAGCCAAAGATGACTCGGGCGAGATGTTTGGCAATGTCATTGCTCGTTCGTTGTCGCCAGGTTTTGGAGTCGCAAGTCTCGTCGCAAGATGTCCATCCGTGTCGAAATCGATGTTGTTCCCGCGCAGATCGGTAAGATTTGGTGCATGTGCAATGGCACTTCCTGTCGCCGCCCACATACCAGGCTGTGGATCATAGCTCAGAATTTTATTCGTGGTGCTAACTGACGCTGCGCGTATGCGTCCAAGCTGCAAAGGCAGAGACGATCGTCTAGGCAAGGCGCCAGGCTGGGGCGATGGTTGTGTCATGATAGCAATGTTGTGGTGTTGATGATGGAGGACGATGAAGGAAAGATGCACCTACCTATATTCTCACATTGAGAATGGCAGTCACACCTGTCGTTGATTCAGCCAAGCCGAGGCGCGTGTACAAGGCCAATCAGCAATTACGATGGTCGAAAAGTCAACCCAAGTGAGGAGCGTTGGAAGGCTTGATCGCATGCGCCTCGGAAGGGCTGGAGCCTGGAAACGAGAATACGCGATACAGCCTGTACGCAGAGTGGCTGAGACGACGAGGCATTGTAGCTGGCGGGGTTCTCTCATATTCTCTCCCTTTTGCATGCGCTGGAACCGGAGCTGTGAAAGATGAAAGAGGCTCATTTGGCTTACTCTTTCACCTAGTAGTCCTGGTGGGCGGGCACTTGAAAAAGGTTTGTAGCGTCTTCGGTCATTCGACGTCAATACTGTAGATTGGCACCACAAGCGATGACTAGTGTTACAACAGGTTGCAGAGTTGACAAAGAGCATTTCCGTTTCGCCCGCGACACGGTCTACAGTACTCGTGTCAAAACAATCGAAGTGGACAGAAACAATTGGTCGTGGATGGACGAGCATCACCGGAAGGTGGTCGGGCGCGATCGGCGGCGTCACCAGCTCGAGGGCGACTTTCTTGGCAGCCAAAAATCTCCAGAGAGTCATCATCATAAGACTCTCTTGTACAATTCACTTGATTGACTATTTGTCTCTTGACCACAATCTCTTCCAGTCGCCACATCATACCTTTCAACATGAGTTTCAGATTCCTCGCTAGATCCGCCAGGCCTCTCTCGCAAGCCGTCGAGAGCAGAGTACCTTTCTCATCCAGAGCTGTTCAGCAGGGTCGCGCCATCGCTGCCGTGCGAAGCTACTCGACTGCTCCCGAGACTGGCGCCAAAGAGAGCAACGCTGCAGCTGAGAACGCAGACAAGGCTGCCGAAGCCACCAAGGAGGACCCTGTCCAGAAGGAGCTCGAGGCCAAGAAGAAGGAGGTCGCCGATGTCACGGTCAGTTGGCGCATACATGCACACAGTTGAACCAAGGAACAGCAGTGCTGAGACAATCAATTTCAGGACAAGTGGAAGCGTCAGATCGCCGAATACCGCAACTTGCAAGAGCAGACCAAGCGTGAGGTCCGCGCAGCCAAGGATTTTGCCCTCCAGAGTTTCTCCAGAGACCTGCTCGACAGCATTGACAACCTCGACCGTGCCCTCTCGGTTGTTCCCAAGGAGAAGCTTGACGGCAGCAACAAGGACCTTCTCGACCTTCACTCTGGTCTCAAGATGACCGAGACTATCCTCATGAACACACTCAAGAAGCACGGCCTCGAGAGATTCGACCCCAGCGCTGAGAGCGACAAGTTCGATCCCAACATGCACGAGGCCACATTCCAGACACCCCAGCCTGACAAGGAGGACGGCACCGTCTTCTTCTGCCAGTCCAAGGGCTTCAAGCTCAACGGCAGAGTCATCAGAGTGAGTACATGCAATAGCAGACTACGAAGAGGAATACTGACAAATCCTGTAGCCCGCCAAGGTTGGTGTTGTCAGAAACTCATGAACACGATACTACGAACGAACACGCATGTTATTTTGATGCATATGGAGGAAGACAAAAGTAATTCAAAACCGGGTTTTGTATTTTTGTGCAAAAGCAAGCATGTTGGCAATATATGGCTGGACGGACGATGGGTATGGCGTTCAGGTAGACTGGATACATTCCCCTCTTTTGACGGATCAGCGAGGTCTGTCGTGTAACAACACTGTATATATAGATGGTCTGTATGATGAGAAAGAGCAGATGATGGAAGAGCTAAATTGAGGCACGTGAGGTAGTTCTTCTGAGCGTGCTGAACATTTGACGCCTAGAGTAGACGATCAGGTGTCACTATAGCTTACAATCTAGCACAACATCTTCGAGATACCGTAGGTCGCATCGGGAGCGAGTCTCTTCGTTTCGTTGCTGATATACTCAGTACTGCTGTGCAGAAACATGGTCCGCGCTTTCAAGAAGAAGAAACTCCGGCTTCGGCCATCTTTGCCGGCGATCTTGAGATCCTCGGCCACTGGACTAACAAACCACGAAAGGGGAGTTGTTCCTCGCCTGTTCATTTCAGGAGCAGACATAAGATCGAGAAAGGGCTCGGTGTGTAATCGTCCGTATGAGAAGATGGGTGATGACGAAAAATAATCGGCAGTGACAGCCTCGGCACGTGAAGGCAGATGTGCAACGAGCTCGGTGCGATGGAGGTTTTGAGAGCTGGGGAAGGTGCAGTGGGCAACTGGGGAAGGTCTGTGACGCGGGCGGCCTCTCGCACCGTTGACTCACTTTCCACCCATTTGTTGCTCCCACACAACTCACGACTGTGACTCGGAATTGTCCTTCCTCTGCTGAGCCCTCGCCAGCACGTAGCCTGAGCTCGCGAGCTTGTCAACCCCCCGAGGACTTCTGGCCGCAAGGCCTCGACAAGCCCAGCCATGTCGTGGAAAAAGTCGACCGAGCTCATGGACACGATTCGCCATTATGCAAACTTCCCTGCTACCGGCGTGAGTCTGCGCCAGATGGTCCAGTTCGGCGAGAGGCCGTCCGTCGGTATGTGAGACGAGCCCACCCAGACCTGCCCCTCACTGACGACATCCTCAGGCACCCTATTCCGAGCCTCCCAATTCATGTCCGAAGAGCTGCCTATACGTTTGGCACATCGCGTCCAGGAACTCCAAGAGCTGCCCGACGGCCTGGGCGACATGCCCTCGATTGGCCGAGTACGAGACTGGTATGCCCAGTCCTTTGAGGAAATCACCACTCTTCCGAAGCCAACCCTCTCGTCCGAGATCCGCGAACGTCTCTTGAAACCGCAAAACGGCAAGAACTCACGCATCTTGAGCGAGGCCACCAGAAACCCCAGCGTCCACCAGGGCCAGTACCGCTCTCAGCTCCACCACAACAACGACAATGCCGAGAGGAAGAATTCCCTCAAACGTTATTACAGCGCCGGTGACGACACGAATGAATGGCCGCCAGAGTTGAACGACTACAACACTCGGTTTTCAAAAACACTCGAGAAGATCAAGCGCCGTCACGATAGTGTCGTGACCACTGTCGCACAAGGCATTCTCGAGTACAAGCGCAAGCGTCAACGAATGCAGATTGATCATAATATCCAGGCTTTCCTCGACCGCTTCTACATGTCCCGTATCGGTATCCGCATGCTCATCGGACAACACATCGCTTTGACCGATCAAAGAGCTCATTCGGACCCGAACTATGTCGGAATAATTTGTACAAAGACAAACGTGCGTGATTTGGCTCAAGAAGCCATCGAGAACGCACGTTTCGTCTGCGAGGACCACTACGGTCTTTTCGATGCGCCCAAGGTCCAGCTCGTCTGCAACCCCGATCTCAACTTCATGTACGTTCCAGGCCATCTGTCGCACATGCTTTTCGAGACCCTCAAAAACTCTCTCCGTGCCGTCGTCGAGACCCACGGTCAAGACAAGGAAGACTTCCCTGTCACAAAAGTCGTCGTGGCAGAAGGAAAAGAAGACATCACTATCAAGATCTCAGACGAAGGCGGCGGTATCCCAAGAAGCGCCATTCCACTCGTCTGGACCTACATGTACACCACTGTCGACCAAACGCCTACTCTTGACCCTGATTTTAACAAGAGCGACTTCAAAGCTCCGATGGCAGGTTTCGGTTATGGACTGCCCATCTCGAGGTTATACGCTCGGTACTTTGGTGGAGATCTGAAGCTGATCAGTATGGAAGGGTAAGTGCCAAGTACTATCTTGCGACATGCAACTATTCGCTAACACGACGTTCAGCTACGGTACTGACGTATATCTCCACCTAAATCGCCTGTCTTCCTCTTCGGAGCCACTCCAGTGACAACGACCAGTCATGAGGGATGAATGGTTTCAGCCAGTCATCGACAGACCGATGGTTGACGAAGGCTCACCATCAGATTTCCCATCCCAAGGATTGACGCGCCAGCCACAGAGAGCCCCTTTAAAGAAGCCCTCTATGCAGAACATAAGTCTGGCCATGGCATCTCGCGCGATGAAATTGAAGCGTGTTGCAACTCGTGAAGTTAGCGAACGACGACAGGTCGGAGACGCTGAAGAGATGGTCAATGGTCCTCAAGACAACGCCTCGCCCTGGTGGAAACATGTTAGTATGGAAGAGGGTATGTGAGAACTCATACTACCTCATCGTTACATGTTCAGAGAAGCGCTTGTGCTGCACCTCATGGTTTTCTATGTTCTCCTTTTCTCTTTCTCTTGTTCTTACGACGATGCATGGCATTAGGCGTTTTCGGTGGATTATGTTGTAACAATTGGAGATGATGTATATTCCAGTCTCTTTCTCATACCGACTGTACTATTGTGTAACTGTGCTTAATTGGAAATGTATATCGGCGATCACTTCAGTTGTGACCATAGTAATGCATCTGACCGAGTCGTGAAAGCAGCCTCTCCGGCCCCACGAATTTGTTTGCGACGCGTCTTCCACGAGCTCATGTCCACCAACCGTCAATAAGCCATCGCAATTCCTTAATACAATAACACAAACTACCGGTTCGGTAGCCTCCAACAAAAAGAAGATCCATCGTCGGCGTAGACTTCATACACAACAAGGCATAAAACGAAGCAATGACAACACAAACATGGCCCTCAGTCACGCCAGTGCACATATCAAAAAACATTTCTATATCATCAACATTGACGCCGGACGCCAACAACCCACTTCCGCAACTCTTACACACCCCATCCGGCCTAGCAATCCTCGAACTACAAGGGACCATAAACTTTCCCACAGTCACTGCACCCGAAGGATCATCTCCTCCGGACACCAACGCCTCTACAGAAGTCGGTCGCTTGGCATTTCCTCACTACACAGAAGGCGTCTCGGATCCAAATGGCGGAGCATGGATGAAAAGGGTGTACTTCTACATTGGCAGGCATCAACGCATGACCGGTGAGATCAAGAAGCTCGGCAAGCCTGTGGCAGTGTTGAGGAAAGCGGAAGGCAAGGAAGACGGCTCGGTTGAAGTGGTAGAGATTGTGAGGTACAAGATTCTGTTTGGTAGTCGACCGGAACCTGTCAGCGAGGAGTGAAAGGATTCGAAGGAAGAGAGAGATGCTCTGGGTGGGCACGACGCAGTCTTTGCAGGATTCAATGCGGATGCACATAGCAAAGAATTCTGCTTAAGTTGATGTGAGATGACGAGTCTTACGGAAAGCTGCTGCAGATGGTTGACCATGGACATGGACATCAAACCTCAAGACTCGTGCCTCTAGCGGATCTAGCTTGGGAGACCAGCCAGGCGATATCAAAAAGTGAAGTCGTTTTTGTCGGCTGGAACACCCGGGCCAATCACCAAGTTTCATGTATTTGTGCACTTCGAGGACGGAATAATGCTACTGATTCTTTATAACATCAATCGGAATTCATTGCCGTCATTGTGAGATCTAGACACTCCGTACAGTAAGCACTACAATCAAGCGTTCGCAGGTGATGCTTATGTTATCGCGCATGCTCAGCAAAGCTCGGCCAAATGTGTGGCCGACGATGTCTCGACATTCTCTGCCGCGACGCATGAGTTAGTGCTAGGAGAGTAGCAGTGCTCACCCAGCAAATGAGTGGTCGGCGTCGTCATCTCGCAGACTCCAATAGCAAGGTGCGAAAAACACATGAACATGCGATATTATGCAACACGGTCGCATTGTTGCCGCTAGGGCTCGTCACAACCGAGGGAGTCGGGGATGCAACAACGAGCCCGAGTTTGCCGATCTTTTTGACACTACGTGCAGGGCGGCAGAACATGGCCGTTGCGGGTCGCGCCTGTCAAACGAGCAAACTTCCTCATGTCAAGGTTCTACGAGACGAACTCACTAGGATGTCTCTGGACATTCGTCTGGCCGTCGGATCATATCACCGCCATGACGCCGTGCCGAGCCTAGAATCGTGCAGTCTTGTGATGATTTTCATCGACTGTCCGATGCATATACGAACCATGTCAGAAGATGAGGTGGTATTTGTACGACCCGCCTACAATAGCGCTTACCGGTCGTGATCATCAGCATTGGCTCCCTTGTAGTCGGCAACCGGCACCAATACGTGATGCCTTACGAGTGTAACTATAAAGTGTTACTTCATCTTCCTGCTGATCAGTCTTGTTCTCTTGTTTGTTCATCATTCTGCACCTAACACCAGACACCGACTCCGCAATTGATGTCATGGAGACTCCAGCCCACTCTCATGCTCTGACCATCGTCAGTAGTTTTGCTGCTCTGGTGATGCCTAGTTTCTCTACCGACAACCACCAAAACTGACAAACTCCAGTACTTCGCATATCAGTTGCTTAACGTCATATACACTATATTCTTCCATCCATTGAGCAATGTTCCTGGTCCTTGGTATCTTGCTGCCTCGCGCATCCCGTACATACGCCACAGTCTGAATGGTACCCTGTTATCGTGGATGCAAGAACTACACGAGAAGTATGGTGAGATCGTTAGATACAGCCCAAACGAGGTAAGCACTTGACAACTACAGCTGTCCAAAACGATCTCGATTGTCTGCATTCTTCACGAGACAAGCCAGGCTGATATCTGGCATAGGTGTCTGTGATCTCGGGTAAAGAACAAAATCCGTGGCAGGAGATTTACGGCTTTCGCACTGGCAAACAGAAGCACACCGGAAGTTTTGAGAAGGACCCTGCCTGGTACCCTACACCGATGGGTGGAGTTCCTCACCTCATTGCCGCCCCAGGAGATAACCACGGCCGGCAACGACGTGTCATCAGTCACGCATTCTCTGACAAAGCCCTTAGAGAACAAGAAGGCTTGCTCCAATCTTACGTCGATCTTCTCATCTCGAGATTTCGCGACATCTCAGACCATTGCCCGGACTACGCTTCGGGTGGTGACGGATGGGACTCTACCGGCAAGATCGAGCTTTGCAAATGGTACAATGGCTTCACATTCGATGTCATCACCGATCTGAGCTTCGGGCATCCTTTTGGTTCTTTGGCGGACATGAAACAACATCTCTGGGTCAGCAACATCCTCGAAAGTCTCAAAGCTGTGAAGTTCGCCTACGTCACGTACTACTTTCCGATCGTCAGGAATATGGGCTCCTTGATTATCAACAAATCGCAGATCCAAAAACGTGCTGAGCTTTTCCAGTTGGTCAAAGCAAAGACTGCAGACAGAGTCGCTGCGGAAACACAACGACCAGATTTCATATCTTCCATCTTGCAAAACTCGGAAGGTGAGGGCAAGAAAGGTGAGGGCCTTCGCAAAGGCGAGCTTGAGAGTAACCTTGGTATATTCCTCGTGGCTGGTACGGAAACAACAGCGACAACATTGTCTATCGGCAGCTATCTTCTGCTCGAACATCCGGCTGTGATGGACAAACTCAAGCATGAGATCCGAAGTCGCTATAAGAGCAATGGCGAGATCACTGTCGATTCTCTTGTCCACCTTGAATACCTGAACGCCTTCATTCACGAGATCTTGCGTTGCTATCCTCCTGTTCCTGCGGGCTTCCTCAGAAAGGTACCGGAGACAGGTGCGGATGTTGCTGGAGTACATTTTTCAGGCAAGGGCAACGTGAGTCCTTCGTCATCTAGTTTCTTTGTCGTCATTTATCACTTACATGGAATTCAGGCCTCAATCTCTGTCAGCCAATACGTCGCCAATCGCTCTGCTCTCAACTTCGCCGAGCCAACGCGATTTGCTCCAGAGCGTTGGCTTTCTAAACCCCCACAAAAATTCGCCAACGACAATCTCGCGATTGTGCAACCTTTCTCTTTCGGGCCTAGAAACTGCTTGGGCAAGAACCTCGCATACGCAGAGCTTCGCTTGGTGTTTGCGAAAATGTTGTTCAACTTCGACATTGAGCTGGATCCAAGAAGCGCTGGATGGGAGAAGAGACTTGAGCATCACACTCTGTGGTACAGACCTGATCTGTGGGTGAAGTTGACGGCGGTCACAGAATGAACGAGACCATGAGTGTATCGGCATCTGGTCGATATCGATGAGGAACGGAATGTCATGAAATCTTTGTTATCAAGGACATCCTTATGTTGTCACAAACCCCTCTCCGTTTGCAAGACCATGTGAGACAGAGAGCTATACAATTGCACAACAAGTTCGAGAAACAGAGCATTATCCACAGAGATGCGGTGAATCTTGAGCTCTCCTTGGATTTGTCTTTACGTTGACAGATACTATGCCTTTCTATAGTGACTACTCCGTGGACCTTTGTAGAGGAAGGACACGAGATGCGCACTTGCATCCCAGTTCCTTGACGAATTGACATTGTGGAAGGTGAGGTCATAAATTGTATTGCATGTGATCGTTTCTAAGTATGCAAAATCATGGTCCATGCTTCCATCGACAGCATGACACGCGGTTCAGGAAGTGTTTGCTTCCCCAAGCTGTAGTTCCACACTCTCACTGCTGATGTTCTCGTTGATATGACTGTCACCGATCATGTCCGAGAGCTCTTCGTCCGTGATCTGCGATGCTGGTTTCGCCCACACAGCTTTCCACGCACCTTGCGTCTTGATGCGATAGACTTTTCCGTCCTTTGGAATCCAGGGAAACGAGAGGTTGACTTCTCTGCTGGCAGTCGACTGAGGAGAGACTTCTACTACTGCATCGCGGGGAGGAGGGAGCTTTCTGTTGACCTTCATCTGCGGCCCCGGTACTGCCTCTCCGGTCTCGGCATCTTCCAGCGTCAGAGCTCCGATGTTCAGAGCCTGTTCGTCCAGAGGGGTGTTCCAGGTGAGCAACGAGAATGTGTGTTTCGGGCTCTTATTCTCGATGGTGACTTTGAGGACAGATGGAGACGAGCCAGAGGACAGTTGGATCTTGAGATCGGACGAAGACATGTTGTAGGAGGTTGGGGTGTTGTATCTGTATATGGCGGCGAGGGAAACAAGGCAAAGTAAAGACACGAAAACTCTCTGCACTGCCATGGGTGGTAGATGCCAAAGCAACGATGTGAGTTGTTAGTTGCTGGAGCTATATCATGTGAGTTGTCCTCTAATCAACAAGGCGTCAACATGCGGTCGGTCAGGAACGGAAGGTCGCATCGCTCAAGTGCGATAAAGTGTATGCATTATCTGCCCCTCGTCAACGACAATATAGGCGCATAGAACATGAAACTTGAGAGCTAGGAGAGTCGCGACACGAAGTGGAGCTTCGCGAGGCTTGGCACTTGCGTGCCTTCCTGTTCTGGCTGCCAAGTTCTTGGCCATCCTGCGACTACTACAACTCGAGGCTCGATCAACGGTCTTCTGGTATATCGAAGCAACCAGCCCTCTCGTACAGCTGTACAACCCACGCGATACGGACGCAGCAGCAGCAGCAGCCTCGGGATTATCACAACCTCGGCGTTGAGAACTCGCCAACTGTCACAGGACAGGTTTCGGGTGCGCTCAGCAATATACGCTCTCGACCCAAACGCCATCTTGTCTTGTGAATGGAGATGCCATTGACTATTCCATGAGCATCGATCTCACTATACGATACCATACAGATCACATACACCCACACCGCTGCTTATCTGGTCTGAGGATCTTCCTACAAGAACAAAGGCTTTTATAGAAGGCAACAATTCAACATTCGACTTCGATGACTCGGCTAAAAGAATATGGAAGTGGTCAAGACCTGCCGTCAAGTAGACGACAACAAGTGAACCCTGGTTTAAGCTTTAGCTTGTACTGCGCTCAGACGACATCAAACGAGGCTAATGCTCCTATATCTTTACGACCGAGAACATCGACCAATCGCTGTAGTTTCTTTGGATGTGCCACTTGATGCTAGGAAGTGCCAAATGATCCAGCAGATAATCTAACCAATCCGGCCGTGAGACATAGCATCGGGTACATCTCCTTGTAGTAAAACTTTCCACAGATGAAGCCAGATCACCACGCAGTAACCTTTCCCCTCACATGGCCATGCAGGTCCTACCGCTCATCACCATTCTACCGACCACATACCCTCTAGTTTGCATGTCGATATCGTGCCCAAGCTATATTCGCCGTTTCTTAATATGCCCAAGCGGCCAATAACATGAACTCTACTAATCTACTACAGCTACAGCATGTATCGAGGAGGTCGCCTATGGCAGATAGCTAAGATGAGAACATCGGGAAGGTCATCATGGTCTTCGACGTCTTCACTGGGCGTAACAGGATACAAATACGTGTAGGTCCCTCGCACAAAACATCTCATCACAACATCACTTCAACCTTCGTTCCACCTTCCTTCGTTTCTCACACAATCCCCCAAGACTTTCCGCAGCCTACAACCCTTTTGTATCCAATCATGAAGATCACTCTTGCCCAGTTCCTTGCATTGGCAGCTACCGCCAACTGCGCTGCAATCAACCTCGAGACTAGAGCCACTCCCCTCGATGTCAAGCTTACTTCTCTTGGAAACTCCAAGGTCAAGGCCGAGATCACCAACAACGGCGATGCCAGCTACAACCTTTTCTACAAGGGTACTTTCCTCGACACCGAGGCTCCCGTTGACAAATTCCATGTCTCTACCGCCGGTAAGTCGTTCTCAGCACTTCTCTCCTTGATGACATAGGTACTGATGATTTGTTGCAGAATCCAAGGCTCCTTTCACTGGTATTCTGCAGCGCCTGGCTTACACTCAGCTGAGCGAGGACGTCTTCAAGCCCATCATGGCCGGTCAGACAATTGAGGTCGAGGTCGAACTTGCCGAGCTTTACCAGCTCTCCTCCAGCGGAAAGTACGATGTTCTCGCAGCTGGTGCCATCCCATATGCTGAGCTCAACTCTACCGCTCTGACTGGAAGTGCCCTTGCCTTCACCAGCAACACACTCTCCGTGGACGTTGATGCCGCCGAAGCAGCCAAGGTCGAGAGCGCTGTCAGCAAGCTCTCGAAGCGCACCACCATCCAGAGTGATTGCACCGGTACTCGCCTCACCGCTGTTCGCTCCGCCCTCAGTAACTGCCAGAAGTTGGCCACCGCTGCTGCCACTGCTGCCACCTCCGGCTCTGCTAGCAAGTTCCAGGAGTACTTCAAGACCACTTCGTCCAGCGTCCGCAGCACTGTTGCCGCACGCCTGAGAGCCGTTGCTTCCGACTGTGGCTCGACCACCGGCGGCAAGACCCGTACTTACTGCACTGACATCTACGGCGGATGCTCGTCTGGTGTCCTTGCTTACACCCTCCCCTCAAACAACTACATCGCTTACTGCCCTCTCTTCTTCAGCGACCTCCCTGGACTTACTGGTCAGTGCCACGCTCAGGACCAGGCCACCACCGCCTTGCACGAGGAGACCCACGCCCCTGGCGTTTACAGCCCCGGTACTGAGGACAACGGCTACGGCTACAGCGCTGCCACTCGTCTCTCCAGCTCTGCTGCAGTCCTCAATGCTGATTCGTATGCCCTCTACGCCAACGCCATCTACTCTGGATGCTAGATCAGCAAGCTTGGCCGCCATCTCATGAGATTTCGCGCGTAGTGTTCATCCTCTGTCTGTGGATCCACGCTGGCTCTGTTCAACACAGCGTTGTCCAGTCTGGCCTCAGCCGAGGATCTGATACAGGTGCGACTATTTACTCTGGAAAAGCGAGACCCTGATTACGGGTGTGACGATTTCATTCTTAGCATGCATGTTTCTTTATCTATCATTGCAATATCCATCTGTTTTACCTCATCTTCTTCGTTGCCATACAATCTGTTTCGTGACTGCCAGACTGAGCTGTAGATTGCTGCAAAACAAGTGCTCCTACACATCCTCCCCCTATGCAAGATATGGTCACGCAGGTGGCTATAGAAATGCGCAGTCTTTTCAGTAATTGGGGAGCATCCAAAGAGAGTCGATATATTCTGGGCTCTCTGCGTACTTTGCCATTCCCGCCTATGTGTTGTCGTGAGAGCGGATCGACAGAGTTCAGCACATGATGTAGATGGATGATGTAAAACAACGGAACTGTTTCAATAAGAAGTGTGATGGCTTGGAACTCGGAAGCAAAAGAGAATGCAAAACATACAGCAGCAGGGATTCCCACGTGGTCACCCACCGTAGTACTAATCTGCCGTTCAACTGCTTATGTATGGCAGAGCGGACGGGATGCCCAGTTTTCAGCTGACTGTGGCCGTATGTGCTTAGACCCAATGATGTATTGGTTATAACCCTATTCTTTTTGCAGCTCTATGCTGCGCCCAGCCGCTTGGACCCTAGATCCCATCACCGGAGACCTTGACGTTCGTGGATTTCGTGGTCGGCTCGCCAGTATCTGATGTCCGATGAATCTTCCAGCGTCAGTGAGACTAGGAGTAAAGTCGTTGCGATCAACCTCGTAGATCAACACGAATACGATGCGACAAAGTCCTAGCCTCACCGTATGTCAAACATTATGGATCTTCTGTCTTCATCCAGCGTCTCCCCTATAGCAAGGCACAATGTTCCTTATACTATAGATGGAGCCAACGAGAGCCGAGAGGATATTCTTCTTGAAAAGATACTCTCTGGTTTTCTCAGAACTATCGTGCATTCTCATAGCAGGAAGTCTCAGATATCTTTGCATACGAGAAGGGGGCTCAAGACGACAAGGTTCGGACCCCTCGACGCGTGTCTGTGCAGTTTCTCCGCAAATATGGATGCCTGTTTCACATGCTTCCAGGAGACACGCAGGTGCAGAGTCGTATTCAACTCTTCAAATGTCCAGAATCTTCTTCATGCATCGCCCCATGCTTTTGACGTGTTCGCTATGCGAGCTTTATCGCGCATCCTCGTCGGCGGGTTGATACTGGTGACGCTGGTCTGGCTTAAAGGTCAATTCGTCAAGCTTCATCAGTCCATCCTCGAACTCGACAGATTATCACAGGACGGCGGGCTATTGAGCCATATACACTCGAATGGCAGTAATGGCTTGAACAACTCAGTAGAAGATCCGCTGATAGCGGTCATGAACGCCATCAACCACTCTTTCCTCAACGGCACCATCGAGAAACTTGCGACGCCCAAGTCTGGCCTGCGAGACACGAGGAGTAAGGTGGTCGTGGTTGTCAAAACTGCAAAGGAGAGAACGCAATGGGTTGAGAGCATGCTGTCCAAGTGAGTCTTTGTACGTAGCACATGTCCGAGTGGTGTTGACCTCTTATTCTAGTTGGCAACACGCGATCTATGTCACCGATGATCGGAAAGCACCCTTACACACTGCGAGAAACAAAGGCAGAGAAGCAAATGGCTACCTCACCTATATCATCGAGAACTACCACCAGCTGCCCGAAACAGTCGCCTTCATACACAGCCATCTCAGCTCCTGGCACAATGATCAAAACGCTGCAAAAGCACTACAGTTGCTGAATATCGACTTTGTGCAGAAGAATGGATACGCAAACTTCAGATGCCATACCACCCCAGGTTGCAATCCAGCAGAGATTCAGCCGTTCCGCAACAAGAAAGAGCAAGCCGGTATAGACAAGCATGAGGCAGAGACCGAGAGAGCCTTTGCCAAGGCATGGACTGAACTGTTCAACTCGACCGCCGTTCCCGAACAGATCGGAGTGGCCTGTTGTGCGCAGTTTGCTGTGTCTCGGAAGCAGATCCTGCAAAGACCGCTTGCGCATTACATCTGGTTCCACAGCTGGCTGATGGAGACTTCGTTGAGCGATGCGACTGCAGGAAGAGTGATGGAATACCTATGGCACATCATCTTCGGTCAGGAAGCCGTCTACTGCCCAAAGGTCCATCAGTGTTTCAGGAGTGTCTATGATATATGGGATATCCTGTCGTAGAAGCCACAGCGCTTCCATTGTTGGGACGAAGGAATCCCGCTACTGTATAGATAGTCCACGCCATGCGGCACAGTCTGAGATTCAGCCGCCGGTTCGCTCTTCCTCCCACCCTTGCAAGACATTCCTGCTCTGCCACATCGCTTACCCGGACAATTATTGCTCCTGAACAAACACAACCAATCGATGACACAGAGCTGAGGGGAGCCGGTGACTGTGAGTAGAATTATTGTCTCTTCCTGAAGAAGCCGACTCTTTGAAATCCGAGGTCGGGCCCACGGATGGACCAAGCTTGTCGAGACTGAACAATAGCCGTCCAGAACCCAGGGAGAACGGAGTTCCTTCGGCAAGGTAGGCACTCGTCACCCGAACGTACGTGCCTTGCACAAAAGAATGCACAACTTCCACCCTTTATCGTGCTCTGACGATCAGAGTTCTGGCTGCTTGCAAGCCAAACAGCGTTGGAACATTCCAATTGACCGTTGCACGGCGCAGCGTGACCACTTGACGTATGCCAAATAATTTTAAGCCTCTCGAGTCTAGCCAAAACCCAAGCGAAATGATAGCCGGATTGCAGGCAGAGAGATGGCACCGAAAGCTCCCCTCGTCCGTGCCAGCTCCCCGCACCTGCTGCTGCTTGGCCCTATGAGCATTAGCCACAGCCAAAGAATATATAGGTGGGGGGTACAGAATGAAATGAGCTCGCACAAAACCTCCGAATTCCCCTGTTCCTGATCTCGTACGACTTGTGTCTCTGTGGTCTCGACATTCTATACATCTGTAGCAGCTTCAGACAGCTCTTTGCGCGCTATAACCAAAGTCACCAGCTACTTAGCACGATTCCAAGCAAGACGCCAATCCCTGAGCTGCCCATTACCCGGCTCGGAAAACCGTTTCGACTCGAGTGGCATTATAACCCCTCTGTGCTCGAACATCTGCGGCCACACTTTTTTCGGTCCTCCCTCTTTCTCTCTTATTCTTACCCACAACCTTTCACACAATGTCTGACGGAGATGTCAAACCGCCAACGTCCTCTGTTGTCCCTGAGGCACACGAGGTAGACACTTACCATGTGCCGAAAGCCTTCTTCGAGTGAGTTGCGAGCCCGCGTGTCCTTGGCGTTACGCGATGCTAACAAAATCTTGCAGCAAGCACCCCGACAGCAAGCCTCATCTAGATGGCCTTGACCACTACAGAGAGCTTTGGAAGGAGTCGATCGAGAAGCCAGACCAGTTCTGGGGTCGCATGGCTCGCGACCTGCTCACGTGGGACAGGGACTTCCAGACTGTGCACAGTGGCTCCCTCGAGAACGGCGACAATGCATGGTTTGTCGAGGGTCGCTTGAACGCATCCTACAACTGTGTGGATCGCCACGCCTTCAAGAACCCTGACAAGACAGCCATCATCTACGAGGCTGACGAGGTCAACGAGGGCCGCAAGATCTCGTACGGCGAGCTCCTGCGCGAGGTCTGCAGACTGGCCTACACTCTCAAGCAGATGGGTGTCAAGAAGGGTGACACTGTTGCCCTGTACATGCCCATGATTCCCGAGGCTGTCATTGCCTTCCTTGCTTGCTCTCGTATTGGTGCTGTTCACTCAGTCGTCTTTGCCGGATTCTCATCCGACTCGCTGAAGGACCGCATCATCGACGCAGACACCAAGGTCGTCATCACCACCGATGAGGGCAGACGTGGCGGCAAGCTCATTGGCACCAAGAAGATTGTCGACGACGCACTTAGCAAGTGCCCCGACATCAAGCACTGTTTGGTGTATAAGCGCACTGGTGCAGATGTGCCCATGACCGAGGGTCGTGATTTGTGGTGGCATGAGGAGGTCGAGAAGTACCCCAACTACATCGCCCCCGAGCCCATGAACTCCGAAGACCCCCTCTTCCTTCTCTACACATCTGGCTCAACCGGAAAGCCCAAGGGTGTCATGCACACCACCGGTGGTTACCTCCTGGGTGCCGCTGCCACGGGTAAGTACGTTTTCGACATCCACGACCAAGACATCTTCTTCTGTGGTGGTGATGTTGGTTGGATCACTGGTCACACATACGTTGTTTACGCACCTCTGTTGCTGGGTGTTGCAACTGTCGTTTTCGAAGGTACTCCCGCGTACCCCGATTTCAGCAGATACTGGGACGTTGTTGCCCAGCACAAGGTCACACAGTTCTACGTTGCTCCTACCGCTCTGCGACTTCTGAAGCGTGCTGGTGACCACTTTGTCAAGCACGAGATGGAGCACCTGAGAGTTCTGGGCAGTGTTGGTGAGCCAATTGCTGCAGAGGTGTGGAAGTGGTACTTTGAGATTGTCGGAAAGGAGGAGGCTCACATTGTCGACGTAAGTTGCAAACCCCATATTCATCGCGGGTCAATTCTAACGCTTCACAGACGTACTGGCAAACAGAGACCGGCTCGCACGTCATCACTCCCCTCGCTGGTGTCACTCCTACCAAGCCCGGCAGTGCTTCCCTTCCCTTCTTCGGCATCGAGCCCGCAATCATCGACCCCGTCTCCGGTGAAGAGCTTCACGGCAACGACGTTGAGGGTGTTTTGGCCTTCAAGCAGGCATGGCCCAGTATGGCCCGTACCGTCTGGGGTGCACACAAAAGATACATGGATACATACCTGAACGTCTACAAGGGATACTACTTCACTGGTGACGGTGCTGCTCGTGACCACGAAGGTTACTACTGGATCCGTGGCCGTGTCGATGACGTTGTCAACGTTTCCGGTCACCGCCTGTCCACTGCTGAGATCGAGGCTGCCTTGATCGAGCACAACGCTGTTGCTGAAGCCGCTGTCGTCGGTGTGGCCGACGAGCTCACTGGTCAGGCAGTCGCCGCCTTTGTTGCCATCAAGAACGGCAACGAGGCCAACGACGCTCTTCGCAAGGACTTGATTATGCAAGTAAGAAAGAGCATCGGTCCTTTCGCTGCACCCAAGGCCATTCACGTGGTCCCCGATCTTCCTAAGACCCGCTCTGGAAAGATCATGCGCCGTATCTTGCGCAAGATTCTGGCTGGTGAGGAAGACCAACTTGGTGACATCACTACTGTAAGTTCCCAGAACACGAACTCGATGATGAGAATGGACACTAACTTGGTTCCTAGCTCTCGGACCCTTCAGTCGTCGAGAAGATCATCGAGGTTGTGCACGCCAGCAAGAAGTAAATGCATTGCAACGACTTTGACGCCCAGCTTTGCGACCATTTTCTTTTGGATACCACTTTTTTTTCGTTTTTTCAAAATCATGTCTACGGACCTGATACGAGCCGCCCATGGACGCTGCAGGACTACTACTTACTACATCTTAACTACTTTCAAACCTCTGAAACATTTCCCCTACCATCATCATCGTGCCATCCATTTGCGTAAACCTGTCTCGTCTAGCGTAAGGCGATCAATTCACGTGCTATGCCCAAGGTGTATTCTTCTCAGGGCTCCGCAGACCTTTGAGGCAAGAGAAAGCACTGCCAGATCGATTGCGATAGTGGTGAGCTATGAAAATCACTGCATCTATCTCAGACACTGAGGGCTCTGCCGAGGAGGAAAATCACCTGTATATAGTATCAGACGAGGCTCGGGTCGTCACGTCGAGAGGGACAAGACAGATGCGGCTGAAAAAGACAGAACCCTAGGCGACAAGGTGCAATTTAACATGTCTAAATTTGACGAGTGATTAAGCGAAATATCTACTCTAGGCCTCATTGTCCGTGTTTCTGCTGCTAACAGAGCTGGCCACTTCCTCCGAGACAGGAACCTCGGAACCCAAGGAAAAGGAAGTTGAAAGGGGACCTCAGCATTGGTTTCCTCGGATCGTTGGTGTGTCATGACTGCGATTTCTCAAACAAAGACATCATCCACGCTGCGGTGACGATTTACTCAACGAAATAACCTTGATTCCTCGGACGTTCTCGTGTTTCGTCTTTCGCCGACGCCGCCCGGGACAGCGACTTGTTCGCAAGGAGGCTGGCTCCAGGTGACGGCCGTGGACGGGTAGGAAGGGACTACCTATCTTCTGTTACCTGTAGAGCAAAAAGAAGCCTTGGAAGATCTTCAGGAACTCGTGTGGGACCAGCCGTTTGTTAGCTTGTTTGAAGGTGGTCACCTCCGTCTGTTCCTGCCTTTGCATCTCGCTGGTCTCTATCAATTGAAAACACGAGAGTTTGCGAACTTTACGAGATGAACCGACATGTTCAGTTGCGTGCTCTGTTGCTGTTTGCGGCATACAGGCCGCCCGGTACGACAGCCAAAACCATGTCTTCGTCGGATGAGGGCGTTGCAGGTTGAAAAGCTGAAACGTACCAGCTCGAAGGGAAAGTGCACAAGCTTCCCCACGTTTCCAGCGTAGATCTTTGATGATCATCGATCTTGCTCGCTTTTCCGGTCGCTACTCCCTTGTCGACTTGGTTCTATAGCCATGTTTTGATGGACCGTGTCGTTGGGCTCTCCAGAGCCTATGTCATGCTTCTCAACCTCTTTGTGCAGTGGACTGCATATTCTTGAGCAGCTCCAGCCGTGACCACTACTATCATGTCAATCTCATCATGGCACCCATCTGGCGATCAGGAACATAGGACGTGGAAGCCAGATACACAATCACGACATTGACCGATTCCATCATGGCATATCTGCCGGAGCTCAAGTTTCCGATCGTACAACTTGATATGAGAGAAAATTTCTGTAAGTGCGGGAGTTGATGTCAGACAACGAGGCCGGCCAGTGACACGTCTCAGGTTCGGCCTTAAAGAGCCCTAAAACAAATTAGCGTCATTGTTTCTGGGTTCCAGAGGTCTCAGACGCAGCTGTCTTATACTATGGCGACGGCCCAAAGTAACAGCCTGCCTCGTGTCGTTCAACCAGTCTTGTTCCGATTCTACGGTTCGTCACTCCTTCCAAGCCTCATTCTTCCTTTGTTCGTACCAAACTGACTTGCATCTCTCAGCTCCTTTTCGGCAACCACTGCCTCTTCTGAAATTCTGAGAAACATTGAAAACGTAGTCGACTCTACACACTTTAGCTTCGCGTGTGAAACACTGCCAGCATTGAAAGATCAGAAGCCTCAGGAAAGTGCTTCTCGACTCGAACCCGTAGAGGGCAAAGCCCTACTCGACTTCCTCAGCATACACAACCCATTGCCTCACGTATGTTTCTAAATACTCGAGACCAGTTTGCACGTGTTGACTGTCGTCCAGTAAGCGTACCATCAGTATGTCTGGCAGCGGTGCATATGCACTGTTTCCCAGATCAGACAGCCAAATCCCGCCCATCAGATACAAGCTCACACAGTCTCCTGGAGAGAGAGCAAAGCTCGTTCTAGTGAATGAGGCAGCCGGTCTCGAACCCAAGCCTCTCTTCAAAGAGGTTGCTCGGGGCCGTGGAGTAGTGAGAGGTCACCGTCAGGAACACTCGGATGTACTACCATCACGCAGCGGGGAGGATGTCCGTTTGACGCAGGTGACCCATGAGAAGCAGAGGTCTTTGTCTTCAAATCCTGGTCGACAACGATCAATGGTTGCTCAGGAGATGTACAGCCGACCTAGGGATGCTAGATCAGCAGAAACACTACCGCCTACCATTTTGCAATCAGCAGCTCATGAAACACCGCGGAAGGTCTCGATTGGCGGTCCGCTGGAGAAGTTGGGAGCGAGGATCATGGCAAGGAAAACCTCACGAGACGAGACACCTAACATGGTAAGAAAGAGTTCACGAGACGATGGCTTTTCGACAACCCGCAAGGGCTCACGGGATGAGATCACCGCATCGTTGAGGAAAGCTTCACGAGACGAGACACCTACACAAAGAGTGACCAACTTCGAGGACGAGTCCTCGGAAGCAACAAGGAGTACGCCGCGACTCCAGCTTACGACTGTGCCAGAGGTCCGCGATGAATCTATCATGCACCGAGGCCGTCCAATATCACGACGAGACAGCAAGAGAGGAAACAGCGCCGATCCTTTCTCTGGAAACTTGAGCCCTCGTTCTCACTCAGCGACTCCTACTTACACACTACCCCAAACGTGCTACGCACCTTCCATTTCTTCCACTCAGCCGTCGCCTTCGAAATATTCAACGCCCGCCCGCCCATCTCTTTATACGTCCGCTTCCACACCCTCCGTCCCTCGACTTCCTTCTATACCATCATCGTTATCAGTACCTAATACCGCTCGCCCGACGTTTCATCAATCTGCCTCGTCATCTGCCATTCCTTCCCTTCAATCCTCATTCTCAGACTCCTACCATCCACGGAAAGACTCGCTAGATCCCGTCGGCTTCCGCACGGATGGTCCATTCCGCGTCGTCCGCGCCCTTCGCGAGATCGACAAATCCTGTTTTCGTCTCTTCGACGAATGCGAAGCCCTCCAGCAAGAACGACAAGCCTTGCACACGGAAATGCTATCGGTGTTGAACAACAAAAACTTCAACGCAGGACATCTGGCGATCATCAGACAACAGCAGCAAGATCTGGTGGATCTGGATGTCAAAATCGACGCTCACATGCACAACATCATGAATCGACAGCGTCGAAAGACCAAACTGGTAGACGGACTTCCAGAAGTTCAAGAGATGGACAAGGCGGAAGAGTTGAAGGAGCGAATGGCCGCGAGAGAGGCAGAGAAGCCGAATGGCGTTGCTATGACTCCGGCCCGTAGAGACGCTTCTCCTTGGGGTGCTCGAGAGAGTTCGTTGAAGCCTTCCGTGCAGGTGAATGGGTTGTTGTCGCCACCTCCGACGTCGAAAGCGCAACAGAGAGGTACCGTCACTTACTCGGCCATTATGGATTTCCTTGACGAGTTTGACTAGACGGCCTTTTAGAATTAATTTCTTGTAAATGAATATTCCTCCATGTCTCGTATACTTTTTCCTTGTCTCATCCTTTTCACCGCTTGTTGGTGTCTAGCAGTAATCACGGTTGCGTGTTGAAGATAGTCCGTGAGGTCCGACAACATGTGAAAGAAAAACACCATCTCAGGAGTATTGACAAAATCAAGAACAGAGAAGACGAAAGAAGGAAAGCCAACCTAAACCAACTTGGAAATCACCAAAGCACCCGACTAGTGAACATAAAACAGAGCATCCATCATTAATGTCATACATCGGTCCCTCAGAAAGGATTCCATCGCCAATCTTCACCACCTTCCAGACCAATCCAACAACTTCCAAGCTCCGCGAACAGCTACACCAAACACACCAAGTCGTCGATCGATTCCCCTGCCGGCTTGTATACGCTGAGCTATCTAAGCAGCAGGCCCATCATAGCAAATTTTCAAGCTAGCCGGGAAAGGGAAATACTGGTCCCAGCCCTCGAGAAGATAACAGTGATACGTCCACTCGGGCTTGAAGTCGACGTCAGGGGCGAGAGTGGAGAAGTCTTTGACGACCTTTTTGACGCTGTCGACGGGACCTGGCCAGACAGGTGCAGGACGGAGATTGGGCAGCTTGCAGAGGGTTTTGAGGATGGCGCCCATGGCGACCAGCGTCATGGGTTGGCCGAGGCATTGGTGGGGTCCTTGGCCTAGGTGGATGTATGATTCGATGGGACGGTCTAGTCTGATTTTTTCTGGGTCGGGGAAGATGTTGGGGTCGCGAGAGGCAGAGCGGAAGTTGACTGCGACTGTGTCGCCGACGTTGAGCTTGACTCTGCGGTCCATGTCTTCGACGATTGTTTCTTTGGCGACGGTGCGGTAGACACCAGTTTCGCTGTGGAGACGCGAGAACTCGAGGAAGTAGCGCATCATCTTCTCCTCAGCCTCGGGAGTGTCCTGAACAGCTATCTCGTGCAGAATGGGAAGGTACTCGCGACCCTCGCTGAAGAGCCAATCAATGACCTGGCCAAAGAATTGACCTTGGTTGGCGCACATGCTGCCCGCGGTGGGGATGATCTGTGCCCATACGAGCTCTTGAACATCCATGCCCGAAGTCTGCAACAGGCGTTCAACCATGTGCTTGCCGTACTGTGTGAGCACTGAACGGTCCTTGCCTGACCACCATTCACCAATGCGATCAACGGCCTCAGACATATGTGGCAACTTCGACAAAGCCTGTACCTGCATCTCCATGAGTTTGCCGACGGCCTGGATCGCGTCGTAAGCACCTTGTCGGAGAGCGAATGAGTGTTCAGGATCGACGTCGAAGAAGACGCATGCAAAGACAGCTGCCATTACAAGATACATCTGCTTTTCGGTGAAGGCACCATCTGGGTTGTCTTCCGTCTTTAGTGGAAGATTGAAAATTTCCGAGCAGAAGTGCACATGTACGATGTTGGACACGTCACGGATGAGATCCACATAGTTTGTGCCTGCAAGCTTGTACGAATGCTTTTGTAACAGCATCGAGGTGTGCTCTTGATAGAACTTGCGAACTTCCAAGAGCCACTTTTCGTTTCCTGTCGGTGCCGCGCGGGCGAATTTGCCGAGATACAGAGCCTGTTCTATCATATCGCGAGAAGCTGTGTTGGCTTTCGTATCACCCGCGAGCATGAAGTTCTTAGCTGTAGGACCCATAAGGAACTCGATCTTAGGACCCCAGTACACTTTGAATGCATCTTGGTCAAAGAGTACCTTCTTGGCAGCATCGTAAGAGAACAACATCTTCGTTGGTGGAAGGCGAGTCGGTCTGTCAAAGTTGTACTTGTGAGCTTTGCCCAAACCGGTCAAGACCTTCTTCATCTCAGAAGGCACAGTGAAAGGGAAGTGAACCCAGACTGAGTCGGGGCGGAAATGATTGGGGAAAGCCTTCATGAAGAGCTTGTACATGACGCAGCCGTGGTTGATCTTGAGATCTGAGCCTTGCTCCGCGAAACCCCAGTTAGTGAGTGCTGCAGGATGATGAGAGGTTGTGTAGAACCTATCACCACGTACTAAGACTGTGGCGTCTGAGAGGATGGCGCGAGAGGTTGTGTATGAAGGGCAGAGTCCCGATCCTGGACGCATCGAGAACTTTGCATCTTCAACTACCAGACCAGGATACAGCTCTACATTATCCGGGTGATCGTACAAATGTTTCAGAGACTCGGAAATCTCCTTGTCAGCAGTAATCTCTTCGAATGTTGAGTAAGGCTTCAAAGAGAAATGTTTCCTGAACTCGTTGAGTGTAGCAAGGTTCCAAGCTCTTGCTTGTCTGATGCCCAAGACTTCGATTTGCTTCATGACGAGAGGTACTTGACGAGGACCAAAAGCATTGGCACAGTCTTCGACACTCTCGACCAAAATTTTAGCAAGCTCATCGTCTGGCAGGGTTCCATCGGCGTTTCTCTTGATGTCATGGAAATTGCGGGCTACAGGATCTTGAGCTTTGAGGTCAACTTCCATGTGACCCAGAGTCTTCAGGAATTCAAGCTGAGGAACCTCGTCTGGCTTTCTTCCGGGGAAGAGTTTGGCGAACAGGTCTTGAGTCCATTTATCGTCCTTGTCCGAGACTGCCGAGTGCCAGCGATAGACCAGATTGAATTCGGCGCTGACCTGATTGCCGCATCCCAGGTCAGGCTGACCAGGGAATTCGGCGCGTGGATTGAGAGACCAGTCAGAGTCTGTTTTGTTGAGGTTCAAGATCGTTCTCACGTAGTCGACCAGAATGATGTTGATGTACAGACCACAAGTGATCAATCTGCCAGTCTGGAATAGATCGTTGTCATACTTGACCCATTTGTCTTTTGATGCATCCTCGGTAGGACGGGTAAATCTGCTGTTCTCGTTGATGAGGGCAAGTTGCTCGACAATGTAGTTGTGGAAACGGTTGAACATGATCATGATCACGCCAACACCTGGAGGGAAGGACAGAAGCCGAGTTTCCGCGAATGAGTCAAGCTTGAGTTTTCCGTCCTTGAAGGTCCTGACTGTGTCTTGTTCACTCTGATCGCTGCCATAAAGTGGAGACAGGTCTAGGTATGATGAAGTGTCTGAGATTCGGAAATCTCTGTGATTTGTTTTGAACAGATCGTGAATAATGATCGACGCCATATAGAACAGCATACTGGAGATCTTGTTGGGGTGCTCGGTAGGCTTGTCTCTGGCCATCAGGACGTCGAACAAGACAGCTGGATCGGGTAGGTTGCCTGGCTGGATGGTCGATGGCTTCACAGTACGGGCGTAGGCTTCATGAGCTGCTCCCAGACGAGGATGAAGATAGCTGTTGTCGGATCCGTCTGCACTACGATACTGGTATTTGTCGCTCATAAACGCTTTTGGGGGGTGATCGAGATCATTCCAGAGAGTGGTGATAAGGCCATTGGTGAGCTTTTGGCCGACCACATCGTTAGGGAGTTTCTGAGCAGCCTGGGATATCTAATGAGCAGGTATGCAAGTCGTTTGACGCGGAAAACATACACTGATCAAATGCTCCATGAGATATTCTTTGTCGTCAACGTAGGCCCCGCTCTTGGTCATGATAGTCATCTTTGCGACCTTCTCAACAGAGTCAAATTCGAGGTGGGAAACATCCTTGATGACGGTAGAAAGGGTCGAAGCAATTGTTTCGTCTCTCTCCACTGGTAATGCCGAACCGTCACCTGTGCCAGTCGGTAGGGGAGCCTTCATTGCGGACAAGAGAGTGCTCATTGCCCCAAGTGATTCGCGGACTTTGTCGGCCATGTCATCGAGGGCGGAGGGAGGCTGAGGAACGGACGTCTCGCCGAAATGGTTCATCTCGACTTGATTCACCATTGGCTGTTTCTTGTTAGTGGTGGTGATCTTTGGCGAGCTCTCGACATATACAACGCCATGGTCTTGATCAGAATCTGGCCGGAAACATGAGGCGCTGCTGAAGACTCGACGAAGCCCCTTCATACTGAAGATTTCTGGCAAGGAAAAAGAGGAGACAGACGAAAAAGAATTTAGAAAACCAAGCTGCTCACCTCAATCATATAGGTCAGCTTAAGAATGTTCGGTGCTAACAAATTAGGACGACGGGAGAAGAGGCTAAAACTAGGGACTCGAAGCTATACCCCAGGGGGCTGAAAGTATAATGGTTCAGCTTTCAGCTGAACAACGGCTGGACGATGGATACGGCTTTTCTAGAATGCGACGAAAGTTTGATAGACGAAATTAGGATGGAGAAAGGTGAGAGATTTGCAAAGGATGTGATGGTGATGAAGGGCGAGGAGTAAATGTCGAGGATGGAGAAGTGGTATTTTGTAGAAGGAACCATCTTTCATCAGATTGGGGTGTGCGACCATTTTAGGAACGAGGTCGGGCGCGGCTGAGGGTGACAACGCGGGCCGGAGCGACCAAAAGACGTGATCCTTTGGCAACGATGCTTGCCAGATAGCATGATCGTATACTTTCCTTGTCGACAGAACAATTTGGAGCGGGTGTGATTGGTGTGGCACAGAAATTGTGGAGACACTTGTTGGTGTTGGATGCCTCAGCACGGGCATGGCGGGCGCTGAGAAGTAGAGTTCGTATTCTAGCAACAAGGCTGAGGCTGTACAGTCATGATTGATAGCAACGCAGCAGGGGACAGTATTGGTCGAGTACATATGCACGACGAGAGGGAAGCTGCATGCAGCGTGTCGAGTCCAGCTCAGCCTGGATGCCTTGGGGGTTGTTTCCACCTCGGTGCTCGGGCAGAGCGAGGTAGGCAGTGTTGCAGCAACAAGCACAACTAGTGTATACGAAGTGATTGTACCTGTTGGAAATCCCATGAACCGACTTGGAGGGTTGATTGAGCAGCAACCAATGTCTCTTCTCTGCTTAGTTCGGCGGGACCTCGAGCAGGGGCTGTTCGGCGGTGGCTTTTCAAGGAGGAGCCGGCGAACCTCGGCACGTGGCAGGAGGAAGGAATGCTGCCAAAGCTTCATGTTAGCGCGAACAGGTCGCGACGGTTATCAAAATAATCATCCGGCGATCCGCTCTGCTCGTCTAAGTGTCCTCTTTCGAAAGGCAATCAACTTTGCATCAACCACAACACGGCATATCCGACATGGCCTCTAAACCCGTGAACTTGGTCATCAAACCTAGAGGTGATTACTGATAGCCATAGCTTCACCCGGCTCGAGCTGACAACCAGGGGCTAGGACGCACAATCAAGAAGCTTCCCAACGAGGCCACGACCTATCTGCAGGGCAGCACCGCAGACCTCTACCAGCGCATTGCCGCCGAGTCTGGCATTTCGGTCCATCGTCTGCGCCTGACCAAGGGCAGTGATGGCTCTCTCGTACCCAACGCAAAGGACTTTACCGTCGAGCGCACCGGTCTACGCAGCGACAGCGTCGTCTACGTGAAAGACCTGGGTCCGCAGATTGCCTGGCGCACCGTCTTCATCATCGAGTACCTAGGCCCGCTGCTCATCACCCCTCTCGTCTACTACCTGCGCCCCTACCTGTACAAGAATGCTCCCGCCGAGCCAACATACCTGCAGTCCCTCTCGTGCATCATGCTAGTCCTGCACTTTGCAAAGCGCGAGTTTGAGACCGTCTTCGTGCATCGCTTCTCCAGCGCTACCATGCCTGCCCGCAACATCTTCAAAAACTCTGCCCATTACTGGGTCCTGGGCGGTGCCAACATTGCCTACTGGATCAACTCTCCCACTGCTCCCACTGCCCGTCCTTCGAACCCCTTGATCACCTCCCTCGCCATTGCTCTCTTCATCATTGGCGAGCTGGGCAATCTGAACACGCACTATGTGCTGCATAACTTGCGCAGCACTGGCGGCACCGAACGTGGCATCCCGAAGGGTCTAGGCTTCGATCTTGTGACATGCCCCAACTACATGTTCGAGACTTTGGCGTGGGTCGGCATCTGGTTGGCGTCATGGAGCTTGAGCACTGGTCTTTTCGTTGTTGTGGCTGTGGGCCAGATGGCTCTTTGGGCAAAGAAGAAGGAGCGCAGATACCGCAGCGAGTTTGGTGACAAGTACCAGAAGAAGAGGTTCGCCATGCTTCCTGGTCTTGTGTAGGTGACACGGCATGGAGCCGGTCGCGTGGACATGTGCAGCAGCATGAGCCATAGGCCAAAGGCCTGAACAGTTGTCAAGGCCAGCATCCCAGATAACGAGCTTGTATAGATAGAGATGAAAATCAAACATAGCATGCTCAGCAGAGCAAGACATGAGATAAAATAAAAAGTCATAAACACTGGAGAAAGTCCCCTGATAAGCCATGAAGCTTGACGAAGAGACGGCAAAGGAGAGGAAGGAAACAGAAAAGGATCAAGACGAAGGGATATAGCAACGACCAGCGTCCATAACAGACTCCCTATCTCCTCGAGCTCCTCGCACCCTTAAAGATCAGGCCGCCAACAACACCAGCAGCCACGGCCAGACCACCGACGATAGCAACACCCATCAGGCCCTCCTTGGCAACCTTGTCGTCAATCAGCTGCCTCAAGCTCTGAGCCTGCAGATTGTGGGGCTCCAGATCAACGAGCAACTCATTGTAGCGACGAGCCTCTGCATATGAGCCGAGTTTGTAGTTTCCGAGAGCAAGGTAGTAGAGACATTCGCGACGGCGGTCGGGCGAGGAGCGGAAGATTTCGGTGAGCAGGCGCACGCCTTCTTGTTGTTCTTGTCGTTGGTTGGATTTGATAAGGCCCCAGGCAAAGTTGAATTTTGTCTGCAGAGAGACGTACTCGCCTTCTTTTTCGTATTGCGAGCGCAGGACTTGGAGTTCGGCGGGTTTTAGCGGGCTGGAGGAAGACATGAGTTAGTCGGCTGAGGCGCCAGGTTCAAGAGGGGGCTGTGAGGCGTACGATTCCGCATCGGCGGCATCTGGGATAGTGTCAGTACGGGAATTTACAGCAAGAGGATAGCGTGGACTCACATGGAAGATGGTCACCCATGATTGTGTGGTTGATGTATGGAGAAGAAAATGGTATTGCTGGTGGCTGACTGGCAGTCGGATTGCATGTGAGATCATCGACCGGCCAGGGTCTCCGTCTTCTGCCCGCACGCCGAGGAAAGCGGGAAGGCGCGTTGCTCGGCCAGACGCTCGCAGTAAACACAGAATCCAAAAGTCTCCAACTTCCTTCGACAACCACCACGATATACATCAACCACGCTTCAAGACCGCCCATCTGACAACACGCTCTGATAACACGCGCCTCCACCAACATATCACAACACGAAAATGGTTCTCTTCGACGAAGACCCCGTCACCGTACCTCTCTCTCATCACCAACACCTTGCGACACCCAACACTAACAACAACACAGCTCATCCGCCAAACAACCCGCAACTTCCACACAGACAGCGATCTGCAATCCATCTCGCGCATCCACTCTTCTCTGTCTACTCTCCGCAGCGCCCGCTCTTTGCGCCTAAACGCTCAACACACACAACTCGCCCAGCTCTCCCGAAAAGCTCAACACCTACGCGCAACCCACGATTCCGAAATCTCGCGCCACGATCCCGCTGCCCACGCTTCCGATATCCTAACTTTGGACACCGACAAGTTCAGAGTCGCAAAGGCCGCCAATGAGCTAGAGATTGAGGCTGAGAGATTGGGCTCTGAAGTCTACACGCTCAAGAAACAATTGCAAAAGCTGGATGATCAAGGTGATGAGCTCGAGAGCGCTGAAAACAAGGCTGAAGATGAGGTCGTGTAAGTGCTGCACTACTATCAATCTCCGGAAGCGATAAACTGACAAGACGTGACCAGGTTAAAACTTGGTGTTTACCGCAGCTTGGGCATCGATGCTGAACAAGACCACAACACTGGCGACTTTTCCCGTGCCGTTATTAGAAACACCGCAAAGGGGAGCGTCGATGTCGTCAACCTGGACCCGAAGTTCGATCGCTTCTTCTACGCAAATCATTTCTGGAATAGCATGTGAGAGAAGCCTCGCATTTGTTTGAACTTTCTGGCGGGAGGGGCGTCTCTTTGGTTTTGGGTTGGACTGGGTGATCGGAGGCTTGCTTTTGTCATTTTTGCTTGGATCAGTGTATATACCCACCGTTTTTCGCGTGTCATGCATGGCTTTATGAATTTTTGCTTTTTTTTCCTTCCAAACCACCCACCAGGAAATGGTCATATGCACAAGACTGATATGAACAACAGCGAATCTCCAGATCATATACGTGAAAACTACTGACTATTTTACAGCCTCGATTCCTTCTCATTCAACAAGCTCAAGTGGTTGAAACTCTACTTCTTACCACCCTTCTTCTTGGTAGGCACGACCTTGAAACTGCCATTGTTCAGCTCGTCCTTGGGCTCCTGCTTGCTGGCCACCGAAGCATTCTTCTTGGCAACCTCGCTCCAGCCTCCGGCCTGGGAAGCCGCGGCAGCGGGGCTGGCAGGCTTGGTGGTGTCCACCAGGCCTTTGTCGGCGAGCTTGCGTCTGCGGATGAATTCTTCGGCGAAATGGCGCGAGTCGATGGTGTGGGAGACGCTGTGCACGGCTTCGGTGACAATCTCGAGCTCAGAGGGGAACGAGAGGAGGTTGTTGACGAATTCGTCGGCTGTGAAATTTTGTTAGCTTGCTGCTTTATTTCTCAGACATGCATTCGACAAGAGTCAAAACTTACCAGTCACACTCTTGTTGAGATCATGCTTGAGTTCGTTCACGGCCCACTTTTTGAATTCGTCAATGGCGTTGACGGCCAAAGGTCCTGCGGTCGCTCTAGAAGGAACGGTCTTCTTGACGGCTGCTACTGTAGGGAGCACACTGGAGCTGGCCACTCTGTTGCCCACGGGAGTAGGGGCGGGCAGGGGAGTTTTTACCTTGCCGCTTGCACCGACAGTCGTCCAAGCACCTCCAATGCCAGGAACAGGGCTGGCGGGGGTTGAGGTCGACGCCACCTTGCTGGCGAGATCGGCATATCTCTTGCCTCCAGCGGACTGCTGGACAGGAGCAACACCAACAGCTGCTACTGCTGCCTGGGTGAGTGCGGCGGCCGCGAGACGCTTCTTGCGAGCTTCTTCTTCCTTCTGGATCTGTGCCATGCTCTTGGCAGTAGCGGGAGCGGCGACTACCTTTGCGGCCTTGGCCCAAGGCGAGGGAGCGACACCGGTAGCGGGAGACGCAGTGTTGCTGCTTGCCCAGTTGGATGTCAATGGTAGACCAGGTGCAGGTGCAGTAGATATCTGAACTTGAGCGAGCTCTCTCTCGAATGCAACGCGACGTGCTTCGGCAGCAAGTGCTTCGGCTTCAGCAGCCACCTTGGCCTCAGCTTCCTGAATTTCCTTGAGAGAGGGTCCTCTGGAAGACTCGGCGGGCTCTTTGGCCCAAGGAGCCACTGAGGCACCGGGAGTCTCGGCTGAAGGGGTTTGCGAGCGAGATCTAGACTCGGCATGGAGTGCATCGGCGACGTGGGATCTGTTACGTTGAGCAGCGGGAGCAGGCAGGGGAGACTGCGATGGTGCAGGGGGGAAGGGTTGCGGCAGCGAAGTGTCGACCTTGGCCCAAGGGGACGAAGCCGGGGCAGGAGATTGCTTGACAGAGGCGGCTTTCTGCACCTGTTCAGTCAAAGAGGGTTCCTGTCTCGAAGGGGTGACAGCGACAGCCTCCTCGGCCTCTTCTTGTTCGAATTGCGCATCGTATTCGGATTGAGTCTGATCCGGAGACTGGGCTTGCTCAAACTCCTGTTGGATGTGCTGTTGTTCGGATGGAGGAGCGATAGGCTTGCCAATGACACCTTCAGAACCGACACCGAAAGGATCGGCTCTAGCATGCTCCTGCAGGCTTTGGAATTGCTCAAACTGCTCGTTTCTTGCAGGCTGATCTTGCTGGGAACGGTGAGTAGCATCATATTGTGCCTGCTGTTGGTCAAGGCGAGAACGGTCGTCAAGCATCGTAGAGATGCGGCGCTGCTCCTCGGATTGGGGGAAAGGCTGGCCGATGCCACCAAAGTTACCCTGAGTTGATCGACCGAGATTCAGTCTGTTGACCATACCAGACACATCTTCTTCTCTGATATTGCCGAGCGTGTCTGCACCAGCGCCAATGGCACCGAGGCCGCCAAGAGGCCCGGCACTTCTAAACGAGTTGTCAAAGAAGCCAGGGACATGAGTACTGTTGGCTGCGGTAGTGCCACTGAAGGCGTTTGAAAGAGGAGCGGGTGGGAATGGTGGTGCAGGCGAACTCAGGCTGCCAAAGCTTTGCTGGCTGTGCAAGCTCTGAACGCTGGATTGGTGGTGCAGCTGGGGGAACAGCAGCTGGCCAGTCTGAGCCTGGAAACGCTGTGCGAATTGTTGCTGAGCAAGGTGCTCCTTCTGGCGAGCCATCAGATATTGCTCTTCTTGCTTGCGACGTTCCAACGCATTTTGCTGGTCGGCAGTCAGAGTTGTTCCGAAGCTTGGGAAGCTGTTGGCGAAGGGTGGCTGGGCTCCGCCAGAAGACAAGGGGTTGGTCCAGTTGGCTGGAGGCTGAGGAACAGTGGGGTTGCCATGAGGGATGCCGATCTGAGGGACAAGGAATGGCTCGCGAGAATTTCCGATTCTGCGGATCAGCTGAGCCAGCGGTTCGTACTCAGGATCCTCATACTTCTTGACAAGCAGCTCAGGAGAGAAGAAACCGGCCTTGTACCAATCATGCATCTCCAAGCCTGACCATGGACCTTGAGTAACTCCCTGGGGATCACGGTAAATCCATCTCATACGATCGGGCATAACCATGGTCTTCTGCTGGGCGGGAGGTGGTTGGTTGGACGCAGAACTGCTGACAGCTTGAGCCTGCGAGGGAGCAGAGGCTTGGGCAGAGCGTTGGCCAATGGGCTCCTGATGCGACATGTCAGGGTTGCGGTCTTGGTCAGGGAAAGCACTAGAAGCTTCGGCGGCACGTCTGAAAGGACTAGACGTGTCGCGAGGCAGATTGGCAAAGTCTGTTGAGCCAGTATCTTCGTCGTCTTGACGTCCATGTTCAGAACGCATTTGCTCCTGCACGCTGGGGAACAGGGAGCCAAGTCGGCTTCCACCACGGCTCTGGCCCGGATGGGCGCCGAATGCGCCCAATCCGCTCAGAGCCGCAAGGCTGGGAGATCCCAGATCACCCGAGCCGAAGGGATTGTCACCGAAGTTGCCAGCAATGGCAGCTCTGTCCCGACTAGGGGTCCCGATTGACGCCTGAGGGCCGCCCCAAGCTGAAGCACCTCCAAGACCGGGGAGCGCGCCCAGTCCGGAGAAGCCACCGAAGCCTCTGTTGGGACCAACGCTAGAGGTCTGACTACGATCGCTAGGTGGTGCTGCCGGAACACGACCCAAGTTGCCAAGTCCATGGAACGGTCCAGCACCAGAAGACATGGGGTCGTTCATGATTCCACCCAAGTTGGGTAGATGAGCGTTCTGTAGATCGGATGCATCGTCATCGCCATCGTCGAGGTCAGCAGGCAGGTGCTCAGGACTCTGATAGGGATTTGTATCTGCAGGACTCATGGCATCGTTGGCAGCGGGCGGTTGCTGCTGCGAACGACCGTGAGATTGGTCATGCTGCTGGCCCATCAGAGTGCGGAAAGGATCCGAAGTCATTCCAAAAGCGCCATGACCAAAGTCATCACGCGAGTCTTGACGACTGGGGGTGCCGAAGCCACGGCTGCGAGGAGGCGAAATGTCCTGGCCACCACCGAGAGCGGCACTACCGGTAGCATGCTGTTCATGTTGCTCATCGTGAGGGATGGGTTCCAAGCCTCCAGGGTTTGCTTGCGATGATTTGACATCATCGTTGTCCTTAGCCATGAGTCCTTTGAAGCGGCTTTCGGCTCTGCCGCCAGCCAGTCCAGGACGTTTGTCGGCGGTCGGAGTGCCCACATTAGCATTCGAGTTGATGGCAAAGTTGCCGAACGCACCCATTGGTGAGAATCCGGCGCTCTGTGGAGTGGCAGACCATGGCGACGATCCCCCACCGACTGCCGTGTTCAGGGTTCCTGTAGTAGTGCGTTTGAGACCAGAGAAGGGAGCACGAGCCGCGTCGGCAATCTCTGCGGCGGACTTCTCGTCCGACGAGTCGCCCGTATCCTTGAAGTCGGTTCTTCTCCTAGTCAACGAGGGAGGAGGAGAATTGGGCCGGGAATCTACACGGGCAGTCTTGGCAACCGAAGGCGAGTTGAGCTGCGAACTCGAGGGGAACGGATAGGCCTCCTGCGTTTCGCGGCGTCGAGGGCCAGGTCTGGCGCCGCCAGGCGAGCTGACACCAAACGCTCCGGGACTGTTGACATTCGTCGACACAGAGATCTTGCGCATGGGTGGATTAACGGCGTCCTTGGTCACGGTAGTGGGTGGTTTCAGAGGCGAATTGACGGATGAAAAGTGCTGGCCGGAGAGTTTAGCAGCAGATCAACGCATGGCTCCAACATGTGACGTACCTCCTTCTCTTCATCGTTCATGTCCACCAGACCCAAAGGCCCTGTAGAGCCGTCTTTTTCCCAGCAGACTTCGGGCCCGGGAACGTGGTCTTTGGCTTGCTCGTCCCTCCTGCCCCATCCGCCCAGAGAAACACCGTTGGTCTGGCCTGGCTCCCATCCTGCGACGAACAAAGGGGAAAGAGAGTCGTCTAGCGAGCCTTCGACGTTCTGTCTGTGATACAGATCGAGGAGTTGGTTTTTGGAGTAACGTGTATCCGAGTGGGCGGGGCCATTGCGATGCGGAGGTACGTAGACAGCGGGTTGTGCGCCAGAAGTCGACTCTCTAGCATTGGAGCTCAGCAATGAAGTAGCGACAGAGGGGCGACGGAAGGTCTGGGTTGCGCCGTTCGTTCGACGAGCCCTAGAGATCACGCCGAGTCAGTCGCTTGCACATGGTTGTGTTTGCGCCTCCCAAGCTTCGTGTCCAGCAAAGCTCGGAAAAGCTACCGTCGACATACCATTCCCCAGCGGCATCGGCGCGCGGAGTCGTAGGTGTGTTGCCGCCCGCGGCGGCGGATGCAAATGTGCTTGGAGGCGCCATGTTTTTTGAATGAGGGCAAGCTTGGAGGTGAAGCTGGTGCAAAGATGGTAGCGTTCGAGGTGGCGACTTGACGTCTGGAGTTTAGAACGAGATGCGAGTGGCTTGCTAGGAACCGGACGTGCGAATGCGAGAGATGGTGCGCGGTGAATCGTTGGTTGCGTGAACGATGCCACAGAGAGAAGTCGATATTCGCATACTGAACTGTCCCAGATGGGCAAATCTTGGCATTGGGTCACCGCGCGCAAATCCACTCGTCGCGCTGTTCTTAATTCATGCCCGAGAGTCTGTCTCGCTTACCCGTTTTGCTTGTTTCCCATGCTGCTACCAATCTAGGTATGTCTCACCGTATCTGCACGCATGATTGCTCGTCATTCATATCACGCTCTAGATTTGCGGTTCAACTGGGGTTGAATGTAGCATGTCTACTCGTTACATATGAAGCTTCTCGCTTCCATCATTTCCACTTTCCACCTTCAATCGTCATCAAGGGTCCGTATAGTAAGTGGTCAACTATCCATCATGTTTGAGATCACGGCTATCGACCCCCAAATTCTTCTGCTTTCTCTGCAAAGTGTGCCTTGAGCTCCTCGGCCATCTTGCCCTCTGTTTCAGCGATGATGGTGCCTACTAACGAGTAGTTGTTCGCAAGGAAGCGATCTCTCTTCTTTTGCTCCGCGAAACTTTTACTGAGTTTTGTCAGAAATGCTTCGAAGTCGTTACGCAATCTCCCAAGACTGTTGTGAACCGGCTCATCGTCACCAGCCTCGCTGCTCAATGCTAGAATCCCCTGAGTGAAATTCGCAAATCTTTGGGTTATTTGATGCGGTGCGATCGATTGCGGTGCGGATGCCGAAGATGTCAGACTGAGTGCCGAGCCTGCCGGACGTCCTGAGAGTGAAGAAGTGGCTTTGCGAAGGGATTCGCAGTGAGCGTCCATGACTATCTGGAAGCGTGGCCACAAGAGCATGTTCGTGCCGTTCACATAGCCTTCCATGGCGGGTACTTTTCTTCGCTGCAGCTCGAAAGCAAACTGTTGATTGAGACGGACGGCGATCAACAGACCCAGGGCATCAACAGTCGGGTCGATCAATTGCTTGGTCAAAGCCTGGCCGAGAGCAAATGTTGGTTGAAATATCTCCGTGAACTTCCGGTTGACCTCATGATACGACTGCTTGGAGAAGAAGCCGGTCAGGAATGAGTACTCGCCTGAAGCGTTGTCCATCAGCGCGAGGTTGAAGGCTCTGAACGGCGCTTCCAGGTAATGCGCAGACTTGTCCTCTTCTGCAATATGCGAAGACAGAGCTGACTTGAAGCTTCCCTTGAGCATATCCATGCGACGACCGAGCGAAAATGCATCATGCGGTGCAGCCTGTGTTCGTGAGCCAGAGACCACGGTCGTTCGTTTTGTAGATTCGTCTTGTGCCATGACTTCGGTCTTATCGATGATGTGAATGTTCATCTTCTCCAAGGATGCTTTGTAGCGTGAGAAGTTATGAAGGTAAAACCAGCGCATGGTGTTGATATATGCGCGGCCAATTTCTTGGCCCAACTGGGGTTGGTGGCGGTCCAGAAACTGGAATGCATCCTTGTATCTCATGAAGTTGTTCTGCTGTAGTAGTTGTGCGTTGGCTCCAGGAGCGCGCAATGCTTTGATTTGGGTCACGACATAATCACGAGTGCGCTCCACAGCCTTGTTCTTGAGGCCATCTATCAGTGGCTTGAGATCTGCAGCACTTTTGGACCTGAGCGCTTTCGAGTCAATGGTCTTGGATCTCTTCTCCAGATCCTCCAGAGCTTTGATCCACGCATCATCAATGGGTCCATCTGAGATTTTCCGTACAACAGATGGTGAAATGGTCAAGGCGTCGACTTCTGGCGCGAGTAGCTTCTCGACTTGCTTGCGCATCTCAAGCTTGGTGTTGAGAGCAGATGAGCGATTCTGTAGTGTTTCGATCTCGGCAGAAACAGCGGCCAGGTCGGCCTGGAAGCTGGTGAGGTAGTTCTCGACAGACTTGAGGACTTCATCACAGGCGACAATGGACTTGTGCAAATCCTCAAACTTGGCTTTATCCTTCTCGACTAGACAAACCTAAGCTTCAGGTGGGGTACCAGGATGAACGAGGGCGTGCCAACATACATTCTTCGACAGACGGCTGCTCGGAAGGCGGGTCCGAAGCTGGAGGAGCATCGGCAAACTCTTGGAGACTCAGCTCGCCGAGATCAATGTTTGCAGCATGGTGAGCAGTGGGATCCGAGGAGAGGGAAGCAGATTGCACGGGAGCTAAGATGTCGCGCAGGACGTCGAGTGGATGGGCAACATTGTCAACAGGAGAAGCATCGAGCTGATTTCGTAGGTTGGAGTGGGCAGGCGGGTATCTCGCAGCAGCAGGCAGGCTATCGGTAGATCCGTTGGTGAGGAGAGACAGAGAGGAAGAGCGGTTCGCGATGGCAGGTCTGTGGGGAAGGGGGCCCGGGGCAAGGTGACTGGGTCGTCGTTGGGGCGCTGGCGAAGACGACGGCGACGGGTGTTGGGAGTAGCGATTTAGCCACATGCCATCTGCGGTTTGGCGGTCGAACGCGCGAGACGGGGCGATCGGACAGCGTGGTGGGAGGGGTTCGAGGAGTCGAGTGAGACGGCGCTCGGGGAGCACCTTGGTGTTGGCGGGCTCGACTTCACCTGGAGATTGCTCTGCTCTGCTTGTTGCTGCTGCTGCGCGGTCTAGGGCGTCCGTGCGCCGCGCCTTCCTTTCCCCACTTCACTAATTTTCGACTTCATCCTTTTCTTCATCCTTTCGCCATCTCTATCACCACACTCCCATCTCCCACCCATCACCACCCCACTACCACCACAACACCGTCAAAATGGCCGACAACGACGCCCAGGTACGTCAGCTCTCGCCCGAAGCTCTGCTGTCCTGCGCGGTTCTTCAGACACGACCCCGCGCCGCGACAACAAAGCCGACACGCCCAATTCCCGCCGTCCGCTTGCTCAACATGCTGACCACCCCGTCCTGCAGCACGAGCAGCACACCTTCGAGTCCACCGATGCCGGTGCCTCCACCACCTACCCCATGCAGTGTTCTGCCCTGAGAAAGAACGGCCACGTCGTCATCAAGGGCCGTCCCTGCAAGATCGTCGACATGTCGACTTCCAAGACCGGCAAGCACGGTCACGCCAAGGTCCACTTGGTCGCCATTGACATCTTCACCGGCAAGAAGCTCGAGGATCTGTCTCCCTCCACCCACAACATGGACGTCCCTAACGTCTCCCGCCGCGAGTACCAGCTCGTGAGTTCCTGCCTCGACATCTGCCCCCACTACTCCTCATACTGACTCTTGTGCCAGCTCGACATCACTGACGACGGTTTCCTCTCCCTCATGCTTGACGACGGTTCCACCAAGGACGACGTCAAGGTCCCCGACAACGAGATCGGTGAGCGCATCAACAAGCTCTTCAACGAGGAGCAGAAGGATACCAGTAAGTTATTCCGCTGCTATCACCACCTGTCTCCAGTAGCTGACCACCTGTTCAGACGTCATCATTCTTACTGCCATGGGTGAGGAGTGCGCCATTGAGGCCAAGGAGGCTCCCAAGTCCGGTTAAACGATTTGCACATCCAACATATCGAGACAGCGCTTTCCTCGCGCTGCTTCGGCGCCACACGAGCATTGTAACTCTACCGCCCAGCACAGTGGATGTCTGGTCGTGCTTGCCCTCCGCTGCTGCTGCAAGCTTTTTGTTCGATCTCGACGGCATCTAGCCGCATGTTTTTTCTTTACGACCCCCTTCTTTCCCACGGGCGAGTTGACGTGCGTGTCTAGACAATAAAATGTCACGAAGCGATGGTTTTCAAACAAAAATCTACTCAATGCAAATCAATTTCCGAACAAATCATATCAGTGCACGTGCGTCATGTATCAGCTAGAAACTGTCTCTTAGCAATCTATAAAGTTGTAGACCTGAATCTCGACCGACGAGCGGATCTTCCATCAAGGTAAATGTTTCTTATAGAGCTTTGTTGTTCGTTATTACCCACAATTGTTGAGCTATTGGCTGGAGTCCAGCAGCCCGACAGGGTGTCACCTGAAGCTGGGTATGTGCTGCCCAATATCTGTCGTTGTCGCGTGTCTGTCTAGCAAATCGACCAGGAAGATGTCCTTGAGCACTTATGTGGATTGTCTAAGGCTGAGAAGAGGTGTTCTCGATTAAGGGTGATGTTCTCAAAGTGATGTTGTAGTCTTGGTGCCTGCCTGTTGCGGCAAGAAATTCTGACAGCCAAATACAAGCAAGCTTTGCGTCCGCCTTTCTCACACTTGAACATCGGCCAAGTCAACGGATGTTCGTATCATCTTATACCATGATATAATGATCATCGAGAAAACACACAATTCTCATCCACCTGGATAAATGGAGTTCGAGTGCGAGGCGGGGTGTGGTTCGTCATCATTCCAGGTCGGAGATGATGGATTCACGTACTGCTCGGAAGGACATCGTCAGTGGACGGTGAGTCTTCCGATTCTCCATAATGTTTGAATATGTATCGAACATATCTGACGGTTAGTTCAGCGAGGCACACAAGTAGCCGAGGATACAGACGGCGTGCCACAATTTGGTAAAAAAGCACGAAGGGCGAGAGATGTCGAAGAAAACGTCGAAACTGGTAAGTTTTCATTCATTTGCTAAATACAATTGCTGAGTCCTCCAGCTTTGACTGGTAAAAAGGCTTTCGAACACTACTTGCTGTGTTTCCAACTCGTCCTATGGAAACAGGTACATTGGCTGATCAATACAAAACACCTCCCGAATGAGCTGGAAGTAAGCCATGACTTGTGTCTTGTCAGGACGCGCCGGTACTGACCTCATATAGACAGTGGTACGTGACATCTGGGCTCTCCGTCTACAGAGCCTCCAATCAAGAGTCAGCTATGAATCAGAGAGCGAGGCCGAACAGAGTTCACAGTTCTACAGTTCTCAATCTGAGGCTGAGAGGACCGACGACACAGCACAAAAGCGCAAGGCGAGGAAGAGCAAAAACGATGCTATCCCCAAACTTGTCGATGCCCTGAGCATCTGTTACATTGGCAGCTTACTGCTCAGACTGCCGGTCACCGTTGGCGACTTGTATGAATGGGCAGCCAGCGGTGATCTGATCTACTACAGAGCTGTCAGAGCCCTGTCCGAGTCGATGAAACTACGTCTGCCGTTCAATTATCACAGGATCTTGGATCCACAAGAGATATTGAGTCCCGGTGCAGTGCAACAGGCTGTCCTCGAGAATATCACAGCTTTCGATCGTGCCTTTGGCATGGCGACGCCACCTATAAATCACGTCCTTATCCTGTACCGATGGATCAGAGCTCTCGCACTCCCGTTGGAGATATATTCGGCGACTTTGCGTCTAGCGAAATTTCTTGACCTCGTATTCGTCTATGACATTCAGGCGAAACGCGCCTCGAGGTACCGTATACTCCAATACGCCGAAGCTCGACTGATGGCCGCACTTGTCATTGCGACAAAGCTGCTGTTTCCCTTGGACAATGTGAAACGCTACCCAAAGAACCCAACTGAGCTTTCAGCACTTAGCATGGACTGGTCAAACTGGAGTAAGGCACGAGCGGAGTACAACGACACCACCAAATCGAAAACTCCACTAGGTTACCAAGAAGCCATGCAAGTTCAAGAAAAGGACATACTCGACATGTCTGACGAGAAACTCGACGATTATATGGATTGGTATGGCTCGGTCTTTGCAGAAGAGACTGTGCGCGAGAAGGGAAGAATAGGTAAAGAGGCCGAGTTTCGCAGAGCATTGCATCGCCTGTTTCCTATCGAACGTACCACACAGAGTGTACACGACGCTATGGATGTAGACAGAGATGGAGAGACGGTGCCTGGAGACGAGCGGCTGAGGAAAGTTCAGAGCAGTCTTAGACCCGCACGGGTCAAGGCGGATGTCAAATCCACCGAGCCTAGTGTGAAGCGCCCGGGCAACAGCTACAAGCGATATCGAAGTGTTGCAGAACTTGAGGGCTACGCGAGAGAGTTCTATGAGGAGGCTGCTGATCTGGTTGCACTGCCTGTAGGCTCACTAGTGAAGTGCGTCTTTTTCCTGGAGAGGAGGTTGGAAAGATGGGAGAGCAATGAGAGAAAAAAGTAGGCAAGTGGTGTCAAGCAGGCTCATTCAGACAAATCGACGCGTGTGCTCCAACGATGAACTGGCTGAAGGCTTGTTCTGCCGTGTAAGCAGATTTATGTCAAGAAATACATACAGCAATGTACAGCACATTTACCGAAGAGAACCCTTCCACTTGACAGAGTGTTATCATCGAGCCTCTATGATCCCATCAACCATTCGGAAGACACTGTTCGTCTCAATAGCTGTGAATCCGCATGAGTGTAGCCGTGAGAGGTAAGTAGAGCCTTTAGCACATAGGCCTGCCGTCAGTTCTCACGCTTCGCTTCCACAGAATCACCTTCACGAAATAGCACACGCTCATGAGGTTGTTGGGTCATTTATTGGAACTCCAATTACCAATTTTATTTCTCTTGTGAGCAAACCGGACAACAAAGTGTTCGAAGTGAGGATGCAGGCAGGCCGTCAGAAAAGGCTTGGCATGATGCTCGGTAGATCGGGACCGGATTAACGTCGGACCACCCACGAGCGCAAATTCGCCCTTGGCTGGAGGACTTTGACGAAACTACGCTTCTCGTCACGTAGGTATTGTATTCAGCACACGAAGACCGTCACCAGTAAGTGCTATACAGAGCTTAATGCTGTCGCATGTTGAACGTCGCTAACATGAATTTGTGTCACAGTGCAGATGTAAGCCCTCCGAAAGCCAGCACCGCGACCGCGCACCGCAACGCACACCGGACTCCCACTGACAGTAATCGCCATGCAGCTTCGTCAAGACCCTTACGGGCAAGACCATCACCCTTGAGGTCGAGTCCTCCGACACCATCGACAACGTCAAGTCCAAGATCCAGGACAAGGAGGGCATTCCCCCAGACCAACAGCGCCTGATCTTCGCCGGAAAGCAGCTTGAGGATGGCCGCACCCTTTCCGACTACAACATCCAGAAGGAGTCGACTCTTCACCTTGTCCTCCGTCTCCGTGGTGGTATCATTGAGCCTTCGCTCAAGGCCCTCGCCTCCAAGTACAACTGCGAGAAGATGATCTGCCGCAAGTGCTACGTAAGTCGCCACGCTCCCACCCTCAATCCCGGACACACGCGACACACCTGGCAAGAGAAGAAGACATGCAGAAGAACCACGATGCGACGGACGAACAAGATGATGATGATGAAGAATATTTCTGACATGGCGCTCCTCTTTACAGGCTCGTCTTCCCCCTCGTGCCACCAACTGCCGCAAGAAGAAGTGCGGTCACACCAACCAGCTCCGCCCCAAGAAGAAGCTGAAGTAAACTACTCGCCCCACTGCTGTCTTGGCTGTTGTGCTTCGTTACCTCAAGGGACTAGGCGTTTGGGGAGGAGGGATCTATCACGGCGTCTCAACCAGATGCTCGAACCGCGAGTAGTGGTAGCTGAGAAATGTCATCACTCTCCCGCGTTGACGTCCGAATGCAAGAAAGAAAAAAGTCATGCCCCCCATCTCTCGTCCTCGATCATTGTGATATGAGTGACGTTTCTACCTCGTGTCGATTTTTTCGAAATCTTGTTCACCGTCCCGGCTCTTCTCATCGGTGTTCGGTCGCGACCCCTCGACATGCCTGCATCAGTCGTCCAGGTCTAACAAAGAGAACCAAACTTGTGAAGTGCACTTGAAGAGCGACCTGACACAACGAACATCTAATCATGTCACTCTAGACGAACGTGCAGAACCCTGCAAAAACAGCAGAAAGGTAGCTTCAAATCTAACACCATTTTCACTACCAGCATCTCGTGAACATTTTTTGATATCGGTTTCGTTGTTTCCCTAACAACACCTGCCTTGACTTGGCAGCATCAAATTGCTTTGACATTCGCTCAGTCAAAAGTCTAGAGATACTTGCAGATTTGCTAAGTCAGTTGAAACATGATGGACCTGAATAGATGATGTTTTGACAAGCAATTGATTTGTACGGTTGTGCTTTGTGATATCAATCGAAACAGGTTACCGATCAACGTCTTGCTGTCGTGGTGACTGGAATGCTCGATCTAGATATGCAATTTGCTTCGGCATAAGAATGTATCAGGACCAGAGACAGGGTTATGCTGAGCAGAGGCGGCATAGCTGCCTTGAAAACCAAGGCACGAGACAGACGTGGTTTTGTCGTCATTTGATGGATGGATCGGTGCAGAAGTGGCTGGGCTGTTAGGGTTTATGAATCGAGGTACATTATGGTTAAATGTTTAACCATGCACAACGGTTAGTGCAGACTTGATTTACTGGCTATTCATGCACCATTCTGTGCCTCTGACAAGATGTTGGAGACTTGAGTTTTACTCTGGATCAAGAGTGAATCGATTGCAGGTACTCACCAAGGAAGAAGAGCAAACAACAGGGCAGAAAAGAAAGTCATAAAGTCGTACCTGCCGAGTATTGGTGGAGTCTATGGGAAGCTTTGGCAGTCGCGAAACGCGCTCGCGTTCCCATTCCCTCTCAGCAAGGCCTTCCTCCTCTCTGCACCTCTGAACACGACCACGACCACGACCACTCTCTTTTTCAATCAATTGCCCATTGCCCTCTCTTGATACCCAGTATTATTAATCCGCCGTCTGATCGAGCATTCGACAATTCACTCACCGTCTTGTCCTCGATATAATACGGTTCTGACACGCGTGAGCAGAGAACGGGCATCTCACGCGTGTGCAGAGCAGAACAAAGAGTCAAGTCCTCATCATGGACTCGATCTCTCATGCAAACAAGGTAATCCCTTCGACCGAGAAGCCTGATCCCGTCAGAAGGCCCTCGCTGCTACCGGCGTTCGAGCCATTGTCGTCGTCCCCCGGTGGTCTCCCAAGAGCATTGAAACGCAAATTCAAACAAGATGAAGACGACACGCGCAACTTCTACCCTACTCCCATGCCAACCTCTGCCACCGGTATCCTCTCGTCATCGCCAAATCGACGCGTCCCTGGCCTGCAACGTACCGCGTCTTATTCATCGCTCTCCGAAAGGGCTCCCTTGGGCGCCGTCCCCACTGTCAAACTACCCTTGAATGGAGATGCTCTGCTCATGGGCCGCTCGAGTAACTCTTCCGACTATCAGCTGTCAGCCAACCGCCTGATTTCGCGCGTCCACGTCAAAGCCACGTACAATGCACCCGACGGTCCGCGTCTTCTTGGCGAGATGGTCGTCCAGTGTCTAGGGTGGAACGGAGCAAAGGTCCACTACCAGGGATCTGTCGTTGAGTTGGCGAAGGGCGAAAGCTTCGTGTCACAAAAGCCCGGCTCTCAGATCATGATTGATGTTCAGGAAACGCGTGTCTTGCTCGCATGGCCGCAGGAAGAGAAGCAGTGTCCCTGGGACGTCGAGTCGTCGGTCAGCAGAGAGAACAGTGCCGCACCTGAGAGGATCGCCTCCAGCCCTCCTCCCGTCCTACCCAGACTTCGCTCGCCAGAATCACCCTCGCCCAACCAACACGACACCGTCAACGACACTTTTTCAGAGACGTTCATTGCCGATCCCTTCGACCTCCCTAGCAGTCCTGGCCCCGTACACGTCTACGAAGACAACGAGCCTGCCGAAGCTGATGATCTGCCTGCCTCGTCGACCCCCATGCCCGCAACCAGGCTCTCTCCCGAACCTGTCGACCGCTCAACACCCACCCCTACCAAGGCCAGCGTACAGCAGTCCATGACCACAAACCCCTCTGATGCCCCCGAGGAAGCGCTTGAGAACGACGAAGAGAACGATCCTATTGTTCACTCTTTCGGTCCATACGGCGACAATCTCCTCTCACGCTTCGAGTCGTTCAAGTCGACTTGCAAAGAGGAGGAACGTCCACGCATTCCCCTCAAGATCACTCTCAAGGCCACTAATCAGCTGCGTACCGATACCCAGACCTCCCAAGCCATTCGCAACCTCTCGCCTGTCAAGAACCACATCATCAACCAATTGGCCTTCACGCGCATCCATTCGTTGCCCATCTCGGCCATCTACAACAACCTTCCAGCCGAGATGAAGGGTGGCCGCAGCTTTGGCGAGAAGGCTTTGTCTTCGGAAGAGCTCAAAGACCTTATGGATAGAATCCCTTGTGTCGGCGAGATTGCTCGCTCTGGCAAGGATGCCGCTGGTAAAGCTCTGGAAGATGAGTTCTACTATGTGCCCGAGATGGACACCGACGAGCATCGACGCGCTGCCGTGAGCATCGCCAAACCCCCTCTTAGATCGACCCGCAAACAACATAAGGTAAGTGCCATTCCTAAACCTCATCGACTGCATGTGCTGACTGTTTTTTTTTCTAGCAATACTACTGGAAGAAGCCTCGTGTCTGAGCTTGTGTTAATAATTCGTTTCTTTCATGGTGCAAACTCTGCCACCACGCAACACTCCCTTGCTGCCAGTTTGTTTTTGCTCTTCACCGATACCAAGCCCTATTACACAGGGCGTCGCTTTTCTGTTGCTTTGCAAAGTACACCTCGGATGTGTCTTCGCTACGCCTTTTGCTCTATCTTTCTTTTCTCTTCTATTGACGGGGTCTCCGATGAAAGCGAAGGAATGAGAATTGGGATTTATTACTAACGATTGAAAAGAAGGAGGATATGGGTGTTTGTGTTGTGTCTTTTGCTCTATTTAGTTTGCGATACTCGTTTCTTGTCTTTTTTTTTGGCGAAACAAATTGTAGTGTAGAACTAGCGACTCAAGGGCGAGAGGTGTTTCTCACGAAATATGAAAGTTTGTCCTTTCTAATCATGCTTTGTTTGCCGTGTATAATGAGTGAGGACGTATAGGCCCAGACCTATCTGTATCTCGAACACCTGGCTGTCTCCTTCCCAGATGCTACACATCTTGCTGCTCTTCACGGTATTGTCTGCTCAGAGGGTCAATGTTAGCCGCGGAGAGGTACAAGGTGGGATGAATATACTCTCTAAGAACTAATGCTCAAATGATAGGGAAAACAGCTCATCTCGGTTTCTGGCTGGGCAACCCTGGTCAGCATCTAATTGAGCCGTCAACGAGCCATCCTTTCTTGATGAGATATCCTACGACTTGTACCATGGACATGGCTACCAGAGCATCTATAATGCTCAGTGATAGCTTGTGTGGCTGGACTATACGTACCGTAGGTGCATATTAAGATGACTGGGAAAAGTTCGCTCGCTTTCGGCGGTAATATGAGTCGTCGTGACCCGGCACGACTTGAAAATAAAAGATGGTGGAAAGAGCAAACTCGATATCAAGAACGATATGTTTGTATTGGAAAGCTAGTAGGTATGCGTCTTGTGATCAGCCGGCCTGCCGAGTCCATTTCTGATCTTATCCTCTTTTTCGACCACGTTCAGAGGCAGCCCGATACCTACACCGGTAAACACAAAGATGGCCCACTTCCATCTGAACGGATTGATGGTCACGCACTGTAGATAGAGTCAGCCTTGTGATCGTCACCGAGAAGTCGAAAGAGTGGAGTGACTTACAAAGAAGAACCACCACAACAATTCGCTGTAGGTGAAAAAGTCGAATGCGCCAGTCGGGGCACGAGCTTTGAACCATCTGGTCATATCGACCCAGAATTGCATCCAATACGTTGATGGCCTGGTGAGTGGATCGAGGAGGAACATGAGCAGGATACGGGTGTAGATGCCGATGTGGAAGTTTCCCACAGTGCCAATGCCGCCAACGTAGGTGCAGTTGTTGGCACAGATGGATTTGTGCTGCGGAGGGAAAGTCTGGAGATACCTACAGCAGCAGAGTCAGTCTATAGTATAAAGAAGTGGAGGTGAACAATACAACATACCAGTTGGGCGCAGAGTAGGGCTCGGCGAAACACTCTTCGGGTAAGAAGCTCAGACTAGGACGCTTGTATCCTGTTGCCATGATGATGACTTCACCTTCTTCCACCTTCTCATATCCAGGACCATTCTTAGGAACGCCTTGTTGGCGGCGGTTGAATCTGATGCCGTTCTCTTCCACTTCTAGGATATCGCCTCGTAGCCATTCAGCATTGCCAGATCGAATCTGCTCCAAGACGTCATTGTTGACCATAGGCGTCTCTTCGAACAGACCAGCCGATCCAGGTGGAGGTGAAATATCTGCGAGATCACGGTAAAAGAACTTGCGTAGCAGTCTCTCCGGAATCCACGAGAAGACAGTCTCCTGTCCGAAGACGTTGAAGGAGAGTAGCATGTCTATAACAGGGTTGCGCGGGATGATCCACTTCTCAGATCGCGAGAGGATCTTCGCCTTCTTAGCCTTTGCTTTTGTGGTAAACTCCATGGCCTCAATGGCACTTGCGCCTCCACCTATGATGAGGACAGTTTTGTCTTTGACGTCCTTGCCGTCAAGCTCACTCGAGTGATAGATTTGACCCTTGAATTTCTCTTGCCCGGGGATGTGTGGCATTTTGGGATCACCACAACTGCCGACCGCGGCGATGATTCCATCGTACCTCTCGTCTGAGTTGTTGTTGATGATCCATCGGCCTTTGTCGTCTTCTTCAACCGAGTTGACTTTGTGCTCGAATGTCGTCTTTTCTTCTAGATTGTATGTCTTCCAGACCTTTTCGATCTGCTCAACGATTTCTTTGCGATTAGGGTAGCCTTTATTCCAGAATACGGTTGGGAAGAAGCGGTACATGACCGAGTGAATCTGGAGACCGGACGTGTTGTTGACTTTTGCCCAGATCCCTCCCAGGTGTTCACGAGGACCTGCCTCGAAGATGTGGACGTCAAAGCCATTACCGACACAGTGTGCTGCAGCAGAGACACCTGTAAGTCCTGCTCCCACGATAGCGATACGAGGTCTTCGTAGTGTCTTTCCAGGAGGTGGAGGGTCTGGCGCGAGAATCTTGGCGAGGACCATTTGATAGATTCGAAACCATATCAAGACAAACTTGTTGAAGGCAGCGGCTGCTGTGTCGATTGGGCCTGCCATGATGGATAATATCTCTTGACAGAACAACGAAGCAGGTTCTCTTGGGTAGCTGCAAGAGAAGGAGCGATTGATGTTTGTTGAGGAAGCACGAATTGTAAACAATCACATGCAAATTGACGTCACCGGAGTACACGTGTAGCGTCTTTTGGTCCACCTCTCTTCGTCCTACGTTCGGATCCGAGAATCAAGTCTGAATGCTGCCTTGAGAACTACGGTGTCAAGACCAACCACGGCTAGATGTGTGACCTGCCGATGACCAATTCTCTCTGCCAAAGGTCGCGGCCGTGGGGAGGTACAATGTCTTCTCCGGGCTCTGCACACCCGTAGCCTGGAAGCAGGTAAACCCCAAATAGAAAATAGGCCAATGATCAGTATATTTGTTGAGAGATGTCGATCTGACAGTGCTCGGCGACATTGTTACCCCGCCAATAAGCTCAATGACAGGGGTGTTCGTAGCTTTGCTTTGCTTCTAGCGCCAGCACTGCTCCTATCATAAGTGGACTCTATAAACTATCTCACGACTTGGCGGTTTTGGTATAATCGTAGACTTGAGGCAGAGAGGATCTTGGATGCACAAAAAGCATAGCTCTCGAACAAGCCGCCACATTCAGGCAATTTAGAGGAGGCGATGCAAGTTTGAATGTTCAAAACCAACCACCACTGCTGATATTACCATTGCCCCAATTACCAGACCAGTTCACAGATTGTCCAGCGGTGGCGTTCAGTACCGCTGCATTGTCCTCGAGCCCGAATTGACGTACAAGCTGATCCCAGTTCTGCCAGTCTATATCTGCTGCAGGGTCGAATGGTGAGAATGCAGGTGGCGTCGTGTTGCTGTTGTCAATGTTACTAAAGTTCATATTGACGTCGCTGGTGGGTGTTTGTTGATTCATTGTTTGGAAATTTTGGGATGCTGTCGCCTGAGGAGACGGCCCTTGGTAAGGAGCACCGCCGAACGAGCCAAAGTCCCGACGCGAAGGATTATTCGCAGGTGCATGCGTGGAGATAGTAGTCGGGTCCATGCTTCTTGTCGTCTCCGGCGCCAAGAGCGAGATATCCATTGGATCGTCGCTGAGAACCACGGATGCTATACTCTTTGGCGAGTTCATGAGCTCTGTCGAATCCAGAGGTTGAGTGCCATATGCGGCTGGACGCATGAACCGGGACAACTGCGCAGCGCTCAACGGTGCTCTGACCATCCGAGGTTGAGGGATGACTGGAGACATCCCTGGTGGTGTTGCTTGCCTGATCGCTTGTTCTTTTCGGATGGCTTGCGCTCTCGCCATTCGAGCTTTGGCAAGAAGCTTCATCAATGGTTTCCACAGATGTCCGCTACGTGATTCCTCCTTGTTAGATGCTTCTTTCCAGCTGGACCGTATACATTTTTCAACCGAAGACCACGCTCGATTGACCAGGTCACCACTCGTGCGATTACAAAGCTCGCCAAGCAGAAATGCTAGTGCGTGCCATTGTATGTACGTTTTGAAGAGCCAGCTCCACTTTTCTGTACGAGACTCAGTCTCCATCAGCAACGCATACTCGACGTTTTCCAGACTCGTGATGAACAACTTCTCCCGGGTTTCCTCGGAGAGACTTTTGCCGCCATCTTTCCTCTGATGAGGATGATAGCTGTGGTACTGTTAGTTGGGTGGTTTGCTGCTCTCTCAAAAATACTTACATCATCAGCCACATCTTGCTCATCATCAGTCGAGCAACTGTAGCAGTGACCCAATACAACGGGATCGACATGTCCACATGCCGGAGGTATCGTTCTTCAAGTCTTTTGTGGCATTCGTTGATCCATCGCTCCTTGTCCTCGAGCGTAACTGAAGCAAAGAAGTCACCGCACTGTCTAGGCTCACCAGGCGGGATATAGTTAAGCCGACGGAAAGTGTTAGCAACTTCGAACCGAATGAGGCAGAACGACATGTCTGTACAGCCTTGCCGCTCGTCAGGCAATCTGGTCATTGCAGGATACAGATCTTCATCGTTGATATTGAGTGGCATTTTGGTGTCAAACGCTTGTTCAGCTAATAGGAAAATAAGCACTTGAAGCCTGTTGTGGGGAATAGAAATGTGAACTTACTGATGGTAGGATCGCTTCCATGATCTTCTGAAGCTCGTACGTCCAGAATACATATCTGCCACCACAGGCGTCTTCGCATCTCGATCTCGAATGGTGGAAGATTGAAATGCAACCCGTCGCGATGCACACCAAGAGTCTGAGCGATTCGGACGACGAGACCAGTCAATGTCCAGATGACACGGGCATCGTTGTTTCTGCGCAAGCATATCAAGTAAATCACGATTGCTTGCACTACCATCATTTCCTCAGTGGTGAGGAAGTTTGCCCTTGCAAGCGCTTGCTCGACACCAAACCGGTAGCGTGACAAAAGCAAGCCTTTTTCCTCACCCAACTTGTTGAGGCATTCGTCCTCGGAAAGACTCGTGATAGTACCATAGTAGATGGCAAACAGTAATGCCTCGAAACTTTTAGATAGATTTGCAAGGTGAGAGGCGGACGCCAGAACGGTGGGCTCAATGGTAGGAATATGGAGGACTTTGACAAGAGGATCCACACGTTCCCTGTAGATATTCCAATACGCTTCGATCTGGCCAGCGATAGGATGCAGAGACAAGAGGTCGACATTTTGCGAGCTGAAACTAAAGATCCAGGCATGGTGCTGATCAGGCTGGGACTGGACAGGGGACGGGTCGTCGGCTTCATCATCGGTGTTCTGGTTCAATATGCCCTTGAGGTCCTCAACCTCGTTGCTGAGGTTGGCCCAAAAGGAGTTGTTCACGTATCTTGAGCGACCTTCGTTGATGACCAGACGACCAAATCTGGTCTCAAACTTGGCACTCCGAGACTCGTCCATGTGCTTGTTCTTTGCTGCCCATCGCTCATGCTCATCCTCGTTCCCATGTTTGTTGGAGTGTGTAGGGTCGGGTGGATTGGGACATGTCCGAGCTGTAGGTAGTGTTATTTCAGAGAGCTCTGGGGGACCGGCTTCTTCGGGGGAATCAGGCGGTGGATCAGGGAAGGAATCAGGATTCGTGATATCTACACCGAGACCTTTGACAACACCCTCGAGACGGCGCAGTCTATCGAGCAGTTCGGCATCTCGCGAGTCGCTGACTTTGCGAGGTTTACGTGGGGCTCTTCCTGGAGTAGGAAAGACACACTCGATGTGAGCGCGAGCGCAGTTTGAACAGGGGTGGAGTTTGTCGCATTTGACCTTGCGCTTCCGGCAGGTTACGCATGAACGCGGATTTAGAAGGCGGCCATGGACATCCCGTAGCGGTGCCGGAGCCGAGGGTATGGATGACGACGACGACGACTGAGCCGAAGGCAGCGCAGGCGGTCGCAACGATGGGTGGGCCAAGGCAGAAGGCAGATGGGATTGGCCGGGCAACAAGATCGAGTTTGGCTGCGTCGGAGAGGGAGGCGAGGGCTTTGACATGGTGCAAGCAGGTGATGGTTCAGAGATTCGAATCAAGCCCACGGAGCAAGCACCAAAGACCGAAGACCCCGACACAACAGAATCCACTCGATTGCCCAAAAGCTCGACTGGCGCGGGGTGGCACACGCCCGAGCGTTTACTGTCTGCTGCAGCACCCTGCTTGCAAGCTCCAGACCCCGAGTCAGTCACTCGAGGCTCCTGGACACACTTCTCGCAAATACGAGGAGCCTTGTCTACTTGGCATGGCTCCACATTCGCCGCCTTGTTCCCGCTGGCCTAAGGCGTTGCGTTCTTTCGCTGCAGCAGAGAAGTGGGAAGAAGAAGTCGCGGAAAGTTTCAAGACTGAAACCGCACCGTGCACCGCATGCCTGCCGGAACTAACAATGACTCGCGCAACCATTACAAGACAGCAGCGGACAGACAGCCCTGGCCGCCGGCGGGAAGTCACTCGTACCGTTCCGCGCCGTTCTTCCTTTTTCCCATGACGCCTCCTTATCGATTGCCCGCAAGCAGTTCGGTGCGAGGTAAGGTGCAAGAGTGCTGTTCGAAGAAGAAGGGGCATGTCGAAGCTGGGGGGCATGGTACCGAAAGAATGGTCGCAAGGTGCATTGCGCTAGACGTCCAAGGCGGTGAGAACAGAAGCTCTGGAAAGATGATGACGACCTGGCGTTTGAAGCTACTAGCACGCGCTACCCTAGAGCATACCGTAACAGAAAGCGACCGGAGTTCAAAGCCTGTCTGTCCTCTTTGCGCGGCATCGTCTTGGACGATCCCTTGTGCAAGACTCGTGAAGGCCAAACGACGGACGACTAGCTACTAGGATCGATATCGGGCTGAGCCTTGAGCACTGCGCACGATTGAGTGAGAGAGCTGAATCAGAAGAATTGGTTGCTTGTTTCAACGCTGCTCCATCCGCAACAGCTGCCACAGTCCCTGTGCTACACCGCCGTCATCCCCGCCGACCGTGCCCGTGCGCCGTCGAGCTCTCTCGTTTTCTTCCCACACGCGTACCAAAGTAATTGCTGCAGTGTATCGTGTACTACGTCGAGCACGCGTGCCCGTCTCCTGCTTCGCTCCCCTCTCGTCGTCGCCCAGTGCAAGTGCCTGGCCTGAACAATGCGTCGGCACCCACCTGCGTCCGCCCTGCCATCCAACGATCCCCTATCTCTGCTCCGCGCATACGACCACGAGTCCAATCCCAGTCGCCCAGTCCGCTCCTCGCCGCTGACCGCCTCGACCATCCATGGCCTGCCGCTCGAGCTGACCGACCGTCTGCGCTCCTTTCCACTCTTTGCCTCGGCCCCAGACTCATTCCTTGCCGCCATTGGCAAGTTTCTGCGCCCACAGCTCTTCCAGCCACATGAATACATTTTGACCGAAGGCGATGACGCCAAAGCCATGTACTGGTTGGTCCGCGGTTCCCTGAGAGTCACCTCAAGAGATGGAGAAAGCACATATGCCGAGCTCAAGCCTGGTGCCTTCTTTGGCGAGATTGGCATCTTGATGGACATCCCACGCACCGCTACCGTCATTGCCCAGTTGCGCTCGCTCGTCCTGAAGCTGAACCAGGAGGACCTGCATAAGGTCCTCCCAGCTTTCCCCACCGTCGAGCGAGCCATACGCGATGAGGCTACCGAACGACTGTCCATCCTCGAACGTATGAAGAAGGAACGCGTTACGCTGCCCGCGACTTCAGGTTTGCGCAAGCGGTCGCGTGACTTCATCGAACGTGATGTCGACATGCAAGATGTAGGGCCCCAGGACGATAGCAACAAGCGTCGCAAATCTCCTAGTCCCAGTCTTGCAGAGGCTGCCGCCAACAGTGTTTTGGGAAACGCAAACTTGACTGTCCGTCAGATCCTGCAGGAGCTGCCCTTGTTTGCAGGACTACCTGCCGAGGTATTGCATTTCCTTGGTGTCAATGCCCAGCCTTGCTCTTTTGGCCCCTTCACAGACATAGTTACTCAAGGCTCGCAAGGCCGAGACGTCTTCTTCCTAGTACGCGGCGAAGTCGAGGTCGTGACCGAGACCCCTGGGAACAAAATCAACGAGATGACGGGGAAGCCGTTACCTGTGCAGCGTGTGCGAGCTCGTCTCAAGCCTGGCCAGTACTTTGGTGAAGTCACCAGTCTCTCTCTTGCACCCAAGAGAACAGCCACGGTTCGCTCTATCAACGGCGTTGAATGTCTGCGAATCACTGGTCAAGTCCTAGACGAGCTTTGGAGAAACTGGTCGTCAAGTTTGCGCCAACAGGTCGAGCAAGAGGCCAAGCGGCGACTAAAGGAGGTTGAGGATACAGATATCGTCCTGCCGGACGCTCCGTCCGCCATCGATGCCCTCTCGGCGTTGCCGCCGGAAGATCAATGGAAAAAGAGCGTGCCTACAGTCACTTTCAGTAACACTGAAGCTGAAAGCCCCATCACACGAGACATGTCTCCTGTTGCCGCTGAACCCATGGATCCTGATCCTTTCTTCAGCATCGATATCGACAGCGTGCGTGCTAAGTCAAGGAGGAGCTCACTCGCGCCTCCATCCCCAGAACCCGTCATGCACGACACCGCCCTTCGCCAACCATCACCTCCTTCCGCAGGTCGTGCGCTTCCATCCTCTCCTCTAAAGCCAAGGTCTTCCGTATCCTCCAGATCTCCTGCATCCGACACTAGGCGCCCAATCAGTCGACGCCCTAGCGTGTTCGGCAGACCATCTAGCCGATCGGGGAGAGGTCCTCTCCCAGACTCGGTGCTTTCTATGGTCTTCCAATACTTGGATTTACTCGATCTTATGCGTCTGAGATTGGTCTCCCCTCATTGGACCCGGCTCTTGACAACGAGTCCAGACATCCTCCACGACCTAGATTTGTCACGATACAATCGTCGCGTTACAGATTACGTCTTGAAAGAGGCCATCTGTCCCTTTGTAGGATCTCGCGCGCGTCATGTCAACATTAACAATTGCTTCCACGTGACCGATGATGGCTTCGCCGCGCTTGTGGAGTGTTGCGGCGAAAGCGTCCTTAGTTGGCGGATGCGTAGTGTTTGGGACGTGACGGGACAGAGTATCCTGGATCTTGTAAATCGCGCAAAGCGTTTAGAGGATATTGATCTGAGCAACTGCCGAAAGGTTGGCGACAACCTGTTAGCACGAATTATAGGCTGGATCGTGCCGCAACCGCCGCCTGGACATGCAGCACCTCTACTGCCACCAGTAGCTTCTTCGTCTCGTCGTCCAGCGTTGAAGCGTAACACAAGCAGTGCAGTGGTCCCACAAGCAGATCAACCCGCTCCGGGTACAGTAGTGGGAGCCCCAGGACTGAAGCGCTTGACACTGAGCTACTGCAAACACGTACAAGATAGGAGTATGGCGCATATAGCTGCACACGCAGCGAATCGACTCGAAAGCATTGATCTAACGCGCTGCACCTCGGTCACGGACCAAGGTTTTCAACATTGGGGACTTTATAACTTCCAACGGTTGCGCAAGCTCGTCCTGGCCGATTGTACGTATCTAACCGACCAGGCGATTGTGGGTATCGCGAACGCTGCGAGAGGGCTCAAAGAGTTGGATCTGGTATGTTCAAAAGTGCATCGTAACGATGCAACAACTTTGGGTCGAATTTTTACATGACTAACACATATTTTTGCAGTCCTTCTGCTGTGCACTCTCTGATACAGCGACTGAGGTCCTCTCGTTGGGCTTAACGCATCTCACACATCTTGATTTGGCCTTCTGTGGCTCGGCCGTCTCGGACTCAAGTCTTCGTTGCATCGGCCTGCATCTTCTGGAGCTGGAATACTTATCAGTCCGCGGCTGTGTACGAGTCACTGGTCAGGGTGTAGAGAGCGTTGTAGATGGATGTCCTCATCTCTCACTCTTCGATGTCAGCCAGTGCAAGAATCTTCTTCCATGGCTGCGATCTGGCGGTGTGCAAGCAGTTAGACAGCGAGGCTGCAAGGCCAGGTTTGAAGTCGTGGCCGATGGGTCATGGCGTGGCAGTGGAGAAGCATATAAGGGGTTGCATTGCTCTATTTAAGGCGCTGATATATCGAAGCATTTCTGGGAAAGGATGTTGGGGGAATGTTTTTGGGTGTGATTGATATTCTATCTGTAATGCGTTCTAGCGATTCATAGCAAAGGAAACTTTTTACCATCTCATACCACCTCTGGAAGAAACTCCGACAGAGTTCTGCGTTCCTGAAAATAGAGGTTCCAACTTCCAAGCCCGGTGGATGAGGCTCTGGAAGCGGAAGGTCCACTGGTCAGTGCCTGGGGATGCGGGGTCGGGGCGCACCTCGGAGCTCAAGCATGACGTTTTTGTTGATCATCAATATGCAGCAGCAGCTTTCGGGATGAGGCTGAACGTCACCACTTCTACAACGGATTGTAGATAAGCAGGGCAATTGGCAGTCTTGAGCTCTTACGAAGCTTCGCATCATTCTTCATCATCATATAACAACAACAAAGATACCTCAAACAGACAAGATGGCACTTACAGCGGACAAAGTTGTACGCAACCCCTGGAGCTTCACAACATGGACTCGCTCATTGTTGGGGGCTCTCTGATCACATTGAGAAGCGAGATACTGATGAGACCTTCTGATAGCTCCTCCACGGATATTGTTGGGGCAATGCTCTCTGGTATGGCTCGAGAGGACTGTGCCGCGTTTGGGACCCTCTGATGGTCATCGGCTGTGTGTCATTGAGAACTTCCAGCTTCGATCTCAATTGGTTTTCTGACGCTTGTTTAGGGTTCCGTCCCCCAGTAGAATCACACCTGAAGCCTACCGGTAAGCCATCCAGCGCTCTCAGCAGTAGCGTGGAAAACCAATACTGAGACCGAACAGACCTCGAGCTCTACAACGTACGCACCGATGGCTGGGGCCTTATCTCTCTCGCTGCCTCGCTGCTGGTCCTCTCCCGTGCCTACTCCCGCGGCGGCGTCAACAGAACCTACTCGAAAGCTTTCATCGCCGTATCCATCTTCCACCACGTCACAACCATGTTTGGCGCATGGCAACATTACAAGCTGGACACCCACTACACCAAGGCCATGTGGATCGGTGTATGGGTCAACGCTTTCTTGACCGGAGTCGGCGGTATCGTCCTGGGAGGTCTGAACAACGACTCTGTCGCCAGAACAAAGATCGCATAGATTGGCAGCACCAATTTACGAGAGATCTGAGAAGTAATAAGCGATACGAGAGATACAGGATGGTATGAGCATACGATCATGAGGCATGCACAAAGACAGACGACGTCGATGACAAGGAAGAGCATTTTCACTCACATAAACATTGCTTAGAGACGACTTAGATAGCGCTCGGCAACTCGCTCGCTCGATCAGACTTCAAGTGTAGAGCTGAATGGATTGAGTTGACGAGTCATACAAGTTGTACATCTTCTGTGACATATTTTATGCCGTCTAGTGCAACAAAAATTGCTTGGCGACCCGAAAATGCGACTTTCTACGATAAAATGCTAGGCATACATCAGCCAATGCTTCGCATGCAAGCATGAGCAGCAAGGCCACCGTAAAGAATGTCCAGATAGAAGAGTTCGCGAAGGCTACTGAGTTGCCGGCATTGAGTACGGTTGTCAACGGTCGCGATGGCCGCATCTGGAGCCAACAACGTCTATATTCACACCGTTTCTCTCCAGACCAAGGCATGTATGAACCCGCGCTATCGACAAGGCGTATTGACAGAGTTATCTGTGGCAGAGAAAGTGAGCAGCTACCATGAGGTCGTGAGACATCGATACACTGAACGTGGGCCACACATCAACGGTATTCTTCTTCGGAGGGCTTTCCAGAGCCCTTTTTGATCAGCCCTATGGTCAATGACAATACCTTCAAATACAAGTATGACCTCCCAGTTTTTATGATCACATATCTCTCTTTCAATCAATCTTTTTTTTCTAGTGTCTATTCTTCATCCCACACTCCCTTGTCACCGATATCAATCTTTTGTAGCAACATACCAAGCCTACTCTTATAATATGCATCTCATCAACACACTTCTTCTCGGCGCCGGTGCCGTCTATGCTGCCACCACACCACAATACCTCAACATCGGCACTCTGAACTCCAACACCCCCAGCGGCATCAACACACCCGCCTACGCCACAATCACCTTCCCCATCACCGACTCCAAGACCAAAGCCTCCACCACCTGCACCGTCAAATGGGACTGGACCAAGAAGCCAACTACCTCATGGACAGCCTGCAAGGACAACTCCTTCTCCATCAAGGTGTCGAATTACAAGACTTTGACCGACTTCAAGGTGGATATGCAACATCAGTACAACACAAAGACTGGCAAAAAGTGCATTAACCCCAATGGCACTGGCTGCACGACTACATTGGCTTCAACTACTGTCTCGAAGAGTGCGGCGGGCTTCCAGAGCTATTGCGGTGCTTCGGGTGCTTGTGGAGCTGTTGGAAAAAAGGGTGTCAAGGTTGCTGTCTCTTCGTCCAAGACTGGTACTCAGAAGTAGTAGATTGACATACCTTATCTTGCATGTTGTCAGATCAGAGGAGGCGAGGGACCGGCCGTCTCCAATACGCAGAGTAATGTTTCTAATATTGTGTACTAGCGAGACTTTAGGGCACTATCATGAAATATATCATCCGTTTCTTGTCATCACATGTATCATCACTTGTTTGAAGTTCCCACGTACTCGACCTTGCATAAGAGCTTGGTCCCCGTCAGCCACTCCAGATGAGAAGTCCCGATAGTTGTGATCAAAATGGTTGATGATAACAAATTGTCGACTAAAGACCAGGGTTCTTCCTCTGACGAAAATGATGTCACATTCGACGCGCGACACGAAGACTCGTGAACCACTACCTATCATCCTTCTGCTGCATGCAACCTGCACGAGCAAGCAAGCGACAGACGAAACCCTCGTAACCACGGTACAAATTCTCTAGTCAGACGCACGCATCTCACCAAAAGTGATCGTTAGCAAGAAGCACAAGGTACAGCGGCGCGTAGCTGACAAGCCACCAAACATAAAGAGAGGAACCGCATCAAGGGCACATCTCGCCCACACTTTTCGCGAACCATCCATCCTTGACCTTCCTCAGCTCTCGGGAAGCGCTTCCATCATTGTTCCTTCCACATCTTCCTCCTCCACCATGTCGAATCGCCCCCTCGCAGTCGCAAAATCACGACTACCTACAGGCGCAAAACCTCCCGCAACCACCACGAGAGCAACGCCGCTAGACCAACCTCTCTCCTACGCAGAACGAGAAATACGCAATCGCGCCGCTCGCGTGCTAGAAAATGAAGAAATGCTTCTCTTGCTGAGTAGACAACGACACGAGGTAATGCATCACCATCCAGAAGCGCGGAGGCTTTCCTTCCTCTGTGATAACAAACAAGGCAAGATTGCTGAGGGTGCGAATTTGGATACATATAGTCTGTACTCCAGACCCGCATCTATTGCGAAGCCAGAGCGGCGGGACTAGAAGACGAGACGTTGAAATTCGACTACACGATGGATCTCAGCGAAGAGAGGGACCCAAACAAGTCAGGCACGAAGAGTCCAGCGGCGAAAGGCACTGCGCGCATTGCTTCTGGATCCAGCAGAAATCCAGGCTCGCCCTCGAACAGCAAAAGAGACAAAGATCGCGGACGGGAAGGAGGAAGAAGGAGCCTTGGGTCTACCAGGTGAAAGGAGTCGGGGCAATATATGTACGTTCTTGGGATTTCATGATACCCCCTTGCTTTGCTTTGCTGTGTTGATATGAACGGTAATTCTATGTTCTCGCAAACACACTCTGCCGTTTCGAGTCGTTGTCAATGAAGACGTCTAGTTATATTGTCCCAGTCGCGACTGCAGATCCCTTCATCCGATCAAGGTAGCCTTTCCGCCGCCGTACTTTCCTTGCGGTCCGTCAAGGTGCGCGTCCAGCACAGCGCAAACACCGCCCTTGACCGCTTCGATGGCTTCGGGAAGCATCTTCGCCAATTCTTCCACGGTACCAGCATGACCGGCCCAGCATTTACCACCAGAAGACGCTTTCGCAATACCCGAGTAGTCGGGCGTGGGTGCGAACGAGATGTTGAGTTCTTCGTTTGACACTTTGCTACCCTCGCCCTCCGGATGGACCAGAAGGAGCGACTTGCGGGGTGCATTCCAGCCTGTCTAGTGTCAGCAAGAATATCATCAAGGACAACGACATACAAAACCATACCTTTGTTGTTAAGCACAACTGTTAGGATTGGGATGTTGTAGCGCTGCGCAATCCAGTACACCGATCCTGGCACACTGAAGAGGTATGTGCCATCGCCAACAATCTGGACGACAAACTTTCCTTTTCCGCCATTCTCGAAATCGGTTGCGAGCTTGATTCCCAAAGCACCGCCTCCCGACCATCCGAGTCCACCACCGCCGCAATTGATCCAAGATCCTGGGAAGGTTGCTTGAATTTGATCTGCAACGAATGCCGTATTCGTCACTGCCTCAATGGCCCAGATGGTGTCTTGGGGACATGATTTGCGCAACTGGTGGACCAAGTATGAGCATCCAAATGTTCCGTCTTCACCGGGCTTAGCTTGATCCGAAATCGTCTGCAAACGCTGCTTGTGCGAGTCCTGCAGTGCGGCCCACTTCTCTTCGAATCGGCTGCTCGTGATCTCACTTTCGTACTTGGCCTTCAGATGTTCGGTGATCTGGGTCACAGCAGTCTCCGAATCTGCACGGTATCTGGCCAAGGCATTGATGTAGAACACGGGCATCTGCTGCTTGAGAGGATCAACATCAATGTGTATGATCTTGGCCTCGTCGTTGGGCTTGCATTGAGTCGGGATCCAAGGAACATCGCAGTCCAGCACAATGATCACATCTGCAGACTTGATGTTGTCTTCCACGCCATATCTGAGACCTAGCCACGCTGGATGGTCGGCAGGGAAGCACATATCGCTACCACCAGTGTCCAACACTTTGAGTCCTTTGACGGTATTAGCAAGCTCGACGAGTGCTCCGACAGCATTATGATTGCGTCCACTGTAGCCAGTGATGACAAGCGGTGACTCGGCTTCGATCAAGAGTTGAGCTACTCTCTCGGTCTGTTTTGAGGTCAAGGCGCTCGGCTCGACTGCTGTCCAGTAACGTTGATCAAGCTTGTACGGTTCAATGTCCTCTTCCATGGCCTCTCGAGCACCAGCCAGATATACGGGGCCTCTTGGTTCGCTGGTTGCAAAAGTCAGGGCTCTGTTGACCAACTGCTTGACATTGGCTCCACGCTTGATTTCTCCAGTATAGCGACAATACTGCGCAACGATTTGCTTCTGATCAGGAACATCCTGGATCCAGTGGATATACTCGGTTCGCGAGCCACGATACTCGCCCTCGATTGTGTATGGCGAAAGCCCAGCGAAGATGAGAACAGGTGCTCTTCCACAAGATGCGTTGTGGACTGCGGCACCAAGACCTTGCGTTCCTACGTCGACGTGAACGATAACACATTGAGGCTTGTTGGTTAGTCTTGCATATCCATCAGCCAGACTGAGAGCAACCATCTAGGCAGCGTCAGCAGGATGATCGAGTTAGGCATAATACTGAGTTCATACCTCGTTAGGACAAGTGATGATGCGTGGGAACTTTCCATTCTTCTCGTTTTGTCCCTTGACGATTGCTTCGATGATACTCGGATGATCTGAGCCAAGATTGACGAAGCAATGCGTGACGCCGGCCTAGATTTGTATAATCAGAATCGAGCAAATTGCCGCAAAGACCGATAGACATTACCTCGTAGATAGCTTCAAAGAAGCCGAAGGACGCGGTATATACCCTACTGCCGTCAGCCAATGAAGCCGAGATGCATGTATAAGGCGCTTGGCTGCATACATAATGTCGAGTCCGAGGAATTGGTGACACGAACAATCTCAATTACGGGAATCGGTAACCACACAGTACTCGATACCAAACAGAGTTGCAGCTCCAGGTAGATAAAGGAAAGCTGACAAGTAGATGCCCGTCTGGTGTACAACATCAACCCCGCGTCGGCAAACCATCACGGCCTCTTCGGACCCCGCTTTCTACGTTGATCCTTTGGTCTCAGGCAGGAGCAATCAAGAGCGACTTGTTGGAAACGAATGCCTTGTTCTTCGAGTGATCTGAAAAACTCGTCCCCTGTTTTCCTACAACCTCGCCTGCTTCCCTCTTATCCACACATTCCTCCATCCGCAATTTGTTATACACACAACTGAGCTTCTTCAATCCTACACTCCGTCCAGAATCACTCTCTCCTGATCGATTGATACTGCTTGCGTGACTTTATCACCAATATCACACAAGTCTATCAAACTGCCACATATACTCTAGGAAGAAGGCCCTGAGACGCTGGAACTGCGTGCAGTCCTGTTTGCGTTCAGCTCTTCCTCGAGCATATGGACTTTACCAAGACGGGCTGCAGGCAGCCATCTGTCCTCAGGCATGAACCACCACGAGAGTAGTGCAAAGATGGTAATAGCGCCGAAAATTACAGGCGAGTAATTGAAGGTCTCGCCAGAAACAGGGAACTCAAGAGGAGAGAACAAGACTGCAGCCAGGTAGAGGTTCCAGATAAGAGCAATGAAGTTCAAGGGACGGGACCAGCGACCAAGAGACCAAGGGGCATTCTTGAACTCCCCGGGTGTCAGGAACGTGCGGCCGAAGCAAATCAAAGCATATGCAGTGATGGTGGGAACACCAGCGGCAGACACTAGCGATGCGAAAGCAGTAGCAGAGGGAAGGATGGAGCAAAGCAGTAGTGCGGCGACACCCAACATGACAGTGACTGCATTTCTCGGCTCCTTGTTGGCAGAGACAGCAGAGATCCAACCCGAGAATGGTAGAACGCCGTCACGAGCGACAGCCCAGATCAAACGAGACGAGGCAACTCCGCTGACGGTAGTGTTGAAGAACAGACCAAGAATGCAAACAATGTTCATAACAAGGTGACCTCCTTTGCCCAGAGCCTGTGCGTAGATACCGACAAACGGCTGAGGGTAGTTGAAGTTGAAGTCGCTGAGGTCCGGACAACAAAACAGGAACAGAATGACCATAGGGAACCCCATCAAAGCAGAGACCAGAGCAGATGTGAAGATGCCTTTGGCGGCGACAACATTTGCGTTCTGTGTTTCTTCAGAGATGTGACCGGAGGCTTCAAATCCTACTAAGATTCCAGCTGTAACGTAGTAACTCTGAACTACAGTTAGCAGTTTTCTTATGTATAAGATCAAGAAGATCGTCACTCACCAGCATCCAGTTCCAGACTGGCGGGGCACCAGTGAGATTTTCCGTGGCCGTGAAGGCAAATTTGGCCGATTGGAATCCGTAGGTCTGAGATACTGCGATAGGGAACCAGATGATGTTCAGGGCAAAGTCCAGAACAATCAGGGCAGTAGCAATTCTGAAAATCCACTTGTAGGTCTTGGGGTTCAGATAGTTCATGCCAATAGCGAGACAGAGGATTGCCTCGGAGACAATCCATTGTACAGCACGGAACTTAATGTCGCCCGTGTCGGTGATGAGGGAGGTAACGCCAAAGACCGGAAGCTCTGATAGGATGAAGTTGGCAGTACTCTGGCAGAGCGAAGCCACGAAAGTCGTCCATGCAGTGCACGACCACCAAGCGACGATAAAGCCAAAGAGACGAGCATACTTGGGACCGCCAGCTTCTGCAGCCCAAAAATAGATCGAGCCAGCTGCAGGAAGGGCGGAGCAAATCTCCGCCAGGACTGCGGCAGTCACCATCGTAAACACCATCGTGACAAGGTAGGAGGACCTAGTTGATCAGTGTCTGAGCCTTTGCTGCGTGATGATGGGACTTACCAGTAAGCCGCGGGACCTCCAGCTTCAACGCCAATGTAGAAGGTTGCGCGAATGCCACCGATAACGTACATTGCGGCTGCACCATTGTTAGAAGAGTTCGTGGAAGGACAGTTCAAGTGCGTTACCAAAGCTGGCGGAGAAGCTTTCTGCGAACTTCCATTGGCGGTGCAAGGTCTAGCTAGGTGTTAGAACCAAGATCCCTCATGTCGTCTGGCAGATACACTCACTTGCTTGTAGCCGAGCGCATTCTGCCCTGTATCAGGTCAAATGTTCTCCGAAATACGGAAAGGGAATCAAGAAAGGCCGATTCGATAGTCTCTGCATCTCCTTACGCGTCTATGAAGACGATCAAGTTCGTGCGGTTCTTCTCAACCTGATACCATCCCGGTGCCTGCAAGAGGCAAAGGGTGGATCAGATGCCCGCGTGCAGTGACTTTTGTTGCTGGATTGTCGTCGTTGAACCCGATTGTTTTCTTGGCCTGGAACTCACCTATGGCCATCATGCGCGTTTGGAGGATGCTTTATTTTGACTCATCTGTGTCGTCCGTTCGAGATTCCGACCATCTCATACCAGGTAGCGTTCGTCTGAATCCATGCTCGAGGTCTCGGCAAAGTCGGATTGCAGAGGATTCTTGGGTTCTGCAGCGTTGCTGCGATGCTTCATTTGAGTCGACATGCTGACGATTGGCACAGATTTGAATGGATAAACTGGGGTTGCGGTGTTGGGAGGAAGCAGCGAATGGTGGGAACGGTCCAGTCACGTCGTCTTATAATTTTTTCTCATCTGCGGTTGATTGGACCCTTTCGATGACACTTTCCATCGTCGGCCGGCTCTCAAGGCCGAGGTCGGATGATCCTTCGCTCGACATCAAGCCACAATTAAGCATCTTTTATCACCAAGCACAAAAATGCTTGTTCAACAGAGCGACGTCTTGGTAGGCTGGCTCTTTTGTATAGTTCCTCTTCGCGGCCTCTGTCGTCTACTCGGATTCGTCGGCGAGCGACTACAGGGAGGAACGTGTTCATGACGTTGCCGATAAGCTTTTCCAGATTCCAGCCGCGACCCGCGAACCACTCTCGGACGCACGCGGTAACTTGTGCATCTCAGCCGACCGCGCCCAATGTTTCCTTCTTCTTGCTGTCAACTTGTTGTGAGGATATCATAACCCTGCGTCCATACCGCTCCGCGCAGCAGCACTCGTCAACACCGCGGTCATCCGTCTCCCGTCGCCATGAAACAGTAATCATAACATCCCCAACATACGAACCCTTAGGGGACATTTTTCCAAATCCTTATCACATACTGTCTTCCCAAGTATGTTCCTTGTTAGGCGGTAACAAAATCACTTCATTCCGTCATGAGTGATCAAAGTGGCTCGACTGCCCTCGAAAGATCCTCAGACTGTACTGGCGCTTCAAAACATCAACCTGCCGAACTCGAAAGAAAATCGTCATGGCACCGAGGAGACTCTGAGGGCTCTAACATACAACACATATCCCCGACAAGAAGAAGGTCGATTGAAAGAACGCCGGGACATAAACGATGGTGGAAGTTCATGCTGAGGTCTTGGGACGATGATCAAGAGCAAGACTGGTGGTTTGCTGGCACTGCAATTCCCCTCCTTGCCGCAACTATGGGTATGTAGACAATGAGTTTGAGCAACCTTACGTTTTTGTACCCTTGAACCATACAACCACTGCATTCGACATGATGAAAGCTTGATGACATTCAAGTCTTCGGCCATAGATCTGTAGCATACAAGCGGTATCAAGTCGAAGTACGTAAACTCGCTGACACTGCCTCCAAAGGACCCCTTGCAAACGTCTTATCGATCGCGGCACTGGTCACGCCATGGCGAATGTGTCTGCTTGACGGAGTTCAGCCAGAAAGTTGTCCATGGGACGGATCAAGTGAATTGCTCCCTGATCTTGATGGACACACATTCGGTGACCCGCACTGGTGTTACGCCCTTAACATATGTTCGCTCGCTCTGGGATTTACTGGAAACATGTTTTTACTGTTGAACTTCACAAACCGAATTCGATATATCATTGCTCTCCCACTCACGATCATCTTGTGGTACGCGGCAACTGCGATTGTGAGTCTTAACAATCACAGCCTTTGGATGTTGTCTAATTTCTACAGTTGATCGCAATCGAGGCTTCCATGAACCAGTTTGTACCACCTCTGAAACCCCAACAGAGCTATACTCAAGGGTTCTGGTATGCTGTTATCGCTGCAATCTTCTATCTAATATGCTCCATGCTGCTCATGGTCAATATGCTCGGATATTTCCTCGGGCATTATCCACAACGATTCAACCTCACAGATTCTCAACGTACACTCATTCTACAGACCATGCTGTTCTTCGTATGGCTTGCTGGGGGCGCAGGCGTGTTCTCGCTGGTCGAGAGCAAGTACGGACAAGGTCTGTTCAATTGGTCCTACGTCAACGCACTTTATTTCTGTCAAGTCACAGTGTTAACCGTCGGTTTTGGTGATTTGTATACCAGCAGTAACATCGGTCGAGGGCTAGTCATGCCTTACGCGGTTGGAGGCATCATCATGCTTGGTCTGATCGTGACGAGTCTTACAACATTTGCGTCCGAACTTGGAGAAGACAACATAGTCCAGAAGCACATTGAGAGGAGCCGCACTCGAACAATCGGAAGGTCGTTCACAAGCTCGATCGAACTCAAGAATCGTGAGAAAATAGCAATGGGTCTGAGACCGACCATTTCGAGGCCTTTTGATCCAGTCAACCGCAGTATCGCATTTGCTGAAGATGCCCCTCGGCTGCAAGACAATGATACAAACCAAGATCAAGGACCCTTCAGCCTTCTAAGACGCACCGCAACAATACCACTGACCGTTCTCCGACCGGCGCGTAAGCCTCGCCTCTTACTCCTTCGAGAAGAAAAAGACCGCTTCATTGCCATGCGCCGGATACAACAGAAGACTCAAAAATGGAAAAAATGGTCCGGTCTTTGCATCTCAGTATCTGCCTTTGCTATCCTTTGGTGTATCGGCGCAGTGATATTTTGGATTGCCGAGCGTCGTGTCCAAGGTATAACCTACTTCCAATCACTATACCTGTGTTGGGTATGTCTTCTTACTATCGGATATGGCGATCTCGCCCCCAAATCGAATGCCGGACGTCCTTTCTTCGTGGTCTGGAGTCTAATCGCTGTGCCTACGATGACACTTCTGGTTGCCGACATGTCGACCACTATTGTCAACGGCTTCAACCGAAGCACATTCCGCCTGGCCGATTTCACGATCCTACCGAAAGCCGGCATCTGGGGTCCGTTGATATCTCGACTATCGCCGTGGCTACAAGCGCATAAAGAGCGCAAAGCTGCTCAACGCCGCCTGCAACGAGGCTTCGAGACCGGCGTCACAGAGGAAGAACCCACGATCGATAACCTAGCCAAGGAGCAAGGCAGTAAGGCTCCCAGTGATGCCGAACTGGCAAGAAGACTAGCACACGCCATTCAGCGCGTAGCCAAAGATCTCAAGCAAGAACCACCACGTTTCTACACATATGAAGAGTGGGTACAATTTACGCAGCTGATTCGCTTCACAGCCACAGGCGACAGAGAAGAGGGGGTAAACAGATATGAAGCCGATGAAGACGGAATGATAGAGTGGGATTGGATTGGCGAGCATAGTCCGCTCATGGCGCAGCAGAGTGAAGCATCATTCGTGCTCGACAGATTGTGCGAGAGCATGACAAGATATGTGAGAAAGATGGCGGCTATCTACAATCCCAAAGACGATGGGAAAGGGGAAGACGAGGAAAGTGATGCAAGAAGGCAATCACTCGAGATTGAGGCACTTGACGAGGAAGTCGCAGCAGCCTAGTGTTTCAAACGTGGGTCCTGGAAAGAGTGTTGTTGCATGGATTGTATTCATTCAAATGCTAAGCTGAGCCTAGGTCACAACTTCATGGTGAGGAGACGGAGGAATGACCAGGACTTCTCGCGCCCATCGCGCCTTCTAGTCTTCGTGTTCGATCCACACAACCTCTTGACTACGGCATTGGATCGCGTCTTCTCACCGTAGTAATTTCATTCTTGTATCTCTACAACTCTCTATGTCAACACCTCGCCTGCGTCAGCATCATGGCTCTCACACACGAATTCAGTGCTCGTGGAAAATCCTTCTGCCCACATTTGCAAGCGAGTCATACCAAGATGATTGGAGAGCCACATGTAACGAAACATAACGTTTGTTCTCGAGTGTTCATTTGTCTCCTACGGACTACATGCTCTCCAGATGTTCCCAAACAACCCTAACCTAAACTCCAACAACTCCTTCAAACAAACACCCTAACGACAAATGAGAGCCCAAAACACAAGATCGACGAGCGAGAAAACATGCAAACTCAAGCCGATGGAATTCTCCAGAACAACAGCACAAGCAGACCAGCCACGAAGAGCAAAGTTGATGTATAGACATCGTCGACGTTTCCCAAGGGTCCTTGAGCTTTGTTGGGAAAGTGGTGAGGGAAGAAGTGTCCGGGAATCATGGCATCCATGACATCCAAGTCGTTGTGGAGGGATGAAGTCTGTTCGATTTCCTGTGTTATATTTAGCAATCCCATTTCGCACGGAAGTTGTACTTGACCAGCAAGATGACGACAGCTTGGATCTGACAAGAAGGCTTCGAAGTGGAAGCTATTTACTTCTTCTTCCTCTTCTTGCCTTGATCTTTCTTCTGTTGGCTATCGCCAGGGGTGCTGTTACTAACCTGGTATTCTCTCAAAGCTCTTTCGGCGGCTTTTCTTTCACCTTCACACCTGGTACACGACTGGTATGTCTGGTGAGGCAAGTCGTGGAGTGGACACATTTCAGAGTGTGTGGTGCAATAACGGACGGGATGATGGGCCCATCTGCAGTTGCCACGACCGCGTTGAGGGCAGTGGTGCTCGTCACGTCTCGAACCGCCTTTGGGCATGATTGGAATCTGACTGGGATAGGTTGGTGGTGGAATGGTGATGTTCGTCTTTTGATGTGGATGTGCGTTGTTCTGAATCTTCGAATGAGTTTGTATATGAGAAAAAGATGCGATTTCAGGATATAAGTACCATGTCTCCAAGAGACACATGTACGATACTCAAAGACAACTCATGAAAGACATGATGGACTGTCAGGAGGTCTTCACGCTCCCAACAAAGATAAATGGAACATTGTCGAGGAGCAAGACATAGGCTTTCACTCTTTACCAAAGAATTGTGTCTCGTCCACAAAGCTGGCAATATCTTCCCACGCAAGGATACAATGCGCGTGAGACAGGCAAAGATGTAGGAGGAGAGATATAGTTGGAAAGGGGTGGGCAGCGCCAGAGCTGCAGCATTGCCCAACTCATGATGCAGGTTCGAGAAAACAATCGAGAGAAACAACGCAGTGAATTAAGAGACCCCATACTCGCATCAGTATCAGCGATCGTCCTCAGCACATTAGACTTGGTTTCGGTCTTGGTGGTTAACCAGGAATTGATGAGACAGGTCTCGAGGGGCTTGAGACACGTCGAAGAATCTTCACCGTCGAGGGATTTTGAGTGTAGCGGAGTTCGGACTGACGACATGAGAAATACACGTTGTTGAAATGCGCACGTTGGAGATATGTATAGCAAATCAGAGAAGTCGTGGACCTGAGGGTGTAATTGTACAGATATGCTCAGATGATAAAACATGCACGAGCTGCAGATAAGGAACTACTTGAACAGCAATAGAATACACACCAACAAGACTTGAATCTACGTATTCCAATGAACGTTTACTGTGCAAGATGCGATATTCCAACCAGAGAGACAACCATTGACTTAAGGTAACCCTTGAACAACTCCAACCCGGAAGATAGGAGAATCCCAAACGACAAACAAAGGAAAGAGCTCGTGTAAAGCCACACAGTGGTTGTACAGAAATAAGAGAAGCGAACTTGGAAGCGAGCAGGCCGAGAGTGTTGGGCAGTGAAATGACCATCAGACAAGCGACTCGGAGAAAATGAGAGCCACAGCCAGTCCTGGGATTCTCAATACTCTGGAACTTCGGTAGGATGAGGCAACTGTATCTTGGACAACTCCGTCAGCGTCACAATCATGTTGTGGAGTTTACCCATTAAGGGACAACACAAGTCTGAAACGCGTCGAGGCATGAAGTGTGTGAAGGCAAGCAGGAGTCCAGCTCCTGTGTTCTGAGATCTAAGAGTATCCTTTAGCAGTATCATTTTGGTCGCCATGAGAACTCCAAGCTATTTAACTTAACATGAGGAGTCGTGGTAAAGGTTTGAGCTGTTAACCTGATCGTGCACCAGCAGAGGACAATTGAGCATAGTCGGCAGCGGTCTCACACTTGAAGCAGCCTTGGTCCTTCGTGTGAGGCCAGGGGGTTGTGTGCTTGCCACAGACAGTCTGATGCCTTGAGCAGTGGTAGATGCCGAGCGACTTGATCGGCCTACGGCAGTTGCCCTTGCGCTTCCCGGGGCAAGTATGCATGTTCGTCATATTATTGTTGTGGAGAGAGTGAGTAAAAGTGATATGAAAGGGGTAAGCGGAAATTGAAATTTGGGATGATGAGATGCTGTTGCTGTTGACTCGGTTTCCTTGAGGTTTGTTGATGAGCTGGAGATGAGAGGAGAAGACGCTTATAAACCTTTTCGAATATCTAGCAATGTTTTCGAGTATTCAGACTTGTCCGTAACCAAGAACAAAGACGTCAAAGACTCAGGGTATACAACCGAATCTGCATCGTCCCAGAGTTAACAGTGCACAATGATCCATGCTCGTACAACAAAGACGACAAGCATAGTAACAATGGCACATTGTCTAAACAAGGAGGACTGGAAGAGAGAGTCGAGTCGGAAGGTGGAACATTTTGAACTGCGCAAACAAGGGCTCGAAGACAGGCTCGTCGCGATATCGAAAGATCAACAAAACTGTCCGGAGTTTCGTGTTGGTTGACCAGAATACTGGCTGTCGGAGATAACTTGTGAGTCGAAGCAGGATGGAACCAATCTCGAGGTTGTCCAAGACATTTGGTGAATGGAAATCTTCCCGAAATAGTGTGAGTGATCGCTGAAAATTGCATCGAGTGTACTGTCAGTATGGTTAGCCTGAAAACTATGGGATTGTTCTCCTAAGACACAGATCGGATGTATCGGTTTTGTTCGATTCGCGACGTGCTCTTTCCACCTCTTGCAGAGGTGAATATGATTGATTTGCAAGGAAAATTTCATTCTTTTGGGGGGTCGTACGCTAATATCGTAACGAGTCTCATGGGCGATCCCTTGGTCATGTGTAGATCTGGGCGTTCAGCAAAAGATGCCTCCTTCCGCCTCGGCGCGTGTCCTCTTCTTCTTCTCTTCCCCGTGCGACGCTTCCCAAACTCTATCGCCATGTCTAACCCAAACCTGAGGACTCGATAAGCATGCAGCGCTGTGCTCCTTCTTTTTGCGTGACGCTCGAAACTCCAGACGCCGGAAGCAAAGGAACGGGGGCTGCGTCGCGGGCGGGAATCGGGATCAAAACGTGGTTGACGAAAGTGTTTACTCGTCAACGGCAACAATGCCATCCTCGTCGCTCTCGTCCTCGTCGCCACTGACTTCCTGGTTCTCGCGCTCGCGCTTGTCCATAAGAGCCTGGAGCTCGGCATCATCGTTCTCAGTAACAGCCTTGGGGGCCATCTTGACGGAGCAGGTGCCGCCAGCTGCGGTGATGGTCTTGGTAACCTCCTGAATGGCTTCTTCGAGGACAGTGATACCGATGGTCTTGTCGAGAGTTTGCGAGGTGAGGACGTAAAGAGGAGGAGAAACAAGCTTGACCTTGACCTGGGTGTCCTCGGTGTTGCGAGCCTCAGCCTGGCGCAGGGCGGTCTTGACGGCATCGATTCCTTCGTAGCCGAAGCAGGTAACCTCGATATCGGCACGAACCTTTGTGGGTTGAGGCGTCAGACGCTTGCTAATGTATGAGATGAGCTCCTCCTTGATGACATTGTTGGCGAACTCGACCTCGTCCCAAACTTGCTTGCTGTCTCGTGTGAGTGAAGGGATCATGTGTCTGACGTGGGAGCGGCGTACTTTGAGATGGAGATTCTGAAGGCGTCGAGACTCGAGCCGTACTTCTTGTCCAGCGGCCAGCCAATGCTCTTGTACAGGTCCTCCATGGGGGTCGAGGTCTTCTCGGCGACGTGGCGCATGATGGAGTGGACCATTTTGGCCTTGTTGTAGCGGTCCTCGCACTTGAGCACATCCTCGGGCGAGACTCTGCGCTTGGACAAATCAATGTAACCCTTCTCCTTGTCGACTCTCAGCACAACGACGACTTCGTTTCTTCCGACACGGATGAGTTTTTGGATGGATCGGATACGTCTTCTGGACAGTTCGCTAAGCAAGATCATGCCGTCGATGTTGTCGTATTCGAGCAGCTTGACACTGAGAGGGCTGGTGTCAGTCGTTTGCTGTGGCCGGACTGAGTGGCAGGTCGGACTCACTATGCGCCCATCTCAGCGACCTGACGGACGTTGACCATGACGAGCGAGTCGACATCGGGGTACTTTTCCTCGTAGAAACGGCAATTCGTGAGCGACATGATTGCGGTATTTGGTGTATGGATATGCGCTGCGTGGTAGAGAGCAAATGCGGCGGCGGCGTGGTCACTTTGTGATTCATTCGTTCGACTTTCAACTTTCCCAAAAACGTCAGGGCCCCGCGCGTCACGTGTTTCGCTGCACTACCTGTTTATCACAACCATAGTTATTTCATCTTTTCGTCTCGACATCTTATCATGAATCGCTAGCTGTACCCATCTACTTTTGTCCAAATCTAGTCGCAACTTCTCGAACCACTACCGCTCAAGCACGACCGACATCCTCGTACTACTCGGCCCTCTAGGCGTTTCGATGGCCTGGACAACCGCTTCACCTTCCTCCGGACTCAAAATCCCATCCAATATCTCATGCGCCGCATCCAAGGCCTCGTTGTCAAGACCGGCTTCATATACTAATTGCTCTGAAAACGCAAGTCTTGTCAATGATACCAAAAACTTGTGATGTCCGCCGGGTATGACCATGAGCTTCTCGCGGAGGTTGATCATGTCGCTGTAGTTCATCAATAGATGATACAGCAGACGGACCGTCAGATTGATCAAGCTCGTCGTGAGTTCGTGGTTCGTGCTGAAATTCCGTGGCTCGCTTGTCTCACCGAACATGTCATGATTCGTAGGTGCAAGATCATACAGCTTGGTGACCGATACGTGCAGCAACCGAACAAGTCGACCGACAGCTGTGCGATGTCGAGCGAGAACTTCACTACCATGCTTCGTGACTGCCAGTGAGTTCAGCACTCGTATCGTCTCGATCTGCAACAAGACAACTTCGCTATCTTCGTACGCTGTTTCACCTGCTGGTGCTTCTGGCCTCTCAAACAGCAAAGTTGTAAGCCGGTCAATTGTATGACCCTCCAAGGTGGACTGCTTTTCTGGATCGTCTACCATGATACTGAACGACTCCGGCATAGCAGAGCTTCCCAGCATTTGCAATACCAGCATGATCTGTGTGAGTGGTTGGCTTTTGTTCAGCATCATCAAGGTAAAGTCAAACTCCATCTTTTTCCAGAATGCTTGACACGATTCAGCATGGAGGCTCGCGTCGAAAGCCATACCATGCATCAGCGTCAGAATCTGATCCACGTCGATGCATTCGAGCAGATGCGGGTCTACATGGGCGCCTGCATGAAGGCGCACACGTGGTAACGCAACCAGATCAATCGTCTTGGTTGCGAGCGGGAGGAAGCGCTCGATTAGTGAAAGTTTCGGAGGCTCGTAAGACATGGCCAAGATGAACTCGTACAAATCCAGAATCGGATAGACCGGTGTATACATTTTGTCGTGCAAACACCTTTCCCACAAGTCTGAAAGGAGATTACAGGCAAAGGAAGAAAAGTTATCCTCATCGTCCACGGCGACAAACTGAGACAAGCCTTGAGTTACAAGACCGGATATAGATTGCCCGGGTAAAGAAGGAAAAGCGAGCCGACTTAGTGTCTCCAATACTCTTTCTCGCGAATTCAATGAACGATGGTTCATGAGACGGCGGATCATCTATACAGAGTCAGCTTTGAGAGCTGAAGCTACGACTTGCACGCAACCTACCTGAAATTGCGTGTCATCACGAGGTTGGATCAATTCCTCGACTACAGGCGTTGATTCGGCGACATTTGGAGCCGGGGATGAGGGTACAGAGGGTTGAGGGTTCAGTTGCAGTTTCGGAGCAGGACTGGCAACAGCATTCCTCTTCCGCTTCTCACCTACCTTGGGAGTGGAAGATTTGGATCTATCCTTTGGTTTCGACGGGGATAGGGGTACAATCTCGTTGTCGTCAAAGCCATCGCGATAGGGCAAGGATTGGGAGGGCTGGCGAGTGAGCCTACCCGTGTTAGTTCTGGTAGGCTTGAGCCTTTTGGCACGTTCGTCTCGCGCCTGAGCCAGATCATGTTCTAGGAAACGGTTGTTCGTTTCGTAGGCTTCAATCTCTTTTCGCTTCGCCTCCAAATCGGCCTTTTGCTTTGTAGCATCATCGGCACGCGACTTGTTCAGGGCCTGCAGCTGAAGTTCGTGTTCTTTGGCATCCTTCTTCTGTCTTTCACGGATTATCGACAGTTCTCCAGCCTGTTTTTGATTCTCTGCCTTTGCGTTTTGCAGAGACAAGCGGACAGCGTTGAGTTCGAGCTCGAGCTGCGAAAGACATGTCAGCAGTAGAAGATCAAGAAGACACAACAATGCGCACCTTTCGAATGTGTGCATCTATGGCTGTCGTGTCGGTGGGCTGGACATTAGGATTGCGATTGTCGAGCTGGTCATAGTTCGGCGGTGGGTCGTCTACGACGATGGACTCGGTAGGGAGGTGATAGGTGTTGTGTTTTGCAGATTGGGCATAGTCCTGGTTGGGCTGGTAAATAGTCGTGTCGGCGTTCAGGTCAAGGACTTCTTCGTCGTCATTGTCATCCAGACCGTAGTCGGATTCTGGTGAATTTGGAGCATCGAAAGAGGTGGTAGTTTGAACAGGAGCAGTAACTGGTGGCAGGCTGGGACGGGTCAATCTGAGAGGGCGGGTGGTCTGGTGGTATTGGCGTTGCTTGCGGGCGGCGACTTCTCGCTGGGTCGACGAGATGGCGTTCAGCTCGAGGTTCTGCAGAGTCGACTGGGGCAGTTGGTCAAGACCGCTGTCGCCAAAGTCCAGGTCGTGGTCATGGTCCAGAGCAGCCATGGGAGCGATTGGCGTGGGCGGCCATGTTTGTTGCAGAGTGATTGAGTCAGCCTGGCGGAAGGCGCATTGGGACATTCACATGCCGCCAAGCCCCGCTGACGGCATTTGGGACTTCTCATCCTGACCAAGTTCGAGTTCGTTCGTGCCTGCCTCCCGCTTCCCAGCCCGACCCTGCCAACCTTTTTGTTCGCAGACGACCCTGACATCCATTTCTTTCTGCTGCGTGTTTGTCTGATCGTCTGGAGCTGTCCTTTCACCCTCTCGTGTCCACGCGACTCTATCCTTCCCGGCTCTACCTCGTCCAGCCTACCAATCTTGTTGGAAATCTCGTTCCAGCTGCCGCAAGCTTCCGTCCATCGTCTCCCAGTCGCTCTACTGCGACCTTCCGCATACCATGACGAAACCGAAGAAGGACGTCAAGTTCCAACACAAGGAAGCAAGAAGACCCAGCAGGTCCTCCAACGATATCCAAGACGCCAAAGACACGTCGAGTCCTAGCCGGAATGGACAAGTCACCAAGCCTGAAGTAAGCCGCAACATGTCCTACGACGGTGCCTGGACCGACGACGACAAGGCGAGCCAATGCCGCTCCCAAATTGCTGACGACCTCGCTAACATGCCTCGTTGAAGCCTCAGGAGCCCACGCCGCAAAGCGAATATGAAAAGAAGAAGCAGACATTCATCACCAGAACTATCTGGACCCTCGTCATGATCATCTTCTTCTTCGTCTCAATGTTTTCTGGCCACATCTACATCATCATCATTGTCACCGCAATCCAGATCATTTCTTTCAAGGAGGTCATCGCCATCTCAAACGTCCCTAGCAGAGCCCGGAAGCTACGCTTCACCAAGACTCTCAACTGGTATTTCCTCGGTACCACCATGTACTTCCTCTACGGCGAGAGCGTCATCTACTACTTCAAGCACATCATCCTGGTCGATAAGGTCCTCCTGCCCTTTGCTACCCACCATCGCTTCATCAGTTTCATGCTCTATGTCATGGGCTTCGTCTTCTTCGTCGTCTCCCTGGAAAAGGGCCACTACAAGTTCCAATTCCAGCAGTTCGCCTGGACCCACATGGCTCTCTACTTGATCGTCGTTCAAGCACACTTCATCATGAACAACATCTTTGAGGGCATGATTTGGTTCTTCCTCCCCGCTGCTCTGGTCATCACCAACGACATCTTCGCTTACATCTGCGGTATCACCTTTGGCCGTACTCAACTCATCAAGATCAGTCCCAAAAAGACTGTCGAAGGTTTCGTTGGCGCCTGGATCTTCACCATCATCTTTGCATTCGGCCTCTCCAACGTTCTGATGCGCTACCCGTACTTCACCTGCCCCGTCAACAACCTCGGTGCAAACATCTTCACCGGCCTCGAATGCGATCTCAACCCTGTCTTCCTATCCCACACTTACCAGCTTCCTTTCATTCCTCCCAACTGGACTCACCTGCCTACCACAATCACTGTCGCCCCTGTTCAGTTCCACATCATGATCTTTGCTACTTTCGCTTCGCTGATTGCTCCCTTTGGTGGTTTCTTCGCATCTGGTCTAAAGCGTACCTTCAACATCAAGGACTTTGGTGATTCCATTCCTGGCCATGGTGGTATGACTGATCGTATGGACTGCCAATTCATCATGGGTTTCTTTGCCTACATGTACTACCAGAGGTAAGTAGATGAACTCTAACATGACTTTTGGTCAGAGCTGACTGCGTTTAGTTTCATCGCCGTCTACAAAGCCTCTGTTGGTAGTGTTATCGAGACCGCCATCACTGGTCTCACCCCGGATCAACAGATGGAGGTTGTCAAAGGATTGAGCAAGCATCTCGTCAACCAAGGCGTCATCAACTCCAAGGTGCTAGAATATCTCGGTGAGCAGCTCAGGAGATAGGTCACCCTCGAGCAGTGTCCTAACACAAGGTTTCTCTCACCCACAAAAGTCTCGTCGAACTGGCCTTTCTCTTCTCCAGTTTAATGTATAAATACCCCTTTTTTGGTTTTTTCGAAGCGTATCATTCAATCTTTTCTCCTCGATCACATCGCGCCAGGCTTCAGACGTTGTCAATTCAAGTTTAGATCAGTCTTATGTCTTTGCGTGATCTCACCATCTCCTGTAATCCGTACTAGCTAGACACGCTTCATCTCATTGCTCCTTTCCCCTGATGCGACCACACTCTTACCAAATTCCACTCTTCTTGATAAACTCCTTCCAAGTAACAGGCTTCTCCTCGAGCAAGTCCAAACTCTCATCCAAGCTAGCACCAGCATAATAGCCAGTGGTGTCAAGCAAGATATGGTTTTGAAGCATCTCCTCGGCCATGAACTCAGGCAAATAAGACTTGAACTGATCACCCGAGATCTGGATGTAGCGCATCTTGTTCCCAGTCACCTCTTCAAAATCAGCAATGATTTGCTTAGGGGTGTAGTAAGCAGTAGCAGCGAGCACTTGCTTGCCATTCAACTTGTCGGCATTCTTCAGAATGCTCTTGACGAAGTTACCGGTATCCTCGACGACATCGAAGAGGGGGAATTGAGCATTATCGCTGATTGGCATGGCAAAGTTGTAAACGCCATCTTCGCCTTTGTTGAACATGCTTGCGAAGTTGGACATGAAGTAGCCGGGCAGCATGAAGGTAGAAGGAACGCCAGTGCCGCGAATGTACTTCTCGATATCGTTTTTGGAATCAAAGTGAGGGACGTGGGTGAGTTTTCCGCCTGTGGCTTCGGTGACGTTGATCAAGGAGGAGAATATAATATGCTGGATTCCTTCTTCCTTTGCGGCGTCGGCGACGTTGATGCCCTGGCTGCGTTCGATGTCTGGGTTGGCGGATTCCCAGTAATTGGTTACGAGGAAGACGGTGTGAGAGCCTTTGATGGCTTTTGCGACTGAAGCTTTGTCGTTCATGTCGGCCTTTTTATCAAGTGTCAGCTTTCTATGTGCTTCTGAGGTAGGTCTCGAGAGACGAAGTGAAAGCTTACGGTTGCCAGCTCGACTCCGTTTTCAGCAAGAGCTTTGGCAGCGGGCTTGTTAACTTCGCGTGTGATGCCACGGATCTTGAACTCGGATGAAAGTTGGGCATCAGCAAGGATGTGGTTGATAACAGAGCCGCCTTGGTTGCCAGTGGCTCCGAAGACAGTGATCAACTTGGACATATTGATTGATGTGATGGAGTGGAAAGTGAATCAGTGGTTTTGGTAATATGAAGCAAAGGCTTTGGTGGGTGTATTGGAGGGATGTGTTTGTGGTGAGGGGTGTGTTGAAAAGGAGATGTTCATTCTCAAGATGGGATGGTTTATATACATCACCTACCTTCTCTGGGCATCTTACATGCGTCAAGGGTATCCCCGCATTGCGTACCAATAGAGAAGGAGCTCTCGGAGGAACATCGTACCATCAGATGTGTTGCTGACCTGAGGCGCGAGCAGCAACGGCCTTACTCGCTCTTTCCAATTGGCGAAGCACATATGAACGAATGTTTGAGCTTACAAAACAATCCAAAGCCAATCTGGACCTAGTGTTGAGACGGAGCTACTCGACACCTTGCAAGGAGTGAGATTACCAAGTAAAGAAGGGACGTTGGACGAGTAAATGCAGCATAAAGTTGGAACATGCTGACCAAGCTGTCATGTCGAACGTTGTGAAGCTGTTAGAGAACATTATGTGGTAAATATCCGTGCTCAATCCTCCAATTTGTCGTCCGGACGGAGATAGCTGGCCCAATTAGGAAATACATGTCTCCGTCGAAGGATATCTCTGAGGCCGAGCATTGGTGGATCATGCTTGATCTTGTTCATGAACTTGAAGTCGCGGGAGGAACGGAGGACTTGATTGACAAACCTATTGTCTGTGTACCATCGTTGACCAACATGGAAATGGAAGACCTCGTCTGGAGGGTAAGCGTGTTTTTGTCAGGGTCATAGCATTAACCACTGTTCAGATGATCAAAACTGCCATTGGACGACAACTATGGATGTTGTCTGCTTCGGATATACAGTCATAGATGGTTCTAGATGACAGTTCTGCGGTGAGATGAGGTTGATGTCCTTAGGTCTATATGTAACCGTCAAAATAAGATCCGGTGAATAGTTTTCAGCTTTGAAGAATTGTCGAGCTCTTTTGCAACACATGTGACTGACTTCTTGATACATTCTGGCATCTCTGGTATTTGTGTCAACATAAGGCGCATTCTGTTTCCGTATGTCGAGCACTTCGAGACGGTATGCTCTCCAGCCAAGTTCCTGTTGAGTGAGATTGTGTGGTCAGTGAATATATGTAGGTAGTTGTTGGTTGCGATGATGTATAGGCTTGGCAGATTATTTGACAGCCACCTTGATCATGCAACAAGGTGACAAAGTTTCCAAGATGAAGCTACACATTCTAGGACCGGCATTCGGACTACCTTCGATAGACGCAGAGTGCATTGCTGCTGTGGCATTGATCGAGCGCTACACACAAGGCAGCAGTCAAGCATGGGCTCTAGTCGCCAGCCATGAAGCCGCGCCAGGCACTCATTTTCCCTTTCTCCAAGTCGGCGACGAAACATACTCTGGTTTCGACAGGATAGCGCAATACCTCGTCGATGCATCTGGTAGCACTGTTCCTGGATTGGCCACCAACTTGACCGCACAACAACAAGCTGATGCGACAGCGTGAGACAAGCCGCAACCTCCGCCGACCATCAGATACTAATTCTTGTCCAGCCTCTCCGCCTTCATCAAGTCAGAAGGTCAACTGCTACTCGACATCTCGCTATATGTTTCGTTCGAGAATTATCGCAACCGCACCCGTTCCGCTTTCACCAAGATTCTCCCGTGGTACGCCAACTTTGTTGTCCCTCCCCAGCGCCGCCATGAAGCCAGACAACGCACCCAGCACCTGGGAGTCTCCAGTCTTGATGTCGACGACATACACGAGGATGTAATCGACAAGCCGTCGAGCATGCAGTCGGAACAGCAGAAGAAGCCTCTCGAGCACGAGACGGAGAAGCACGCCAGAAGACTGCTGGGTCGTAGAGATACTGTTCGCACATTACTGCAACAACCAGAGCACGCCGCCGCTTTCAAGCTGAACGCCCTGGCCGACAATTTCTTTGAGCCGCTGCAGGACCTTTTGAAAAATCAGTCCAACCTCCTTGGCACCGACCAACCTGCCGTTGTCGACTGTCTGGCCTTTGGGTACATGAGCTTGATGTTCTACCCCAAGATGCCTCAGAATTGGCTTGCTTCCACTATGCGCCTCAAGTATCAGAAGCTCGTCGTCTACCTCGGCTCTTTGAGAGATGCCCTCCGAGTCGACGCCCACCCAGACGAAGCTTTGAGCGCTCTTTCACAGTCTGAGAAGGGCGCTGCAGACCTCCCTTGGCTATCGCCGCAATCCTTTGGTCCCATAGCCGTTGTCAGATACATTGGACAGAGTCTCTTCAGCCATCTACCCCTACCAAATAGTAGCTCAGGTCTGCAACATTTGCCCAGCGATCGTCAGCCTAGCCTGCTTCAGAGATATCTTCCTGCAGTCCTTGGCCTAACCTCTACCTCGATCGCTTTGGCAGCATTCTGGGCATACAACAACCTCACATGGCCACACGGAGAAGCAGTCCACTTTTTTGGCCGAAGGAGGTTCGTCGACTATGGTGCTGCTGGCGCAACTTTGTCGGCTTTGGGAAGTCTGGGGTTGCAGATGCAGCAAAGACAGCAGCAAAACCAAGCTCCTGTGCAGATTGACGTTGCTGTTGACGATCAAGTCTCGCCGTGAAAAGCCGTGCGATAGGCATGTCAAGCTTCATATCACAATAATCAAGAGCAAAAAAGCACCTCGCATTCTTCTCCACTTTCTCAGTCACGTAAGCAGTGCTGTAAGCCATCAAACATGGATTCATGTGAAGGCATGCATGTGACATGTCTAGTGTTCATGCTGTGTATGCTTACATCTGTAGCGGATGTTTCTGTTGAGCTCGATACATATGGAACGGAGGATTTTGAGGCTTGCAATAATATGCACATTTCCATCTGCAAAGCAGGGTCTGTCGGAATCTTACGAGCAAATTATGCATGGAAGGAACTCTCTTACTTTGTTATCAGGCGCTTGTGGTTGTTTAGCGAGCACGTGCTTCTTTTGTGTAACACATGCTGTGATGGATCTACTGTGATTTTTGACGAGCAATGTGCAAGAGTCTATCGCTGCAGCCACTAAAATGTACGACTGAAGCTAAGAAACCATACGACGTTGACTTCATCTATGGGCAGAACCTCTTCCATGGTTCTCAGTCTCGGCGGTCTGGAATATGTCGCTATCCATGAACCAAGTTATCGTAAAACACTTTTCCAAGACTAGGGAACTCGCAGCTTCCATCTCTCAATACATGCTTCCGTCTGCAGCAAGCCTTTGTGTCACAGATCAGGAGGGGTAAGAGGGAAGGAAGAGACTCAAGTAAGTATCGTGATTGCCCTCGTACATCACCTCAATTTCTCCTACCCACCATTCCACACCCTCCCTCCAAATCAGCCTAAGAACATCGAGGAAAAGAAAATCCAAGCTCAGGAGTCCGCATACCAAGCACAATGTCTTCCTCGACTTTACCTCCCACCCCGACCCCAACATCCCACTCCAACAAAGCAATCATTGGAGGCGTAATAGGCGGCACAGCCTTCCTCATCCTCATCCCCGCCGCAATCTTCATTCCGATATTCAGAAAACGGAGATCTTGCTATGATATCGCTTTACGGCGACACACCCACTCTCACATTCGCAAGACCACGACCATTGCGACAAGTACTCGCAAAGACTCGATGCAAGAAGAGAAAATCGCGCATCATGGGGATATGGAGGAGCAAGTCCAAAACAAGGAGATGAGGATAGGCGAGGATATGAGTAGGAGCGAGGGACCGGAAATGTTGGCGTTGGAAGAAATGGTTGGCCTGGAGGAAATGCTGAGGATTGATTTCCCGGATCCGGCGAGGTATGAATTGGATGGTGGCAGTTTTGTTGAAGGACGAGCGAATTGGGAGATCAAGGTGTGAGGGAAAGAGAGATGAACATCTTCCTTCCTCTCTCGTCGGGAGAGAATGCATGCTCACTGAAGCAATGCACAATGGATTTCCAACCGAGATGTGGCCACAAAAAATCTGTCATGACAATATCTCTCTCTGCGGACAAGATTCTCTTCTGGAAATTATTGTGTGTTGTTACAGCCCAACAGAAGCCTCGCGAATCGAAAATGTCGCCATGGAAGATCGCTCAAGATTGATTCTTATACTCAGTTATTAACACTTAAATCTTCTCTTGCACCCATGGATCTTCTGCCGCTACTTGAATCGCGATATCCTCCTGCTGTGTCTTCTGTACATCTTCTTCCTCTGTGTGCTCCTCCTTGTTCACACCCTTAGCACCGCCACTTCTCCCAGTTGCAATTGGCGCAACAGGCTGAATTGTATCTTCCTTGCTCAATTCTGAGACAGTAGTGACGGCAGGTCTGGTGTCTTCTGCAGCCCATATCTGCGTAGGGGGCAAGGTAGAAGTTGTAGGAGCAGCGATAGGGTTGTTTTCGGGCTTTTGCCAGTTCTTGCGCTTCTCGGATGCCCACGTACCCCAGGAGCTTAGATATGCACCTGCGCGGGACGAGGCTGCTTGGACTGATGCTTGAGCTTGAGCCACTGGAACACGAACAGCATTAGTGATGATAGACTTTGATGATGGGCAAGAGATGTCGAAAAGGGAAACATACCCTTTGCGTTCTTTTCGTCAGCAGTGGCAGGATTGTTTGCAGCAGCAGCTTTCTGCTCCTCAGCGCGTTTGCGCTGAGCTTCTCGCATGACCTCAATATCAGCCCAAAGCGTGTTGATGGCGCCAGCAACACGTTCGCGACCTGTGGAAATATGTTTGCCCATGGCCTCTTTGTTGCTTCTCCAACGCTCATCCAGATGCAATTCAGAGACCTGAGCAGCAAGTCTGCGTTGCACATCTTCAATGGTCAAGCCACCAGCACAAGGGTGTCGGGGCTCAACAACATCAAATAAATGCGAGTCTGTCGTGCGTTCAAAGAGAGCAAAGTTCTCGGTCAAAGCCCATTGAGTCATGAACTCGCTGCCAAACTCTGCAGAAGGATCGCCCTCGACTTCCGAGAGCAAAGCTTTAGGGTCGCCTTTGTGGCTTGAGACGAAGCGGCTGTACTTTGAAGCCGAAAGTAAGGAGAGCAGGTACTCTTCGAACTGGAGGCGGATGAATTCTTCGCTGCCTGCGTAACCCATGTCCTTGGGTCGACTGGGAATGTTTTCGTCCCAGGTGTCATGGACGGACTGGGTGAGGAAATCGATCCATCGCCTGTCAGCTGTAGATAACGCCAAAGCATTGCGCAGAGATGGCGAGTATATGTTGATGGTGTTATCATCAAGATTCACCAAAATATCTGCGTAACGATCCTTTTGCTGCAGAAGTAGCTGGTTAGTAGAACCGACAACGTACGACTTTGTGTCTTGGTCGGCCAGTGTGTCTAGCTGTTGCAGTGGCGTATACGGGCCGAACAGACTGCCCTTTCCAAAGATTTGTAGAGGGATACCCATATAGGCCAAGAGTGAAGCTCGCTCGCTCGTCTTCAACGAAGTGGGCTTCTCTATATGTGTAGCGTAGTAATCCATGCGCGGATCGGCGCAATCGCGAAGGTGACGCATGAGAGTTGGTATGAGAGATATGAGAGAGAACTGGACGAGACACATCTTTTCGCAGTTCGAACCAAAGAAAAGCATCTACAACGAGTCAGTACTGCTCTTTCCTTGGACTTCCATTACATACCTTTGGCTGCAGAAGCAGGCACTTGAAAAGCACCAGGGTCTGCCACTTGAATTGGTGAATCAGTTCGCGCATAGACAAGCCTGTGAGGAGTGTCAGTATTCAGTGGAGCAGACATGGCCCAGGCAGAATTACCAAAATAGAGGTCTCTATCATCTTCCTGGATGCCAAAGCCTTTGTCCAGACTCTCTTGAAATCGCTGAAAGGAACGTCAGCTATGCTGCCTCTCGATGAAAACAAGACCTCGACAGACCTCTAGAATCTCGACATCTGCAAAGTCTCTAGACGAGAATCAGCCACTGTTTCTGTATATCATTTTGTCCAAGTCTCTTTCTGGAAAAGGGCGTACTTTTGTGCGAACCATGCCTTTGTGACGAAACTGAGCTTCTCGCGTATAGCGGTGAATGTTTGCGGATTCTCGGTAATGACGACGACTGCCTTCTGGACGGTGCTGCGAGTGACATCGGCAGGTCTGTTAAGCAGCTCTCTCGAGTCGAGCTGGCGGGTGCAGCTGATGCCGAATAACGAGCGCTCGGGAGTGCTCTTCAAGACGAGTGTAAAGTACGAGAAGTCTTCGGTGGCACTGCGTCATGATTGGTTAGCTCATTGTTGCATCAAGGTGGTCGCACTCGAGAGGTGGATGATTTACGCATGGGCTCCGTCGGACAAGGCGAGGAAGGGCAGCAGATGCCAGTCGTTGTCAATGGCAGGATCATAACCTTCGTCCACTCCTACCCATCGCTCTACCTCTGGACCACTAGACTGAACGTGAGCTAATGTCTACTCGGGCCACTGGCTGTTGGGAAGCTCTACCGCTGGTGGTGGAAGTCGACGACTGCTACTACGGGGTGATATGTGTCGGTCATGGTGCTATGCTATCGCCGAACGCTCATTTTGCAGCCGATAAGTATACACTGATCTGCCAATGTTCCAATGTCATGTGTCGGTCCAGGCCAATCACCACTGGTCACAATCTGTATGACATCTTCACACGCTCCAACCTATTTGGCTTGGCACAGACTCCGAGGCTCTCAAAAGTACCGAGTACGTATGATTGGGAATTGTGTGCAACAAAATCCATTTCTTGTTACGCTGCGTGATGCCTTCGCTTGTTGCTCTGACTGTCTGTATCTATCATGGCCTCCCCAAGACTCCGCAGCTATGCTTGCTCATCTCTCTCACACTGGCGCGGCGCTTCAAATGCCTCCGTTCCGGCTCCTCAAGTCACTGCTTTCCTTGTCTACGTGGAGTTGTCGAAACGTGTCTGGGCCAGTCCGAACGGTGCAATGCGCCTTCGTCTTGTATATCCATGAGTCGAAGGGTTGTGCCAGTGCTCTTAAAATCAAAACAATAAACCAGTTCCATCATTGCGAACCCAAGCTTGCATGTCCTTGTGGTTACGCTGTATGCGCCGTCTCTTTCTGTGTATTCGCACCATGCTCAATTACGCACGTCTGCCTCTCTCCTATTGAGGCACGCCAACCTCTTCACCGTTCTGAGCGTCCACATTATGGTAGTCCAGGATTTCCGAGTACCTGTACAATCATGTCAGTCAAGATTGCTTCGACACTTGTCTTTGCATGTGCACGTACATCATGATCTTCCAGGTATCAACGGGCAGGTCGGCATCGTTGAATGACCAATCGAACTTCTCCTCAGCCTCGGGTTCGTCGGTGGGATCGTGGTAGGGGGCGAGGTAAGGGTCAGCCAGGGCATCGGCAGCCTTGACACGTGTGCGAGGGTCGAAGACGAGCATGCGCTCGAGCAACTCAATGGCTGCGCAGACATCAGTTTGTGTTGCAGCCAGTTTCTACATGTTGACATACCTTGAGGGTCGGCGTTCTTGAACTTCTTGGTCAAGGGTTGACGCTCACGCTTGGGCAGGGACTGGACGAATCTGAGGGTCTGCAGAAGGTCTGTGTCAGCTAACAATTTGGCGTTTGGGGCTAATCCAGTGTCTTACGTTCTCGCTGCAGATAGTTTGAATAACGTCGTCTGGTGGGGTTCCGAGCAACTCGGTGATGATGGAAAACTGGTTGACATGGTCCTTGCCGGGGAACAAAGGCTTGCCTTCGAGCATCTCGGCAAAGATACATCCGACACTCCAGATATCAACCTCAACATCGTACTTTTGCCAGGTGAGCATGATTTCGGGAGCTCTGTAGTATCTCGTCGAGACGTAACCGGTCATCTGAGGGTCTTGGATACGGGCCAGACCAAAGTCGCAAATCTTCAAATCGCAGTTCTCGTTGACTAGGATATTGCTGGGCTTCAAGTCACGGTGGACAACACCGGCCGAGTGGACGTATTTCAGTCCGCGCTAGAGACTTGGTCAGCCGAGCCTTTGTGCGCCGAGTATTGGGTGGAACGAACAAGAATCTGGTAGAGGAAGTATTGGATGAATTGCTTCTCAAGCGGTCTTGAGGTGAGCAGGCGGTGAAGATCGGTGCCCAACAGCTCGGTGACGAAGTAGCTGAATACATGTCAGTTGATTCAAACGGAGCTCTTGCCGAGCAGAGGTACGAACATGTCCTCAAGGGGAGAGATGAAGATGTCGCTGAGACTGATGACCTGTGCAACTCCGTCAGATGGACTGGTCGAGCGAGAAAAAGTTTTCCGATACACACATTCTCATGTCTCAAGTGCTTCAGGAGCTTCAACTCGCGGTAAGTACGCTTGGACAGGACAGGTGTGCTGAAAGGCTTCATGATCTTCTTGACAGCAACGGGCTGGCTTGTGAGCTGGTCCTTTGCCGAACTGCGAGATTCGTTAGAGGTTGTTCTGGCTGCGTCTGCGATAAGTGCTGCTCACCAGACAAGACCGAATGCACCCTGAGACGCTGTTAGCATTCATGCAAGTCCAGAAGATTGTGCAAACTCACCATTCCTACGGGAGCCAGTTCCGTATAACTTTGGCGACATTGTTAGCGTACAGACTCGCGAAATTCGGCCAGAATTGATATTTACCGGCTGGTGATCTCGAAGGTGGTTCCGAAGATCTGCGCGCGTACGAATTCTGCCATGGCGACGGTGTTGATGGGGTGGTGGTTCAGACGTGTTTTGGTTGAAGAGACGGAGGTCGAGAAAGCGGATCGATGTTATGGAGCGTGGAGCGTGGGGCACTGCCGAACGAACCAATAATGACGTGGGCGTTTTTGTGTGGCTGGAAATCAAGGATTCTCTTCTTGCCAAAGTGTGACTAGCAATGTGTAGTAAAAGCCAGCGACACGATTTGTAGCGTGTGGTTTACAGAGACAGATAGCGACTGCAGAGCAATACAAAGACTGCAGAGATGGAGCGCTAGAGCGTGGCGACCGGAAAAGTGCTAAAACGCTTGTCGAAGGAAGCGTGTGCGGGTTTGTTTAAAGGTGTTCGGGATCGTCGCTGTCCGCCGGGTCGTGTATTGTCGTACCTGAGTGAACAATGGAAGAGGAGGATGGAAGAGAAGGAGAGAAAGGCTTCAGGAGAGAATCGACAACAGCACTGTCCCACTCCGTAACTTCCATGTTTGTTCACACGCTCCCAGATCGATCGATCGTGAATTGCCAACTCCAAGCTGCGCGTAAGTGGCTGCTTTGTTTAAGCTTCGGCCTTCACTCAAGTTGCTTGCCGCTGGCTACCGCGTGGTCTGTCGATATGTATGGCGCATCTCAATATTCCTGCCCAAAACAGGATGCGGCTTATCGTCGCGGATCAGGATACGTACAGCGTGGATCATCTCACACACACACAACGACGGAGTTGATGTCCTGCTTGACTTTTGTGACTTTCCTCTCCGCCATTGGTTGCTCCCCAGATGCGGGACAACAAGATCCACCGGGACCACTTGCCAAGCACGAGGAGGCTCAACTGGCTGAGTTGTGTTTGGAGTTTCTCGATCTCGTGAGTCGCAGCCTTGCAAACATGGCATGCAGATCAAGTGGCATGCTTCTCGATGCAACAACCAAGACTTGCCTATAACCCTGTCTCTCATGCCAATCAACCCCATCCGTTCCAACAACATCTTTTGTCTTGCACTTTTGCAAAAGTATTCCTGCTTAGATATGCAGGCCTTTGTAATTATTTGTCGAGCCCAACTGCCATGCTTCGCTCTTCGCATGCTTGCATACCTTGTTGGACACAGCTTGCTTGTGCAACTGCACAACATCATTGAACAAATGTCCAGAGACACACACAAAAGTTTTCCGCTCGAATCTGACTGTGCAAGATGTCCAATAGAACCACGCACTCTACTCGGGATACCCTCGTATCCGTCCAAGAGTGCTGATTCATTTCATTCCGACCATTCCGAAAGACCGTTCATATGAGGTGTTCAAGCCACGCGGTACACCTTAACATACTTGCTCATCCTGGGAGAAGAGAAGTCCTTGAGGCTCGGACCGAAGACGCACACCTTCTGAAGGCTTGAGTGCTACTGTGATTGGCAGATTCGATAAAGCTGCAAGATTTGAGGAATACGAGAAGGAATCGAACCCACAATCTCATGGCAACGTGCAGCTCGCGAGAGGTCCTTGATACGAGGTAGGAAGATGAGAATGTACAACTTCCCCGTGTGCTTGATCTGTAAAGTCCATAGCGCTCTCTGAGAATCATATGTTGACAGCCTTTCGGCCGAGAAGTCACTTTGTCAATAGAGCGACAGTTTGGTAGCTACCAAGGAAAAGCAGTCAAACCGGTAATGCTCCACCATCCGGTCCGTTCGCAAAGGAAGGCTCCGGTTAAAGATGCTATAGCAGACGAGTGATAGATAAGTCTTTTGTTCGGAATTGACCGTGGACACAACCTAGGGCTACATCGGATGGCTGGATCAATCCATAATCGAGGATAGGCACGAAGCGGCAGTGGGTTATTGATTTCGCTTTACAAGACGAACAACGATCAAAATCTCGATGGTAACGTCTCCACGAGGGAGTATACGAATCGCCAACGGCAATTGACATTTTCGAGGCCGAGACAAGTCGTGTCCGGCCGAATTGGGAAGATTGCGAGGGATAGGTATAGGACGTTTTGCTAGTTCTAGGGCGGCTTTAACGCTGGTGCACCAGTGTGACGGTGTCAGTGAGTGATTGGTGTTTCGCATCGTCGGGGTTATGCAGAGAATGCAGACGAGTTGTGCATAGGGTCGATGAGAGAGTGGCATTGGTGGTGCAGGATTGATATGGGCGGCCGTCTCTGGCAAGGCACAACGGGCGAGCGATTGTGTGGCGCAATTCCAATAGGAAACGGCAGACGTACGGTGTAGCTAACAACAGCACGATGGGCGGTCGTGATACAGGGTGGATACAGCAGGCATGACCAGTAGCTTGGTTGCCACTCTCTCGTTGTTTTCCTTTTGATTTGGCCCTGCTCCCCTCTTCATCCAAGAGCGTCTCTACGAGTGTTTCAGCACAGATTCCACATTGTAGCATTGCAGCATCGCAAGCGCCGGAGCAATCAAAGGACGACCCAAAGCGACTCGAATTGCGGGGGCGCTGTAGCAGAGAGCAGGCACGGACATCCCTCGACGGCGGCAGAGGCAGTTGCAGTCTCCAGACAGATCATCATCCACCTCTCGATCAACAAGACACCGGCCACCCCATCCTACCCAGACCGCCCGCCCAGTCGCTTCTCGTCCATCTCGCACCTCGCTCGACCTTGCTCGCCCAGCTCTGCAGCTTCTCCACGCCCTCAGTCGCGCCGCTGCATTCCCATTGCCCTTGTTTGTCTGGCGTCGCTGCGTCGTCGCTTTCGGAATCCGGCAACCAAACGAGCCATACAAAGCCCTCTCTCTCCACCCGCCCAGCCACCACCTTCATCCATCCACCGACCCATTGTTCCCGCTTCATTGTTTGCAGCCAACCCCGCGCCTGTACATCCAACCTCGAGCTGTACCAGTCTCAGCATCAATCCCGACTCGCCCTGATATCTTGATCGAGCTTGCGACATCCGGCCGAGGCCGGTCCAAGCACTCGGAACTGTCATCATGGGTAACTGCATGAGTTCAGGAGGAGGAGACGACGAGGGTCAGAAGAAGAAGAGCCAGGCCATTGATCGCGGGCTCGAAGAAGACTCGAAGAAGCTACGGCGCGAGTGCAAGATCCTGCTGCTGGGTACGTTTGTCCTGAAGCCTGTTCTGTCCACATCATCTGCTAACCCATACTGCGCAAAGGTTCTGGTGAGAGCGGCAAGTCGACTATTGTCAAGCAGATGAAAATCATCCATCAGAACGGCTACAGCGTCGACGAATTGCGCCTTTACAGGCATACCATCTACAAGAATGTCATTGACTGCGCCAAAGCCCTGATCGGTGCTATGCAACAATTCGACATCGCTCCAGAAGTCGCCGAGAACGTTCAACACTGCGAATTTCTCATGCAGTTCGCTGTTGACCCCGACCCGAATGCTCATCTGGATGCGAGATGCGCGACCGCCATAACAGCAATCTGGAAAGATCCGTGTATACCCAAAGTCCTCGACCACTCGAGCGAGTTCTACATGATGGACTCGGCCTCATAGTGAGCATGCCATGCCCATTCATCTTGTGGTACAGCGCTGACAGCCGGTAGCTTCTTTGACGAAGTCCACAGAATAACACAGGACGACTACTGCCCGACCGAAGCAGATGTGCTAAGAGCAAGAACAAAGACCACAGGTATCTACGAAACCCGATTCCAGATGGGTCAGCTCAGCATCCAGTAAGTGCCATGGTCGTAAATATGCCCTCAACTTTGGTTCTGACTAGGTTGTAGCATGTTCGATGTTGGTGGTCAACGAAGTGAGCGCAAGAAGTGGATCCATTGTTTCGAAAACGTCACCTCGATCATCTTCTGTGTGGCTCTCAGCGAATACGATCAAGTGCTTTTAGAGGCAAGCGACCAGGTATGTGAAGCTGCAGCTGCTTGGTCTCGTACATGCTAACAATTTTACAACAGAATCGCATGATGGAAAGTTTGGTCCTCTTCGACTCCGTCGTCAACTCGAGATGGTTTATGAGAACATCCATCATCCTTTTCCTCAACAAAGTTGATCTTTTCAGACAAAAGCTGGGCAAGTCACCCCTATCCAACTACTTCCCCGATTATTCGGGTGGAAACGACGTAAACCGCGCTGCAAAGTACCTACTCTGGAGATTCAACCAGGTCAACAGGGCACATCTAAATCTATACCCTCAGTGAGTCGATATGCACTTTCCTCTAGAGGTTCCTACCTTGCTGACTTTTTCTTCAGTCTTACACAAGCGACCGATACATCAAATATCCGTCTGGTGTTTGCAGCTGTAAAAGAGACGATTCTACAGAACGCATTGAAGGATTCAGGAATCCTATAAACTACGGCTTAGCAACTTGCTGGTAATCAGGAGCCCGCCGACACATTACCCACCATGACGACCCCTCTACGTTTCTCACACCGACATACATCGTCTACAACCTTCTCCTCCCTCTGACACATACGCCGTCACTAATACAATCGCGCAAGAATGCCGCGCGTATTATGAATTTGATTTCCAGCATAGGCGTTGTGGTGTAAGACCTTTTGGCTACTTGGGGAGCGCCGGAAGCGACCCCCCCCGCGCGGTTGACGATGGCCATATGTGGTTTACAAGATCGATCTCGTTTTCTTTCCTTCTCTTTGTTTCATTGTTTCTCTTGGCGGACTGATGGGGTGGACTGCAGACGGGTAGCTTATCCAATAGTCATCGTGGCAGAGATTTCGAAGGTTTCGTCCATGAAGATCCGTTGCTCTCCTTGACAGGCATAGCAATAATGCGATCAAGCAGGTATCGAAAAAAGCGATGGACCGGTTTGAGAGTTCCATGTGCAGCGTGTCAATCCTCAGTTTTTCTGAGATTGAGCAGAAGGAAACGGTCATATGTATTAATTATTTTACAACTTGCGTATGCAAATGCACTCGATTTGTCATGTAGTTCCTAGGAACCTGCAGGCGACATGCCTCTGTACCCCAATTGACGAGCGAAGCGGCAGAGCCCTGTCTCTTGGTGGAAGCTGTGGTTTGATATGCACACGCCATAGCCTGATTGGACATGTCTGTAACAGCAAGCGGCAAAAGAGACTGGATGCGACTAGGCGAGTAGGCCAAAAATAAATCGACCTCGACTCTCACGCACGAGTTTCAGCAAGCCAACTGAAAGATGGTGAAACCCTTGGCGCTGGCCAGGGTTCCTTCCAATGGTTGATCAACCATTGATATTCATGGCTTCCTCTCGATCTTGCTCGTCGACCTGGTGTCTGTTTTCTTCCTTGCGTTGAGTTGTCCCTGGTTGGACTTTTTTTGTCTTTTGCCCGTTCAAAATCCACTTCCTCGTCCCCTACGTCGTTCTAGTCGCGCCGGCGCCTAAAACAAGTCTCTCTATCATTCACATGATCAGTCGATCTCTGCAACAATTCATCTTCTGAATGCATGTTAAGCATTCAAGCCTGCACGATTAACCCTCTTTCGTCCTCTTTCAATAAACTTGACCAATTCCTCGGCCGCTCGCGTCCCGACCTGCATACTGGCTACCGCTTGGCTGCAGTACCACCTTGACCAATCCCGAAACCGCTCATCCTACCCCTCCTCTCCTACCAACGAAAACCTGATCTCGTATCCGACTACGACCTCGAGCCCCAGGGCGAGAACAAAACGAACATCATCTTCTGAAAAGTCACCTGTTCCTGAATTGGGTTCTTTAACCTACTTGACCGCCCCTCTACAGTCTTGAGCATTACTTTTGCATCTTTTTTTCACCCATACATATCACTTACAGGATATCTTTCTACTCCCACTCTCTATATTTGACTGCACTTGGTGTATTGTCAGAGCTTGATTATACACAATATGTGGGCTGAGATGTTTCGCCGTGCGGTAGATGAGAATGGCACACCATCTATCCATGACCCTTGGCCGGCAAAGGACGTAAGTTGGAAATTGAAAGTTGTTCTAAAATCTCGTTGGAACTGTGCTAACGTCAACAGATTGCTTATACTGCAATTGTTGGCTCAGTCATGCTTGCCGCCCTTCTTGAATGGTTTCTCTGGGTGGCCGCTTTTCTATATTGTTTAGTCAAAGTCTATCAAAAGGCCGAGACACTCAGCATCAAGATTTTGGCAATCGTAATGATGTTTGCTTTCACAGCTCTCAGGTATGTCTTTGCTGTAAGTTTCACAGATCCACCCTTGCTGACCATTGATTAGATGTATATTCTTGCCTATCATGGTCGTCACACTTCCACTTCCAAGCCAAGTCGTGAGATACTTTCCTCAGGAAATGGTCAGCTTCTTGCAATGGTTCGCTTTCTGGTCTTTCTCTGGACTCCTCATCATACCTTGGCTCATCTGCGTATATCAACTCGTCACCCACTCTGTTGGAAGGACTAAGCGCATCAAGCATGTTCTTGACGAAGATTCGGCTCCGAAGGTCGTGATTGTCATGCCTTGTTACAAAGAAATTCCCGAGATCCTTCTCAGAACCGTCGACTCTCTGGCTGATTGTGAATATCCTCCCTCTTGCCTTCATATCTTCCTTTCCTTCGATGGAGATCAAGAGGACGAACTCTATCTCAAGACCATAGAACAACTCGGTGTTCCCCTAACTCTAGACACCTACCCTAAGAGTATCGATGTTACTTACAGAAGCACTCGCGTCACTGTGTCACGATTCCCTCATGGCGGCAAGCGACATTGCCAAAAGAGGACATTCAAACTGATTGACAAAGTGTATGCCGAATACCTCAAACGCAACGACAATCTCTTCATGCTCTTTATCGACTCTGACTGCATTCTCGACAAGGTGTGCATCCAAAACTTCATGTACGAGATGGAGTTGAAGCCCGGAAGTAAGAGAAATATGCTGGCCATGACTGGAGTCATCACCTCTACTACGGAGAAGAACAGTCTGATCACCGTGCTGCAAGACATGGAGTATATTCACGGCCAACTGTTTGAGCGATCTGTCGAGTCAGGCTGTGGTGCCGTTACTTGTTTGCCCGGAGCCTTGACAGTCCTGCGTTTCTCTGCTTTCAGAGCAATGGCCAAATACTACTTTGCGGACAAGGCGGAGCAGTGCGACGATTTGTTCGACTACGGTAAATGCCATCTCGGAGAAGACAGATGGTTGACTCATCTGTTCATGATCGGCGCCAAAGAGAAATACCAGATCCAGATGAACACCGGTGCCTTTTGCAAGACGGAAGCTGTACAAACATACCAGAGCTTGCTCAAACAACGCCGACGATGGTTCCTTGGATTCATCACTAACGAAGTATGCATGCTTACAGATGTCCGCCTCTGGAGACGATACCCCATCCTTTGTCTGGTCCGATTTGCACAAAACACCATTCGAACTACCGCTCTTCTCTTTTTCATCATGGTCATCTCGATCATCACGACATCGCAGAAGATCGCAAACTTGCCTGTCGGATTCATTGCCGTTTCTCTCGGTCTGAACTGGGTACTGATGCTGTACTTTGGTGCCAAGCTCGGACGTTACAAGATCATGATGTATCCTCTGATGTTCGTTATCAATCCCTTTTTCAACTGGGCGTACATGGTGTACGGCATTTTCACCGCAGGTCAGAGAACTTGGGGTGGACCGCGTGCCGATGCTGGTGCTGCAAACTCTACGACCACACCACAAGCTGCCATCGAACACGCAGAAGCAACAGGTGACGACCTGAATGTCGTACCTGAAACATTCAAACCAGCAGTCGAAGCAATCACACGAAAGAAGTCTGTCAAGAACAGAAACGTGCTTCCGGATCAGAGTCTTGAGGGCAGATTCGCAGCACCCGAGCTCATGCCTGGCGGATGGTACAGACAGGCAGCCGACTCGACGAATACCCTACCGGATATTGCCAATCATCCAGCGATGCGCAGAATGAGTTGGGAATCAATGGTGACGGCCACTTCAGGTAACAACTCGGTCTACCTTCCCCGACGAATCGAATCAATCATGGGACCAGAAGATCAACATCTGTACCACAACGCACAAGCGCGTCAGAGACCAGCTGGTGGATTGCACTACGAACAAGAGGAATACGAAACCAGTCGACCTGACACGGGGACAACCGGGACGACTCTTAAGGGGGGTTACTCAGTCTCGGTACGATCCGCAAGCGATGACGAATCGACATACGGGCATGGTAGAATGAACTCGGACAACAGTGACATGAGCGCGGCGCACGGAAATGCTCTAGCAAGAACAGAAAAAGTACTGGCGGTACCTGGGAGAACAAGACAGGCGCCTGATCATGGTAGCAACCGCAGCAGGACGGGCAAGAGTCCATTGGCACGAAGAAGCTTTGTCAGATCGGCGTCGGATTCGCTCGAGATGGCAGCAGTTCAAGGGGGTCAAGCGATAGAGATGAGAGAGCAAGGAACCGGCCTCATGGATCCGAGAGCCAGGAGCATCAGTCCTCAGGGACCTCAGGCGCCATCTGTTCAAGCAGCTGCACCTGCTGCTGCATCAGCTTACGAGAGCCAGCCTCCACCAGCAGAGGCAAAGAGCAAGAAGGAGCGGAAGAAGTTGAGTAAGACGAGACCTGGTAGCAGTGGGAGTGGGAACTAGACATGGGCGATGTGACAGACAGGTTGGCTAGTGGTCGATGGTAATAGTAATGAAAAGCTCGTGTTTCACTTTCTGCTTGACCATATGATCTCTATGCAGGCGAGCTTTATTTTGGCGAGGATGGAGACCAAGGCATGCCCTTCCAAGTCAAGGCAACATCAGACTCGCCGTTAGTCAGATACCTCAATGCAACGCCTACACTCTCCAAGCCACAGTGTACAGCAGCGTGATTCCAGACAAACTGCCTGATTCTTCCCTCGGTGGTGATGTTCAGGTAAGCCATGGGTAGACGACTCCTACCCACAGCATCTCTTACTCCCTTGGTAGCCTCTTTAGCAGCAGCCAGGATTGATATGGTGCCCTCTCCTCTGTACGCTGCAGGAGCGCCGACAACAGCACCTTCCAGCTCCCTGACCATACTCGGTTTGGGTGTCTCTGCTTTGCATTGTATCAAAACGTTCAAAGGTGCAGGATGAGAAGGCACGGCCCAGCTACCGAGTAGGTCGATACCGAGATCGCTAGCACGGCCGACACGGGTCAAGGAGAAAGCGAGACGCTCGAGAGCGTTTGCGACGGTGTATTCGTAGTGGGTGCCGCGGTAGACTGTGCTTGTAGGTGAGAGATGTACAGCATCGGCGTAGCTGAGGAACTCGGATAGAGAGGTATGGTGTAGACTGCCGGGAGTGATTGTATTCTGGTCTTCCTTTGGCGTCTTCGGCTTGCGGGAACGCTTCTTTGGTGATGGCAAGATGGTCTCGTCCGGGGACTCTGGTTCAAGGGCGTTGGCGAGCTTTTTCGGGCGACCGCGACGTTTGGGTGGTGCTGCTACTGCAGAGTCCACGGGGGATGCGAGCGAGTCTGTATCGTCAGGAAGCCCATCTGCATTTTGTTTGCGAGGGTGATTTGTCTTCTGAGGCGGAGCGTCGTCCGGGGTTGATGGTATAGAGGGCCGTGTGGAGTCGCCATGGCCGACGAGGGTGGGCAAGGGATCAAGGGAGGCGTGATATCTCGACGAAAGATGGATAGAGCGGCTGCTCAGGCGACTGTAGTTGATCAGGGCATGGCGGAAGTTCATGAAGGAAAGGTGGAGAGTAATAATCGCGATTTCTCAAGAAACATCATCAAGTTTGCCGAGAGAAAGCTCAAGCCGACGCTCGTCATTGCACCTTCCATAAACATTGAACCACTTTCTCTCGCAACTCTGTCCACCCCACACTTGACGATATGGCAGATCGTCTGACCCAACTCCAGGACTGCCTGGACGATGTGAGTGCTTGCGATTCTGGAATGCGACAATCAACTAACGCGCGCGACAGCTGGCAACCCAGATGTTCGCATCCATTCGCTACATCCAGACTCGCCATCAATTCGCTGCCATCCCAGACCAGCCAGACATGTCCGACCCGACCGCTCCCAATGCTCCAGCACCTCTACAGCCAAATGCCGACCCCAACACTCTGACCGCATCAGCCGCCGAACAAGGAGGTCCCGATGCCGTTGCTCTCCAACAACAACAAGCCCAGAATCCCGACCAACCGCCAGGTCCAGACGATCCAGTCACCTTCCAAGCAGCACTCAGAGAGTTGGCTAGGGACCTGGTGCTCAAAGAACAACAGATTGAATATCTGATCTCTGTCTTGCCTGGTATTGGCGAGAGCGAAGCAAACCAGAGTCAGAGAATTCAGGCTTTGGAGAAAGAGTTGAGGGAGGCTGATGAAGAGAGGAAGGTCGCTCTGGCTGAGAGGGAGGCTATGCTAGTTAAGCTGGCTGCTCTGGCTGGAGAGTGCAAGAGGGTCTATTGAGACCATCTACGATTTGACACGACTTGATGACTATTTTATGATACCCAATACGCGCGAGAAACACGAGAAAATTATACATCATTGCTTAGGCATGGTTTCTTTTACCCGCTTTGACACTGCTTCACGCTGGGCCAAAGACGCAGAGCTCGGCGCTGACTATCCAACGTCACCCCGCCATCCTTCATCCCTCTCACACCGACAACAGAAACACAATCTTCTCAGACATAACAAGGCCATCTCGGGAAAAACACTCTACCCAAATTTAGACACCCCCCTGCTTTTCCCTGGTAGTATCTTCGTCACCTTCCATCATGTCCTCCGGCACGCACTCCAAGGCCTTCTATCCATCAGATCGCTTCGTCATCAGCTGTGGAACAGTTTCTCTGGACCTCATGCACAAAAAAGTACTCCTGGTCCGGTTGCGCTCCACCGACGAGTTCCTTTTCCCCGGAGGACACAAAGATGAGAGTGAATGCTTGAAAGCAGCTGCTGTACGAGAAACCTACGAAGAAACCGGCTACCTTGCAACAATCCTGCCACTAAATGTTCCCACACGTGCCACGAATAGGATTGGCGACGCAGAACACACAGAACCAATTGCGGTAACTCAACGCGTCACGGATGGTGTCATGAAGATCATTTTCTGGTATGCTGCGAGCGTGGACTCTCAAGCACTGCCTGAACAAGACACACAGCAGGAAGGAGAAGACTTTGAGTCGGTCTGGATGGATCGCGAGCAGGCACTTGCGTCTCTGACCTTCGCCGACGATAGAGAAGTCGCGCAGCTAGCTATACATGCGGCTTTCGGTGTAGACTCTAGCACTGCGCCTCCACCTAGCCATCGTTCACTCTGACTTCGTCGGCCGAGTCTTTCCACGAGAGACCATAGCTGTCTTTGGTTCTATGGAAATGCACAAAGTCGTTCATATCGGAGACTTGTCCGAAGAGGAAATGCAAGGTTAGAGCTCTCTATGGTCCACAGCTATCTCCCAATACCACTGTGCATCCTCACAGCCACTACAGATAGAAGTGTAGCCATGGAAACACCTTGTAGTACGCTAAAGTAAGCTAACCCAATCTAACCACGATGGACGGAAATTTCAAAAGGACAACTTCTTTCGCGACATTCACTCTCCAGAGTAAACAACCGCTTCGAGACAGCTGCCACCTCTAGAAACCATCACACCTACGCTCAAGATGGATACCGATGTAAGCTAAACATACCCGCAGCGCGCGAATATACCTGACCAAGTGTTACGGCAGTCCCTTGAGCAACTGTACGATCACTGCATTGCGCACGACCAAGATGACACCGCCCCGACCGAGAAAGATGTGATGAGGAGATTCTTCGCCCACGTAAACGGCGTCATTTCTGTTGGCGAGGTTCTCGTCGATTCGGGACACGTCTCGGCCGACGGTATCATGTTTCTTCGCAAGGCTCTGAGTTCTGTTCACAATGTTCTTGAAGACGACTCCATCAAGCTGAGCGTGTCTTCATTTACTCCCACCGAGAAAGCTAGCACTCAGACGAAGAAGAGAAAGACGGCTGAGAAGGACGCAATGATCCCTGAATCAATACTGCCTCCTATCCTTCCGACGTCTGAATATGATGTTATTGTCGAATCAACTCCTAACCCCATAGCACCCATATCGCCATCTGGAAGAGGCAATGACTGGCTGCAACGCTGGACTAACATCATCAAGAAGATTCCTTTGAACGCGACTACGGGCAAACCTGCGGTCTGGCCAAGTCTTCTCACAAAGACACTCGTTCATACCTTTGGGTATGATGGAGTCAACAATGTCATCACCATGGCAGAGCAGATCATCAACAACCTCGACATGCTCACCATCGACGCCACCACATCCGCTGATGGCGACGTAGCGTCGCCGCTACGACCCCTCGCTATTCGGTTGAAGCAAGTCTGGGCATCTTCCAGAGGCTCAGCAGTCACCACGGCCAATATCATCTGCTATCACAAACTTATGGCAGAAGACTTCTCCCGTTTGGAGCAAGATACTTACCTTCCCGAGACTGTCATGGGTCAAGAATGGAGTGCAAGAGATTCCGCGCTGGCTCAAACACCACAAGCTCGGTCAAACTTCATCATCTCCCGTGTCTTCGCATATCTCAATCCTCGCTCTTTGACACAGAAAGAGAAAGAGACTGAGTTTTCCAAGTTGAGAAAGGAGCGTACAATGGCTCACAACGTTGGTCTATTCGTCAAGCTTTTCGGGTTCGGGATTGTGCCGTTGATGGGCAAGTCTGCCTGGAAAGAAGCGTGAGTATACTCGGTCTAGTTTCATGTCAGTCTTACTTGCTGACTTAGCGATTTGACAGGTTTCCTTCGTATGCTGCCGCATCCTCGGAGCAGTATCTGGTGCAATTGCTGGAACAGTGCCCAGTACTTCGCGAAATATGCGATCTTACCGACAAAAACTTCTACCAGTATGTCCACAAGAGAGAAAAAATCGGCCAGCTGCCCAAGAACTGCATCAACGGGCTATCTGTGGACGTGAGTCGACGCAACAACCACCCACTCTCGTACCTTCTTGCAGCTCCCGGTGAACTCGAAGAGACAGCTATCCTTGTGAGTGATGGAGCGCGCAAGATGATGACCAAGGAGAAGAACGATAGCAAGAGTAGCGAAGAAAACAATAACAGTGCATCGGGTGTGCAAATGGGTACTGCTGGAGAAGAACACGGTTATCTCGCTTTCTTGGAGGGTTGACACGATATGATTCATTCACCGCGATGAAATATCAACCCTATCCCTCTTTGACTTCACTCTCTTGCGTTCTGCCAACTCGGCCATTGCCCTTTGTATCAGTCGCGCCCTCGGACTGGCTGTTTGGCGACACACTGCGCGTGGATGGTGTGTTGTCCAAGAAAGCGGAAGGATATCCACCCTCTGGAGGTTGCTGGGGCGTACTCGTTACTGCTGGAGTAGATGATGTGAGACTGGCGCAGAGGGCAGTCTGGTCTGAATGTTCTGTCGGTACAGGCGGCTTTTGTAAACCAACTTGAGTGGTTGATCACGCTGAAAAGATGTATGTCTCGCCCATAATTGTAGGCTTGCTCTCGGGCATTCCAAGATAGAGTGCCAAATTTTCGAATCATCCCTGGTCACCGGAGGTTCGTGAAAAGAATTTTGGAATTTCAGACGCGTGAGGTGAAAATTGTGCCTGGAGGAGAGGGAAGGAACGGCTGATCTCCCACAAAATGTAACTTCCTCCTGCCAACAGACCAACACAAGCGCGTTAGTAAGCATGCTTGGATTTCGAGGCAGACGCGACTACTTATTGCTCTCCCTCTCCTCTTTCTTCTTTTCTTTCTTTTTCTCTTCCATACCATCCTCTCCTCTCTGCACACAATTTTCTTTCCCTACCATCTTCCATCCTCCCATCCAATCATCAGCACTCCCTCCCCTCCCATCACTCAACGATCTTGAAACCGTAGAGCCACGAGCTTGCATCGGAGAGACGTTGTAAGAGCCACAGAAGATCTCGAATCGTAGAGCTACAAGCTTGTATCGTAGAGACTTTGAAAGTGAGCTAAGAAGATCTTGAAGCGTAGAGCCGTGAGCTTGCATCGCAGAGACTTCAGAAGAGCGTTGATCCTGGATGCCGTAGAGCCTTGAGCTTGAATCGGTTGGACGCGCGAGGAAGAGAACACAACGCACTCTCAGATTAGCAAATATAGCCAACAAATGAGATGCAATGAACTATCAACAGCGAGTCGTTCTGGGCTGTGGTGACATGATAATCTACTTGACATGGCTGGTTGATCGCTTTACAAAGCTTGTCTCTGGATCTGCCTATCTATCTACATCGATGACATCTGCCTCAATAGTATGATGATCAGATGGGGCGTTTGATGGGTTGAGCTACTTGTTGGTGCTGGAGACCACTTTCTAAGGCTTGCGAGTTAGGTGTAGAATAATACACATGAAGTGTCGTCTTCTTACTGTCAGCACGCTATTGGTCAGTTTTGGCTGTCGCTGGCTTAGTAAGCAAAGCTGTATGGGCGAAGCAGTTCAACCACCTCTCTCTTTGATGATCTCTGCAGTACGACAATCACACCAATGCTATTAGGGACACTACACGAGGGGTGTAAGGAACTGCTGAAATATTGCGGCTGCTTTTAGCAACGACAGGTTCAACAAGGAGAGGAACTGTGGTCGCTGTATTCATCTGTCGGCTATATCTAACAGCCACGCAGGATGAGAAGCTATCTTTCAAGTGCGAATGCATGTATGTCACATCAAATGCCTCAGAAGTAGCACAGTTCTTTCGGTTAGTAGAGAGCCTCCACTAAGTGTTTGGATACCAACAGCTCTCTATGGACCTGCTTACTATCCAGAAAGGATTGTGCATTTACATAGCTGGAAGAGTGCCATACCTCAACACAGAGAATTAGCAAATGGTTGCAAAACATGTGTTCCATGAGGTAGGCGAAACATAGATCAGTGCGAGTGAAGTGACTGAAATAAGTGAAGGCGCTGGTGAAGAAAGGCTATGCTTTGGAGAAGCCCCTCCGACTCACCTCTCTCTCTCTTTCTTCTTTGCGCATCACACAGCTCTTCGTTTCCATCACACAAGCTTATCATCTCCAGCTAAGAGATTTTCTCGCGCAAAACCACACACACATCACACATCACACATCACACATCACACATCACACATCACACATCACACATCACACATCACACATCACACATCACACATCACACATCACA